>NW_028227264.1:64990000-65665000 GCF_978045245.1 Mus caroli
GGCCTAGGCAGGCAGGAACTGAACATTCGAAATACAACATCTTTTCCCTACCATGAGGTTAGGCCAAGGATCAGAAGCAGCCAGCATCTGAAATGCAAAAAGAAAATGTGCTGCTCCCTTGCATGGGGACACTCCCTACACACAAGTATGAGAGGTGTGCTATCTGGGGAATGATATTTCAACAAACATAGGCCAGCCGGTGACAGCAATTCCAAACTGACCCATAAGAGAAACTGATTAGAGTATGCTGTCTTCAGCCAGGGTTTGCTGAGAAATCAAAATCCAACCATCTGTATCCCCATGTCTGTTTGTCTGTTGCTCTCTCTCTCTCTCTCTCTCTCTCTCTCTCTCTCTCTCTCTGGCATTATTTTTATTCTCCAGCCACTTTCTATACTGGACCCTCCTGAACAGTTCCTTTTTCCTTACTTGGGAGAGAACTGAAGAAAAGCAATGGGGGTTGGGGGGTGAGGTTTGAACTGGTCAGATGGCCTCAAAATTAAAAGCACTCACCCTTATGACTGAGGACCGAGTTCGGTTCCCAGCACCCACATCTGGCAGTTCATCATTGCCTCTAATTCCAGCTTCAGGGCATCTGACACCATCTTCTGAACTCTGTAGCACCTGTAATCACACATGCATACTAGTGAAAAATGAAGGTAATCCATCGTTTTAAGAACTAACCAGGGACTGGGGAGGCAGCTAGTTGTTAGAGCGCTTGCTGAAAATGTGCAAAGCTCTTGGGTTCTATTCCCCATCACCATGGAAACTCTGCACGGTAAAATAAGCTTACTTGCAGTTCCAAGACTGGACCAGAAGTGCAAGCTCACTCTCAGATGCATAGCAAGTTCAAAGCCAGCATGGGCTCCCTAAGTCCATGGCTCAAAAATAAATAAATGAAAAAAATTTAAAGCCAACAAAAGTGGATGGCATTATCAAACCCAGTGGGCAAGTTTAAGATTGTAAGTGGCAAACAAACTTGAGAATGAGAAGTTAGAAACAGAACATCTCAAAGAACAACTCTCTACTGCCTCATCAATACCCCCGGATGACACCAGGAAAAATGCTCTTTTCCATTAAAGACCACGGGGGGGTGGGGGGGAATGCCCCTCGGTTCACTGAATTGTCTGAAAGACTCAGAATCCCTGTGAGCACCTAAATCTGGAGACAATGGAGGCCTGGAGTTGGGGAGGGGGGTCCTTAGCCATTGCCACGTGAGACCATGGACTTTGGCCTCAGTTCCAAAGAAAGAGGAGAGAAGCCCAAAGGACAATGGAATTGGCTAGGAGCCTGTGAACTTGTTCTGCCTGATGGCACAAAGCACCTCGGGCTTGTTCACCTACCTGCCAAATATTAAATTGTCTGCCAAGCTGGAGTGGACCACCTCTGGAGCAAGGCCTGGCTATTATCCAGGATGGCCACTCTCTTCTGTGGGCTCCTCTCAGAGGCTTGCTCAAGTCCCAGGGAGCTATAAACTAGTTAACAACCCAGCCCTAATTAATAAACTTCCTAATGAAGATATAAATGCCCACATTGTATCCTTTACGATGTACTCCTAGCTCTTTTTCGCTTAAAGAGCTTAACTGATGTCTCTCCCGTGCTCCTTTTTCAGTTTCACTTTCCACAGTCCTGTCTGGCCTCTAAATAACAGCTGGTGTGTCTGCCTCAGCTCTTTAAATCTGACTTATTCAATGCACACACACACACCCTCCCCAACCCTGCTATCTGCTCCCCTTCTTTTGGGGTGTTTTGTGTGATCCTTGGACGTGCCAGCACCAGACTATGAAGAACAAGAAGACCCACTGAGCTTTTCAGTGGAAAGGGCAGAGGCTGTGAGACTATCTGCATATATAGAAACAAGAAAAATGCCATGGTATTTGAGAAAGGCAAGCAGAGGCACCAACTTAAAGAGAAAATACGAGAAAGGTGGCCGACAAGCACTGATGAGCCTCGCTGTCCCCTCTTAGAGAAGATTCTGGCTGGTGCCATTCAACTAAAGGCGCAGGGTGCAAGGAGGTTACACACAAATACCTGGATCTTCCGTTTGACAAAACTTAAAGGTGTCTCTTCAAACTGTGCCGGCCATCTCTCTCTTATGATATGTACAATTTCAAACCTCCATAAATACAAAGAGAATAGTGTGACCTGAATGAACACAGCCATCGCAGAACCTTGCTAAGAATCAGCATGAGACCAAGCATATGTATTCGTTCATCTACCCAGTTTTCCCACCACTTTGGATTAAAATCAAGCAAATAAGAAACATCTTATTATTTCACAAGTGTGTGCATGTCTGTGTTCGCATATGCATGCACACTATTAGGGGTTTTTAACTCAGTTTTTAAAGACAGAACATCACATGTCTCAGGCTTGCCTGGGATGTTTGAGAATGGCTTGGATATTCTGACTCTGCTGCCCTTACTACCCAAGTGCTAGCATTATTAAGAGTTTGCCAGAATGTTTCCCTGCTCTCAGGTAATGGGGACTCCAAATGCTTATACCTTCATTTCTTCAGAGCTCCATCGGATGCTGTGACATGTATTTGGATGACAAGTCCATCAGTAACCTAGGGAAAGGATTGTATTGTCATAGCATATAGCTTCTGTAGAGCTGACCTCAAGTTCCACTGCAAGGCGCCTTGAATCCTGGCAACCGCTCTAGCAGGTGGAATCTGTTACCCAGTTTTCATAGTCAAGCAAACAAGCTCAGGAGGTCTAAACGACCTCTTCACAGTCAGCAGGTCTGCGTTAACTCCAGAATGCATGCTTGGTCTCCCGTACAATAAAAATATTTAACCTTACGTTCCAGTTTTGAGCAAGAGCAAATGGGATGTGTGTGCATCTATTGCCAGAGCATGCTCCATGAGCCTTCAGAGGGGCAGAACAGAAAACAGTGCAAATGTTGCTACAGTCAACACAGTAAGTGCATCAAAGACCTTGCTGCCATTCACCATCAGAGCACTATGTCTGTATAGGGAGAGCAGGGTCTAATAAACAACACAACGCATGCACAGAAGATTCCCCTTCCTGGGCAGTCTGAGCCAAGAGGTCACCAGTGAAGCTGCACAGAGTCCAGGGCTCCATTCCCTGATAAAAGCTTCCTGGATGGTAAATGTGTGTCTCCCTTGAGCCAGTGCCTGCTGCCGTTTCTCTGCTGGCTAGTGGCTCTTATTGGGCCCTAGTGCAGTTCCTATTTCACAAAGCAGAGCTTAAACCATCACAAGAGGATATCGATTTGTGCTGTCAAAGCAGCGAGATTCCAGAGCTGGGGAGCCGAGGGAGTCTGACGCTTTTCATCAATATTTTCTTACTCATTAAGGCAGATGCCTGGTTCAACTTCTGCTTGTAAGCCAGACTCAGGGAGTAAGAACCAATGTTCTGAGTCTCTATAGTGTTTACTGGGCAGTGAAACCCAACTATGGCATGTTCTCTCTCTTTCTCTTTCTCTTCTCCCTCTCCCTCCCTCTCTCTCCCTCTCCCTCTTCCTCTCCCTCCTCTCCTCCCTCTCCCTCTCCTCCCTCTCCTCCCTCTCCTCCCTCTCCTCCCTCTCCTCCCTCTCCTCCCTCTCCCTCTCCTCCCTCTCCTCCCTCTCCTCCCTCTCCTCCCTCTCCTCCCTCTCCTCCCTCTCCCTCTCCTCCCTCTCCTCCCTCTCCTCCCTCTCCCTCTCCCTCTCCTCCCTCTCCTCCCTCTCCCTCTCCTCCCTCTCCTCCCTCTCCCTCTCCCTCTCCTCCCTCTCCTCCCTCTCCTCCCTCTCCTCCCTCTCCCTCTCCTCCCTCTCCTCCCTCTCCCTCTCCCTCTCCTCCCTCTCCTCCCTCTCCCTCTCCCTCTCCTCCCTCTCCTCCCTCTCCCTCTCCTCCCTCTCCTCCCTCTCCTCCCTCTCCCTCCTCTCCTCCCTCTCCCTCTCCTCCCTCTCCCTCAATCTCCTGGCTCCATTGTCCACACTGGATGTTTACGTCAACCCAGCAGATACCCATGTCCTTTCACCTTTGCCTAGAGCAAATCCAAAGACAACCTCTACCTCAGACCCCAAACCACCCAGTCCCAGAATTCTACAGTTTGGGGAATGGATCTATCAGCCCCTTAAATCATTTTTTTTCTTAAGGCATCCTATCCTATTTGAGTAGACAATCCCCTTAAGATTTAAAGGTATGGGCAGGTAGACAATAGCCAGGAGGACTCATAGCTGGCTCCACAGGGTCACAGCTCGAACATCACCTTGTCCACCATACGCAAGGCAGCGCTGCTCAGGCAAAGAGCGTGGTTGCGGGTGTGGGTAGCTTGCTCGCAGCTCCAGCTCAGCCCACTGCTGTGAGAGTGACTGAGAGTAGCTAACTGTACTCTAGCTCATTTTCCTCTTCTGTGAAATGGAGAAAAATCATGGCTGTCTCATGAGGTCTATGTGGAAAATGAATTAGAAAGCATAAACAAAGTCTTTCTTGAAATCACGGTCAAAATCTCATCATCGCCGGCATCGCGCACAGGTTCTTCAATGCCAATTTTCCCCTTCAAACCTCAGCTCTCTGTCTCTCACACATACATTCTGGACTTTCTTTCTTCTTTCTTTCTTTCTTTCTTTCTTTCTTTCTTTCTTTCTTTCTTTCTTTCTTTCTTTCTTTCTTTCTTCTTCTTCTTCTTCTTCTTCTTCTTCTTCTTCTTCTTCTTCTTCTTCTTCCTTCTCCTTCCCCCTGTCCCCCTCTCCCCCTCTTCCTCTCCCTCCTTGTTTTCTGTCCATTTCTATTAATGTATCTTAGGTTCATTTTATCATATCCTTTCACTGGACCACAAACCACAAACTATCAGCACCAGAAAGCTTTCAGAGGAATGATGTGTCATCCAGTCCCCCTCCCCTCCCACTCACCTCTGTGTAACTGCAAAGCCACTGAAGGATTTAACACTCCTGATTCCAGAGTTGGTAGCCTAGCCAGGGCTCCTGATTCAAAGTTCTTTTTTATGTATTTTTAAAGTATTTTTATTATTGTGTGTATGTGTGCTTATACACACATATACACATGTATGTGTGCATGTATGAACACTTACATATGTGCACACATGTGGAGGTCAGAACAACTTTCAGAAATCAGTTATCTTCCTCCACCAGGGGTCCTGGGAACCAAAGTCTGATCATCAGACTTGAGCCGCAAGCACTTTTACACACTGAGCCATGTGGCCATCCTCAGAGTTGACATTCTTCGAAATGACAGGTCTCCCTGAGCGCTATAGTCAATTTGCCAGAGAATGACCCCAAAGTACACAACTCAGAGGAACTACTAGAAACAAAACGCATTAAAACACTTCTCACGCTCTGCTTGGATATGATGCTATAGACATTTCAGTTCAGCTCTCTGCAATTTGAAGCATATTTTCTTTTCAACTTTGATCTATAAAGAGTCTTTCCCCTGCCCCCATCTACTACCATCACTGGTATGGCTAGGGCCAGCTCTTGAAGCCTTGAGAGAAGCAATTCTCAGCCTCCCTTTCTGACCCTGCATTTTTAGTGATAATACCCATAACCTGGTGTTAGCATGGTAGAAATATTTACACCATAGACATTGACAACAACTACAAGCAAAATTTTTGTTGTCTAAAGAACCAGGATCCAGCATTAAATATGTGTTAGCACATCCTTGGATAAATTCACTACACACATAGATGCAGTCTTGTGTCCTGTAACAATGAAGTATCTTCTGAGCTATGTCACTACATAATTTCATTATTCTTCAACATTAAGGAACATGATTTGGTTGTTGTTGTTGTTGTTGTTGTTGTTGTTGTTGTTTGGGTCTGGATGATATGGCCTACTTCATATCTAAACTATGATATTGGGAGGGACCACCACTATCTATGATGTCCACTACTGACATAATATCAGCATGTATCACATGAATATAAAAAAGGGAGGGAAAAGAGAAAGAGGGAAGGAGAAAAAGAAATTAATTGCATATATCTATTACTAGATAGCCTTGTTCTGTTTAAAGAACTCTAAACTCTGATTTTATGACAATTATTTTACACAGAGGCATAAAAGCTCTACCCTGAGCACATGCAGTAATGAACTTGGTCCTCCATAGATGTGTCATCTGCTCATGATGGCAAGGGTCATATTAACAGCCAGGCCTGAAAATTCACACTGTGTTAGCTCTGTAGACAGTGAGGCTGCCTGCTGGACACTGATATGTTTGTGTGTCTTGTGATGCTGACTTCGATCAAGGGTATGAATGAGACTGTGGGGACTGTCGTCTTTCCACACCTCTGAATTACTCTTGGCCTCGGTGAGCATTGCAGTGTTTGCATCTGTGTTGAAATTGAGTTTGCTTTCTCTGAATGCACCATTTTGCTAAGGAGCCAAAAGAGCTTCAGCAGGCTCTGCAACTAGCTTGGGTCAGTCCCGGCTTCCTACTCAGGCAACAAGTTATTTAGCTCTTGTTTGCCTCGGTGGTAAATAGGGAAAATGATGGTAACCGTAACATACGTTAACAGAAAGAACAATGGCAGTTTCATAAGCGCTGAGTGAAATGTTAGGAAAAAGCAAAGACAGAGGCTTTGTCGGAAGGTCTAGTACGTAAGCACCAGTCTTTAGCTGACAGCAGGGGAGGATGCTTGAAAATGCTTGTAAGAGAAGGGGTTAGGATACTGCTGCTAGAAGCTTCCATTAGCCCCAGATGGTACCGGAGACTCCTGTTGTGCTCACTTCTGTCTCCCACTGAGTTTACAAGTCAGAGGTCATGTAGACATCAGCAATTGGAGTATACAGCAGAGCCTCTTGTTATTTAAGACAAGAAGAGTCCACAGCCTTAGTGTCCAGAGCAGACACAAAGGTGGCATTCCTATGCCAACACTACCCTGGCTGTGGTAACAGTAGGCAGCTCTTGCATCAGGCTCTGCTGGCCTGTGAGCCTCACGTCCACACTGAAGCCAAATGGGTGAGAACCACAGGGGTGAGAGGTTTATCCTCTATGGTAGTAAGCTGCTCCCTAAGGTTCTAACTTTGCACCCTCTGTGGACACAGCCAGCACCACACTTCTCCTGAAATGAGATCGTGTATCCTATCTTGGCCAGCGAGATGTGTATAGACGTGACAGGTGTCTTCTCTGGCCCTCAGGCTCAGTGGTAGGAACAATGCACAGCATGTGTAAGGCCCTGGGTTTAATCCCTGGCACCCCCAAAAGAGGCAGCAAGTGATTTGTAAGCCCTCTTTCTACCTCCTATGGTAACAAGGAATATTCTACATGCTGATGATCCAATTTTCAGCTACCCACATACAACTCTAGTACCCAGGTATGGAGTGGCTTTTTTAATTGGGAAATTGTCAGATCTAAACCTTTTCTCTGCCTGTGCCTCTCTCTCTCTGCCTCTCTCTCTCTCTCTCTCTCTCTCTCTCTCTCTCTCTCTCTCTCTCTCTCTGCCTCTCTGCCTCCCTGCCTCTCTGCCTCTCTCTCTGCCTCTCTGCCTCTCTCTCTACCTCTCTGCCTCTCTGCCTCTCTCTCTGCCTCCCTCTCTGCCTCTCTGCCTCTCTGCCTCTCTGCCTCTCTGCCTCTCTCTCTGCCTCCCTCTCTGCCTCCCTGCCTCCCTGCCTCTCTGCCTCTCTCTCTGCCTCTCTCTCTGCCTCTCTGCCTCTCTCTCTGCCTCTCTGCCTCTCTGCCTCTCTCTCTGCCTCTCTGCCTCTCTCTGCCTCCCTCTCTGCCTCTCTGCCTCTCTGCCTCTCTGCCTCCCTGCCTCTCTGCCTCCCTGCCTCCCTGCCTCCCTGCCTCTCTGCCTCTCTCTCTGCCTCTCACTCTGCCTCTCTCTCTGCCTCTCTCTCTGCCTCTCTCTCTGCCTCTCTCTCTGCCTCTCTGCCTCCCTCTCTGCCTCTCTGCCTCCCTCTCTGCCTCTCTGCCTCCCTCTCTGCCTCTCTCTCTGCCTCTCTGCCTCTGCCTCTGCAGAACTAACATAAATAGACACAATTTTTTTAGAGAAAGAAAATTAGTGATAGTAAACAAAATATCTAAGTGTTTTTTTTCAGTAAGTAAAGACAAAGCCTTCATTTTATACATTATTCTGACAAAATTCCTTTATTTAGTAGTACTTTGGTGCTAGATGCTTGCTCTAATTTTGGAAGACAGTGTCTAATATACAGAAAACTAATGCCAGCTTTGCCAAAGACATCTACAAAAATATGTCCCTTGCACTTTTACACATAATATATAGAACTATAAAATCTGCCAATGTGGAAATTCCCTGAATTTCTCAATGCACTGTGAAATACACAAGGCAAAAGAAAGCATCTTATAGAAATGATGTCCAAACATCCTGTCATGTATGATGTTTTTGTAACTAGAATACAACTTATCTATAGATACACGCATGGATGGCTCAGAAATACACGGAGGAAACAGAAACACCAGTTACTTAAGTTACACTTGATCACAAAGATGAGCAAGCCTCTGTGACAGATCATCCTGCTCTGTAGCAGCAACGCTTGCACCAGCAGACCCTATCTGACCCTGTGGTAGCTCCGTATTGAGAATATAATTTTACCATTTACACATAAAATTGCCCTCTGGGCTGTCACCAACAACTAGCCTTCAACAGCAGCTTGCCTAGTACCAGTCTCAGACATCTGAGCATTATTGCTAGTTTCTGGCTACCATGCAGAGACTTCCCCTGTCTCTTACTTCGGGGCCACACTGTAGCCCTGACACATCTCCTGACAGATATCTCTGTTTGTTAATAGTGTTTTTCCCTTTCAGACTTAAATTTTCCGGTTTGGGAACACCACTGAGCAGCTGTTTCTCAGCTCAGTGGAGAGATCCATTCTTAATCTCCATTGATGAAACACACCTTCCCAAGCTCAAATTATTAGTGTTGTTTCCGTAACTCATTCTGTCATTGGCCCAGAGCCACAGAACTTGGGATACACACATACCATATCCACTGACGGTGATGAAGTGCACCAGTTGAGCCCTGACGGCTACACTTGAGCCAACTCATGAATCCATAGATGCTATGTTCTTACAGACATATGTTCTTTATCCATGTTGCGAGGTGGGGTCTCTATTCCTCTAGACTCTTTTACTTCTCTTATGTCATGTATACATACATGACTTCAAGTGTTTATAGCTAGGATACAGAAATGAGAGAAAACATATGCTAGTCATCTTTCCGAGACTAACTGCTCATATGATGAGTTGTATGCACTCAAGTTACGTGCACTTTCTTGCAAATGACATAATTCCATTCTTCTCCGTGGCTGAATGAAACCGCTTCGTTTAGCTAGACCACATTTTGTGTATCCATTTCTCTGCCAGCAGACATCAGGTTGACTCTGTAATGTTGCTGTCATGAATAGCTGAAATAAACATTGATGTGTAAGCATCTCTCATAGTGACCATATATACATATGTGATAGATAGATAGATAGATAGATAGATAGATAGATAGATAGATCAACTACTAACATGAGTGTAGAGAGATCATCTTGTGTGTTGTATGGATGCCTCACCTGTCAATTAAGAGGTCTATGGCCTATGGCTTAGGCAGGAAATAGAGGTGGAACATCGAAAGGAGAAAGAATTTTGGGAGAGGAGCCCAAAAAGAGCTGAGAAGATTGATTTGTGATACCTGAGCACAGGTAACCAGTCACATGGCAAAATGTAGGTTAAAATAAATGGGTATCTTATGATCTAGTCAGAGTAGAGCCTAGCTATATGACTGAGGTATTTGTAAATATAATCTGAATCTGAGTCTTGCGCCTGGAACCGTGAGGCTGGGAGACAGAGACAGGACTTAACTTCAACCCATGAGCCTTGAGGAGAAAAAAAAAACACAGTTTAAACTCTCAGCTTCCGCACATCGACACAGGAAATTTTAAGGCAAATTGAGTCATCTTTGTGAGTTTTTGCTTCCCTGAGTGTAGAAGGAAAGTCATAATAGAGTAATATCTACTACCCAAGAATGATACGAGCTTACTGGACCACAAGGGGCAGGAGGACTCGGATTGCAACTCCATGGCAGACAGCTTCCTGACTATGTATGAGACACTGGACTTGGTAAGAAGTACCACAAACACTAAGAGAGCATGAGGGAGCATGAGGACAGACACATATGTAAAGCACTAATACATCCAGAACATAGGAAGCACCCAGTAAGTTTTAGCTGGTAGCAGAGATGCCTATGGCGGCTATGATGTCAGTGGAAATGGCACAATATTACTATCATACATAAAATGAGGAACATTTTCCCAATATCCCCCCATGTCTATTTTATTATCTATATTTTTCAGCTTCCCCCCCCCCAAGGAATGTCCCACAGAACAATTTTTCAGTTCTTTGGAAACTTAAAATACTCTGGTAATTATCACCTACCTGTGGTGTTACCCAGATCATGAGCAAGACGCTACCTATTCCTCCAACACTCCAGGACGATTCAGATCTGCTGATCTGATAATGATGCCGTCCTGGACCCCTCAAAGAATCAAAGGCTTCCCTCATTCCTTGCCAGACTGCATCACTCACTCGCTTGAACCTCATCCAGATTCAGTCCTGCATGAGGGAGCCTGCAAGTGCCCTCCTGAGAATTCACGCACTTAACAATGCACTCAGCAATTAAACTTGGGTGACCTACTTGAGAAACCACAGAAGGAAAAAAGAGAAGAATTGTTGGGAAAGCAAACAGAAAAGCCAACCTAAATGGGCTCAGCTGAGTCTGGGGAGGAAGGCATACGTCTACTGGTTATGGACTTCTGTTTGGAAGGAATTCAAATATTTTTCTTGAGCAGCAAGCAGAAAACCTCTATGATTTAATGCACAACCATGCTCATACTTAAAACAAAGAGACCGCTGGGGTAAGCAGATACAGCCCTACCTTATGTCACAAATCTTAGCTGTCATAAGTCTAACCTGGTCTGATAGCAAGTGGTACTTAGGTGACAACTTGGAGTGGTCCAGACCCAGAAGTTCTAGTATGAAGAGACTGTCTCCTAATGGTCCCTTTACCACTCTTCTTTTGTGGAATTCTCATGCTACGATGATGATGGTGATGATGATGATGATGATGATGATGACGACCGACGACAGTAGTGGTGGTGGTGGTGGTGGTGATGATGATGATGCTGATGATGAATTCTTCCAAACAGGGTGTTGGACTGAATTTCCTCTTCGATAAGTGGTTTAATGTGTGGCCAAAAATAAGAGCCATAAAAGATAGCTTCTCTGCTATCTTTAAAGTGCCTGGGTCAGGCTTCCACACCAAGCATGACTCTTTTTTTTGGGGGGGGGGGATTCACATCATGCACCTCAATCCACTCCTCTCCCCATCCCTTTGTATCTGCACTCCACCCTTGCAAACCCCCCTCAAAGAAGAAAAAACTAAATGAAATGAATAAAATAAACAAAACAAAATATCTCATTGTGGAAGCTGTGGTGTTGTTGTGGAGAGGTTTTGGCTGCACTGTTTTGTGCTCCCGATGAGTTGCACACATGGCACGCACCCACCCAGGGGCTATTTTGGATCTTCAAAGAGAACACACACACACACACCAGTTAATTTTAAAATGCCTTGGCTAACTCAATGAGTGAGCACTCCTAAACCTTCCCCTGCTACCCCAAGCCCAATCAAGGAGGTAACCAGTGGTGACTTACCTGAAAACTCACATAGCTGGTTAGCTTTATCTCCTGCAGTTACTGGGTCCCTATTTCCTTCCCCTAATCCTCGAGATTCTCCCTGCATCCTACCCATACAACACTAAATGTCCCACCCCATGTCCAACCATTGGCCGCCGCTGGCATCTTTATTGATCAAAAACCAGTTGGGGACAAGGACCTTCAACATCTGGACGTGCAGATCAAAGCATCGACACCAATCTCCAATAGCTCAGAGTTTCTGTCCAATCTTAAAAAAAAAAAAAAAAAACACTCTTCTCTCAGACATAAATTGAGCATAACCATAACAATTATGTAAATCATAAAGTATGATATACAATTAACAACCAGTCCATCATATTTGTCAATTAGATGAAGTACTCTACCACCATTCCTAATTTAAAGAATTTACAATTCTGTAACTGAATTGTTTTGGTGTTAGCCTGTAACACCATCTGAAAGCCATGTTTTTACTTTCATATCATATTTTTAATGTTAAACAACTTAAGTTTGCTTAGGGGACTATAACTGGTTTTCTACCCCATCAGGAGTCTGAGAATGAATTAAGCATTACCTAGGTATATACAAAGCACCAAGCATAGCTTCTCAAACTTAAACAATTATAGAGACAGCTAGATGCCTAGATAGTGCCCTAATTCGTCAAAATGTTTGAGCCTTCAGCCTGCCAGCCCAGGAGCATGACAAACCTTTGTAAAGTAGAATTATGAAGGACTGCTTACCCTGCCTTAGCCAAGCTATCAGTTGACTATTCCACATAGTGTGTCCATTTTGGACAGTATTTTGTTTGCAGATGAAATAAGCAATTTCTATCCTGTGGCTACCTTGCCACAATAAGCAACCTCACCTAGAGGTAAAGATGCTCAATATCTTCTTTGAACTGTGAAGAGGGTACTATCTGGAGCAGACATGTCAAATGATACATAATAATGAAATAACATTAAACATGACATTCTGTGGATTAATGTGTTTGAAGACTATCTACGTAAAGAATATTTGAACTGTTAAACCTTAGCTACTCTTAGTCATTCCTATTTTAGTAAATTGAAAGAACTTTATTATAATTAAATTTGAATCTAACCTAACCATGAGTTTACTATCTGGCCCTTAACTTGTGTTACTTAATCGTCTTGTTCTTAAATGAGTTGCAGAGGCACAATATCTATCTAAGAGTAACATAATAATTTCAAATTTTGAATCAATATACAGATTTATACCAATGAAAACCTTAATTCTATATCAATATATAAATTCTGTACAATGTAAGAAATTATGACTTCAATTTTAATAATAATTACAAAGATTTCTACCAATGTAAGATGATGGCTATACAATGTTTTGTTTAGAAAATTTTAGGAATCTATCCCATTTATTCCCTTCATGTTCAAAATCATAACTATTCCCAAATTACCCCTGAAAATGACAGCCTATCTATAATTTGTAAAATAATCATTACTAGACACCCAAACCCAGGGAATTGTTTGACAGCTCTCGATGGCTTCGTCCTGGTGAATGGGGAAACAAGAAATGTTTTAAAGGGGTGGGGAGGGGTAGGAAAATTAGAAAAACTGGTCAGACTTTAAAAAGCTAGACTTAGCATCTGTTATCCAGTCTCAGTGTGTTTAGAAGGCTCAGGGCTTGACTGAAGTTCTGACTAAATCTGTCTGAAAGGCTAGATGATCTGGAATCAGCAGCAATCCATGAAGCTGTTTTGGGTAGCATCAGGAAGCAGGCGCCAAGCAGGTTAGTTCATCATCTATGAGGATGAATATTGCCAAAGCTGTACATTCTGTAATATACGAATCTTACAACCAATATTTCAGTACCGTTAAGATATTTGTATGGATTATGCAGGGAGCACAGATAGCTAAGGATAAAATTTTGTTCCTTGTTTGAGCAGGTGAAAGACAACTGTCTTTATTATGAGTTAATTTTATCAATAACCAATTGTAATAAATCTTCATTCATTCCATATGAAGGAAGGCACAAAGAATCTTAAGGGTTCCATAACCAATAAGATTTATTGTCTCATTTTAGCTGAAGTTTTAGCTAGAGACATTTTTATGTCTAAGCCAGTTACTGGACTATTCCCATGTCATGGAATCAGCAGATCAATTTACTTGTCTTGTTTGATTTTCTCAATTTTTTTCCAGATCTACAGGTGGTCTTTCCCCCTGTCATATCTGATCCATATCACTCTGGAAGGGGTCCAGAGCCTTTTCTCCTTGCCTGTCAGCACAAATACAGAGCCTTTCTCCCAAAATAGAATGCCCTTGGTCCAGTAACCGTAAATCATTAAAGGTGTAGCCTGACCTCTCTCCCAGAGGAATTTTTATGTAACCACCAAACTCATTTTGATAATTAAAACAATTCAAAGCAATTAAAACAATCTAAACAATATTATCTGTTAAGACTGCTTCCCCTGTCTCCTGCCCCACTCCACATGAGATCAAGGCCTAAATTATTTCTACATCTGTGTAAACTTGAATCCTCCCTGCAATGGAGATTAATGTCCCTGTGGGTACATAATGTAGTACATCCCTTTCTCTCTGTATAATTCTCAAGGCCTAATGTTCTACTGTCTGAGATAGACCAGGCTCCCTTTCCCCTGCTTTCAATCTAAGTTTTTAAGATAGAATGCCTTAATATTTATATATCTCTGTATTTAACTTTAATTAAATCCCTTTACTTACTGTATAAGCCTATTTAAAGACTGTAATTTTTATCATACTAGGCTGACAATCCCAGGAATCCTGTGTCGACCACACTCAAAGATCCCAAGAAATTTTATACGTGTGTGTGTGTGTGTGTGTGTGTGTGTGTGTGTGTGTGTGTACATATTCCTCTACTCTAGAACCACCTATAATCCTCAGTGCATGAAGAAGGATACACTGACTCCTTAGCCTGGCAAAGCAGGCTCTCTTCTTTGTGATCTAAGCCCTCCATTCAGCCTCATATCTGTTAGCTTATGAGGGATTCTGCTACGCTTCTCCCAGGAACCTACCAACAGCTTACATCATCATCTGATTGTCTGCCATCCACCAAGTGCAAGTAGCCTGGTATATAAAAAGATTGCTCTTCGCCCAAGCTCGCTCTCTCGCTCTCCCTCTCTCTCTCATTCCCTCTCTTCCTCTCTCTTTCCCTCTCCCTTTTCCCTCTTCCTCTCCCATCTCCCCTCCTCTCCCCCCTCTCCCCTCTCTCTCCCCTCTCCCCTCTCTCTTCCCTCTCTCCTCTCTTCCCCCTCTTCCCTCTCCCTCTCCCTCTTCCCCCCCTCTCTCTGCTCCTACATGTCCCCAGCCAGCTTCTCTTTCTATCCTTCTTTCTATCCTTCTCTGTTCCCTCTTCTCTACCTTTATGGCTTTACTCCCCTCTGTCTGCCTCCACCCTTTCTCCAGGTCCTCGGTCCCCTCCTTTCCCTCAAATAAACCTCCCTTATACCAGGTCTGTCCCACGGTGTGATTTCTCAGGGGGGGCACCTTGGCATTGGCCTGTCATATAGCTCCTTACCTTACCCCACCCCACCCCACCCCCCGCCCACCTGCTGCCACATTATACATGTAGCAGTATCCGTCTTCCTCCCTGATGATCTCCCACTCCTTCCATGCTGGTCTGTCTGTCCTCCTGAAACTCAGGTTTTCTAATTTCTGCAAAATAGTTCAGCTCTGGGTTTTTTTGTTCCTCTAATTCTTAGCCACCTGATAGTTCATCAGGATACGAAGGCAACACACTTCTTTTATTTATTTGTTTGTTTGTTTGTTTGTTTGTTTGTTTAGTGTGTGTGTGTGTGTGTGTGTGTGTGTGTGTGTGTGGGTGTTGTATGTGTACATGTGTATGTTCTACAGAGACCAGAAAAAGATATCAGATCTCCTGGAGCTAGCATCACAGGAAGTTGGGAATTGCCTGATATGGATGCCTGAAATCAACCTCCAGCATTTTCTGTGAGAGTTAGTGTTTTTAACTGCTAGGCTGTCTCTTGAGTCCCCAAATGCTCACCTCTTAGCCACTAAAAATTGTCCACAATTAGAATATCCACAACTGGATGCTCCATTTTAGCTCCAAGCATAGTCACCATGGGCAAAAAGAGCTATAGTCCTGCCCCTCACTCACCAAGGAAGGCTTCTTATAAGCGGGGGTCTTTGCTCTTGTAGGTGTCCTGAGATCCTAGAACAGTGCCTGGCCCATTATAGGGTCACAGCAAATATTTGACCAGTTTATAAAGTGACTGAATGAGCATGTTCATCAAAGCCTGACTAGGGATAGATAATACAATATTTTCTTGGAAAGTAAATCAGTTTGTGTTAGGGACAGCACAGACTCTCTCCTCTTTTGACTTAAAACTATCTATCAAGGGACAGGTTACTTAAGATGATCATAGAGCCTGAACACAGATTAATATTGCATAGCATTTATATTACCCTCTGTACTTTTTGTTAACAAGTATATGTGTGCATCTTTGGATATTTACGTGCACCAAGTGTGAGCAGGAGCCCACAGAGGTAAGAAGAGGGCTTCAGGTCCTCT
Organism: Mus caroli; assembly: GCF_978045245.1. NCBI lineage: Eukaryota > Metazoa > Chordata > Mammalia > Rodentia > Muridae > Mus > Mus caroli. The sequence continues at coordinate 65,006,151 of NW_028227264.1, forward strand.
GGAACTTACTGTGGTTGTGTGGTGCTACATGGGTGCTGGAAACTACACCTGGGTCAGCTATAAGAGCAATGAGCATCACTAACCACTGAGCCACCCATCCAGCCCCCACCTTCTTTATACTTTTCAATTCATTGTAGCATGGATTCCCTGAGTCTGATCTCAGGATTATTTATTTCCACTGCATCACAGATGAGGGATGAGGGTGACAGATAGCAAGACTTGGTCAGATTCACAGAGCATCTTAATAAGAGAGCTGGGATCTGAACTAAAGCCTATTTCTAACCCCAGTGTCATAGTTAGGGTTTCCATTGCTGTGGAGAGAGACACCAGGACTGACCATGGCAACTCTGATAAAGAAAAACATTTCATTGGGACTGGTTTACAGTTTCAGAGGTTCAGTCCACTATCATCATGGTGAGAAACATGGTAGCATGCAGGCAGACATGGTGCTGGAGAAGGAGTGAGAGTTCTACGTCTTGATTCACAGGCGGCAGAAGGAGACTGTATGCCACACTGGGCCTGCCTTGAGCATCTGAGATGCTCAAAACTCATCCCCTGGTGACAAACCTCCTCCAAGAAAGCCACACCCACTCCAACAAGGCCACACCTACTCCAGCAAGGCCACACCCACTCCAACAAGGCCACACCTACTCCAACAAGGCCATTTTTTTAATCACACCCAGGCTGTACTGGCAATCGCCAGAGGCCATAGTGTAGGTGTTGCAAGCGATCTGCTTAATGCAGCTGAAGTGAATGTGCAGTGTGCAGAGTTCCATCCAGGCACCAGATGCTAGCTACCTTTTTCTGTATGTGGTATGTGTGCAAATCAAAAAATCAGACCTCAGAACAAGGGACTGAGGTGCTTATTTTACACAACAAAGTACATCTGGTCTCCAGGTCGACGGGGTTGGTGGGGGGGTGGACAAGGGGCAGCCCCTGATACCAGGGGCCCCAGGGTGACACCCTTGGCCCCAGAATTATGGGAGAGAGGGCAGAGGGAAAGAGGTCCCCACGCAGTCTAGAGTCCTTAGTCCGGACCTTGACTGGATCAAAGGAAGGCCTTCCATCGGGAGATTAGAAACGACTCAATAGAGGAAAGCCTCTCCCATCGTCCAAGTGCAGTAGGTACTGATGAACAGAGACAGTCTATGGTTTTAGAGCTTTATTGTAGAAAGACAGGGGAAAAGGAGAGAAGGTAGAAAAGAGAGAGAGAGAATGGCCATGGCCAAAAGGAGAGAAGGGGGAAAGAGAGAGAGAAGAAAGGCTAGACTAAGAGGGAGAGAGCAAGAGGGAGAGAGATTAAGAGAGTGAGAGGAGAGGAGAGTAAGAAGAGTAAGGGGAGTAAGAGAGTGAGGTGGGGCTAAGCAGCCCCTCTTATCTTTACTGTTGTTATCTTTACTGTTGCTAGGTAACTGGGAGGAGTCTAGCCTTAAGGTCAGAAGCTTGGGACATAGTCTACATGATTACTAGCCACACACTTTGACAGGAGCCTTGAGTCCAGGAGACATGAGGGAACTCCTACCTTCCCATGTAGGTGAATTATCACCACCGGGTCCCGGGGTTCAGACCTCAACTCAACTGGAGACCAGACTGTCTTTGCATAGCCCAATGCCCCACATCCAGGTTCTCCCAGCATCCCTCAGTCCATACCTGGCATACCCTGCCCCTAACCCTGAACTTTCCAGCCCAGGGACTGATCTATCCTTACCCCTAGAGGCTCTTCCCTACATAATTGAGACATTTTGGTTGCTCTCTCCTTCTCCCTTTCTGTCTTTCTCTTCTCCCTCCCCTCTTTCCTTCCCCATGTTAGCTCCGCTGACCTCAATCCTTGGGGCCAGTGAACTTGCCTGAGAGCCCCCGGGCACTGCTCTCCCCCCTCCCAACACCCCATCCCCACGCTCCTTCGCTGCCAGGGAGATCAAAAGTTTACTACTTGAAGACGACTTTAGGACCCTTATCACATGAATACATACTAAGGATGCCAAAGGAATCTGCCCTAAGCTTTACCAACTAACCTTTAGTAAGTAAAAGCTCCCAAGAAGCCCCAGTCTTTATCACCACCTCGCCCTGGCAAGAAGGAGCCATCACTTCTGAGGTCCACTGTCAGCGATTTGCTCTCCCAGGTTCTCCCCAGAGACTCAAAGCCCTTCTCCTTTCTCCTGGCCCCAGCAGTTGTCTAGAAGTGTACTGACTTAATTAAAGATGCTGTGAAAGCCAAGATTCAAAGCTATCTCTCCGAGAACCATTCATTTCAGGGTTCCTCCGTGTCCTTATAAAATGTTTATTTCCCAGAGAGCAGCCTGTGGCGAGTTCCCAGCCATAGTACCCGAGGTTTATAAAATGACCTCTTTGTGGTCTGGATAAGGGAGAAAGTTTTTATTGTAGATATGGGAGACAGAACATGACCAGCAGACTAGAGCTACCCAGGGCTCTCTCTGCAAGAGAGGGCAGAGGAGAAGAGGGGGTGGGGAGAGAATATAAGGAAAGCAAAACATAAAGAAAACATCAGGGTGGAGAGAATATAAAGAAAGCAAAACATAAAGAAAATTCCGGACCATTCTTCCAATGGTCCAGAGTTCAATTCCCAGCAACAAAATGGTGGCTCACGACCATCTGTAATGAGATCTGATGCCCTCTTCTGGGGTGTCTGAAGACAGCTACAGTGTACTTACATATAATAAATAAATAATTTTTTAAAGAAAAGGAGGGGGAGGGGAAGGGGAAGAAGAGGAAGAAGAGGAAGAAGAGGAAGAAGAGGAAGAAGAGGAAGAGGAGGAAGAAGAAGAAGAGGAAGAAGAAGAAGAAGAGGAAGAAGAAGAAGAAGAAGAGGAAGAAGAAGAAGAAGAAGAAGAAGAAGAAGAAGAAGAAGAAGAAGAAGAAGAAGAAGAAGAAGAAGAAGAAGAAGAAGGAAGAAGAAGAAGAAGAAGAAGAAGAAGAAGAAGAAGAAGAAGAAGAAGAAGAAGAAGAAGAAGAAGAAGAGAAGAAGAAGAAGAAGAAGAAGAAGAAGAAGAAGAAGAAGAAGAAGAAGAAGAAGAAGAAGAAGAAGAAGAAGAAGAAGAGGAGGAGGAGGAGGAGGAGGAGGAGGGGAGGAGGGGGAGGGGGAGGGGGGAGGGGGGAGGGGGGAGGAGGGAGGAGGGAGAAGAAATAGCCATGGTGGATATTCAACTCTAAGCTGTCCCCTGCCCTGCCCGGGAATGTGTTGGTGACAGTGATAACTATGATTCTGTGTTCAGAAGCCAAGGACAAAGAGTGGAAGGTGGTTTACTGTCCAGCCATCTGCAAAGCAGAAGATGCTGAACATAGGAACATAAGCCAAGGAACAGTCGACATGGCATTGGCAGTAATGACTGACTGAAAATGGAAACCCCACCTCAGCTACCCTCAGATGCACTAAGGAGAGCCTCGATGCCTCCCTGTGGCTGACTGTTATTGACGCCTTAATATATTTGATTAATTGACAACTGCATACATGCATACAATCCATTTTGATTATTTACATCATATCTCCTCCCCTGCCTATGTTCATGTCTTCTTATTTTTATAACTCACCAAGTACAATGTATGCAGCCATATACTCATGGGTATGAGGCCACTCACTGGAGCACGGGGACCTACCAGAGGCTACGCCCATAAGGAACTGACTCTCTTGCCACCAGTATTCATCAACTGTCAACAGCTCTTCAGTTCTAGAGTGCTATAGCACCCCTTATTTATTCAAACCACTCTGTCACAAGAAACAGTGTTTTCATGAGGCCAGGGTGCTAGAGAACACTGAATTTCTGCATATGCATATATACATATACACATACAACGTATACATAGTCAAAAACATTTTCATATACATCATATACATAAACATCTGCATGTATTTTTAAATACATTTTCATATATATAATATACATACACATATATATCATACACATCTACATCTAGATCTATATCATCTGCATCTGTACTACATACACATATACATATACATGCATGTGCATGTATAATACATATATTTCAAAATATATAAAAGCAGATATTTGAAATAGTCTTTGATAACTGAATGTGGTTAAATAATCTCTGTATATTAAGCACTTATCTCACTTATCTCACCTCCTGCCAAACAGAACTCATTAGAAGTCCTACTTTAACGGAAGGTGGGAAAGTATATTTTAACCAGTTTCAGAATTCCTTTCAGGGGCAGGAAGTACTCTTGCTTAGCACATTGCACTGAAGATGAGTCAAAGTCTGAGGGCCTTGGGAGCACTTTCTTTCCCACCCCTCCACAGGACAGTGAGATCCAGTTCCCAAAAGTTGTCCTCTGACCTCTACACACACACACACACACACACCTTGACAGTGTGTGTGGGTGTGTGGGTATGTGGGTGTAGGTGTGTGCACATTCTTGCATATGCACACAAAATAACAATAAAATCAATATAAACACATCAATCAGCTCATCCATTAGAGTCATTTGCACCTGACTCATTTAGCTTTTGAATAAAGTCTAAGCCAAAATAACCCCTCAAATTCTCTCAAGGGAAGCACCTAACCTGTGGGATGCCACTCGCAGGCATTCAGGGCAGGCTGGGCAGATAGAAGTGTTCTGTTCAAACTGGGGCCTCATAGCCACTGTAAGTCCCTGGCAGGATGTCCCACACAGCAGGAGGATGAGGGCTACGGTACTGATTGAAAGGGTGTTTCTCAAAGAAAGGAAGCAGTGTTCATTTGTACAGATACTGCACATTTGCACCTAATACTGTAGAGACTTGATGCCCTAGGAAAGGGGCATGGGGGAGGGGTAGCACCCACTTAGAGATGAAGGGGAGGGGGGATAGGGTGAAGAGCTGGGAGGGGGTGGGGGGCAACTAACTAATTTTTTAATTGCTAACAAAAAATGTATATTTAACAAATAATGAGTCAAATTTATTTTATTTTTAACAAATTTGAATTTGGTTTTCTTAAGCACTTAGACATTGTTTATGGGCATGCATAGACAGTGTTAGAGTATGTGAACAAACACGTAAGGTGAAAAAGCAGGAAATTTATTTCAACTGAATATACTGTAAAAATAATATGAGTAAAAACAATTACAGAGTGATTTAAAATGATTACAGAATGATTAAAATCTGATGTTTTATTAAAATAAATTTTAAAAAATGAGAGACAAAAAAAAAAAAAAACCATGAACGTAGAATCCTATCTCTGTTTGAGGTCTGGGGATGTGGCTTGGTTGATAGAATGCTTGCCTGGCATTTGCAAAGCCTAGATTTAATTTCTAGTGCTACCAAGTAAAGCAGGTGGTGGGGCCCATCAGCAGTGCCAGCCCTTGGGAGGTAGAGGCAGGAAAAATAGAAATGCAAAACTGTTCTTAGCTATGCAGCAAGTCCAAAGCCAGCCTGGGCTACGTGTGACTCTGTCTCAAAGGATCAGAACAACTCCATTTGAAAATTACAAAATGTCTTAAAGAGGATGACAAACGCTAACTCGGGAGGAACAAGAATGGCTGAGACCAGAGGTCAGTTGGCTGACAACTTTGGGAACACAATAAAACCTCAAAGTGTTCTGCTCCAAGACTTGTTATCAATGCGTAATGGAATTTAGCAATAAGAAATAAGAGACTGTTCAGCTCTCCATTCTTTGCTGGTATGAAATTTCTGACAGCTCCTCTAACCCCTTAGAGTCTGGACCTCACAAGTCAGTTAAGGAAACATGGATTCTCTAATACAGGAAAACACTGCAGTAATAGTTTCCCTCTGAACCAAGAGTCAAAATAAATAGATATGACCTGACACGCAGCATCTCTCTCAAAGTAGTTTTCAAAATAAAACCATGTAGTGAATTGGAACTCTCTTTCCACACATGTCATGTCTGCTATTTGGATGAGACCAAGAGGCAGGCCCTGCTCATAGAGTGAACTGAATTTCCGTAAAAACAAACACTCCCTTCCAGGTTCTGCCACTTCCATTTGGCTCAACAATTACATCTGCAAGTTAAGCATGTCACCTCTCTAACCAGATGAGGAGTCCTCGTGATCCTTCTCCAAAGGAGGAAAACCTAACATGATAGGTACTATAAAGAAGAAACACATGGAAGCTGAGCAGGCATAACTGGCCATATGGCTTTCATAGACTAGGATAAATGGGTTATTACTTGTGAGCTAGTTGGGCAACATGTCTAGCTATATGACCTAGGTATTTGTAAATATATTTGACTCTCAGAGTCATTATTCTGGGAACTTGGGGATGAGGAGGAAAAACATGAGATTACAGAAAATACCATATAACATATAAGCGGGGGGGAAGAAACATACAAGAAATGTAAGACACTATGAAAAAAGCCAAACCTTTATAGGTATAGATGACAGAGAAGAATCCCAACTCAATGGCACAGAACAGATTTTCAACAAGATCTTAGAAGAAAACTTCCCCAAACAAAAGAAGGAAATGCCCATACAGACACAAGAAGCACATAGAATATCATAGACAAGACCAGAAAAGAAAATTCCATGGCTTATCATAATTAAAACTCAAGGCACCACAAGAAAAGTATATGGAAAGCTGCAAGGGGAAAAAATGTGAGTCATGGGTTAAAGAGATGGCTTGGTGGTTAAGAGCACTGGCTGTTCTACCAAAGAACCTGGGTTCAAATCCCAGCACCTACAAGCTAATTTACAACTGTCTATAACTCCAAATCCTGACATCCTGACACAGAAATACTTGTAGGCAAAACACTAATATTCACAAATTTTTTTAAAAAAATTTAAAAAGTGTGAGTCACATATAAAGGAAAATCACCCATCAGAATAACAGTGGATTTCTCAATGGAAACGTCAAAAGCCAGAAGACCCTGGATCAATACATTCAGGATCCTAGAAGACTATGTTTACCAGCCAAGACTAATATACCTGGCAAAACTATCCACAAATTCTTTCCACAATATAAACAGCTTAGAAAAATTTACATTCAACAAACAAAACCTAAAGAAAAATACACACAGTAATATTTCAGACTGAAGAGATCACTGAGCACAGAGAGGCTGTGAAAACAAGCCATGACTATTAAAACACAGTGTATCACTGAGAACATAAACAATACCACCAAACATCAAGAACAAAATTACCACAATTAACAAACCCATTTCAATACTACCTTCAAATAACAATGGCCTCCATTCTCTGATCAAAAGACATAGACTGACTAAATGGATCAAGAAACAAAAATCTTAGCTTTAAAGGTAAGTATCACCTTAGAATAAAGAGTTGAACAAAAGTCCTCCAATCAAATGGGACCAGGAAGCAAGCTATCCTAAGATCTGACAAAACAGACTTTAGACTAAAATTAATCAGAAGATATAAAGATGAACACTTCTTTCTAATCAAAGGAACAGTTAACCAAGAAGACATTATTCTCCTAAACATACGTACACCAAACTCTGGGGCTCTTTCTGTTGCATCTACAAGGTATTGTGTCCTTGACTGTGAACACAGAGGCAACAGAAAATGGTTTAATAGATTCTGCATTTTGGAGCTTACTTGGTAGAATGCTTGTCATGCATGCACACAGTCCTGACTTAGTCCTTCCCTAGTGTCTTTGTAGACGAGCATGGTGGCAACACTTATAATCCTGGAAATCAGGAGGTGGAAACTTTAGATCAGGAATTCAAGCCAATCTTCCACTACAGAGTAGATCAAGGCCAGTCTGGACTATGTGAGAGCCTTTCTTGAAAAAGACAGAGAGAAAGGGGGCAGGGAGACAAGCCTACATTTTATATTAGTTATCCACTGCCCTTCCCTTTTTTTTTTAAGCTATCTAGCTGCAAAGAATGCTGGGATAAATTTTAAAACAAAAACCCACCTTGGTCTCCCTTGCCATCCTCCTTGAAAGAATCAAGAGAGCTAGTTTAGTTGAACAAAGCAAATATTATCAAAGGGCAACTCTATTAGTTCCAGAACACTAAATTTAAGAAAGATTTTAGAAAAAGAAAAGGGCCTATGAGGTGGCTTAGAGATAAGGACAATTGCTGTCAACCCTGACAGTCTATGTTGGATCCCTGGAACCCACATGGAAGAAAGAAAGAAGTGATACCTGTAAGTTGTCCTCTGATCTTCATACATGCAAACACTGTACATGCACATATGCACACACAAATAAATAGGAAAGAATTCATTGAACTAAACAAAATATATTTTTCAAAAAAGAAAAGAGCTTTTCCAACATTTGTTCCAAATATCCTCTACCCATCTAATATATTCTAGCTGTAGATATGGGGGGTTAAGCTGTAGACAGGAGTAAACAGAGATAAGGAAGGAGACAGAAAGACAAAATGCCCTTACCATTTTAAACATGGATCTCATCTTGTGGTCACTTCATTTCATTAACCTATGCTGTGTCTGACATAGTAGTTCAAGACCTGTGGCAAAATCTGCAGCAAGAGATTCCTTGTATTCGGCAAGGTTAATACTCATTATAGATAAAACCAAGCAGGGGGTGCTGGGAGACAGGAGTGAACTGTGTTGTGTTTATAAAAAGATAAAGGGGGGGCTATGTTCTATGGAGGTATAGTCAGGTGTGGGGGGAGGGGTGCCTCATTTCCTCCTGAGGGACCAGTCACATTATAATATAGAATAGAGTTTATTCAGGGTATGGGGAGGGAAGATAAAAGGGTAGTAGAGGCAGAGAAAAGGAGAGAGAGAGAGAGAGAGAGAGAAGAAGGAGGAGGAGGAGAAGGAGAAGAGGAAGAAAGAGGAAGAGGGGAAGGGGAAGGGGAAGGGGAAGGGGAAGGGGAAGGGGAAGGGGAAGGGGAAGGGAAGGGGAAGGGGAGGAAGAGGAAGGGGAAGGGGAAGGGGAAGGGGAAGGGGAAGGGGAAGGGGAAGGGGAAGGGGAAGGGGAAGGGGAAGGGGAAGGGGAAGAGGAAGAGGAAGAGGAAGAGGAAGAGGAAGAGGAAGAGGAAGAGGAAGAGGAAGAGGAAGAGGAAGAGGAAGAAGAAAAGAGAAGAGGCCAGCCATGAGCATGTGGAAAGAGAGGGGGAAGGGGCTAGAGGACAGAACAGGAGCAATAAGGAAAGAGAACAAGAGAGGGGCAAGAGAGCAAAAGAGTAAGGAGGGGGCAAGCAGCCCCTTTTATAGTGGGTCAGGCCTACCTGGCTCTTGCCAGGTAACTGTAGGGTGGAGCTTAGAATGCTAACAAGATGTGCTACAGCAACAGAAATCACTGAGTGAGAAGAGAAGAGGTGTAGAGTGTATCAGTGTAGAGTGTAGGTGTAGAGTGGATCAGAAGCTGGAGAAGAGCAGCTGGGATCTGTCTTAGAAAAACACTGACCTAGAGAACAGAGATCCAAGGGAACCTTGGAACCACAAGAAGAGTGGACACAGAAAGTGGAACTTGGATTACTGAACAAAGCTCTAATTGGGAATACTGATTATAATACTAGAATCCCAGCACTTCGGAGGTACAGGCAGTGAGAGGGATGAGATGGGCTGACTCCAGGACAGGCTGCAAGTTGTCAGTTAAGGAGAAGAGGCCTAAATCTCTGTTTCCAAGAACTGGGCAAGTCTAGCAAGCCCAGGAAAGTCAATTACTGAAAGAAAGAAAGAAAAAAAATCAGACTTCAGGCAGCTAGTAAGAAGCCACCTGGCCTGAAGCAAGGACAATGGGTCAGCAGCAGTTTCCAGACTTCCCCAGCAACAGTTTCCAGCCCCATGCCCCATAAGTGTTCTAGAATTTCCATAGAGTTGGATCCAACAGATTAAGATAGAGGTCACCTTCCTCGGAATTCCCCTAATGTGCTTTAAATCAAGCCTGAAAGTGAAAGAACCTAGTGGGGAAACCCCCACTCAATTCCCAAATCGGCACGCACCCAAGGAATCACAAGAGACCACCTTGATGCAAACATACGAGGAAGTTTAATGACGGAGCTCCAGGCCTACACGTATCTCACACAGGAGAGAGAGGTTGTTGACCATGAGGCTCGAAAGCTAGGGGGTTTTAAAGAAAAGGGTTTGGGGCTGGGGGAGGAATTGGCGAGGTTTCACATGATTGGTTCATTTAAACATCAGCAGAATGATTACACATCAGAAAAAGAGTACATGAAGGTCAGGGCATCAGGAATTCTGAGAGCCCGGTGCTTATCTAAGTCAGCAGAGCATCTGGTTAACATTTAACCCAGGTCAGAAGGGTGGGAGATAGGGAGGCGCGGGGCCAGGCCGGACATTCTTGTATGTCTTCTCTATCTTTATGGCTAGCCAGTTCCTGGGATGACTTTACAGCCTCTGTTCTTTGCTCTAGGCCCAAAAAGCCTTCCTAACTAGCAAGCCGCATGAGTCATGGACCTTGAATTTTAATTTTTTTTATTCCCCTCTTCTTCTACTAAGTGATTCTAATCTTAGAATTTCACAAATCTATATCTCTATGTGGAGAATAGAAATCATATTCTTTTTCTATCTTAACTATAGGTTGGTATTGACACTGGAGGACCATAAGCTGCACTGCATTTACTCTATCTTTCTTTTATCTTACTCTATCTTTTGTTCCCATACTCTACATGGGAACAAAAACAGAATAAGAAAGGATAATATACAGGACTGGGCAGGGACCCTTCTAGTGAGGCTTGAGAGTATGGGCATGATGCAGGTGCACGTGGATCAGATCTCTTACTGGAACTGGTGAGATGTCTTTGGGGTACCCGGCTCATTCGCTGTAGCCAGTTGTGACCAGACTTCTTTCTGCACCACCTGCAAGTCTTTTAACTTAGCATACAGCTTATTATTACAACAACATGTAGGTTTAAACACATCATTTAAGACAGTGATGGGCATGGAGCCCCATAAAATATCTCAAAAAGACTAAGACTAAATCAAGAGGGAGTATTTTCAGTTCTAAATAGGGCATAGGGAAGGAGCACCAAGTCTGCGCCAGTCTCTATGGTTAATTTTGTCAAGGTTTCTTTTAGAGTTCTATTCATCCTCTCTACCTGTTCTGAGCTTTGGGGCCTGTATGCACAATGTAACTTCTAATTAATCTCCAATATCTTGGCCAGTCCCTGACTTACCTGGGCAACAAAGGCAGGTCTGTTAACCACACCTTTCAATTTCTTGGCCCCCAAGTGGGTCAAGTAATGTAAGCTGGTAACATACTTGTGTCCTTCTTCCCATGGGAGGACTAGTTTTCTTTCTTCTGTTTTTACTACCCCATCCAGGATTTCTTTTACCAGTCCTAATTTGTCCATAACTTGATAGTCTTCAGGGGTGTATCTAAATCTGGTCTCTCTGACATCATAATAATCTTTAGGCTCCTTGACTGTCAGGATCATTGCTCCTTGGGCTGCCTGTTTGGCTGTTAGATCTGCCATCTGATTTCCTTTAGCCACAGCATCTTAGGTCTTTCTCTGCAGATGTCAACAGCCCTCTTTGTCTGTATATTGTTCCGTACAGTGGTAAAAGCATACCTGCTGTCAGTGTAGATCTTCCTTTTGCCATTTATAGAGTTTGTATCAAAGCCACAAGTTCAGCTTTCTGGGCCGAAGTTCGTTCAGGGAGGCTGCTGGCCTAGATCATTGCTTTCTGTCCACCACTACATTGCTGTCCCCACCTTCTGCTTACCTTCAACCACAAAGCTACTGCCATCCGTGTACCAGCTCGAACTCCCAGGCCAAGGCTGACCTGATCCTTCAGATCATTTCGAGTACCAGTTTCTTCTGCCAGAATGTCAGCACAGTGATGAGTAGTTGAAGTCTCAGGCAGTAGGGTAGTGGGATTGAGTACAGCAGGGGGAGCGAAGGTCACTCATTCAGTCAACAAAAGCTCTGATAATGTGTCCATCGGTCAGGGGGACTGTTGAATAATGCTTTTAAGAGTGTGGGGTGCCACTACAGTTATTTGCTGTCCTAGAGTGAGCTTATTTGCATCCTTGACAAGCAGAGTTATGGCAGCAATAGCTTTCAGACAAGAAAACCACCTGCTGGCAACAGGGTGTAACTTCTTGGATAGGTAAGCCACTGGCCTTTTTTAAGGTCCCAAAGTCTGAGTAAGGATTCCTCTGGTGACCCCTGCTCTCTCTTCCACATAAAGAGTGAAAGGCTTGGTTAGGTTAGACAAGGCCAAGGCTGGCTGTCAGTAGGGCCTTTTCAATTTTTCTAAAGGCTTTCTGGTGATCTGGGGTCCACACAAACACCTCCCCTTCTTTGGTTAGGGGGTACAATGGGCAGCTAAGGTTGCCAACCCAGGTATCCAGAGTCTGCAGAAGCCAGCAGTGTCCAAGAATTTTCTTACTTGCCTTGGTGTAATTGGGGTGGGAATCTGAGTTAGTCTTTTTTTTCTGGCTTCTTTTAGCCACCACTTCCTGTCTTGAAGGGTGTATCTCAAATAAGTAACTTTAGTCTGACACAGCTGAGCCTTTTTAGCTGAGGCTTGGTACTCCAACTCATGTAATTCGTTCTTCTAGGATCTTCTGTTGCCCAGGTTCCCTGTCTAGATCCTGTCTTTTTTTTTTTTCTCTCCTACCACTGTGGCCAAGATTCTAGTCAAATTTCTTTCTTGTCTATGATCCCTCCTGTTTTCTCTTTCTTTCGCCTCTTGCCTCTCTTTCTCTCTCTCTCTCTCTCTCTCTCTCTCTCTCTCTCTCTCTCTCTCTCTCTCTTACTTTTCTTCACTGTTAACCTTTCTATTTGCCACTGTCATCTATCTCTTCTGAGTCTGCTGAAACTTTGCTCATTCTTATAGTCTAAGTTCACTTCTTTTTAGACATATATATATATATATATATATATATATATATATATATGTCTTCTTCATCCTGTCTTTTTTTCTTTTGTTTTTTTTTTTTCTTCTGCACTTTCTTACCGACTTACCCTGTCTTTTTTCTAACTTCTGTGATGAGACCCTCATCTGAGCCTGGTGGTTAGACTTACAGGTGCTCCTTACCTTGGGCAGAAGCCCCAAGTGGGCAGATGTCTCCCTCGTTGGAGCTTGGAACAGACTCACTGTTAGCAGCTTAGGGCAGGGGCCACCCTAGAAGAGAAAACACATGGGGCAGGGGAGGGAGCACAGTTTCTCTTCTTCTTCCCGTCCAACCGTCCTGTGGCAATGGAGCCCAGGGTCAGGGGTGGTGGAGGTCGGCTTACACGGACTCCAGGAAGGGGAGGAACCAGCAGGCCCCCAGTGGGGGGAGGCCCAGACACTGGGGGGTGGGGGTGGAGGCAGCGACTCTGGATGCTAGTCAGCCCCTCCCCAGCTGTGGCGGGCTTCGCGGCCGCTCTAGGGAGCCCAGCTGGTGTCGGCATGAATGGACCCTGCGGGTCTCACCCCTCCTCCCCTCTCGCCCATCCTGCAGGTGGCGAAGTGCGTGGCAGTGGTGGGGCAGGCATCCCGGGGAAACCTCTGCATCGGTGTTCTCCCCGCCTGGTCCGCCCCGGCCACCATTTTTCACGAGGTGCCTCACCTCAGCTGGCGCCTGCACTCACCATCTTGCTCCTCTGGCCCAGTGCGCCCGCATAGCAGGCCGCTGGGACCATGTGCCCGCACCGCCGGCCTCTGCCGCTGCGCCTGGAGAACCCAGAAGGTTTGTGTGTCACTCTGCACTGAGCCCTAGCTGCGTGCTGCCACCAAGGCCACCTCCAAAGCCAGGAGTTCCCAGTCCAGCCTGTTGCCGCATCCGGGAGAACTGCCAGCACTGACAGGTCCATGTGGGCCTGGGGCGCTGGGGAGCGGACCCGCCTGTGGGAAAGCAGCACCAAGTTGTTTTTCTTAACTATCACTGACAAATTCTGTTCTCTTGCCTTAACTAACGTCAGTCCAATAGTCCACAGTCAGAGACAAAGGGGTTGACACTGTCTGTCCCATAACAAAAATCAGAAAGAAACAAAAACAAAACAAAGACACAAGACACTAGTACATCCTGACAGGGGTAGGATTCCACATCTATCCCCTTCCTGACAGGGGTCAGACTCCACATCGACCCCCTTCCTGACAGGGGTCAGATTCCACATCGACCCCCTTCCACCCGTGGAACATCTTCCAGGGTTGCAGCCTGCGTGCCTTAGGACGTCTCCCCTCTCAGCTACTGGGTCCTCTCAGGCCACAGTGGTGGCTGCCAGATAACCAGTCTCAAACACTCTCACCGGTGCCACACTTAGACAACAGACAACATACAAGACTCACACAAACGTACCTCCAAGGGGTCTTCGGGTCCCTGGGTGTCACGCAGATCTCGGTGGGACTTCCAAATGAAAGAACCTAGTGGGGAAACTCCCACTCAATTCCCGAATCAGCGCGCACCCAAGGAATCATGAGAGACCGCCTTGATGCAAATATACGAGGAAGTTTAATGACGGAGCTCTGGGTCAACACGTATCTCACACAGGAGACAGAGGTTGTCGACCATGAGGCTCAAAAGCTAGGGGTTTTTATAGAAACGGTTCTGGGGCTGGGGGAGGAATTGGCGAGGTTTCACATGATTGGTTCATTTAAACATCAGCAGAATGATTACACATCAGAAAAAGAGTATGTGCAGGTCAGGGCGTAAGGAATTCTGAGGGCCGGGTGCTTATCTAAGTCAGCAGAGCATCTGGTTAACATTTAACCCAGGTCAGAAGGGTGGGAGATAGGGAGGCGCGGGGCCAGGCCGGACATTCTTGTATGTCTTCTCTATCTTTATGGCTAGCCAGTTCCTGGGATGACTTTACAGCCTCTGTTCTTTGCTCTAGGCCTAAAAAGCCTTCCTAACTAGCAAGCCACATGAGTCATGGACCTTGAATTTTAATTTTCTTTCACAAGCTCACTTGGTTTTCTCTCTTTCTTGGTAATGGGAGACCCCAGTATGCTGGCCTTCTGCAGAACAAAACACTCTTTGCCTTTATATACTATTTGAATCCAGAGTGTCATTTTTCAGTGACTCATGGACCCTTACAGGAGGATTGGAAAATTCATAGTAAGTTCAAAGCTAACTTGGGCTACATGATTCGCTATCTCAAAAAAAAAAAAAAAAAAAAGGAAGGAACAGAGAAAGGCATGAATGAATGAGTGAGTGAATTTATCTTTGATCTGAAATTGAGAGGGAAATTTGCAAGGACTGGTGCTCTGAAAGCCGTTTGGGGAGGTGTAACCTGGACTGTGTATAGTTCCCTGGGACTGCTGTACAGCTGATGATTTAAAATGGCAGACATTTGGCCCTCTCCATGTGAAACCAGAAATACTGAACCGAGGTTGTCCCAGAGGCTGCCCAGGGTCTTTAGGAGGACACTTCTCAGCTGCTCCCAGCTTCTGAGTCTCCCAGCATCCCGTAGCCTACAACTTCAAAGCTCCTCCAATCTCTGCTCCATCTTCACGAGCTCTCCTGTGTCTTGTCTCCCACAGTCTCTGTCCTATAAACAATACGTGTGCTCTTGAGTTTAGGGACCATTGCATTTATCCAGGATGATTGCTTCTTAGGACTCTTAACTAGAGTACATATGCATGGACGTCGTCTTTCCAGATAAGAATGCATTTTGTGTGATATGGGGACTAGAATGTGGCTCTTTGGGGCTGCTGTCTAAAGCTCTATGAGTACACATACCAACATGAAAGAGTAGATTGGTTTCCGTTTCTCTTAGCTTCCATTCAGACATGTGTCTATCTTAGGGTTTTATTGCCATGAACAGACACCATGACCACAGCAACTCTTATAAAGAAAAACACTCCATTGGGGCTGGCTTACAGCTCAGAGGTTTATTCCATTATCTTCATGTTGGGTAGCATGGCAGAACACGGGCAGATGTAGTGATGGAGAGGTAGCTAAGAATTCTGCATCTTTATCTTCAGGCAGCAGGAAGAAACAATGAGCCACTAGGCCAGGCTGCACCTCAAAGCCTATCCCCAGTGACACACACCCATACCAACAAGGCCACACCCACAACAAGGTCACACCCATACTAACAAGGCCACACCCACAACAACAAGCCCATGCTTCCTGATATTGCTACTTCCTGGACACACATTCAAACGCATGAGTCTCTGGGGCCCATTCCTATTCAAACCGCCACAGAGAGAAAGAATAAACATCAGCCGAATCTTCCTCTGCCTCCCCCTTTTAAATCCATCTACTACAACAAGAGCATGATCATGGATGACCTCTATGGCCTTCTCAAAAATCTGAACCACAGTATAATTGTCACACACGAGTTTTGACTACGTTTATTTTTGTGCGTTGGAACATGTACACGTGCTATGAGGACAACATGGGTCCTTTCCTTCCACCATGTAAGTGCTAGGGATTGAGTGGAGGTGGCTGGGCTTGGTGGAAGTGCTCTTTGTTACTGAGCCATCTTACACTAAGTTTTTAAATAATAGTTTCAACATCTCCTATAAGTTTCCTAATTAACATCTTAATGATTTGTTTTAGAGATGTAAATTCCATAAACATTTTATCATTTAATTGATCTCAATCTCTCTCTCTCTCTCTCTCTCTCTCTCTCTCTCTCTCTCTCTCTCTCTCTTCCTCTCTTTTACTTTTTTCTCTCTTCCCACGCAAGTCCCTTGGTTATTGGTTAAAGAGATGGAAAGGGAGTGGCTGCAGTTGTGTTCTTTACTAGGGAAGGCTGTAACCTATTTCTCTTAACCTGCTAGCTCTTTCTTTGGTAAAATATAAACAACCCTCTTTCAACTCCTTTCAGTAGGCATCAGGTTGTTCATGACCAATACAGCCCTTGTGGGGAAGGGCCTGGCCCCATGAAATGAAGATGAGATGTTTCTAATGCTGAGATCAAAGTAATACACTCTGGGAGAAATAACTCATCAATGTATTAAAATGGAAGCTGGCCACCAAGTTCTTCCTGCATCCTTCAGTCCTTACCTGATACAGGGTCCTCCTGGCTGGCATACCCCACCCCTAAACTCCAGCCCAGGGACTGGGCTGCCCTGCCCTTCGCTGTCTTTCCCTATATAATCCAACCATTTTGGTTACCTGGTCTTTTCCAGCTCCTCTTTTGGCCAGCCTCTTGGTTCAGTAGCTACTCTCCCATCTCTGCCTTTCACACTGTTCAGGGCATGTCCACTCTGGACTCTCACAGATGTCCCTGCTTCTCCCTACACTCTCCCTTTTATCTACAGTAAACTTTCTCCTCCAACATACCTAGGAGCAGTCGTGCCATTTCCTTTTTTATTTTTATTTTTTCACTCACACACCTATTTGGATAGTTAAGACACAAGGAGCAGTCTTCCTACCCCACCACCTACTGGAAGGGCAGCCCCCACTACTGCCAGCTTTTAAACACAGCTCTCAACTCTGGGTCACCTTTTGTCAAGACATCCCGGCAGCAGGCAGCATAGCAAGGTTGTGAAGCAAAGAGGGGGGCTGACCGATTTGAAGAGGAATTGGCAGGTGCTGATAGGAAGCCCCGTCTCTCTGAGAGCTCGTTATGAAGCATCAACCTTGAGCCGTCAGCTTTCTCCTTTCTTGGTGCTTCTGTGTGGGCTGCTGGGGCTTCACACAGCTTTCTCCTTTCTTGGTGCTTCTGTGTGGGCTGCTGGGGCTTCACACAGGCATCACCGCAAAAGCTTCCTACAGGAGCAAGAAGCTCAGGCAGCTCTAACGCGTTCCTGCAGTGTTTCAAAGATGAGCCAGCTCTTTTTTTTTTTTTTTTTTCCTTCACAAATATAATGCCAGAAATAAAAACCTCACTCATCCTGGTTCCCAAACTCGGCAGTTATGACAGCTTTATTGCGGTGTCTCATTAAAGTATAGCCATAGATTTACATAATTAACCCGGGCCCGCCCCTCCCTCATGTCTCCCCTGCATCTATAGCTGTCAGTCCTGGTGGTGTGCGTGGGATCCCAGCTCCTGTGAATCAGGAGAACCTGGAGGCCATCCACCGTGGGGTGGGCAGACTGCCTCTCATGGCACAGGCGATGAGTTTGACCAGCAGGGGAGATAAATGTTTCCAGGCTTCCCACAGGAAGCTGCTGGTCTTTGCACTGCGTCTCAGAGCTGTAAGGACCCTGAAATGCATCTGAGATAAAGACTTAAACGTTTGGGCCTGATTTGGTCCAAGTTATTTTTCTCTTAAGCTAGAGTCTTGACGCTACACTGGCCTCAACGTCCTTATGTACTTAAGGAAGACCTTAAACTCCTAATCTTCCCAAGTGCCATAACTTCAGCTGTATATCACCATACTTGTCTTGTTTCTGGTTTTGGATTGGTTGGTTTTTTGTTTTATTTCGAGACAGGGTTTCTCTGAGTAGCCCTGACGGTCCTGGAACTCACTCTGTAAACCAGGCTAGCCTTGAACTCAGAGGTTCGCCTGCCTCTGCCTCTAGAGTGCTGCGATGAGAAGAGCAAGCTACCACTGCCTGGATTATACCTGGTTTTTACATGGTGCTGGGATCCAACACAGAGCTTCCTGTGTGCTAGGGAAGCACTCTATCAACGCTACATCCCCAGACGTCACGATTTTGACCATTGTATGTGCTTTTCATTTCAAAAAGATGTTATTGAAATTAAGAAATTCCTATAAAAAGCCAAATTTGGAGCCGATGACAACTCAAGGTGGGCAAAGAACCGTGGAGACAGCCCTGACAGCCTGAGTTCGAGTCCCAGGATCAACAGATGAAATTCCACAAGTTGTTCAAACACATTAAATGAAAAAATGTAATTTTTAAAATGTATTGAAGATTTTATATATATATATATATATATATATATATATATATATATATCTCAGAACTGAACACATTATTGGAGGCCAGCTGTCCTTCTGCTGGGCACGCATCTGTGATTGCTTATAGCTCTTATTCTCTTTATTCTACGTTAACCAACCACACACATTCATATGAACTTTTCACACTCTGCAAAAGGTTGACTTTGTAAACTGTTTCATACAACCGGTGACCAAGAGAGATTCCAACTAGTCCAGGTTTTCTGCCTCCAAACAGTAAATCCTTTTGTTGAGCTGTCTGAAGACCTAAATTCTCACTTCAGCTCCTTTCTTTGCTTGCTGTGGCATCTGCTAAGCCACCACCACCACCACCACCCACCATGAGGAATATGTCATACAAGGGATCTAGTATAAAATGAAGTCTATTTGGGGCATGAGAAGAAGGGTTGAGAATGGAATAGAGGCAGGGAAAGAGAAGAACAGAAAGAGAGAGGGGGGAGGGGGAGGGAGAGAGAGAGAGAACAGAGAGAGAAAGAGGGAGAGAAAGAGGGAGGGGGAGAGGGACAGAGAGAGAGAGAGAGAAAACAGAGAGAGAAAGAGGGAGAGGGAGAGAGCACCTGAGAGAGGCCATACTGTCCTTTTACAGCAAGCCAGGCTCCTACCTGGCTGTTGCTAGGTAACTGTTGGGTGGAGCCTAGAAGAAATGTTAACAACATCGAGGTACCACGTGGAACTTCTTTAAGCCAAACATTCTCATGTCAGGTAAGATGAAGCCAACAGTAGTATCATGTCTACCTCAGGAGGATTCAAATGCTCACGAAAGGATCTGTAACCACATGAAACTCAAACAGTCTCGCGCTCACGATTTCAAATGTTCTAAAATTACTGTTCTAAAATTACTATTAAGCACAACCCTCGACCGGACTCAATGAGTGTTTTTCAACATCACCCATGCACCCAAGCTTATATGGGAATGCACACAACTATGTAAGGAAACGACAAGGTAACACGCTAAGGAAGTGACTGTGGCAATGGATGTTATGGAATACAGAGTCCACGTCACAATCTGCAGGCCGCTGAAATAACGGACGACGGCTTCCGGAATAACAGTCTCACCCTCAAATCCGAGATTTGAAATCTTCCCAGCCTGATCTGCGTTCTAGCAGCCCCGTAGTGCTAGCAATGGGCACAGAGCGAACCCTGTCTGTATTATCTTAGCCTCTCGCCAGTCTTGTGGGGTGGTTATCTTTTCATCCTACATTTCCAGCTGGGATCCTCGAGACATGCAGAGATCATATAATTTGTCCAAGGTCACACAGTTTGCCGGCGATGGAGCTGGCCATCCGGCCAGCATTCACATACAAGAATGTATTGTTTTTCTTTCTCTCCTTAATGTGAACTAAGAACAGTGTGTCCAGTACGTGCCCTCTTACGGGCTCACACACGCGCACATATACACGCCAGGTCTCTTGAGCTGATTTCATTCTCTCTCTCTCTCTTTCTCTCTCTCTCTCTCTCTCTCTCTCTCTCTCTCTCTCTCTCTCTCTCTCACACACACACACACACACACACACACACACACACACACACGCGCGCCCTTACCACTACCACCACCAGCACTGCCCTCCCTTCTTCAGCATCCCCACTGGATCTCCTGTTGCAAGTCACACGAGCCTCGCCAGGAATACTTTCCCTCCTGCCTGGACCAAATTGTCGTCATTACAAACATGATTGTTTACTCATTGTCTTCGACCCACAGAGGCTTATTAAGCTCATATTATTGCTGGAAGGGAGTGTGGCTCCATCTTCACTAAGTCACTAAGTACAGCCAACACTCATCCCAGGGATGGTAAATTGAGAGCTGTGATTATCCTCCTAATCAAGAGAATCTTTTCGATGACCTCCCTGCTATCAGCAAGGATGGTGGGCAGTTGTGGAACAATAATCGCCCCAGTGCCGGCAAGCCCACATCAACCTCCCAAGGTGAGCATGATCGAGCTTTTACCCATACAGGTATCGATTTACATTCTTCCTTGTCTCTGTTATGATTAAATAAAGTGCAAGCTTCTACAAGTAAATCAGATGGGGGGGGGGGAGGCATTCAAACTTGCACCAAGAATAAAGCAGAAGTACAGGTCATGTATGCATGTGCTGGCTGAAGCTGGCCACAGAGTCAGCTCTCAAGTTTTCAGGGACCTGCTTTGAAATAATAGTAGCTTGCTCATTGATTTAAAAAACGTGGTTAGAGGGGAAATAGATACAGGCAAGACCATGGGAGGCTCTTACCCAGGGAGTCCTTAACAAGGAACAATATAGAATGTGTATAAACAATGACCTCAACGGTACCCTCGGAGCATTCACTAGAGTAAGATCTATCAGCCTTCACTGCAGATGGTGGTAACAGTTACTATCATGTAACACCTCCTGGGAGGGCACAGCCTAACATCTTGGAGGGAAACTGGTTAAGACATAGGACATCAAGGAGAAGTGAGACAATAGGGTATTTTAGGGCAGGAGGTTTACAAGGGCATAAAGTAATGAGATGTTCTCAGAAGGGTGAAACACTCCGTCCTGCAGGGAAGCCTTGAAATAGGAAGTAGACAACTCAAACTGGCTTCGGGAAGTCCTCAAAACAGACCAGATTCTCTAGGCCTTTTCCCCTCCAAGAGTAGATAAACGGCAAAGGCTGCTGGGAGTCTCATCTCATATCAGACAAAGAAGCAGCAGAGAGCAGCCAATCTGCCTGGAAGATGTTGGAAGGAATGGTTTCCAACCTGATGAGAGGCCTGCAGGCTGTGCCGTGGGCTCCAGGTTCCCAGGTTCCCTTGCTGGGGTGGGCTTTATTACTCCAGCTATCTGAGTTACTTCTAACCCTGTAAGAAATCCATCACCCACATTCCTACAAGTAACCCTAATAAAACTCACTAGTTCACTGTCTTGGTCAGGGTCACTACTGCTGCGGTGACAAACCATGACCACAACAACTCGGGGAGGAAACCATTTATTTGGCTTACACTTCCACATCACTGTTCATCATCAAAGGAAGTCAGGACAAAAAGGCACACAGGGCAGGACCTGGGAGTCAGGAGCTGATGCAGAGGCCATGGAGGGGTGATGCTTACTGGCTTGCTCAGACTGCTTTCTTATAGAAGCCAGGACCACCAGCCTAGGTGACCCTGCCCACAATGGGCCTGGGTCCTCCACACATCAATCACTAATTAAGAAGATGCTCCATGAACTTGTCTACTCCCTAATCATCTGGAGGTATTGTCTCAATTGAGGTTTCCTCCTCTCAGATGACTCCAGCCTGTGTTAAGCTGACATAAATAAGCCAGCGCAACCGCCAAGTTGGGCATTGGTACAATAATTGTTTTGGTCCACTGTGGGTTCCTTTTCTGGAGTGAGTAGGGGTGTGTGTGTGTGTGTGTGTGTGTGTGTGTGTGTGTGTTGTATTTCCCCAGGAAAAGTCTATCACACAACTGGCACCACAAAGAAAAGGTGATTCTTGGGACAAACCAAGGAAGGATTAAAATGAAAAACATGTTTTAATGAGCTTTAAGTATGTTAAAAGACAGAAGAAATTGATAAGCAGTTAAGATCCACTGATACCCTTCCAGCAGACCCAAGTTTGGTTCCCAGTGCCCATGGCAGGCAGTTCTCAACCACCTGTAACTCCAGCTCCAGGGACTATGATAGCCTCTCCTGGCCTCTGCAGGCACCTGCACAGACACATGTGCACACGCATCATTAATATGGGAATATATTATATGCCTTCATATGTAAAATTTTCTTTTTCTTTATGTATTGTGCATGTGTGTGTGCTTGCATGTTCGTGTGTATGTGTAGGCATTTGCATACGTGTGAAGCTCAGGAAGACCATCTTGGCTGTCGGTCCTTGTCATCCATCTTGTTTGAAGCGGGGTCTCTTGTTCAACGTTGTGTGTGCTAGGCTAGCTGGCCAGTGGCTACCAGCGATTCTCTGTCTTTATCTTTGTCATGGTTTCATTTCTGCTTCTGTAATAAAAATACACTGGGGGTGGGGGGGGGACTGGGGAGAGAGGTTTATTTGTCAACACTTCCATGTTACAATCCACCACTGTGAAAAAGTCAGGAGCGGTGCTTAGAGCTGCTTACTCATATCACATCTGCAGTCAAGAGAGGGAGCCATGTGTACATACAGCCCCAAGATCCAAGCCCAGGGAATGGAACCCCCACAGTGAGCAGGCCACCCCACCTCAATTAATGACACTAAGACAATCCTCCACAGACATGCCCGTAGACCAGCCTGATGTAGACAACCTTCACCAAGACTCTCTTCTCAGGTGACTCTAGATAGTGTCAAGTTGATGCCTGAACCTAAGCATAGCAGTCTCCCATCTCTCCATAGGAATGCTGGGAATACAGATGTGGGTGCCTGTACCCTGCTTTCTATGGGT
The DNA here is from genome assembly GCF_978045245.1 of Mus caroli. NCBI lineage: Eukaryota > Metazoa > Chordata > Mammalia > Rodentia > Muridae > Mus > Mus caroli. Next base: position 65,029,200 of record NW_028227264.1, read on the forward strand.
TCTGGGGATCAGAACTCAGGACCTCACTATTACACGGCCGACTCCTTGACCACTGAGCCATCTCCCTGGCCTTCCTATGTGATTTCTTTACATTGTTACAAAATGTACTAATTAAGAGTATGTCCACTATTATAAGGATACTACAGTCAGTCCTGATGACTCCATTTCCTGACCTATGCCTCTGAAAACTACAATGGATCTCAATGCAAGGACAACATGAACCCCATTTGTCTCCATATAAGGACCAGGCCTGATTTAAAAAGGAAAGCCATAAGGCACCAGCTCCAGGAACGGAACATAAAATCCAGAAACAAGGTCATAAGACCCCCTCCCAAAGAACAGCCTGGGGATAACCACAGTCATGGAGAAATATCTTATCTCATGATGGGCCCTCTGTGCTGGACACCCCTCTCATCCTATGAACGTTGAACATTCATGACATAGGAAAGCAGACCATTGGCCACCTACCAATGAAATTTTAAATTACCTAATCCTTGTAGAGTGTTCTTCTGTTTCCCTATAAGGTGGCCTGCATCACACCTTTGTCTGGGGTCACCATATCGAAGAATGGGTGACCCTCTCACGCTGGTTGTTTCTGAAGAATAAATGTTCTTTGTCTTTACATACTATCTAAATTTGGGGTCTTCCTTCAGTGATTTTCAGACTCTTACATCAAATCTTTACTGATTCCAATGAGCACATCTCTGGTTCATATATCTCCATATTCCCAGAATATTCCTTAGGAGCTCACAGGCTGGGACTATATGTCCAGGCTCCGGAAACAGGAGTTTACGTTCAAATCCTCACCGATTTCATGATTTTCAATGCCATTTAGAAGGAGAAGCCGATTCCATGACAGATTTCAAATTGGCAGTTGGCAGTTAAGGAGACCAGGCCTAAGAACTGGGCAAGTCCAGGCAATTCTAGGCAAGTCAATTAATTATTAATAGAAAAAAAAAAAAAAACCCAGGCTCCTGCCTGCACACTCCATAATGGTTCCAGAATGCTTAGAGATAGAATAAGACAAAGCCCATCTACCCTGGAATTCCAATGTGCTTTAACACAAGCCTGCAAGCTCACTTGGTTGTCTCTCTAGCTTGATAATGGGAGACCCCAGTTTACTGGATTTCTGCAGAATAGAACATACTATTTTAATCCAGGGTATCATTCTTTGGCAAATCATGGAACTTTATAGGATAATTGACCTTCTTATCATCTAATATGTTTGTACATAAAATAAATGAGTCCCCCTCCCTAGGCTCAGACTGGCAGGACATCAGAAACAATAGAACTAGAGAGCAAAATTGACATTATCAATACAACCAGCACTCAGTGGAGGCAGTGCTCAAATCTTCACCCATGCTCCTTTCTCTAAATGTTTTAATTTGTATTATCATGGGATTTCTGTGGACAGAGATTGCTTCTATTACAGTATCTGGTGGGTATTTATCATTTTGGTTTTCATTTTGGTTTCTGTTTATCATTTGGATTGCTTTGTGTGTCGTCTCAGTAATAGACAGCTATTGATTGGGAATTCTGGGTATTAGCATTTCTTCTAGGCTCTGCCCACAGTTACCTGGCAACAGCCAGGTATACCTGACTCACTAGAAAAGGGGCTGCTTGCCCCCTCCTCTCTCTCTCTCTTCCTCTCTTGCTCTCTTGATCTCTTACCCTCATCCTCCTCTGTCCCTTCTCTCCCCATTCCCCTCCCCCATCTCTCCACATGTTTATAGTCAGCCTCTCCTCTTCTTCCTCCTCTTCTCTCTGTCTCTCTCTCTCTCCTCCCTTCCCAACTCCCCTCCCGATGCCCTAAGTAAACTCTATTCTATGCTATAATAACTTTAAATAAATAACTTTTAAAGTCCCATAGTCTTTACAAATTCTTACATGTTAAAATTTCAATCCCTTTAAAATATCCAATCTCTCTTAAAATTCCAAGTCTTTTTACAATTCAAAGGCTCTTAACTGTGGGCTCCGTTAAAATACTTTCTTCCTTCAAGAGGGAAAATTATCAGGACATAGTAAAACAATCAAAAGCAAAATCAAAAACTCTAACCATCCAATGTCTGGGATCCTCCAAGGGCTTGGGTCACTTTTCCAGCTCTGCCCTTTGTAGCACACACGTTGTCTTCTAGGCTCCAGCTGCCTGTACTCCACTGCTGCTGCTGTTCTTGGTGGTCATTCATTGTACTGGCATCTCCAAAACACTGCTGTCTTCCGATGTAACTAGGCTTCAATAATCTCTCATAGGCTCTCTGAATGGTGCCAAGTCTCGAATCCTTTGCATGACCCCTCCAGTTCTGAGCCATCAATTGCAACTGAGGCTGCACCTTCATCAATGACCTTCCATGGCCTCTCACAGTGACGAGCCTCCGCTGCTCTGCATAACCCCTTCATGCCTTCAAAACCAGTACCACCTGGGTGACTCTTACACATTACCAAGTCCAGCTGCAGCACAAGATTAACCTTGGCTATCTCTAGAACATAGATTCTTTGTGCTCTCAGAAAACAGTTCCCAGAAGATTTCACCTCAGTGATGCTGGTCTCTTCTTAGTCACCACTAATTTCTTAGTTTCAGTTAACCAGCTTCAATAGTCCCAGTAATACAAAGGTTTCACTTTAGTAGTTATGGTATCTTGTTAATCACAGTTGATTCTTCAGCCCCAGCTAACCAAAATCACAGAATCTTCACAATCAAAATAGCAACAGCCCTGATAAGAATCTTTAATCTTCCCTCTGAAATTTCACAAGCTAGGCCTCTATCTTCTGCACTGTTCTCAACATTATCTTCCAAGCTCCTATAGAACACCCTACAAGCTGTTAACACCCAATGGCTCTTTTAGCACAAAGTTCCAAAGTCATTCCACAGTCCTCCCCAAAATAGGGTCAGGTTGTCACAGGAATATCCCACTATGCTGGTACCAATTTGTCTTAATCAGGATTTCTATTTCTGCAGAAAACATCATGACCAAGAAGCAAATTGGGGAGGAAAGGTTTGTTCGGCTTATACTTTCACATTGCTGTTCATTACCAAAGGAAGGCAGGACTAGAACTCAAGCAGGTCAGGAAGTAGGAGCTGATGCAGAGGCCATGGAGTGATATTACTTACAGGCTTGTTTCCCCTGGCTTGCTCAGCTTGCTTTCTTATAGAACCCAAGACTACCAGCCCAGGGATGGCACCACCCACAATGGGCCCTTCCACCCTGAATTACTAATTGAGAAAATGCATTATAGCTAAGAGGCATTTCCTCAAGGGAAGCTCCTTTCTCTGTGATAACTCCAGCTTGTGTCAAGTTGACACACAAAACCAGCCAGTACAACCACTAAGATTGTAATCATAAATCTCAGGTCATTTCATGGTTGACTTCCCAGTTAGATTTCAAGTTGTTTGGCACAATGGGCACCATCTATCGTGACCTTCTCATTTGCCGGAAAAAACAGAACTTCAGCACAGTGAAATAATGTCTGTCGTGTCTCCAACATTAAACAGGCAGAAAGTGGCAAACCAGGTCAAGAAGCTAGACCATTAGAACATCCTGTCTTCCTACCAACCCTGTGGGAAGACTCAAGTCTTCTTGGCTCTGTTTATTTTCCACTATAATGTTGATTCTCAAATGTTCCCAAACCCTCCCTAGCCAACCTTTTCATTAACATTTTCACCGAGCTACCCCAAGGGCATTTCAAAGTCTGCTTATGCTAATAGAACTCCTTGTCACTCATCCTGCATTTCCTAGTGATGACCATATAATGCATACAGTAAACCTCAGGCAGCTCACACTTACTCCTGAGTCCTTCTTCTCCTTTAACCCAGGCATCAAAGACCCTGCTAGTTTTACTTGCAAATTGAAATGGTTTGCTTTCCTAGTCTTCCCTGAACACTATCCTAATTTGACTCCAACTATTCCACAGTCCTTTCACTTGCTCCCCACCGGGAAGCAAGAAGTGCTTCAGTGAAACAGAAAGCACACAACACGTGCTGAGCCCCTTCAGTATGCCCAAGCACTATGTAATCACAGCTCATAAGGCATCCGGATTCTACAGATGAGGAAGCTGAAACTCATTCCAAATGTTTATAAAGGCTGGAGTCCCATTTAAAAAACCAACCAGAGCCATTGCCTAAAGCAACTGACACCCAAGCCTATTATACCCCTAAGCCCGAGGCACACACAGAGGGGAAATATTCCCAGGACCTGCAGAGAGACCATCTGTACAGAAAAGGCCTTAGGCCAGAGCTGTGACCTTCAAGAGAGGCATACACACACACAACAAACTGGTAAAGAGGAAGCTAGGAGGATAAAGACCCAACTGGTCAAATCTGTCTGGAAACGGAAAGCCACGGAGAGCATCCGTAGAATCTATGAGTCACCCTCCCCAGGTCCAGCTCAGGGCAGCTACAAGAAGAGCAGAGCTAGAGAGGAAAAAAAAAAAATGCTTATCCATGAAACCAGCACTCGATGGAAGTGGAGCCTGAACCTAACACCAGGTGGTTCCCATTCCTTCCCACCAATGTCTGAGTTTATAATAGTGTGAGGTTTCTGTGGAGAAAGACGATTTCTATCACAGTAGAAACCTTCTGTGAGTGAAAGCAGACAGAATCTAATTCCACAGCTCAAGTCAGCAGAACCCTCCCTGGGAGTTCATAACCTAAGATACTGTTAATCTCACAGATGGGAGGAGAAAGACCACAAACCCAAAGTATCATGGCCAAATTAACTAAAGCAAGCTTTTTTATCCATGTACATGGGCTGCCTACCCCCCTAAAGGAGGGCTCAAGATGTCAGCCATGAACATGAGGAAGACAAAGTTTTTATAGCTCAGGGGTAGTGGGTTTCCAAATGAGGGATTTAGCAGGAAAAAAAAAAAAAACAGGTGGGGGTTAAAACAAGGAGTAAAACATAAGAACAGTGTGATGACCTCCTGAAACAAAGCTGTGATTGCAAGGTAGTTGTGACAAGTAGACGTAACAAGGTAGCCACAAACAACATTTTTGAAACAAAGGTGGCTTTATTTCAAATTGCAAGATCTTTGAGAAACAGAGGTTTAATCTTAACAGGAATGAACCTAGTTTGTCTTTACTATATAGTAGATCTTAAACATAAGATGAAAGCAGGCTGGTTTTTCAATACATGTGCACGCACACACACACACACACACAGAGATACATTGTCTTTTATTTATGTAAATGTGTATGTGTGTTGCACGCCCCCTCCCTGTCTTATACCACTCTTTCACCAAGACAAAAATTGTTATTCTGTAAGTCTAGATAGTAAATCTTTCTGGTATATGAGCTCTATGGTACCTGTCACTAATACCTGACTCACGATTACAAAGTAATTTCTGTCCCTGACAATACAAAAATAAATGGGCATACTGAGTGCCAACAAAAGTGTATTCATAGACACTGATATTCTAATTCTGAAATTCTAGTTTTCCATCAAAGGTGTCACTTCCATCAATTTTCAACCCTGTTTTAACCCCGGTGGTGGACTGGAGAGGTGGCTCAACAGTTAAGAGCACTCAATGCTCTTCCAGAGATGCAGCATTCAGTTCCCAGCACCCATACCAAGCAGCTTGAGAATGCCTGTAATCCAGCTCCAGGGGATCTAGTGCCCTCTTCTGGCCACTTATAATACCTGCAACTCACAAACACATACCCAAAGGCAGCCATACCGTCACAAAGCTAAAAATACTGTTTTGAAAGACAGAAGGCTAGGACTGACACCCAAAGTTGTCTTCTGGCCTGCACAAACCGTGCGCGTGCCGACTGCCCTGACTCAACACACACACCATACACATGAGCAAAAGGGACTATCTCAGTTCTTAGCTCATAGGTTGTCCAAAACCATTGATATAGAAGAAACTCAACATGATAGAATTGATATTATAAAGGACTTACTAGAATATTTGTTCAGGTGACATTAAACCACACAAGTGGAATTTAGCTAAAAAGGAGTGGTGTCTCCAAATACCCAAGGATAGGTCATATGCTTACTAGGCCTATTAGAGATAAGGGAAATTTAGCATGCTAGGATGTAAATATTGGTTCACCAGGATTGACTAGCCATTAGTTCCTGATTCCTATACCAAAGACATACCTCTGATGGACAGGTTGGTGGAAGGAGGTGGGGGAAGGGAAGCCATGGACAGTGTAGGATCACAAGTGTCATTAAGTCCAAGTCAGCCATTAAGTGTCTTGTGCTCTTATCAGGAAAAACATAATTTTGCCAGGTGGGCAAGATGACCCTGGGTAACAACTATTTAAAAATAATGACACTAGAGTGTTTACATAATCCTGGCAATATGTAATATCTTTGCTGTGTAAATCTTCCATCTGCCTAAACAGCCAGATTTGCATTCTCTTGTCTCTGTTTAAATGTTCAAAGTGTACCCTGGGGGGAGCTGGGACCTGGAAGAGATTTAAAAGGACAGTATATATAAAATGCATAAGCCTAAGGTATATACACGCTAACAAAATCGTCTGTTGGGGGTTGACTCTTATGCTGGCATTAGCTGTAGATACCCAGGCACTTTCCTCCATCTCTGAGTGTTCAGAGTGACACCTCACCAGGAGGCATAGCATTTCTATTATACCATGGAAGGGACCAGATTGGATTCAGGGGCTATAATTGTCTTAATTTGGCTTAGACACTTGCCCCTCTTGAATGGCCACAGCATCCTCTTGGACAGGACACATCTTCACAAATCTCGGACCTCCTTAGGATCCCTTCCCTGGCTAAATGAAAAGTTGTCTGAGCTGTGTCCTCCATCCTTTGAGTTCTAATAGCTGATGCATAGCTCCTTTTGTGGTCACGGAGGACTCTAAACTCCATGAGAACTGTGATAGTGGTTATCACTTACAGAACTCTAAAGCTGTGCTACTGGACTAAGCAAGCATTTTCTTTTTTTTCTTTCTTTCTTTTTTTTTTTAATTATTTATTTATTATATGTAAGTACACTGTAGCGGTCTTCAGACACTCCAGAAGAGGGTGTCAAATCTTGTTACGGATGGTTGTGAGCCACCATGTGGTTGCTGGGATTTGAACTCAGGACCTTTGGAAAAGCAGTCGGTGCTCTTAACTGCTAAGCCATCTCAGTAAGCATTTTCAATATATAATCTCATTTAGATCTCATGGCTGTAGTGCGAATTTTGGTTTCTTAAAAACAAAACAAAACAGAAATGTTCTGGAAATATTGGTAGCATTTCTTCTAGGCTCCACCCAACAGTTACTTAACAACAGCCAGGTGTGAGCTTGGCTTGCTATAAAAGAACTTTTCCCACCCTCCTTCCCCAACCCCTGCCCCCTGCCTCTCTGTCTCCCCACACACACACTTCTTTCCCCACAAAATCCTGACTAACCTCTTTCCTTCTTTCTCTCTCCTCTTTTTCTGTCCCCTTTCTTCCCCACACCCACTTCCTACACCCATCATCTAGTCCCTCAGGGGTGGGGGTGGGGGATACCTCAGCATGGGCCCACTAAGGCCCCTCCCACCAGCATCCTGCTACATTACAAAAATGTATCAAATATGTTTTTGTTTTAATCCCAGGTGTGGGATACAGGGCTGCTTCAGATTGTCCACAGCAGCTGACTATGATTTGCCTCGTGCTCTGACAGGGTCATGATTTTGCCAGCCTCACATAGTTTTTGTTAAGTGTATGGTATTTGGAATTCTGGGGACTCTTGAGGGAGCATATAAATACAAAAGCGCCTAGAGGGGTGTGGCCTCTGCTCCGGCTCCTCCTGCTGCTGTTGGTTGCTGGTTGGAGATATCCTGACAACAAAAATCAAAATTGCTTCAAGGAACTCAACGCCCCTAATCAGCAGTAAGTGCTCTAATGATCCCGGCATCCCCTTTCCCCTCCATCCTTTTTTCTCTCCTCCCTAGTGTTGGGGGTTGGAATGGATAAGGGTGGAGAAGGAAAGTAGAAACAGGAACCCATAAAGCAGCCAAAAGTCTAGCTACAGAGGGCAACCCAAATCAAACCCCAAAAGGAAATGACAGCATTCCTTGAAACCATGCTGATGGACAGTGATTAGGGCTGCCACAGGGGACGGGCAGTTAGTCTAATACTTTAATAAAAAAAAATTACTTAAAAAGGGGGGGGGGGGCTGGAGAGATGGCTCAGAGGCTAAGAGCACAGACTGCTCTTCCAGAGATCCTGAGTTCAATTCCCAGCAACCACATGGTGGCTCACAACCGTCTATAATGGGATCAGATGCCCTTTTGTGCTGTGTCTGAAAACAACTATAATGTACTCACATAAACTAACTAAATAAATCTTTAAAAATATAAAAAATAAAAAAATAAAAATTTTTAAAAAGAGACTTGTTTGACAACACTCCCCCCCCCACCCCCAAAACACACACACACACACACAAAGAAACAGTCCAGACCTCCAAAGCTATTGAAAAGAGTCCTTAAAAATCACGATAAAGATGCTAAACTATAGCTCTTCTTGGTTGATGTGTGGGCATGGAGGTGGGGCTCAGTTTTCTTTAAAGGGCTGCCTACTGGGAGTTTGACCATGTCCCAGAGAGTATATAAACAACACAAATTGGACTTGGTGTAATTAGGGGTGGCACAAGTGTGGGAGGAATGGAAAGCAAGTATGATGGGTACATTGTATGAAGTTCCCAAATAATCAAAATAGTATGTTGGGGAAAAATAAAATAAAATAAAATAGAAGCTGTGCTGCGGGGTCAGGGTAATGACAGCATCAGTGATTCAGGTAAACTAGGGCAGTGGTGGGAATTCTGGCCAGTTAGAGCAATACATTCGATTTTAAAAGTCCTATGCCATCTGAAGTCAAATAGGCCATTGGGGTGCATGTGAAGTGGGTAAGTAAGGGATTGATATAACCTGGTTCTGGTCCATTAACTATAAACACCTTCCTCTGTCCGCCAAGGACCACACAGGCACATGCACACACACTCACACTGACACACATGCAAATAAATAGATAAATCTTTTATTTTTTTAAGTCACAAAAATCCTAAACCATCTTGGGGTAGAAAATAATCACCTGACATCCAGGATCATGGGTAATATGCAGCGCGCTTTCTCGAGTAGCCCATGCTTGAAACACTGAAAAGAAGGAAAACTTTCACAAAGAAAGTAAAATACAGAAGAGCTGTTTGTTTAAGTGGAATGACCATCAATAAAGCCGGAGATGTCAGAAGTGTAAGGTGCAGTCATGGCCACACCTCCAAATAGTGCCACTCCCTGGGCTGAGCACATACAAACCATCACAAGGGCAAGGTCATAACCCTCAAAGGCTCACCACCAAAGACCCACCTCTGTCAGCCAGACTATAAAACCTCCCCAGACAGCATCACCATCTGGAATGCAAGCATTCAAAGACATGAGTCTGGAGAAGGCTACACAGTTCACCCACTCCTCTCCACTTCAGATCTAAACCGCAACACTCCCAGTGCAGAAACTGACACTGTAATGTCTGGCAGGGAGTGAGCATAGGGGATAGGCTTCCACATGAAAGCTACGTTACCTGTGATCGGACAGTGCATCAGTTTTCCCATACACTTAACAGACTGACTCCATATTGTTATCCCAGCCCTGACATATAAGAAATATGTTTGCCAGGCAGTTGTGGTGCATGCCTTTAATTCCAGCATTTGGGAGACAGAGGAAGGCAGATCTCTGAGTTGGAGACCAGCTTTGTCTACAGAGTGAGTTCCAGGATAGCCAGTGCTACAGAGAGAAACCCTGTCTCGACAAACCAGAAAAAGAAATAAAGAAGTAAAAGAAGGAAGAGAAGGAAGGAAGGAAGGAAGGAAGGAAGGAAGGAAGGAAGGAAGGAAGGAAGGAAGGAAAAAACAAGAAAAGGGAAACAGGAAGAGTAAGGGAAAGATAAGGAATAGAGGAATAGATTTTGATGTCCCACCAGATATGGCAACAGAGGATCAAAGAGGTATAACTATAAATCTTACAGACAGACTCATAGACAAAAGGAACAAAAGCAACTTACAGTTTTATTTCCAGAGAGAGAGAGAGAAGTGGGCCTGGAAATTTGGCTGAGTCAAGTGTTTGCTGTGCAATTTGCAAAATTTCCAATCACACCTGAATTTGAATTCCCATAACCCACATAAAACACCACAGTGTACATCTATAATCACAGGGTTCTTTCATTGAGATGGAAGATGGAGATAAAAGATTACACAGAAGCTCAAAGGCCAGCGAGCCTGGTACACCTAGAACCAAACAAGAAGAGATCCTGTATCAAACAAGGTGGGAGGCAAGGACCTGTACCCAAGACTGTCCACGGGTACCATGGAAAGTGTGCACCCACACTCACATACATACACATCAACATAGACACACAATGTGATTGGTTAAATTGTCCCAAAAGCATAAGATAAAGAAAGCTAAAGGGAGACTTAGCTTGAGAGTTAAGTGGGTCTGTTCTTTTAAAATAAGCTGCATTTATCCCCAATCATAGCTGAGAGAAAAATTTACGTGAAGTTGATTGGAAACTACACAGTTCACCCAGTCCACTCAACTTAAAAAATCAGGGAGAAGCCAGTGCAGAAGAAAGCTGCTCTTAGGGCTCTCTTGCCATGCGGCCTCTGAGACGCTTCCCGATCTCACTATACGGACAATGAGGTGACATCCAGGTCACCTGTCCAGGCTCTGAACCAGACCTGAAGTTCACCTGCACCATGTGGGCCTCATGGGGACTCCACCTCATGGCTCTGACCACATCTGTATTTTCCTCACTGTCTTAGCTAGGGCTTTACTGCTGTGAGCAGACACCATGACCAAAGCAACTCTTATAAGGGACATTTAATTGGGGCTGGCTTACAGGTTCAGAGGTTCAGTCCAGTATCATCAAGGTGGGAGCATGGCAGCATCCAGGCAGGCATGGTGCAGGAGGAACTGAGAGTTCTACATCTTCATCTGAAGGTTGCTAGTGGAAGACTGACTTCCAGGCACCTAGGGTGAGGGTCTTAAAACTCACGCCCACAGTGCCACACCTACTCCAACAAGGCCATACCCACTCCAAAGGATCATACCTTCTACTAGTGCCACTCCCTGGGCTAAGCATATTCAAGCCATCACACCCACACATCTCCAATTTGTGTTCTCTGGACATATGGCATGTAGGTTCACTTAAATTTTTTTTTATGGGAAAGTGGAGACTGAATGAATTCACTCTGAGCATGAACTGAAGTAACAGATGTTTGTGAACGACTTTGTGTGTGTGTTCTGGGAACTGAACCTGGGTCCCCTGCAAGAACAACAAATGTTCTGAACAGCTGAGCCATCCCTCCAGTCCTGACTTGTACCCTTTAAATGAGTGTATTGTGTCATGTGTGAATTACATCTCAGTAAAACTGTTGTTTTCTTTAAGATAACAGCCTCTGTGGCAATTGCCCTTGTCAGGGGCTCTCTAAAGCTTCCCTCGGTCATCTGGGAAGCGCAGGCAGGCTAAGAGGCAAGGCAGAAGAGGCACATTAGTCCCTTGTGTCTCTTTTTCAGCCTGTGCCAGGAGCCCACCAGCAGTTTATTGGTCCTGAGCAACCTGCCTTTCCCCTCACTACTCTAAGGGGAGAGTCTGCTCTAGGCCAGTTTTTATTAGCTCTATCTTGGGGACCCTCAGAGACCTCCCTTTGATAGAGGTCCACTCGTCACATGTAACAATAAGCTGGAGATATTAAAATTCCCATTACCTCGTGGGAAAATGATCTCAGACTATGGCTTAACTGAACGTTTGATCCGATGTGAGTCTGATGCCATCTTTTCTCTTTCTGATGATGACTCTGAACATGCTGCCACGTGCAGACAACTTCTTGCCTGGATAATACAGTCAGCGAAAAGATGGGCGGAGTGCCACATGTCACACGAAGTGACAACCGCAGGTAAAGATACAGAGAAAGAGGAACGCTTGTCCCATATGGGTGGGAGTATGCACCAGTGCAGCCACTATGGAAGTCAGTGTGAAAACTTCACTACAAACTAATACCATACTACCCCGCTGTTCCACTCCTGCGCATGCGCACCAAGGAGCAGTCAGTCCTTCCGTGTTTGCATTCCTGTTTTGTGTAAGAATCCAGTAACCTCTTTGTACCTTGACAGTGTGTTACCCAACTTCCCTATTACCTTCTGTATAAAAGTTTTATGCTCAATTTGACAAATTACATTCAGATTCTACACGATCTCGTGTGTTGCTTCTGTTTGTCATTCGCCGACTCCTTTTCCACCAGCAACCAAGACCCGTTCCACGCAGATAGGAGACCAAAAAGGGGATAGTCTGCAGCAGCTTCTGGGGTAGGGTTTCTCTGTGACAGGCCCTGTTTCTGGCCTTCATCTTCAGCCAGAAGGCAGGTCCAAACGCCAGATATCTGTACACCTTCCCTGCAAGAGGAGAGCTTGCCTGCAGAGAATACTCTGACCACTGAAACTCAGGAGAGAGCTAGACTCCCAGGTCTGCTGACAAAAGCTAACAGAATCACAGAAGGAACAAGCTCCAACCAGAGACAACTAAAAAACTAACTCCAGAGATTACCAGATGGCGAAAGGCAAAGGTAAGAATCTTACTAACAGAAACCAAGACAGCTCACCATCATGAGAACCCAGCACTCCCATCTTAGCCAGTCCTGGATACCCCAACACACCCAAAAAGCAAGACTCGGAGTTAAAAGCATATCTCATGATTCTGGTAGAACACATCAAGAAGGACTTTAATAACTTACTTAAAGAAATACAGGAGAACACTGCTAATGAGGTAGAAGTCCTTAAAGAAATACAGAAAAACACAACCAAACAGGTGATGGAATTAAACAAAACCATACAAGACCTAAAAAGGGAAGTAGAAACAATAAGAAAACCCAAAGTGAGACAACACTGGAGATAGAAACCCTAGGAAAGAAATCTGGAACCATAGATGCGAGCATCAGCAACAGAATACAAGAGATGGAAAAGAGAATCTCAGGGGCAGAAGATTCCATAGAGAACATGGGCACAACAATCAAAGAAAATGCAAAATACAAAAAGATCCTAACTCAAAACATCCAGGAGGGCTGGAGAGATGGCTAAGCGGTTGAGAGCACTGATTGTTCTTCCAGAGGTCCTGAGTTTGAAAGAAAATTAAAATTCAAGGTCCATGACTCATGCGGCTTGCTAGTTAGGAGGGCTTTTTGGGCTTAGAGTAAAGAACAAAGGCTGTAAAGTCATCCCAGGAACCAACTAGCCATAAAGATAGGGAAGACATACAAGAATGTCTGGACTGGCCCGGCGCCTCCCTATCTCCCACCCTTCTGACCTAAGTTAAATGTTAACCAGACGTTCTGCTGTTACCTCCATCTGCATGTACAGTCTGCTGATGTTTAAATGAACCAATCATGTGAAACCGCACCAATTCCTCCCTGCTGATGTTTAAATGGACCAATCATGTGAAACCACGCCAATTCCTCCCCCAGCCCCAGACCCTTTTCTATAAAAATCCCTAGCTTTCAAGTCTTGTGGTCGAATCCATTGTCTCTTGCGGGAGATACATTTCGACCCAGAGCTCCGCCATTAAACTACCTCATGTATTTACATCAAGACAGTCTGTTCGCAATTCTTGGGTGCACACCAAATCGGGAATTGAGTGGGGGTTTCCCCACTAGGTTCTTTCAAGTTCATTTCCCAGCAACCACATGGTGGCTCACAACCATCTATAATGGGATCCAATGCCCTCTTCTGGTGTGTCTGAAAATAGCTACAGTGTACTCATATACATAAAATAAATAAATCTTTAAAAAAAAATCCAGGAAATCCAGAACACAATGAGAAGATCAAACCTACGGATAGTAGGAGTATATGAGAATGAAGATTTTCAACTTAAAGGGCCAGCAAATATCTTCAACAAAATTATAGAAGAAAACTTCCCAACCCTAAAGAAAGAGATGCCCATGAACATACAAGAAGCCTACAGAACTCCAAATACTGGACCAGAAAAGAAATTCCTCCCAACACATAATAATCAGAACAACAAATGCACTTAATAAAGGTATAATATTAAAAGCAGTAGGGGAAAAAGGTCAAGTAATATATAAAGGCAGGCCTATTAGAATTACACCAGACTTCTCACCAGAGACTATGAAAGCCAGAAGATCCTGGACAGATATTATGCAGACCCTAAGACAACACAAATGCCAGCCCAGGCTACTATACCCAGCAAAACTCTCAATTACCATAGATGGAAAAAGCAAAGTATTCCATGATAAAAACAAATTCGCACAATATCTTTCCACGAATCCAGCCCTTCAAAAGATAATAAAGGGAAAACACCAACACAAGGACAGAAACTACACCCTAGAAAAAGCAAGAAAGTAATCCTCCAACAAACCTAAAAGAAGACAGCCACAAGAACAGAATCCCAACTTTAACAACAAAAATAACAGGAAACAACAATTGATTTTCTTTAATTTCTCTTAACATTAATGGACTCAATTCCCCAATAAAAAGACATAGACTAACAGACTGGCTACACAAACAGGGCCCAACATTTTGTTGCTTATAGGAAACCCACCTCAGGGAAAAGGATAGACACTACCTCAGAGTGAAAGGCTGGAAAACAATTTTCCAAGCAAATGGTCCAAAGAAACAAGATGGAGCCATTCTTATATCAAATAAAATTGACTTCCAACCCATACTTATCAAAAAAGACAAGAAGGGGCACTTCATACTCACCAAAGGTAAAATCTACCAAGATGAACTCTCAGTTATGAATATCTATGCTCCAATTGCAAGAGCAGCCACATTCATTAAAGAAACTTTAGTAAAGTTCAAAGTACACATTGTACCTCACACAATAATAGTGGGAGACTTCAACACCCCACTCTCAACAATGTACAGATCCTGGAAACAGAAAGTAAACAGAGACACATGAACACTAACAGAAGTTAAGAAATAAATGGATTTAACTGATATCTACAGAACATTTTATCCTAAAACAAAAGGATATACCTTCTTCTCAGTGCCACATGGTACCTCCTCCAAAATTGACCATATAATTGGTCACAAAACAGGCCTCAACAGATACAAAAATGTTGAAATTATCCCATGCATCCTATCTGATCACCACGGACTAAGGCTGATCTTCAATAACAACATAAATAATAGAAAGCCAACATTCACGTTGAAACTGAACAACACTCTACTCAATGATACCTTGGTCAAGGAAGGAATAAAGAAAGAAATTAAGGACTTTTTAGAGTTTAATGAAAATGAAGCCACAACATACCCAAACTTATGGGACACAATGAAGGCAATCCTAAGAGGAAAATTTATAGTCCTGAGTGCCTCCAAAAATAAACTAGAGAGAGCATACACTGGCAGCCTGACAGCACACCTAGAACCTCTAGAACTAAAGGAAGCAAATTCACCCAAGAGGAGTAGATGGCAGGAAATAAACTCAGGACTGAAATCAACCAAGTGGAAACAAAAAGAACTATTCAAAGAATCAACCAAACCAGGAGCTGGTTCTTTGAAAAAATCAACAAGATAGATAAAACCTTAGCCAGACTAACTAGAGGGCACAGGAACAGTATTCTAATTAACAAAATCAAAAATGAAAAAGGAGACATAACAACAGAACTGGAGCAAACCAAAACATCATCAGATCCTACTACAAAAGGCTATACTCAACAAAACTAGAAAACCTGGATGAAATGGACAACTTCCTAGACAGATACCAGGTACCAAAGTTAAATCAGGATCAGATTAACGATCTAAACAGTCCCATTTCCCCTAAAGAAATAGAAGCAGTCATCAATAGTCTCCCAACCAAAAAAAGCCCAGGACCAGATGGGTTTAGTGTAGAGTTCTATCAGACCTTCAAAGAAGACCTAATTCCAACTCTCCTCAAACTATTCCACAAAATAGAAAGAAAAGGTACTCTCCCCAATTCATTCTAGGAAGCCACAATTACTCTGATACCTAAACCACACAAAGATCCAACAAAGAAAGAGAACTTCAGACCAATTTCCCTTATGAATAGCGATGCAAAAATACTCAATAAAATCCTTGCAAACCGAATCCAAGAACACATCAAAATGATCATCCATCATGACCAAGTAGGCTTCCTCCCAGGGATGTAAGGATGGTTTAATATACAGAAATCCATCAAGGTAATCCACTATATAAACAAACTCAAAGACAAAAACCACATGATCATCTCATTAGATGCTGAGAAAGCATTTGACAAAATCCAATTAATGATAAAAGTCTTGGAAAGATCAGGAATTCAAGGCCCATACCTACACATAATAAAAGCAATCTACAGCAAACCAGTAGCCAACATCAAAGTAAATTGAGAGAAACTGGAAGTAATCCCACTAAAATCAGGGACTAGAAAAGGCTGCCCACTTTCTCCCTACCTACTCAATATAGTACTTGAAGTCCTACCCAGAGCAATTAGACAACAAAAGGCGGTCAAGTAGATACAAATTGGGAAGGAAGAAGTCAAAATATCACTATTTGCAGATGATATGATAGTATATATATATATATGACCCTAAAAATTCCACCAGAGAACTTCTAAACCTGATAAAGAGCTTCAGTGCAGTAGCTGGATATAAAATTAACTCAAATAAATCAATAGCCTTTTTGTACACAAAGGATAAATGGGCTGAGAATGAAATTAGGGAAACAACACCCTTCACAATAGTCACAAAAAATATAAAATACCTTGGTGTGATTTAACTAAGGAAGTGAAAGATCTGTATGACAAGAACTTCAAGTCTCTGAAGAAAGAAATTGAAGAAGATCTCAGAAGATGGAAAGATCTCCCATGCTCATGGATGGGCAGGATCAATATAGTAAAAATGGCTATCCTGCCAAAAGCAATCTACAGACTCAATGCAATCCCTATCAAAATTCCAACTCAATTCTTCACTGAGTTAGGAAAGGCAATTTACAAATTCATCTGGAATAATAAAAAACCTAGGATAGCAAAAACTATTCTCAACAATAAAAGAACCTCTGGTGGAATTACCATGCCTGACCTCAAGCTTTACTACAGAACAATTGTGATAAAAACTGCATGGTACTGGTACAGCGAGAGACAGGTAGATCCATGGAATAGAATTGAAGACCCAGAAATGAATCCACACACCTATGGTCACTTGATCTTTGATAAGGGAGCTAAAACCATCCAGTGGAAAAAAAGACAGCATTTTCACCAAATGGTGCTGGCACAACTGGCAGTTATCATGTAGAAGAATGTGAATTGATCCATTCTTATCTCCTTGTACAAAGCTCAAGTATAAGTGGATCAAAGAACTCCACATAAAACCAGAGACACTGAAATTTATAGAGGAGAAAGTGGGAAAAAGCCTCGAAGATATGGGCACAGGGGAAAAATTCCTAAACAGAACAGCAATGGCTTGTTCTGCAAGATCAAGAATTGACAAATGAGACCTCATGAAATTGCAAAGCTTCTGTAAGGCAAAAGTCACTGTCAATAAGACAAAAAGGCCACCAAGTGATTAAGAAAGGATTTTTACCAATCCTAAAACTGGTAAGGGACTAATATCCAATATATACAAAGAGCTCAAGAAGCTGAACTCCAAAAATTCAAATAACCCCATTAAAAATGGAGTACACAGCTAAGCAAAGAATTTTCAACTGAGGAATACCAAAGGGCTGAGAAGTACCTGAAAAAATGTTAAACATCTTTAATCATCAGGGAAATGCAAATCAAAACAACCTTGATATTCCACCTCACACTAGTCAGAATACCTAAGATCAAAAATTCAGGTGACAGCAGATGCTGATGAGGTTGTGGAGAAAGAGGAACACTCCTCCAATGTTGGTGGGATTGCAAGCTTGAACAACCACTCTGGAAATCAGTCTGGTGGTTTCTCAGAAAACTGGACATAGTACTACAGCTAGATTCAGCAATACCTCTCCTGGGCATATACCCAGAAGATGTTCCAACTAGTAATAAGAACACATGCTTCACTATGTTCATAAGCAGCCATATTTTTAATAGCCAGAAGCTGGAAAGAACCCAATGTCCCTCAACCATGAGGAATGGATACAGAAAATGTGGTACATTTACACAATGGAGTACTACTGAGCTATTAAAAACAATGAATTTATGAAATTCTTGGGCAAATGGACGTATCTGGAGGAAATCATCCTGAGTGAGATAACCCAATCATAAAAGAAGTCACTTGATATGCACTCACTGATAAGTGGATATTATCCCAGAAACTTAGAATACCCAAGATACAATTTGCAAAGCACAAGAAAATCAAGAAGGAAGACTAACGCGTGGATACTTCATTCCTCTTCAGAATAGGGAACAAAAAACCATGGAAGGAGTTATAGAGACAAATTTTGGAGCTGAGACGAAAGGATGGACCATCCAGAGACTACCCCACCCAGGGATCCATCCCATAATCAGCCACCAAAATAAGACTCTAATGCATATGCCAGCAAGATTTTGCTGAAAGGACCCTGATATAGCTGTCTTGTATGAGGCTATGCCAGTGCCTGGCAAATACAGAAGTGGATGCTCACAGTCATCTATTGGATGGAACACAGGGCCCCCAATGGAGGAGCTAGAGAAAGTACCCAAGGAACTAAAGGGGTTTTGCAACCCTATAGGAGGAACAACAATATGAACTAATCAGAATCCCCAGAGCTCGTGTCTCTAGCTGCATATATAGCAGAAGATGGCCTAGTTGGCCATCACTGGGAAGAGAGGCCTCTTGGTCTTGCAAACTTTATATGCCCCAATACAGGGGAACGCCAGGGCCAAGAAGTGGGAGTGGGTAGGTAGGGGAGCAGGGCGGGGGGAGGGTATAGGGAACTTTCAGCACTTGAAATGTAAATAAAGAAAATATCTAATAAAAAAAGATAGAAAAAAAGAACAGAAGAGGTTTCAGCTGACTGAATTCTTTATCTAAAATATTAAAACAACACACGAGCACCTATATTGATATTTTCCCATCACTAGTGCTAGCCTTGTAAAAAGGAGCAATTCCCTCTAAGCCATTTAAAATCAGAGATTGTAATTTATGTTTATAAATTGATGCGGGATCATTCCCAAGGAAACAAACAACAGGCAAGCAAATCAGAACTTGAAACCACAATTTAAAAAAAAAAAAAAGAAAGAAAGAAAGAAAAAAATTTAAAAAAAAGACAAAATAAAAAAATAAAATAAAATAAAATGAACAAAAAAGGGGCTGGCGAGATGGTTCAGTGAGTAAGAGTACTGGCTGCTCTTCCGAAGGTCCTGAGTTCAAATCTCAGCAATAACCCATAATGAGATCTGGTGCCCTCTTCTGGTGTGTCTGAAGACACCTACAGTGTACTCACATATAATAATAAATAAATCTTTAAAAAGAAAGAGAGAGAGAGGAAAGAAAGGAAGGAGGGAGGGAAGGAGGGAGGGAGGGAGGGAGGGAGGGAGGGAGGGAGGGAGGGAGGGAGGGAGGGAGGGAGGGAGGGAGGGAGGGAGGGAGGGAATCATGGGTAGAAAATATCTAGAAATCCCAAACAGACTCAAAGGTAAGAACGGTCCCCAGTCCTCTTTGATTGCTCCCTACACAGATCATCAGCTCTTGATTTGGAACACTGTATCTTTCCAAGGGTGTCAGTAGAAAGCTGAAACTATTCAGCGGGCCAGGGGATGCAAGTCTAGGAAGAGAATCTTTTCTTCCATTGACATTGCACGTTGGGAAAACAAGGACCCACAGAGGTGTTCTGCCCTCTCCTAACTCTCATCCTTAATACGCAATAAATGCCTTCTCTTGGCAAGCTAGAGATCCCCAGCTAATCACAGGTTTGCTCTGATTAACCTTTGAAACAGGCATTGGCCTTTTTTGCATTGTTTTGTTTCCCCTCTTCCTGATTGTTTGAGGCCAGGCTTTCCTTAAAGGTCACTGCGCCTCACACCTAATCTGACTTCTAATTACCTCTGTAAACATTTCAGAAGGAATAAAAGCCAACATAATTAAGCACATTCCCTATTATCTATCTGTTCAATCCCTTGCCAGCAGGGCAGAGAGCCCACACAATTAGCACTCCGGGCTCCCTACACTTACCTGTAACCGCTTCATTCTTTAATCTATTTAAATCAGTTTCCCAAGCTTGAGTGACAACTGTGGCAAGCTAAGACTCTGAAAAACTGCAGGCACATATTCTCAAGCCTTGTCAGGGATTCCAGCTTCTTCCGTTTGAGGTGGAGTTTTGAAATTGAGATTTTGTTACTCTTCCAAGGAACTCTGATATAATCCCCCCTCCCCGCACTCCCCACCCCAGTTTAAAATCCAATAGTTGGGCTGGTAAGATGGTTCGGTGGGTAGGGATGATTCCTGCCAAGGCTGAAAATCTGAGTTTCATCCTCAAAATCCATATGGTAGAAAGGGAAAACCAACGGACTACTGCACGAGCGTGTGTGCACGAGCACACACACACACAATTATATAATGAAACTTAAAACACTGCTTAGATCATTTTCCCTTAATATGGACCCCCTCTCTACACCTCTGCCCATCTCTACACCACCTCTTTACCTGGACACATGACATTTTCTCTCCTAAGGAAGGTACCAACATATACATTAATCTTACACACAAACACACATTCTCTTCTCTCTTCTCCTCTCCCCTCCCCTCCTCTCCCCTCCCTTCCCCATTCTCTCTCTTCTCTTCTCTTCTCTTCTCTTCTCTTCTCTTCTCTTCTCTTCTCTTTCTTTCTCTTTCTCTTTCTTTCTCTCTTTCTCTCTTTCTCTCTTACTCTCTCTCTCTCTTTCTTTCTCTCTCTTTCTCTCCTTCTTTCTGGAGGCTAGAGAGATGGCTCCATGGTTAAGAGCACTGGTTGCTCTTCCAGAGGTTCTGAGTTCAATTCCCAGAAACCACATGATGGCTCACAACCACCTGTAATGGGATCTGATGCCCTCTTCTGGTGTGAAGACAGCTACAGTGTACTCATATATATATAATAAATAAATTTTTTTTAAATTCCTTCTAACTCCCATTTCTAGAACTTCGTGTTTTACTAGCACAGAACTAGCAGAGTGAAAATTTAAGAATTATGGAACTGGCCCCCATCCAGCTGTGTCGGGAGCCCTCATTCTTTCAGGGAAACATGGTCACCAGGCCAATGCCTCCACATCTCCAACCTGAGACCCTTACAGACTCAGGGCAAGCATGAGAGCCAAGAGAAGAAAACAGAAGCAAAGACCCAGGCACGCTGCCAGGAGCCGCAGTGAAGGTGAAGGGCTCTTTTTAAGTCACCCTGATTTGCAGACATCGGACAGTTAACTCTGGGGACAAACAGTGGGTGCAGAGAGAGAGGCCGAAGTCCCCTGACAAGGTGACTGCCTATGGTCATTTCTCAGTCTGGATACCAAAGTCCTGTTCTGTGTTCTGCAGCAGTGACACACCAGAGACATGGGCGAGCTGCACAAGGTGATCACTTGTGGTATTGGACAATGTGAAGTCCAAGATCAAACGGTGAGCTGATTGGATGTCTGGTGAGAAAAGGCTCCCCTCTGCTTCTGAAAAATATCCAATTGCTCATTCTAACTATGTGGGTGAATACAGTGTCCTTACCCAATATCCCCCCACAAGTCCTGTAAGGATGCAAGGACGCTAACACATTCATAAGGGTAGGACCCATGTGACCAAGCCGCTCTCCAAGATGCAAGAGGCATTGGCTCTCCAAGATGCTACACTAGGGATTAGGGTTCTACCCCACAGCTAATGAGACGGCTCAGCAAAATATAAGAGGACCTGATGTTTAGTCCCCAAAAACTCATATGAAAGTGTCTGGCGCAGCAACAATCACTTGTAATTCCAACATGGAGAGACAAGAGTCAAGAGGATGCTGGGACTCACAGACCAACCAGACTAGCCTACTTAGTAGAGCTCTCAGTCAAAAAGAAGCCCTGTGTCAGAGGAGGTGGGTGATGTCTAGGCACAAAATCTGAGGTTGCCCTCCCAGTGTAAGTGTATCCACACGTACCTGCCAACAGATGAGCACACACAGGTATGAACATGCTTGCTGAACATATTCCATGAATAGTTGCTAGACATTCACAGCAACCCATGTGCACCAAGGGGGAGTTGGTGCTCGCCTGAGAATGTCCTGAATCTTAGGAGTATGATTCGATGCAGTGAGCAGGATATCCCTGCACCATAAAAACCTGTCCTATCCACCCTGCCTCCCCTCCTCCACACACACACACACACAAACGCCTCCATTAGGACACACTACAAAATTGGAGTCACTCACAGTCTGAGGCACACCATCCAGACCTTAATTACGGCTTTGTCAGGAGAACTTATTGCAGTATTGTTCAGGTAGCGAGAGCCTCGTAACAACCTAAAAGGCCCTTGATAAGGGGCCATTAAAGAAAGTGTAGCCCATTCACATGAAAGAATTCCATTACAGAGAGACAGGGAAAGCAATGTGTACCGATACGGTGGTATCCCGGACGGTTTATGAATTTTAAAAGGCAACATGTAGGAAAGAACTGCCGTGCATCTCGTTTAGCATTTTGATTAAAAAGAAGAAGCCATACATAGCTATACGTTGGCATACAGAATTTTTCTGACACTTCTAAGGCACGGGCTATGAGGGAATACCACCTGGAGAGGGTCAGAGGCAGAAGCTGGGTTATTTCCGCCTCGAAATCTCTGAGTTCTATGCTTTGCAGAGGTTATTTTTTTTTTAATACGAAGACAGTCTTGTTTGGTGCTGTTGCTTTGTGTGAGATATTTCATCCCCTGCGTCTTGCTCGAGGGCAGAGATGATCCCCAGGGCACCAAGCAAAGAGCGGGTGCTTTGGATGTTTCTATTATAAAGTAAAGAGTGTTGAAAAGAACTCACGTTGGGCAAATAATTCTTTTGAAAACCAAAATACCTGCCCAGAAAGACAGAACCACTGGGGGAGGGTTTTCCATCCTGCCTACCCCCTGATCAGAGGGACTACAAAGTGATTAGAAAGCTGGTCACCATGACACACAACTGTAATCTTAGCTCCCAAGAGGCTGAAACAGGAGGATACTGAGTTCAAGGACAAGCTCAATGATAAAGCAAGATCAAGGTCAGTCTGGATACACAGTGAGACCCTGTCTCAGAAAGAAAGAAAGAAAGAAAGAAAGAAAGAAAGAAAGAAAGAAAGAAAGAAAGAAAGAAAGAAGGAAGGAAGGAAGGAAGGAAGGAAGGAAGGAAGGAAGGAAGGAAGGAAGGAAGAGAGGGAGAGGGAAGGGGAGAGGGAAGGGGAGAGGGAGAGGGAAGGGGAGAGGGAGAGGGAAAGGGGGAAGGAGGGGAGGGGAGAGGGAGGAAGGGAGCGAGGGAAAGAGGGAGGGAGGGAGGGAGGGAGGGAGGGAGGGAGGGAAGGAGGGAAGGAGGGAAGGAGGGAAGGAGGGAAGGAGGGAAGGAGGGAAGGAGGGAAGGAGGGAAGGAGGGAAGGAGGGAAGGAGGGAAGGAGGGAAGGAGGGAAGGAGGGAAGGAGGGAAGGAGGGAGGAAGGGAGGATGGATTAGGAGGCTGGAGTTTTAGGGAGTCTCATTACTTTCTCCATGTCAGTAACTCCATGACTTGGAAACCGAAAAGCCAAAGATACTGGACCAGCATTTGCCTGGTCTCTGCCATGATTGGAAGTCGTTAAGCACTGTCATCTACACTAACTTGTTAGCCTCTTAACATGAGGCAAATATCTTACCAGGAATCGAGAAGACAGGCAGCGGGGCCCAAGAACACACCAGCCTTGAAACTGGAAACCTTGAGAAATCAGTGGGGTTTTGGTTTTTGGTTTGTTTGTTTGTTTGTTTGTTTTTATTGTTTTTTGTTTTTTCCTTCACAAAACTCAAAGTATCGAGACTTCATTACATAATGGGATAGTAGAGTGACTAATGACTGGACAGACTGCCTTCATCTATAAATGTGGAACCTACAGCAAATTGAGTGACCTCCCTGGCCTTATCCCATCAACTGGAATAAAGAACTTTTACCGGCAATGCTGGGCTGCTAGAGGGTTTGACTCCCACTAATCAAGCCCCGCACTTCTTTCCTCAGACACTCATAAACTGAGGGGATGTGACGGTGATGTATGCCTGCATTCCAGTACTCCGGAGGCCTGGGAGGAGTGTGATGGCTAATCTTGCTCCCCAGGTTAACACATCTGGGAAGAGGGAAACGAAACTAAGGAATTACCTCTATAGGATTGATAATGGCTAGGAAGGGTACAGCTCAAAGTGGGAAATGGATAAGAAAGCTGACAGAGGCCGGGCATGGTGGCGCACGCCTTTAATCCCAGCACTTGGGAGGCAGAGGCAGGTGGATTTCTGAGTTCGAGGCCAGCCTGGTCTACAGAATGAGTTTCAGGACAGCCAAGACTATACAGAGAAACCTTGTCTCAAAAAACAAAACAAAACAAAATTGGAAAAAAAAGAAAGCTGACAGAGGGCTAGAGAAACAGCGCAGTGATTAAGAGCTCTTCCAAAAAAAAAAAAAAAAAAACCGAGGTTTAATTCCCTGGACCTATGTGCCAGGTTGTATCTATAAAGCTCCAGTTCCAGGGGACCCATGCCCTTTTCTGGACGCTAAGAGGACCAGGCATGCATGTAGACATAGATACACGCATGCAAGACGCTCATACACATAAAATACAATTTTTTTAAAAAAAGAAAGATAGGTGACTTCTTACATAGGTGAAGCAAGCCAGGAAGCGGTGACCTGCCCCCATGGTCTCTGCCTTAGTGCCTTCATTGAGTTCCTGCCCTGACTTTCCTTGACAACGGACTGTGTAACCTGTAAGCCACCCTCACTCGTAAGTGGCTTTGATCAATGCTTTACTATAGAAGCAATAAGGAAAAATTAGGACGGGGTAGGGGGTGTCAAGGAGAATCAGAACTCACAATGTTGGGCTCCAAAGGGGTGATCCATAACGTTGCATCACGGAAGCATTCTGTGACCCCAGTCACAGTAGAAATCCTGTAAATAGGATCCCTTTATTTCCTCTTCCTCTTCTTATGCTACTTCGCCCCTCCCCACCCCCATAAAATTTAATTGAAAAGACAACACTCTCCATTCTAACACAGCCATTTCAAAGGTTGCCAATATCTGTCCTGATGCAAACTCCTGTGGCCCACTCCATTCCTTATAAAGTTACTGCAATGTAAACAGATTCCTGCCAGCTCTCCAGGGGACATCTGTATCAAACTGTCTGATTGCTGCTGCCCCATGGTTGGTCTAACAAGGCAGGTGTAACTGGCCTCTCTAGTGCAGGAAACTATAATGGGCAATTAATTGCTCTTGATCACCATATTGGTCGTGATGGCAACCGTAATGAGATAAACACATCTTTCTAAACAATCACTTTAATTTAGGGAGTGCAGGTTTGGCACACAAATGTTCACATTATTACCTGTGTCACTAACTCTGTTAAAGGAAAGGGTAACAACAAGATGGCAGAGTAGGGACATGAACACACACACACATACACTCACACATGCACACACATGCATACACATGCATACATACACACAGGCATGCGTGCATGTGCATACACATGAGCACAGACACACGCACACATGTGTATACACATGCATGCACACACATACATACACATACACACACGCAAGCAGACACACACATGCACACACACTCACACACTTACACAGATCTTCATAGCAACAATAATTTGGCAGCTGTACTTGTATGTGATCCTCCATGGAAGCTTTGGGACACAGATGGAAGGGTCAAGCTTAGCCACAGACTTAACTTTGTGCCAGACAGCCAGCTTGCTCACCGTAAAGGGGGCCTCAGAGCCTGGACAGAACACACCCAGACACCAAGTTCTCTGCATAAAGGAGATTTACTACCCTGAAGGGACAATAGTTGGAGCTGCCTCTGGATGGGACAAAGGCAGCAGCAGATGTCTCTGCAGGAATGGTTTCTAAGGGGAAAAAAGGGGGAAGGGGTAAATCTATGCTAGAGTGACTTGGTAAGTCCTGATTTTACCGGTTAGCTAGTGTAGGTAAATCATGAATTACAATGGCTGGGCCTTAATGTTTATAGTCTCAGAAATGAGTCAGTGGGCAAATAAAGAAATAGGTCTTAGTGTTTTATTCAGGTATAAGAAGTGGCCAAATAAGGGAACGGACCTTGGTGGTTAGCTTTAGGAATGTAAGCTAAGGGCTTAGTAAGGGAATGGGAACCAGGTAGGCAAAACCTGCCAGTACTGTGTTTGCAATGCTTGGGCCTGTTAGAGAGCCCTTCACTGGCCCCATCTTAGACAGGAATATTTCTTCACCACACTGTGGACTTAGCTACAGCAAGGTTTGCTCGGTCCCTACCATTACGCACCAAACATCCTGAGAAGAGCCCAAAGGAAATAGGATAATATATGCAAAGTACTGAGAAGGGGAGAAGCGATGTAGCTCAGGAAGTAGGGTGCCTAACAGCTGTGCTCTGATCCCCAGTGCAATGGTCACCTAGTGCAGGGGCATGTGAGGGGGATCCCTAGCACTCAGGAGGGAGAGGCAGGAGGACTACAAGTTCAAGGTCATCCTTGGCTACATAGAGCACCTGAGGCCTGTCTTAGGTAAGGTTTCCATTACTGTGAAGAGATACCATGACCAAGTCAAGTCTTATAAAGGACAGCATTGACTTGGGGCTGGCTGACTGGTTCTGAGATTCAGTCCATTATCCCCATGGCAGGAAGCATGGTAGCATCCAGGCAGGCATGGTGATAGAGAAGGAGATGAGAGTTCTATATCTTGCTCTGAAAGCAAACAGGAGAAGACTGACTCTTCCTCACTGGGCAGAGGTTCAGAACCCACCCCCACAGTGACTCACTTCCTCCAACAAGGCCACGCCTCCTAACAGTACCACTCCCTATGGACCAAGCATATTCAAACCACTAAAAGGCCCGAGTGGACTGAAGAAAGACTCTGTCATTTAAAAAAGAAAGAAAGCTGAATATATCTCACAAGAATATAGCCAGTGAGTATATGGGAAGAGTGGTAAAAATCACCATGGTTCAAAGAAAATGCAAATCAAAACCCCAGTGAAATATCACCTCGTACCCAATGGAATAGCTATGACCAAAAGTAGAAAAGACATGTGCAGAAGAAAGGGAGGGCTCACATGTCAGTGTGAAGCGCCAATGTAAAATGACACAGGTGTGGTGGAAATAGAGAGGGCCCTCAAGGAATCAAACATGGGGGCCTGGGGCCCAGTGGATAAGAGAATATATTGCTTTTGCAGAAGACTCAAGTTCAGTTACCAACACCCAGAGTCACCTATAACCCAGCTCCAGGGGCTCTGACGCCCTTTCTGGACTCATTCAGAATCATTTGCACGCATTCACATACATACTGCACACACACATACACACACACATATGCACATACTATACACACACACTCACACAAACATACTCCACACAGGCACATACACACACATGTATGCATTCATACACATTCACACACACACTCAAACACACACACAGACACATACTATACACACGGCACACACACACTCACCTACAACATACTACATACACATGCACACACATACATGCACGCACATATGAATGCATGCACATGCACACACACAAAGCACACACTCAAATACACATGCATACTACATACACACATACTACACGTACACACTCAAACACACACATACTACACACATGCATACACACTCAAACACATACACACAATAAAAAAATAAAAACGTATCTAAAACATTAAATACTGGAACTGAGTTACAATTCAGCAATTATGCTACTAGGTTTTAGAGACCTAAAGAAAATGAAGTCATCAAAGAGAGTGAGGAGATATTTACATCCCCGTGTTCTTTGCAGCACAATTGAAAATAGCCAGGAGAATGAAACAATGCAAACATCTGCTGGCAAATGAACAAACTGAAAACATGGCATATGAAACATGGCGTATGAAATAGGGCACTAAATGAAATAGTATTCAGATATGAAAATGAAGGGAGTCCTGCCGCTTTGAGTGACAGAGACTAACCTGGGGGACACTGTGCTCAGTGGAGTGTGCCAGGCTGCTAGAGAAGCACAAATTCCAATGACCTCGTGTGTGAGAGATAAATATAACATGGAAACAGTAAACGGAAGTCCCCAGGACCTGGAGAAAGGGGCAGGGTGAGCAAGGGAAGTGGAGAGATGTTTGTTAGTGTGGGCAAATGTTCAGTTATGAAACTAATAAGTGTTGGCTGAAGATGTAGCTCAAGGGAAAAGCGCTTGCTTGATATTCACAAGGCTCTGGGTTCAATCCCTTGTACCACACATCAAAAATAAGTTCTGGAAGTCTATACACAACACAGTCACTGATTATAACTAATAAAACTGTGATATATTTGAAATTTGCCAAAGATTAGATCTTAAGTGTTTCACACACATGAAATATATCTATACATATATGTCACATGCATATATACATACACTTATATATGTATGTATGTATACATATATGTGATATGTACATATATACATATACACACATATATACATATATTTTTATGGTCTGTGAATCACTGAAGAACAATACTCTAGACTCAAATAGTATGCAAAGCAAAGAGTGTTTATTCCCGCATGCAGGGACCCAATTCCATTGGGATGGAAGGACCCCAACTGAATTCACAGATTCAGTTTTAAAGCCAAAAAGAGGAACATTTGGAAAGGGTAAGTGATCTATATCTTAATATGTGGGTTCTATCTCTGGGGGTCTGGGTGGTGTTATGAATCAGACTAACTATGCTTGCTTCATGCCAAGGAGGGGTAGCTCTTGACCTCTTGGCCACAAGCCTGACCTTTCAAAAGCTGGGCATGAATATATATGTATATATAAAAGGTGCAGTGCATGGATCCATATATATGCACATGTGTATACACATAGATACATATACATGTGATATACAGTGAGTGCATGGATCCGATCAATCCCATCATCCTTAAAGGCAAGGGTTGCCTTTTCTTTCAGACAGACCCTGCTTCCAAACTCTCTCTTTATACAGCCTAGATGACCTTGTACTTATGATTATCCTTTCCCTTACCTCCTAGTCTGAATCTGCATAACTATGTGATATGACTAATGTATTGATTAGCTTGGCTACAGTCATCATTTTACACTCTCACACACAAAATAATCCAATGTTGTTTGTCAACCACACCTCAACCAAGCTAGGTTGGGGGGCATCTAATTGAATTCAATCTCCAGATGTGACTCAGACAAGTCCTTGTATCTCTTCATGGCTTTTGCAACCAATGGATAGAATTATACATTGTATACATTGTATACAATCCTGTGCTGGGGAAGAACCTGGTAAAGTCATTCAGTTTACCCATTCTTCTGGCTTTGAGAAAAACTAAAGAGAAATTACCTCAGACATATAGATTTATACCACTAAAAGCAACTTTAAAAATTGTCCAATGTAAGTTTCCTAGATGTGAAAACGTCCTTTCTTCAATCAGCCACTGAACACTGTAGAGGAATTTTAACCCAGCTATTCTGATCACACCCAAGAACAGTCTAAATTTGTGTGATTCAGCTGGAATACAGACTTATCACATACCTTTAATCCCTCTGGATGGAATACTGATAGGCCCTTAGCACTCACCTTCAATCCCAAACAATGATGTCTAATTGAGGGACAGACAAAGTGATGAATCAGAGAAAGATTTGACAGGGTAGGATACACCAAGTTCTCACAAAAACAGCACAAGAAAGAGACTATTTAAGAACAGGGCAGGGAGAGTTCAGTCAGTCAGAGTCAGTCGGCTGGAGTCTGTGCAGAGTTCAGTGCAGTGGGGTTGACTTTGTTCTTGAGCTCATGCAGTTTAGTGCCAGTCAACAGTGGCAGCTGAAGCTAGAAAATAAGGAGGAGCCAGAAGATTAGAGCAAATTGCAAGAGTTAGTCTGAAGCCAAGCAGAGCAATTCAGTCAGAAGCTGAGAGAAATCAGATTGACTCCGTCAGCTTGGAGAGGAGTTTGAGGCAGAACGGCTGAGTAGAAACAGCCAGCTAGAGTCCAGGAAGAACTAGAAAGGGTGAGCTTATTCAGCAGTAAGCCTCCAATATGACAATTATATCTAGCAAATAAAAGCAACATCTATAGACCACCTCCCCAGTGTGCCATCCTAAGTACCCAGGACCTGTCCCACCCTTACATTGTGACATCATTGGCAACAGATGGGGCCCTAGGCATGCTATTTTCCTGTGGTTTGTTGTTTTCACCTGCATGTCTTGGTAGCTTATTTCCACTCTTTGGCTATTGTGATATCTAGGCTACTTAAACATATGTCCAAGAAAAGTGTTTTGTTTGGGCTTTGTCTGGTTTGGTTTTAGAAATAGGATCTAATCATGCAACCCTGGCTGGCCTCATGCTAGCAATCCCCCCTGTGGGTTGAGCATGCACCCATGACCCCATTCTCCCTGTTATCAGTTCCTGTTACATTGCTGTCCCCCACACATTGGTTCTGAACTGTCTTCAGGGGACACAAGTGTCTCACTGCTTGCTCAGCTGTATGTCCTTAGCACATCTGTTCACACCTGTTCATACCAGGACACAGCTTCACCTCATTGGCTTATTATTCACTTTTGACTTTTAACTGTATTATTTTGTTTGTTTATAGGGGGGGTATCCACAGGCCACAACATATGTGTGGAGGTCAGAGGACAACTTTTGGAAGTCCATTCCTGCCCTCTACCATGTGGACCCTCAGGCCTAGCAGCAACCATCTTTAGCCTCCAAGCCACCTTGCCAACCCAGCTTATTATTTATTCTGTCACAGAACAGTGCCTTCTACACAATGTTCCAACACAAAGCAGCTCAACAGAGTTAAGGGTTCTAACGAGCTTGCAGTAATGGTGCCACCACTGCCTCCAACAGCCTTCCCTTCCTCTCCTCACTAGTCCATGGAGTTCTTAAGCTAATTACATCATCCTTACAAAATCCAACAGACTGGGCCTCGTGGAGATGACAAACAGAGCCTTCAACACACAAACCAACAGCATTTCTCGACTTACTCATTTTTGAACTTCCTATAGAGGATCTCTTTGCATGCATGTGGTCCTCCTGCAGGAGACATAGTCTGATCCCCAATTTACAGATTAAACAAACTGAAGTTTGGATCACATACGCAACACAGCCAAATACACATGTTGAATAAATCACTGTATGGGTTAAAGACAGATGGGAGGGGGGAATGGGTAGATAGATAGATCGATAGAGTATAAATTGATAGGAGGTAGATGATAAATGGGGAGGTGATAGATAGATAGATATAGATAGACAGATAGATAGACAGATAGATAGAGATAGACAGGCAGACTCAAGTCAGCTATGAAATAGTAACAACAAAAGAACCACATCTGAGAGCTAAGAATCCAAAGGTTACTCTGTCCTTAGGCTAGTGCCTCAGAGCCCTGGTTGTCTTGCAATGGCTATCTTCTACTAGAGCAGGCCCAACAATGGGTAGTTGGACAGTCCACAAGGCTGGGTACCTCAGCATCCCAATCTGGCTCCCAAAGACAGAAGCTCCCTAGAGAACCATGATAGAAACTTGGAAATGCTGGTTCTGCTATCAGAGCAGGAATCTACAGCTCAGGGGCAAGAGGGAGCCCAAGCGAGTGGAGGGGGAGATACCCTGCGCCCACCAAGCCCTTTTCATCTAGAGAAGATCCCGCCCGCGGTCATGGTGAGTCTTTCTGCATCAATTTACCACAATAAGGACAATCGTTTGGGTTAGGCTTCCTCCTCCACGAATTCTATTTGTACCAAGAGTACATTAAAACCAACCACACCAACATCTCCACCGAGGTCAGCCTGGATTTCTGCTTCTACCCTCGACTTTTCTTCCTACGTGAGAGAGGAATGAGGCCACTATAACGCCATCATCGAACAAGTATCTACTTACTGGGTAATGGTGAAATTATTATGGTATAGTTCACTGGACCATAACTGTACCAGGCTCTAGCCATTGGCTGGAGCAGAACTACCCTGTCTTCCTGAGGTTGACTGTCAGGCAAATGGCAGATACATTCATTAAATGTAAGATCCAATAGTCACTCTACTATTACACTGCAAAGATACTGTGAAGGAAACAAGTTCCCTGCCGTGAGCCAAGTGTGAATCCCAGGACTGGCTTAGTCTCAGGGAAGGAACTATGGAATCAGAAGCAGTGGGAGGCGGCTTGCCTGTCTGCCTGGGTCTCGGAACCGTAACAGGCAAGCATACTTCTGGCCCACCAGTCTGCATTTCTGGCCCTTCTCTTCTCCCCTAATTGGCGCCTTGAAGGTGTCTCCTGCGTTTTCCCTTCACGCCCGGTGCCTGGCTATATGTTCAGCTTACCCTGGCACTGCAGCACCACAGCCACGCAGAAAAAGTCCCACGTAAAGCGACACCATTCGGAGAAAAGAATTGGCCCAAGTGTATAGGGAACGTGTTGGGTTCTATTTGGCGGGTCTTAGTTCCGAAGATTTAGAGACTATTATTTCCTGGGGAAGAGGAGGCTGGTGGAGGGGGTGGACAAGCTATTATGCTGACACCAAAATTAAGGCAATGTTAACAATGTTCTGAACTGAGCGGCAAGCTGGGTTCCTGCCGCCCATGAGCCTTGCCTTTGCTGCCATCTGCTGGTCACTATGGGAAATGCGCTATAACTCATCCAGACCTCTTGATCTGAGGAGCAGGCCTGGATTCTTTTAGAGATTGTCTGTTCCTCTAGGAGGAGGCTGAGCTTTCCCAGCCTCCTGCCATATGCAGTAATCAGTCACTCATTCCACACCCCACTGCAGCTTCTCAGACCTTTTTAAATCCTCACAGCCCCAGCAAGCAGCCCACTGATTGACACAACAAAAGTGGCTAATATTGTTCCCTTCTGAAACCTCTTGAGCTGGCTCTCTCCATAGGCCATATCCTGGTAAGTTTTAGATCAGCTTGACACAAGTTAGAGTCATCTGAAAGGAGAGAGCCTCATTTGAGAAAACGCCTCCATGAGATCCAGCTGTAGGGCATTTTCTTAATTAGTGATTGATGGAGGGGCGGGGAGGGGTGCCATTTCTGAACTGGTGGTTCTGGTTCTATAAGAAAACAGGCTGATTGGAGAACTGACCCTGCCCCTCACTGGCTGGAGCACTTGGGAGATTGGGCCCTGCACCTCACCTGAGAAGCACAGTAGAACTGGCCCTGGTGGCACAGGCATGCGTGAGCTGGCCGAGGTTGTGAGAGCTGGGCTGCCCCTGCCAGCTGCAGCACTTAGATGAGCTATCCAGGGCAGTGCTGGAGAGCTGGCCCTGGTGGTATGTGTGCAGGAGAGCTAGTTATCAACTCAGCTGTACATCCAGGCCCACCCCAACACCTACCCTACCTATGATCTGCTGGAACTTGTAAAGGGGCCGGTCCCGAAGATCGTAATCTGCAGAATCTCCATGACACAGAGCAACAACAAGATATCTGAGAGGAGTCCTGGAGAGGATCCAGTATTGATAGTTAGCAGAAGCCAGAGGCCCAGACCCAGACTAATGACTCATTACAGTGAACATATGCCAATGAAGATGTTTGTACAAAACGGTATGTGGTGGGACCCACTACAGCTTCCAGGGTGTGGTTTTGGAGTGTTTTAAATTTTCTTTGGGAGGAGGGGTTGCCGGGGCAGAGGTGAAGGGACTGAGAGAAGAGAGGGATTGGAGTGCATGATGGGAAATTCACAAAGAATAGATAAAAAAAGAAAAAAAGTTGAAAGAAAGAGAGGAGGAAGGAAGAAAGGAAGGAAGGAAGGAAGGAAGGAAGGAAGGAAGGAAGGAAGGAAGGAAGCTGAGCAGCAAGCCATCAAGAGCAAGCCAGTAAGCAGCATCTCTCCATGGCCTCTGCATCAGCTCCTGCTTCAAGGTTCCTGCCCTGCTTGAGTTCCTGTCCTCACTTCCTTCAGTGATGAGCTGTTATCTAGAAATGTAAGCAGAATAAACCCTCTCCTTCCCATGTTGCTTTGGTTATCTGTGTTTCGTCACAGTAATGATAACCATAAGGCAAGCCTCAAATTTTGTAAACATTCCAAAGACACACAAAGAGAAAAAGAAGGAACATGGCTTCCTATCTGCCACCTTTCTTCTCCAAAGCAGTCCCTGCTCCTTCATCCTTGGTGACTCTTTGTTGGAAGTTTATGGTGGGGACAGAGGCCCCATGCCTGACCTCAAGGCACTCATATGTCAGATGGGACCCGTGTCTGGCAGATACCAAAGTGTCACCTAGAGACCCAGCAGGCCAGCAACTGTTTCCAGACCAGATCTGCATTTTCTTCCAGTTCTAAAGGTCACTTGATGGACCGCCCTCCAAGAAAGCCATTGTCTATCATTAAGTCAGAATCCCTCTGCTGCTTAGCAACCCAGTTACAAATAGAGATGGAGAGAAGGGGAAATCATCGCATTCAAGTTCCCACACACACCTCTCTGCAGTGTGCCCCCAAACAGCCAGTCCCCACAAATACCTCATCCTCCAGTGTCCTGAGCATTGACATGAGACATTTAAGCAACTCCCAGCTCATCACAGAGATCCTTACTCAAGGCTGGAGAATATGCTGAGACACCGTCCTTGTCTTTAACACGATGACTCAGAACCCAAGCTGTTGAATTAGATCCCAGATGCAGTGACTTTGGACAAGTATTTCTTGATTTAAATAACGAGGGGGGAGGGGAGAGAGGAATAGGGGCCCCAGAGATGACTCAGTTGTACTTGCCCTACAGGTAAGGAGACCTGAGTCTGATACACAGAACCAGCCTTTTAAAAATGAGAGTGGTGGTACACACTTTTAATCTCAACTGTGGAAAGGCAGAGACAGATGGATCCTTTGGGTTTGCCAGACAGCCATCCTGGGTGAATTGGTGAACCCCAGGCCCCAGTGAGAGACCCTGTCTCAAAAAGAAAGGAAGGATGGATGGATGGACCACTAAGGGACAGCATCTGAGGTTGTCTTCTCCTCTGACTCCACCTGCACTTACACATGTGTGCACATGCATCCCCTCTTCTTGCATCCTTTCTGTTAGTGTGCTAAGACACTTGGACCAATAGCAGTTTAGGGGAAGAAAGGGTTAATTTGGATTACTCTTTCATGTCAGAGTCCATCCCCGAGGGGAGCCCGAGCAGTAACTCAAGCAGGAACCATGGTAAAACTCTATCTGCTGACTCACTAGTGCTCACTCGTTCTCTCTCCCTCCCTCACTCACTCACTCACTCCCTCCCTCCCTTTCTCCCTTTCTCCCTCTCTCCCTCTCTCCCTTCCTCCTTCCCCTCTTCCTCCTCTCTCCCTCCTCTCTGTTTTACAGGCTCATGTTCAACTCGCTTTCTAATACAACCCAGGACTACCTGCATAGGGAATGGTATCACCCGCAAAAGGCTGGGGACTCCTATATCAATTCTCAATAAAGACAATTCATTACAGACATGCCCAGTCTAACCTGATAAAGACAGTTACTCAGTCGAGGCTCCTTTTTGGGGAAAGATTTTTATTTCATAATTATTTATTTTTATTTTATATGTGGGGTATTTTGTCTACAGACGTCTAAGCACTGTGTGCGTGCAGTGCTCTCTGTGGCCAGGAGAGGGCGTCAGATCCCTCGGAACTGGGGTTAAAGATCCTTGTAACCCTCCATGTGGGTTCTGGGAACAAAATCCATTTCTCCAATCCTGATAACTCCCTTTTCAGGTGATTCTACGCTGTCTAAAGTTCACAGTTAATGCTAACCAGGCCACCCTAATACAAATGCACAGTCTCACACACAAACACACAATCAGTCAATAAGAGAAAGCAGTTAACACCCACTTGAGAATGCTGGATATTTCTAAAGCACTTGGCCAAATGATACACTTGGGAAATAAACAAAGGGGAAAGGTGAATTAGTGTCGCACACGTTGCCACCAGCTCTCCTGTGGGAAATAATCCAAAAAACGAACAGATTCAAAGATGTGGGGCAGTGGCGGCTCCTAGGGAGCACAAACACCTTTCCCGGGGTTCTTTATACTCGCCCCAGGGTAGCCTTAAATCTGGAGGTGCAATCACTCATTCCACAGAGAGATCACAGCAAAGCAAACACTGGACTCGGGCCAGGATTTCACACCACCGTAACAACTTAGAGGCAAAGGGGAACTTTCTCAGCAGCCTCCGGTCAGCTATGAGGAAATACCTCTCATTTTTTATCTCCCTAGAAAAGTTTTCAGAAAAACTTGGCGCCTGGAGGAAAGTCTTAGCGGTCTTTGGAGATTCATCGCCATCTAGTGGCTACTAAGCCACATTGCAGGACAAACGTGACCGAGAACAAGCTCTGCAAAGAGTTTCTGCCTCCTAGGGTGCTGCAGCGTCTCTCTCACTGGGCGCCTTGCCAAGAATCGACAGCTGCGGACCATCTAGGAGGGGAGACGATGCTATTTAGGCAACTCCCGTTTTAAAACGTCAAGATAGAATCCCACGCTTCATGTCTTCTCTTTCTGAATGCACGGTTCTCTTTTTGAGGCTTTTGACCTTGATAGCTTCTTGGAGACTGTTATAGATTCACACACAGGGTGGCTATGAGTGGGAGCCCTCGTGGGACTTGTGAGCCACCACAACGTGACCCACCACAACGTGACCCAGCACACATGTCGGTCTTCAGCTCACTCTTGAGTCCTTAGTCTCTGTTTCCGGAAACCCCACAGCCTCTCACCCTTATCAGTCAGTACTCTTTAGTCTACCCAAAGCCTACCTTCACCTGACTTCTGAGATCCTCTCTGCTACCTGACTCTTCCACCTTGCTCTCCCCTGCCCATGCCCTCAGTGCCAAAGCTTCCTCATGCTTAGATCGTAAACACAAGTCTTCAAATGTTGGTACGCATCAGTACTATCTGGGGCATCTGTATTCTGGAAAAGTCCCCCGGAGATTCTGAAAGGTACCAAAAGATGAGATGTACCATCTCCTCTTCCTCGGAAGTTTTGCTCGCTCTCCTTGGTCAGCGGCTCCACGGCCACCCATTCTGACAGTTTTCCCCTCTCCTTCTTCACAAGGCTTTTGCTTCCCCTCCCACTCAATCCCCCACTCCCAATACTGTGGGTCTCCCTTCTCCCTGGATGAAGAGAGTTGAGTCGCCGAAGAGGGTTTCCGGACTGCTTGTAGAGTATGGACGGAAATGATGTCATTCTGAATCCCAAAGGAGAAAGGAGACAGATGAACTTTGCTCGGGGTGAATCAAGGATTATATGGTTTGGGGTCATGGGGAGTAGGAATATCCAGGGTGGGCAAACGTCATTGGCTGAAGGCTAAGGTACTGAGATGCCTCAATAGCATGGGGAGGCGCTCCAGGAATCTCAGGTGCTTGCTGAACAGGTTCTTACAGGGAGAAAGGAAGCTGTAATCTAACCAAAGCTATGTAACATTCCGAAGGTAGAGGGTATAGGGGTTTCAAGCTCCCTGATAGGGTCAGAGAAGGAGAAGCCCTGCCATTTGGCACGGAGCTCAGGGCTTTCCAGTAATGTCCGACTTCAACCTTAATTAGCAGGGTTTCTCACACTGATACAAAAGCTGTAACAAAACCCCTGGTCAAAAAAAAAAAAAAAAAAGAAGAGCCGGGCGTGGTGGCGCATGCCTTTAATCCCAGCACTTGGGAGGCAGAGGCAGGTGGATTTCTGAGTTCGAGGCCAGCCTGGTCTACAGAGTGAGTTCCAGGACAGCTAGGGCTATACAGAGAAACCCTGTCTCGAAAAACCAAAAAAAAAAAAAAAAAAAAACTTAGGCTCCCCGTTTGGAAGTACATCCTGTCATGGGGGAAGGCTTAGTGGTGAGAGCGCCTCTTGCCACAGTGACAAGAACACCAGGCAGTAGGTCACATTGCCTCTACAGCCAGGAAGCAGAGAGAGAAGCATGCGCGGGTGCCTGGTACAATCGCTCCTTTTTATTCAGTCCTGGACCCCAGTCCAAGGATGGTAGCAGCCACTTTCAGGGTGAGTCTTTCTTCCTCAGTTAAACCTGTCTGGAAACTCCCTCACAGAGTTTCTCAGGGGACTGTCTCCCATGTGATTAACTAAATCCAATCAAGTTTGATGTGTTTATACAAAGATAAAGAGAGGGGGAATGTGTTCTATGGAGGTGTAGTCAGGTATGGGGGAAGGGGATGCCTCGGTGGGCCCATGCTGAGGCATCCCTTCCCCCTGAGGAACCAGCCACACGGTATAGTATAGAATAGAGTTCATTCAGGGCATGGGAAGGGGAATCAAGAGGCAGAGAACCCAGAGACAGAGTGGCCAAGAGCATGTGGAGAGAGGGGGGAGGGAATGAGGGAGTGGGAGCAGGAAGGCAAGAGCAAGAGAGGAAGAGCGAGGAGGGGGCAAGCAGCGGCCCCCCCTTTTTGTTTTTTTTTTTTGTTGTTGTTGTTGTTGTGTTGTTTTGTTTTGTTTTTGAGACAGGGTTTCTCTGTGTAGCCCTAGCTGTCCTGGAACTCACTTTGTAGACCAGGCTGGCCTCGAACTCAGAACCCCGCCTGCCTCTGCCTCCCCAGTGCTGGGATCAAAGGCGTGCGCCACCACGCCCAGCTAGCAGCCCCTTTTATAGTGAGTCAGGCACACCTGGCTGTTGCCAGGTAACTGTGGGGCGGAGCTCAGACAGAAGGCTAGCAAAGTTGGCAGTCAACATTACCCATCATGCCTAACAAAGCTACTTCCAAGTTCAAAAGTCTTCCAGAAGCTTCCCACTTCACCCCTTGTCACTCTTTGACTGAGCGCTGCTGTGTTCTCTAAGCACCCTGCTGCTTCTTCGTCTTCGGAACACCACCATCTCTTCCTCCCCAACCAGTGGGGGAACACCGAAACTAACTGCGTTTGATTGACAAATGTGCTCAGGCTTGTGAAATGACAGTAGGTAGAGGTGCCAAGTAGTAGATTGCTGCCAATCCAGACGACCTGAGTTCTGTCTCTGGCACTCGAGTAGTTGAAAAAGAGAAGAAACTCCTGCAAGTTGTCCTCTGACCTCCACATATACACCAAATGATGTGTGCACTCACGCCCAATACAAACACTCACAAAACAAAAACTAGTTCACAAATTCCCTTCCACTGGCCGTGGATCGATGGTCGTGAGTTAAAGGGCTTTTTAATAACCAATATGTTCTATACTTTGTCCCTAATTTAAGAAAAATTACATTTCATTCACTCAATATCCTTTTTTTGCCTTTCATCAGCTCAATGTGACCAACAGTCTCTGTGTGCACGAACCACACAGCATGTCTACAACCTGACAAGCGTTTGGGAACAAGGAAGGTGGGGAAATCCTCAGAAGGTCAGGCCCAAGCATTCACACACAAATGTCCACAGCAAGTAGCAGCTGGGACAGCCACAACTAGAAATACCTGGACCACCAATCAACAGATCTGTAGACTGCAGCTGAGCACTGGAAAGGAAACAAATTCTGTTACAATATAGACAGATCTCAAAAGGTTTATAATAAGCAAACAACAACAACAACACACACACACACACACACACACAAATCAGACAGAAGCAAGCATAGCGTGCTTTTAATCCCAGCACGCGAGAGGAAAAGGTAAACAGATTCCTGAGTTCTGCTTACCTCGGCAGGTGGCACTTTCTTGCTTTCTGTTATCATGCTTTCCTAAGGTTTCTCCTGAGCAGAACCATGCAGTAGAAAGCCCTTTGCATATCTGGCATTTTCTTCTGAGACAGAGCGCCATGACTCAAGCCCTGGCTGGCCTTGAACTCATAGAGATCTTGAGAGGGGAACTGACGGCAAAAGAAATCGCTGTTGAGAAACTGAGCTGTAGAAAGATCAAAATGTGGGTCCATTTCCACAAAGAGGCAAGCTGGCTTGGCTCCGAGTCTAGCTTCTGTTTTCAGGAACTCAAAGGCATGCCCTTCATGTACTGCCTACATACACACCCGTCGGGAAAGAACGAACAGTCTTACACCGTAGAAGTTCAAATGCAAAGGACTAGAAACTGTAAGAGTCCAGGGGGTAATGTCATTTCCATCTTCCCAGCCTACTTTTTCTACCACACTGTAATTACAGGAAACTCTCTTCCCTAACTCCACGTGGTTCTGATGAGGCTGCCATTCATAATGTCTCTCCTGCCCCTGGTTTCCAGAGAAACTGAGTCACATGACCTAAGCTGACTAATCACAAGTCTCTAAACCTACAGCCACAGTGATTGGTCCCACACCTGGGCATATAGTACTAACTTGGAGAATTAGAACTATTAGGTTTTTAAATATGATATTATCACTGAAAGAAATTCTGTACTTCGTAGACTGCAATCATCAAAGGCTTAGGATAGGGACCTGTGTGAGATAGTTTAAAGTACATCTTCCAAATGTCTTGCGCGCATCCAACTCGACCAGCAAGAACGACGCTGCAACAGGATCCTTCTGCACACGTTTATTGGGAGAGCTTGATTGTAGAGGCAAAGAGACCCCGAGCCCAGAACTGGTGCTGCTTATATAGGCCTAGGAGAGGCGTGTCTCACACCCGGATTGGTTATGCACTATGCCTCATTTGCATGTTCCTCATCTGATTGGCTACTCTCTCTCAGTATCTCACAGTACCTCATTAACATACCTCATTTGCATGTCTCACATCTGATTGGTTATTCTCTCAGTACCTCATTATCATGCCCGGGCCATTATCATAACCCGGCTTACTTTACTGCCTAAGTAAGCATTGGTTGTTTGCCCAAACTTATGCATGGTGGCCAGCAGTAGCCTGCACCACTCTGCAACGGCACATGTGGCTTCCCACACAAATGCTTCCTACACAACATCCTTCATCCTTCATCAAACATCCTGTTTGTATTCATTCTATGACGACCTCAAACACACACACAATTTTACAGGGGAGAAATACTGAAAAGAATTTACACCAAAATATAAAAATATAAACGGTGCAGTGAGCTGTGATAAACTACTCTGATAAGCAACTTGAGGAACCAAGGGGCTCACAGTTCCCGAGGTTTATGGTCCATCACAACGTGGAAGACAATTCGTTAGGAACCTGCCGGAACAGGAAGTGAGCCAGGCTACAGAGCCTCAAGGCCCACCCCCAACGGCCCATTTCCTCCAGCAAGCTCCACCTCCTAAGTGGTCCCCATCCTTTTCAAAGAGAATCTCCAGCGAGGGACCAAATGTTGAAACACAAGAGACTGTGGGGAGTATTTCACAAGCAACCTCCAACGGAGGGTCTATTTAAGGGGCAATACTTAATGTAAAGGAATGACTCTCTCTGATGGTGGGATTTTAAAACCCGGATCGTTTAGGGTAGGAAAAAAGAAACCTATACAGAAGCAGAAAATTCTGCTCATTTCCTCAAAAATCACAGCACAAAAAAATTTTTTTATTAAATTTACAATCCCACCTATTTAAACTCCTGGAAGAGGAATGGTGTCTAAATATAAAGCCATCCATTAACCTGAATTTTCATCCAAGACATTAATTCACTCCTCTCCATCCTGTGCTGAGAACAGCAGCTAATCACCTCATGTTCTATTTATAGAAGCTGTTTACCAGTTTCTTGTCTTCTCATTCTTCATAGATCAGGAGCCCTGGTTGCATTACAGGGAACGCTTCAGGAGAAGCTAGATGCTTTGTATAAAGTGATATTTTAATCATTCATTCCTTTGGAAAATGATTTTAAAAAAAAAATCCCAGCTGCCTCAAACACATGGAATTTAATGCCTTGTGAATAGATTGGTCCAAGTGGCCACATTCTAAAAAGAAATTAGCCTGTGCTATATCGGTCAGAGAACCGTGTTATGCTTAGCACCTGCCATCCCCACACGCCTGGGATACAGACAATGCCCCACACACCTGCTGTTGCCAGTATGGACCAAAGCTGCATACGCTCCCCACTGACTAACAGCACAACAGTACTGACAGAAGAGGTTCTAGTAGACTCTTACACATCACCAGTGGTAAGAAGCTGGGGGTGTGGTGGCTCACGCCTTTAATCCCAACACTTGGGAGGCAGAGGCAGGTGGATTTCTGAGTTCAAGGCCACCCTGGTCTACAGAGTGAGTTCCAGGACAGTCAGAGCTACACAGAGAAACCCTGTCTCAAAAAAACAACAAAAAAAAAAAAAAAAAAGAGAGAGAGAGAGAGAGACAGAGAGACAGAGAAAGAGATAGAGAAAGAAAAAAGAAAAAAGAAACAATCAGAGACTGCTGCAGAGATTCCTAAGTATAATGTCTATTGAAGCTGTTCTCCCAGTTGCCATGGCTCTGTTCAGGTGCCTGCCCTTGACTGAACAACACTATTCACACGTCCAGAGAGAACAACCTGGAACTCACTGCAGGTGTGCAGCCGTCTTATCAGGGTTTCTTTTCCTGCACAAAACCTCATGACCAAGAAGCAAGTTGGGGGGGGGGGGTATTCAGCTTACACTTCCACGTT
Source organism: Mus caroli (assembly GCF_978045245.1). Taxonomy (NCBI): domain Eukaryota; kingdom Metazoa; phylum Chordata; class Mammalia; order Rodentia; family Muridae; genus Mus; species Mus caroli. The sequence continues at coordinate 65,071,609 of NW_028227264.1, forward strand.
GCTGTTCATCACTAAAGGAACTCAGGACAGGAACTCACACAGGGCAGGAACCTGGAGGCAGGAGTAGATGCAGAAGTCATGGAGAATTGCTGCTTACTGGCTTGATTCCCCTGGCTTGCTCAGCTTGCTCTCTTATAGAACCCAGGACTACCAGCCCAGGGACGGCACCACCGCAATGGGCTAGGCTCTCCCCACTTGATCACTAACTGAGAAAATGCCTTATAGCTGGATCTCATGGAGGCATTTCCTCAAGGGAGACTCCTTTGTCTGTGATAACTCCAGCTTGTATCAAGCTGACACACAAAACCAGCCAGTACAGCAGCTAATGTCGCCTCCCTGACCGGAAGGAGGGTGTTCTGAGGAGACAGCCTTGACCATCCTTTAGTCATTGGGTTATTGAAATGATTTCCCACCCCTTCCCTACCACCACCCCTCAAATCTGAATTTCTCCCAGAACCTCACGGTGGAATAAGGAAAGGCTGGAGCCAACCACAGGAAGAGCTTGCTCTCACTGGTATTGATTTCTTTAACTATCTTCCTGAAGACGGGTAGTGAGCCCAGGTCATTAAGACTGCCAAAGCCTCAGACTCTGACCCTAATAGCCAAGAACAAACAAGTAGACTGTATTCCTTGATAAAAGAGTCCTGGGCTTCTACTAACTGTTGATCTGCCAAATGCTTATACATTGTTCCACACACAAAGTCCTACTTCTGACTCCAAAGTGTTGCTCTTACCATATCCTCTGTAGAAATGAGGAGTCCCTTAGCCCTGTTCCCCCCAAAAAATCTATTTCTTCCTCATGGTTCTGAGGGTCCTCTGAGCATCGTTTGTACATGCCCTTAACTAGCCCTTTTGACTATTCCGTGAGATCTGCTACTGCCCTAATTATCTGCTCTGTCCTTGTGTCTGACACTGCAGATCGCCAAAACTCCTGCAGATTCATTACCTGCTGTCATTCCATAGTTTGGCTTGGTGGCTTCTTTTGATCTGTGTGTTGTCATGGGGAGTAGGCAGTCAGCTTTGTCCAAAATGGCATCCTTTGTGACTGGCTGCTGGTTCTGGATGTCAGCTAGAAGCCCTGCTTCTTGTCTCTGTATACATGATGGCCTTTCACACAGCATAAACTGCCTTGGGCCTGGCCCAGCCTTTAGGATGAACAGTACTGAGGTAGGATAGAGCATAGGATGAAGGCCAAAGACTTTGGCCTTGTAACTCTTTCTCTTACTGTTCTGTACTAAATAGAGCTGGTTTCTTTTTTATTACTGTATTGTGGAAAAAAAAAAAAAACTGGTTTCTTCCCTCTCTGGCTCAAGGTTCCCTTGCTGGCGAGGTGAGGGGCTTGAAACTTGTTAACTCTTCATGAACCAGAAAGAAAAGAAAAGAAAAGAAAAGAAAAGAAAAGAAAAGAAAAGAAAAGAATCAGTTATACAGACAATGCTCACAGACACACACAGTCACACACCTCACTGCGAGCGAGCGCACACACACACACACTGGTTGGCCCCAATCACATGTCTCATCAACTCCACAAGTGTATGTATACTTACATACATACACAAATACCTACATATAGACAAACAAACATATCCATATATACACTTGATAGATGGGGCAGTCTCCCCAAGCCACCACTTATTCCTTTTCTCTGGCCCTCTTATAACCTGTTAGACAAAAGTTTTTTTAGAAAATCACCTCATAGATTAAAAAGTTACACCAAAGGGGAATTACCGGGGAATGTCGAAAGTTAAGTTCAAAGCAGTGTTTCATTCTATAAGCTCATTATAAGTTCAAAGCAACAGTTTTCACATGGCCTTCCTTTATCATAGTGCATGCCTGTGGCTTCATCCTTTGTCCTGACCTAGAATGAATGTTTTTCCTTGATCACAAATTTGCCCTAAACATATTTCTCTTTATAGCGTAATTTATGAAAGCTCATTGATGCAGTCTTTACTTACTATTCTCTGAGAAGGGGGCACAGTCTATTCTTGATTCCAACCTTATTATATCTTTCTTGCAAAACAACTAAAACCACATCCTAAAACTTCCTTCAAAAAATTATTTTAATCCAATCAGGAATTCTATAGTCATTAATTCTTAGATCTAAACAGCTCTAATTCATGAAAGTTCATCTTCATGTTGAACTGCAAGTATTCTACCCAATAGGGTAGGTGATGCCCAGGAATTTTTAGGCTATGTAATAGTGGCATGAAAGGCATATCAATCAGATTGCAAGAAGCAACCCTGAAATGTAGTTTCTACAGACCCTGGATTCTTAGAGGTCACCCATCACAGGTCATGCAAAACAATGGGACATCTCCAGAAAACTCACTTGCATGCCTTTAACCTTTCCTAGATGGCTTCTGACACATAAGGGCTGGATTCCACAAGGAGTATTCTGAACAGCACACTTAGACATTGCAGGTCTCCTGGAGGAGCCCAGACTCACACACCAATGTTTTGTCACATCCCGTGGGTCAAAGTGAGTCAAAAGACTGGTAAAAGATTTTGCATCTAGCTTTATTTCCTTGTAGTCACCATAACCAAAGTTTGAACTTTATATCTTCTTATTTTCTTAAATAATCCATAGATCCCAATTTGTACTGCTCACATACTCCTGAATCATTGCCTGGATTTGGGGCAAGGCACTGTAGCATGGTTGTCTTAATTAGGGTTTCACTGATGTGAAGAGACACCATGACCAAGGCAAATTTTGTAAAGGACAACATTCAATTGGTACTGGCTTACAGTTTCAGAGGTTCTGTCCATCATCATCATGGTGGGAAGCATGGCATTGTGCAGGCAGGCATGGTGCTAGAGAAGGAGCTGAGAGTTCTACATCTCGATCCAAAAGCCAGGAGGAGACTCTTTCACACTGGGTAGATCTTGAGCACTTAGAGACCTCAAAGATCACCTACTCAGTGACACTATTCCTCCAACAAAGCCACACCTATTCCAACAAGGTCACACTCCTAATAGTGCCACTTCCAGTGGACCAAGCATATTCAAACCACCACAATGGTTAACCTACCAGGAGTCACACCCTTAAAGAAAATTAACACTCTCTCTCTCTCTCTCTCTCTCTCTCTCTCTCTCTCTCTCTCTCTCTCTCTCTCTCTCTCTCTCCCTCTCTCTCTCTCTCTCTCTCTCTCCCTCTCTCTCTCTCTCTCTCTCTCCCTCTCTCTCTCTCTCTCTCTCTTTCTCTCTCTTTTTCTCTCCCTCTCTCTCTCCCCCATCCATAGCTCATCTATAGATCATCATTTAAGTAAAGGTCAGGGCTCAGGAAGCCCTTCCCACTCCATGCTGGAATGTTGACTGGCTGGATATTGTGCAGATCTTATGCAGACAGCCACAGCAGCTCCAAGTTCATGAGTGTTTCAATGCTATCAATCCAGAAAACACTTCCATCCAGTCCTCCCCAAGAGGGCTGTGGTTCTTACAGCCCTCTTGCCCCTTCATTCACAATGGCCCCTGATCCTTGGGAAAGACATATATTAGAGATGCACCATTTGCAACTGAGCTCTCTACAGACACTTACTCTCTGCACATTGACCAGTTGTGAGTTTCTGTATTAACCACCATCCACTGCACAGAGAAATTTCTCTGATGAGATTTGAGAGCTGCACTAAGGTAGGGATAGAGAGACTCAAACTTATCATACAGCCAGACAAGGTTTTTATTTCATTCACAGATGCTGTAGCAGCCACCTATAGCTCATATGTCATGTTTGCAGCAGGCCAGAATCAGAGGATTGCTAAGTAACGCAGCATCAGGCTGGAGGGGCTAGCAGCAGGCTAGCCTCAAGCTCAGCCCTCTTCCATCCCTTATACCAAACCTAAGCACCTCATTTCTAACTTCTTTTGAGATGAGTTACGCATCTAACTTCTTCTAAACGACACCCCAGTTCAACTTCTATAAATGACTGAGTTGTAGCACATGCTCATTTGAATGTGCTGAGACCACTCCTCCACACAGAGGTGGGGGTGCTTCAGGACTTGAACCATTTACACAAATGTGATGGGTCTTTTGTAGAACAATTATATTCTAACAGCATCAAAAATTTTCTTGTGAGTTTGTGTGTACTGGTGTTCATGCATGTGTATATATGTTCATGTACGTGTGGATGTACATGTGCATGAGTATGTTGTGTGAATGTATGTATGTATATATGTGTGTATTTCTATTGTGTGTGTATATATGTATGTGTATGTGTGTGTGCATGCATGTATATGCATATGTATGTTGTGTGTATGTGTGTATATGTATGTGTGTGCATGTGTATGTTGTATGCATGTGTGTATGTATGTGTGTGTTTGTGTTGTGTGTATATATGTATATGTGTGTATGCATGTGCATGTATGTGTATATGTGTATTTGTGTGTGTGTGTCCATGTGGATGCCAAAGGCTACTATTGAGTGTTTTCCTCAATTTCTGTGAACCATTTTTTTTTAATGCGGCAGAGTTCTTTCTGAAATCAGAGCTGGCCAGTTTGAATTGTTTACTTAGCCAGCTTCCTTCTAGGCTCCCATCTCCACTTCCTGAGCGCTGGCATCACAGGTGGGCCCTATGCCTGCCCAGCTTCCTTGTGTGGGTTCTGGGGACCTGAATGCCAGTCCTCACACCTGCACAGCAATTACTTCACTCACTGAGCCATGCCCCAGCACCACCAGAGACGTGGATCGTGAAGATTTGTTTAATTTCATTTTATGCATTTGAGGGTCTGGCCTGCATCTATATCCATGTAGCACATTTGTGCAGTGCCCAAGGGGCACAAAAGAGGGTGCCTGATACCCTGGAACTTTCGTTTGCAGAGGACTGAGAGCTGTCATATGTGTAAAAGGAACTAAACCCAGTTCTTCTGCAAGTGCAGCAAACGCTCTTGACCACTAAGCCATCTCTCCAGCCCTAATTATTTTGATGTTATTTTTAAATGGTGCATATGGGAGGGTGGGTTCAGATGCCTGTGGGGGCACATGAGGGCATCAGATCCCCTGGAGTGAAATTATAAGTGGTTATAAAGTAACATTTAGGCAAGAAGCAGAACCTGGGTCCTCTGAAGGAGTATGCACTCTTAACCCCTGAGCCATCTCACCAGAGATTTTTTAGTTCTCATGTAGGTACAGGACCAGTCAGGAAACTGTGATGGAACCATTGCCTGAGAAACACAGCCATATACCAACTACCAAGCCTTGAGCTTTCCCATCATTCAGCACAAATTGTTTTAGGTAATCTTCACACCCCTAGATAGCTGGTAAAATGAGAGATGAACTCATTCAGACTCACAGGCTTATGTCATTTGCCCAAGGTGCTAAGCCAGATTCCCTCTCAGGCCCGTGTGACTGCCAGGGCAGAGCCCTGTGGACTCACTCCTATGCTGTCTCCATGGAATGCTTGAACATTTCACAGCCCTTCACTCCATAGTCTTCAGTGACCCCTGATGACAGCCAGTTACAGCCAATGCCAGATTTAATGGTGGCTTAATACAATCTCATCAAGGTCCACCTGAGGCTCACCCAAGATCATCCGTAAACCTTCCTTAGCTTTATTCACTGAAAAAAATAGAATTCTACTTTAAAAACTGGGCATAGAAACTAAAAAGACATCTATAGTAGAGGTTCTCAATTTGTGGGTTGTGACCTCTTTGGGGGTCAAATGACCCTTCACAGGGGCTTCATATCAGATATCCTGCCTATCAAATATTTACATTCTAATTCACAATGGTAGCAAAATTACAGTTATGAGGTAACAGAGAAAATAATTTCATGGTTGGGGGTCACCACAACATGAGCAACTGTATTAAAGGGTCACATTCTTAGGAAGGTTGAGAACCACTGTCCTACTAGAAGACAAGTTCCATCCCCCTTTGGTGGTAAACAGCCACAACATTCTTGGCGGGGAGTCCCTGTCAGGTTGTCTCTCCATTTGTCAGCCAAAACAACAAACCCACGTAATGAAATGAGCCTGCAAAAGTCAGATTTTCCATGCCTGGCGCCTGACGTTCCAGTGGCCGAGCTTGGCTCACAGCTGGCGATGAACTCATGTTCAGATTGCTTCCAGGAGCTAATTAGTTAAGAACTCGTTGGCTTTTTTTTTCCCCCTAACAGACCTAGGGAGTAAAGAACTTTCTAGAAAAAAAAAAAAAAGTATGCCCCTCTAAATGACTGTAATTCAGCATGAAATTATTTTTAATTACTTCCTAATCCTTGAAATACGTATTCAAGAAGCACAATGAGATATGTGTGAAGGAAACACAGCAAATCATATTTTACAGGCAGTAAAGAAGATCCAGCGAGAACTGATTTATATCATATTACAGGGAGAGTCTGAAATTTGAACTCAAGGCTGTCAACACCCAGCTTGTGATTACTACCTTGAAAATTATGTTCATCGCCAGCCAGCATCCTAGCCTGGCCTTAAATTTTGCTCCTGCCAGAGAGTCTGAATGGACTGAACCATCTGTATCCATTCCGAACCTTAAATACGGGTGTTTTGCTGTCAAGGTATTAACCCTGGCGTGATTCATGGACTCCATCAAATGAAGTACCAATTTCTGTCTTGTTCCAGATTCAGTGGAACACAGCTGTCATCCAAAGCCACTGAAGCACAAACATGAAACCAAAGAGCTTCTCTGGTCAACACAAGCTTTTACGTAATGCTTTACCTTCTGGCCACAGACACCTCTTCATTTTGGGAGACATGGGATCTAATTTAATTCTGGGAAGATAAGCGCAAATATTTAGCTCTGCCTGGGAGCTTCTTTGCCTGAAACGTCTAAGCTAATCCCGACTCCATGAAAGTTTCACATTCATATCAAAATTCATGTAAGATAAAAATCTATGCAATTAATGTGTTTCTTTTCTCTTTCCTAGCAGCAGAGCAAATGCAGAGTCGAGCGTCCATTCATTTTTAGACATTAGAACAGTTGTCACTCACACAAGCCTCTCTAGTACCAATCACACAACAAGATCACCAGGCAGATAGGAAAGCAAAAATAATAACTTTTCATTTCATAAACTGGTTGCAAAATGCTCCCCAAATTCAGAGCTTAAAACAGGTATGAGTGGAAGCGAAAGAGGTGTGAGCACTAAGATAAAAAAGAAAATGATAGTAAATTATAGTTCCCAGTCCTAATGCCAAATTTTCAGAAGAGAAGGGCGTAGGGGGCCTAAAACTGTAAGGAGGGGCCTGGTAAGGAGGCTCTGCAAGCCTCATGACCTGAGTTCAATCCCCGTGTGGTCTAAGAAGAGAACTGAGCGACAGAAAGCTGTCTTCCGGCCTCCATAAGTGCATGATATCTATACCTGGACACAAAGTCACACCAACAATAAATAAATGTATACATAAATTAAAAATAAATAAATAAAACAAATAAATATGGTGTGTCAGTCAATGTTCTGTGGCTGTGAAGGAACACCATGACCAAGGCAATTCTTATAAAAGAAAGCATTGAACTGAAGCTGGCTCACAGTGTCACAGGTTCAGTCCATTATCCTCACAGCAGGGAGCATGGCAGCGTGTGGGCAGACATGGTGCTGGAGAAGTGGCTGAGAGTTCTACAGGCAGCAAGAAGAGAGTCACTAGGCCTAGCTTGGGCTTTTGAAAGCCTCAAAGTCCACCCCCAGCAACAACTTCCTTCAACAAGGCCACACCTACTCCAACAAGGCCACACCTCCTAATCCTTATAAATCGTGTCACTCCCTAGTGACCAATCATTCAAATCTATGAATATGTGGAGGCCATTCCTATTCAAATCACCACATGTGGGCTTTTCTGTTTGTTTTTTGGGTTTGGGTTTTGATATGTTTAATGTAAGGAATAAATGACAAACACACCCTTGGATTTAAATTTAGCAAATGTATTTTCTCTGAATAGTTACCTAGAAAGAGCAACCAAAATTTAAAATTTAAAACAGTTCTATACAAGCATGGAGAAATCACCAGCTGTTCTATAAAGCAAAGACAACATCTTATCCTCGAGACTCAAAAAAGTCCAGAATTATGCCCATGTTACTAGTGAGAAAACGGAAGCTCAGAGGCAGTGTTTGACTAACCTAACGTCAATCAGGTAACGGCTGAACGCTGTACTGTACAACAAAAGAAATAGAAACTGTACTATTCCTCACTGGGGACAGTAATCTCCAACCCTGAGCACAGTAAGGATACCCCAGGGTGTGACCCTGGGACTCTGGTCCCGAGTAAGATGCAGGGAGTCTGGGTTAGCATTGCTTTAGGGTTTCCTAGTAATCCTCAGATGTATGCAGCCCCATGCTACATTCGGTCCGCAAATGTTTTCTATGATTTATTTTAATTATGTGTCTCTGTGTGGGGATGTGTTCACAGAAACCAGGGGTTCCAGAACCTCTGGAGCTAGATTCGCAGGCAGTGTGAGCTGCCCAACATGGGTGCTGGAACTGACCTCAGATCCTCCACAGGAGCAGTGTGACGACTGTTCTTGGGGATAAATACACACAGCAAATGCTCTTAACCGCTAAACCATTTTTCCAGCCCTGTTTCTCAAACTTTTGTATAAGAGGTTTCTGATCTATGTTTCTTTTTTTATTATTTTTATTTATTTAGTGTCAGGGGGCATGGTATGGAAGTCATAGGATACCTTATAGATGATGGTTCTCTTCCTCTACCATGTAGGACCCAGGAAGTCGGGCATCGGGCTTAGCCCTAAGAGCCTTTACCTACTGAGCCATCTCACTGTCTCTAATATGCATATCTAACATGTTTTCAGACACAGTTGCTATTGACTGGCAAACATGTGATCAGAGCAGGATCAGGCATTGCAAAGTCCAAACCTGCTCTCTCCTATCGAACCCCCAACTGACCACATTTCCCAGATCCTCTTGTATACAATGAGATCATGTGACAAATTCTCACCTAGTCTATGAATGAATGTGACATGTCCCTTCCAGTCTGAGGTAACTGAGAGCAAGTATGTCTTTTCCATGCTGGATGATCCCATCTCTAGGAAATAAGGCTTTAAAAAACATACTGGTAGGCTTGAATCTGACAATCATGGAATTATAGATAGATTAGATAGATTAGATAGATAGATAGATAGATAGATAGATAGATAGATAGATAGATAGATAGATGATAGATAGATAGATAGATAGATAGATAGATAGATAGATAGATAGATGATAGATAGTAAATAGATGATAGGTAGGTAGACGGATAGATAGATGATAGATAGATAGATGATAGATAGATAGATAGATAGATAGATAGATAGATAGATAGATAGATAGATAGATAGATAGATAAGAACTACACTGTGCCTACCTCCAGATGAGAAGATCACTAACACAGTGGGTCCATTTGGAAATGGTCAGATTCAAAATAAAGACATGGATGGGATGCTGGTCACAGTAAAGGTTTCTTCATCAATGTTTTCTACACTTTTAAAGTGCACTCGACTTTTTTTTTAAGATGGGGTCTCATGTAGCTCAGGCTGACCTCAAACTCAGTATAAAGCCAAGGATGACCTTGAATTTCTATACCCCTGAGTGCTAGGATTGCAGGTGTAGGTCATTAGACCCAGTTACATCAAAATCACAGATAGATGTGGTAGTCTGAATGTGAGTGGCCCCCATAGACTCCCATATTTGAATGTTTGATTCTCTGTGGGTGGAGCTGTTTAGGAAAGATTAGGAGGAGTGCCCTGGTTGGAGGAGCTGTGTCACTCGGGGTTGGGCTTTGAGGTTTCAAAGGCCCACACCGGGCACAATCTCCTCCTTTTCTCTGTCTGCCTCCAAGTTTCAAGTCAGATGAATCTACTCCAGCACCATGCCTGCCTGTCTGCGGCCATGCTTCCCACCACGAAGGTCACCAACTTTTTGAAGCTGTAAGCAAGCTCAAATTAAACATTTTCTTCTATAAGATGCCTCAGTCATAGCCTCTCCTCAAAGCAGCAGAAGAGTGAGAAGACAGGAGACCAGGTGGTTTCACTGACCCAGTGCTGAAACCTGCCAAAAGCAAATGAGGCAAGATAAGAGTGCACCATGCTTAGGCAAAATGGCTGCTGAGAATCATTCCAGCACAGGGGGAGCAAGGAAGGGGACTTCCAAGAAGCTGTTATTGCTGTGAGGTAAGGAGACTCCATACCAGAGACTGGGTAACGCAGTCCAAAAAACCACATAATGACTGGCATTCAATGGCAGATGACATCAAGATAGAGTAGGTGGCAGAGACTGGACCTTACATGCATTGGCCAGGCCAGAAGACCAGGATGTAATTTCATCAGGTTAAATACCGAGGTTGCAAATTCAATAACATAAAAATGCTTCTCTAGAAATGCACTGGTATCTTAGCCTCTCTCCCATGGTGCACTCAGCACTCCTGGGCAAAGAGGTGTGCCAGGACGCTTTTACTAGAGACGGTTGCGTTAGTATCCCAGCCACAGGCACATAAAAATATATCATCGGCTATTCACAACAAGTAGTTCTTCCCTGGGTAGCATGCAATGGCTTTGGAGAGAATGAGGTGTCCTTAAGCAGGAACTGCTTGCTCTCTGAGCAGAAAGAAATCAGCATCTGTCTCTATTCCTACTCTACCTGCTGACTACGACCTGGCTGGGGTGCCACTGGGTCCTCACCTGCTCTTCTCTCTTCTCCTGGGAACTCGGCTGCGATTGAGTTTGTGATAGAGGGCAGCCTCGAGAGCAAAGACAGACCACATGACAGCTCCTAGTTCTCTGCTCATAACTCCACACTGACGCATCCCCTCGTATTCCATCCACCAAAAATAAGACCATGGATTTGTCTGACATCCCTGGGGTGGAAAAGGCTGCTCACGTTGCAGGGCACCAGGAAGAGTGTGTGATCCTCTTTCCCCAGAAGAGGAAATGAGTTATTGAGAGTACTAATTATTCAGCCTGCCACTAGAGACCTGGGAAATGGGATAACGGCACTAACAATAGGAAATCTTAACCCCATGTTAATCAAGCTTGGATCCTGAACAGAATAGCTAGAAGAGACCACCAGGTACAGTGAGCAGTCAAGATAGAGTCACCCCTAAGTCCCACTCCAGTCTAAAGCTCCTTGCTCTAAAGCAACTTACTTGTCTTCCGAAAAAAAAGTCGTTTTTTTCCTTCTTTCTTTCTTTCTTTCTTTCTTTTTTTTTTTTTTTTTTTTTTGAGAAACTTGAGTTGACTGTACATGAAAGAGATATGTGTAAAATTAAAGTCTATGTCTGGTTTTGTGAGGAAGCAGGGATGGAGAAGTTGCTGAGGCAAGAAGTTAGCGTAGGAATGCTTAACAAGGCCATCCTGAACTAAAAGATCAGAAGGAATGGCAAACATCCCTGTTTCATTGTATGAATTTAAAGTGAGCATGCGGACAGCTGGCTACTCACAGTAACTACTGGAGAGGGCTTTGATCTTCGCCCACAATCCACAGCCGGAAGGTCAGCACAGACAACTGGAGAAGCCGCGGAAAAAAGAAAGGGTGAGCTACCTGTCTACAAAAGCCTCAGCCTCCAGAAAGAAAGGCCACACAATACAGACTTACCTCCTCACCTCGAGCAGGGTGCAGCAGGGTGCAGCTCCCCTGGCTACATGAGTCGACTACATGAGAGGATAAATATACCAGCTGTGGGGTCCAAGCAGCCGTGTCTTCCAGGCAATTCCAGGTTCATCTGAAGTTAAGAGCTTGGATCCTGAACAGAAGAGATAGCTAGAAGAGGCCACCAGGTACAGTGAGCAGTCAAATAGAGTCACCCCTAAGTCCCACTCCAGTCTAAAGCTCCTTGCTCTAAAGCAACTAAATCTAATCCACAAAAGTCTAGAACCACCCCAGAGATGAGCTTCTGAGAACGTCGCTAAGACATTATCTTGATCATGTTCATGGATGGGGAAAGACACATCTTACTTGTGGGTGGGATCGTCTAACAGCCTACAACCTAGGACTGTATAGAGAGAGGTTAATATTAAAACCTCTTGGTATGGTAGCTGAGTCCTTCTTCGAGGGGACCTGATCTCCTCTCCATGTGTGGCTCTCTCTGCTTCTTGTTGGTGGGTGCGACGTGATCAACGCCTGCAAGCTTCTTGATTGCGACTTCCCTGCCGTGACATATTATAATCTGGAACTGGGAGCCACAATTAGCCCTTTCTCCCTTAAGCTTATGTGGCCAGGGTATTGTAGCCCAGCAATAAAAGCAACTGTGAGAGTGCTCACCCACCAAAGCTGCAGGAGGTTTCTCGGTAGCTTCCAATACCAACATGCTGATCCCGTGGGAATCGGGTCCAGCGGTAAGAGGCAGAGCGAGCATTTGACACAGCATTTGGACTCAAAGGACTCAAAATACCTTGTTGTGCCACTAAGGGAAGATAGCAAAGTAGTAATAACTACAGAAATGAGGAGGTGAAGCTCACATCCCTTAGAGACAGAGGTTCATACACAAGGAAGAACAAAGGGAGACCCCAGCGCTCCGGAGATGAGCTTCCTGTTATCAGTGGTGTGTCCAAAGACAACTTGTTTCAATTCTTTAACCTCAAATTCATCTCAAATGAAATAAGGATAAAAAATGGCAGTCTTTTAGACAGGACTCCTCATTCATAAAATCCACCGAGTTTGGTACAAACTGAGAAGTTACTGTCAATTCCAAACTTTTGAACATTTTGTTCAAAAGTTGGGATGATATTATAATTAAAAATACTCAAGCAAGTGTGGAGCCCTTTTCAGTCTGTGTGTGTGAAGCAGGGAAGACTGAGCTCTTGCGTTATGTGTTCATGTGCTTCTGAGTACACAAAAATATGGGTGCATGAGTATGCATGTGTGTGCATGTGTTTGTATGTATGTGTGTGTGCATGTATGTGTACATGTATGTGCATGTGTGTGTACATGAGTGTATGTGTGTCCATGTCAGAGAGGCTATATATGTTTGGTGTCTTCCTCAATCGCTGTCCGCCATTTTTTTCTTTTCTTTTTTCCTTTTTTTTTTTTTTTTTTTTTCTTTTTTTCTGAAACAGAGCCCAGAGCTCACTCCTTGACTAGACTGACAGGCCAGTTCACCTCAGGTATCTGCACTTCTGTCTACACCTTCCTCCAAACTAGAATTAGAGACTCTTGTTGTTGTTGTTGTTGTTGCTGCTGCTGCTGCTGTTTGTTTGTTTGTTTGTTTGTTTTCTGAGATGGAGCTTCTCTGTGCAGCCCTGATTGTCTGTAGACCAAGCTAGCCTCGAACTCAGAGATCTACCTGCCTCTGCCTCCTGCCTCTGCCTCCTGCCTCCTGCCTCCTGCCTCCTGCCTCTCTGCCTCTCTGCCTCTCTGCCTCTCTGCCTCTCTGCCTCTCTGCCTCTCTGCCTCTCTGCCTCTCTGCCTCTCTGCCTCTCTGCCTCTCTGCCTCTCTGCCTCTCTGCCTCTCTGCCTCTCTGCCTGCCTCTCTGCCTCTCTGCCTCTCTGCCTGCCTCTCTGCCTGCCTCTCTGCCTGCCTCTCTGCCTCTCTGCCTCTCTGCCTCTCTGCCTCTCTGCCTGCCTCTCTGCCTCTCTGCCTCTGCCTCCTGAGTGCTGGAATTGAAGGCATGTGCCAGCACCAGCCAGCTCATTCCTGGCTTTTTATGTGGATGGTAGGATCTGAGCTGGGGTCCTTATGCTCATACAGGCAGGCACTTTACCCACTGAGCTCTCTCACCAGCCCTAACCAGGAGGTCTTGTGCAACAGAGTACAACACAGCAGTGAGCTGCACCCAGGCTGTCGAGAGTATTGTCGCCGAGCCTGGACACGTGCTCAAAGGCATTTATTATGAGGATCACGGCTTAGCATGCTCTTAGTAGATGCTTGCCCTTGCCTCTTGGGCATCTCTTTGTTCATTAAAATGAGAAACAATAGCTGGACATACAAATAATGGCTTCAGGAAATACCTGAATGAACGAAACTTATATTGATTTTTTAAATGAAAATAATAACTAACTTATTTTTTTCGAACCAGCAACTGTTTCCAAAACAGTGTAGAACCTGTCTGAAAAACATCCTTACTATCTCAAAAAATGGTTATCACAGGGGGTTTCCTAAACCCCTCTCACTTGCTTAGAACAAGTAACCCACTCTTACACATACAGGAAAAGATAATGAGTATTAAACTGTGTTTGTTTCATAATGAAAGGAAGAATAGGGCTGGGGAGATGGCTCCGCAGTTAAGAACACTGGCTGCTTTTCCAGAGGATCCTGATTTGATTCCCAGCGCGTCTGTAACTCCAGTTCCAGGAAATCTGACGCCCTCTTCTGGCATTCTTGTGTACTGCATGCACATGATGCACAGACACACGTGCAGGCAAAACACCAATACACATAAAATAAAAAAGAAGGCAAGAATGATGTCCTCTCAGCAAGCTTTTGTGGAGCCACTCCCACTGCACTAGGGAAACAAAACCAGTGAAACCATTTCCAAAGACAAACAAGTATTGAACCATGCAGGCTACCATCCTTGCTAGTACCAGCAACCCAGCATACAAGCCTCTGTTCCTTTCCAGTTCATTCTCCATTCCGCAACCAGCATGATTTTTCTAAAAGATCTCACTTATTTAGCTGAATTCACATTCTTTGACTTCCCACTGACCCAAAACAATGTGCAAAAGGTTTGTATGTCAAAGGCCACCATCTGCCCCTCTTGCCTTCCCTCTAGCCCTCTAGTCTCACTCTGGTGTGTACTGTTCCTGAAAGAGACTTGCGTCTTCCTGTCACATTCTTGAGAGCATGAACCGTATCTGTGTGTGTGTGTGTGTGTGTGTGTGTGTGTGTGTGTGTGTGTGTCTCCCTCCCTCTCTGGGGGGGGGGGCACAGCTAGGAAAGGGTTTGCAAACCCCAAAGCCACCTGAGATGGAAGGTTAACTCAGAGCAAACAAGGCATTAACGGCGAGTGTGTGTGTGCAGCGCCACCTACAGGACACATTTGGCATGCGCACCCTCCTCCTCTAGTCTAACCGTTACTTGTTTGTTTTGTTTTGTTTTGTTTTGTTTTGTTTTGTTTTGTTTTGTTTTGTTTTGTTTTGTTTTGTTTCGAGACAGGGTTTCTCTATATAGCTCTGGCTGTCCTGGAACTCACTTTGTAGACCATGCTGGCCTCGAACTGAACTCAGAAATCCGCCTGCCTCTGCCTCCCAAGTGCTGGGATTAAAGGCGTGCACCACTTCCTTCTATGACACCCCCAAAACCAGGCGGTTTGTCTCCATCGTGAACTACAACAGACCTGCTGTATTTCCTCAACTACGGAACACATCAACTTTGTTTTGTTTGATTTATCTCTTCCACTAAATTAAGAGCCAAGAAAACACAGTCTTCACTAGAGAGAAGAGAAAGGAAGAGAGAGACAGACCGACAAATAGTATCTTGCTCTCAATGTTGAATCCAGTGATTATTACACATACTGGTACACAGTCAAGGCTTAGCAAATATACACTTAATGAATTAGAGATAAGATTTTGATGGGTCCTGGAAGGAGGAGTCACCTGGGTTCTAAGATTAAGAATGAACAGTGTCAGGCCATAGGCTCTGGCTCTCATAACGCAAGACCTAGTCTTCTCTGGTTTCGGCTGACAGTGCCTAACACAGACACAGAAGACCAACAGGAGGTAGGATACGATCCGTTTCTTTCTCTGAAAGAGAGGGAGTTTTAAAGCTTTGAGTCTGAGAAGTGAATTATCATTTCAGAAGAGGTGCATCTGTATTTCGAAAGACCTCCGTTGAGAAGGTAAGACAGGAGGCAAAAGAGAAAACTACCTAAGGAGAGATGACTTTATCTTAGAAAACTCCCTGGTTCTGCCTTACATAAGCACTTAGCCGGGGAAGCGTTACTGTCTGTCTCCCTCTTCATCAAAATACCAGCAGCGAGGAAATCATAATAGGCAGAATCGAATCTTTTTAAAGTTAGATTTATGTGTGCTCTCGCTGTCATCGCAGATATCACTTATCAAAGCAAAGCAGGAAACAAATAGGCCGCTGAGGGACGCGCATCTCTGCTAAGGTGCAGCTCGTGGTAACCCAGTAGGGAAGCCATTGCCAGCACGGAGCAGCTTCTCAGTACCACCACACACATCCTAGCGGGAATCCCCGCTGCCTCCGGTCTCCAGCCCCACTCTGTACCTGTTTCACACTAAGAAAAAGAATCGAATTGAGAATATCCTTATGGTGGATTTTTTTTTTTAAGTTTACAAAATAGTGGGATTCATTATGACCTTTCCATATGGGCACGTGACATCATCCTTCCTTGCCCCGCCCCCACCCCACCCCCACACTGCTGCTTCCAGTCCCCCTATCATCACTTTACTTGCCTGTGCGGAACGCCAGAGGAGGACACTGAGCGCCCTCTTCAGCCACTTTTCTGTGAAACAGGGTCTCTCGTTGAACCTGAAGTTAGGCTGGTAGACAGCAAGTGCAGTAATCCTCCTGCCTCTGCCCTCCACCGTGCTGGGATTACCGATGCACGGGGCCACACTCAGAATTTTACATGGGTGCTGGAGATTCTAGCTCCGGACCTCGTACCTGCACATGCTCTGGAGCTGATAAAAACACTCTAGTAGAAATATCCCATGCTTTCATTTCTTGAGGAACTTCTAGAGCAGTGGTTCTCTACCTTCCTGATGCTTCAGCCCTTTAATACAGTTCCTAACGCTGTGGTGACCCCCTACCATACAATTATTTCGTTGCGACTTCATAACTATATCCTTGCTAGTTATACATTGTAATGCAAATATTTGATTTGTAGGATATTTGATACTCGGCCACAAAGGGGGTCGGGACCCACAGGTAGAGAACCACTGACCTAGACTGATAAACACACACCCTGTCTTTAGTGATAGAAAACTAGGGGGGAAAAATACAAGAAGACTCCATTATCATTCTCAGCTTCCACGTCCCATTCAACGCCTTCAAAACTACACTGGTTGAACGCATCAAAGAAGTAGCCCTCAAGCTGGAATCAAAGACGCTTCAGGAGTCTGTGAGATCGATGGCCATCTACCTGGTGCGTGATGGCTCATCTTGTCAACGTCACACTGATCTGAAATCAATGAGACTTGCTGGGGTTACAAAGGATTAAATGAGGAGATAAAACCCTAACCCAAAAGGGTGACCTCCAAGCCAGTAGGTCGTCCAGATCTAAAGAGGTCTGGGGGAGAATTAATGCTGCTTTTGTTCGTCTGCCTTTACTTCTTGATGATGATGATGATGCTGATGCATCTTTCACGGGTATCAGAGTTCAGCTTCTTTAGCCTTTCCATTGGGACTGCTGAGGTATATTTATGGGCTAAGCAGCAACTAAGTTCTTAGCCTCTGCAGCCAATGTTGGATTATTATTGTTGTTGGGGAAGACAGGGTGGCGTTGAATAAAGAATATATCAGTCAGGATCAAATATCAAGCAAAAATCATTCCATGTTTTAAAGTTTTAAAGTACAGAAAGCTTAATGCAAGGAATCATGGTAACTACAAGATCTGTGGGAATAAAAGTCAGAAATTATTGTTTAAAAAAAAAAAAAAAAAAAAAAAAAAAAAAAAAAAAAAAAAAAAAAACCTCAGCCTTCAGCACAGACTTGTATAACTTACAAGACACTCCCAGAAAGTTGCTTCAGGCTCCCCATCTGTATCTGCCCTCAATTCTCCTGAGAAAAAGCAATTCCTCCCATGTCAACCTTCCAGTCTCCTCCCGAGCAGAGCGAAGAGACTTCTAACAGCTTCTAACAGAAGGAAAACAATTCTAGGAAACCTGTCTTCTGGGCCCTGCTAAAGAGACCACCCAGGGATGAAGCTAGTTCCAACTTGACAACAGGCAATCAAGCACAAAAGACAAAATTCTGGTCCCTGTCTATTCCCCTGTTTAAAAAGCACGTGTAATGGAAAATACCCTCCCCATGGGTGTTTTTCTTCACATCTCCAACGATGACCTTTGACAGCCACCTCCCCGAGGGAGCTGACATCACCGTATCTTTGGCAATTCTGATGAGAATGTCCTCAGCTTTCTTTGCAGTCAAGATAAACATTCATAGATGATAGCACCACCACCACCCCAAAAAAAACACCGTTTAAATAAAATGTTGGCTGTAAATTCAAAACTGGAACGGAGTGTTTGTGGAAAGCGATTCCATTCTGGATCATTTTCATTAGTGAAGAGGTTCCTCTGAAATCACAAAATTCAAAACCATGAATATCAAATATCCTTTGATGTCTTCAGTTCTCGTGATTGAAAAATTCTGTGCCTTTTCTGCTGCGTTAAATTTTTTAAAAATGGGGAGTAAAGTGGCTGGATGAATGGCGGCATGAAATGTCTTTTAACTCAGCACGCGCCCACAGACACTCAGGAACTGCGTTAAGTTTGTCAGTTTAAGAAGGCACTGAGCTCAATAACGAGACCCTGAGATACTGGCTAACTTGAAATTAACCTCTTAGATCTTGCAAGATAGAAGCACACGTACCGGGTCAGCTTTTAAAACATAGTGTCTCCTACCTGGGATGTTTTTAAAAGTAAAACATGAAAAGAAAATACCATAGGAATGAGGACGTCTTTCTGTGGCGTAGCTCTTACATATGCTTTGGAACAAAGAGCAGACACACAGATGATCTGGACACTAGGATAGACCAGCCACCATCAGACGAGCTGGTAGAATTGGAATACTGAGGGTAAATACATCATTTAATCTGAAAAGAGTCCTCTAGTTCTTTTGCATACGCACGCACGCACGCACACGGTCGGGTGGGGGGGGGGTCACTCTACCCTTTTATTTTCCCCAAACAGGTGGTTTATCAGGCGAGTAACTGGAACTGGGTGGACCTCCTGCAGTCTGTGGCCTGCCTATGATGGTTTATGGCCCCACTCCTATTATTTCTGAATGAGAATGCTCACTGCAAGCCACAGCCAACTGACGGTCTACGACTGCATCGTTCCATTCTGGCTGCTTTTCTGATGCTGGTGCCTGCATTGGGCTTTGGGGGAACGCGTCAAATAAGATTCATTCTTATTTCACAGAGCGGAAGAGAAAGGCTTGAATTACTATCCACGTATAATCCTCCTCTTCTGGGAAGAATGAGCTGCTACATCCGGAAAAGGTAGGGGCGGAGAATGCCGTTCAGTTACTAGAGCACCCGGCCCTAGGTTCGATGCATAGGAAAGCTTAACTCAGGCATAACAGAGCAATCCTATAATTTTAGCACTCAAGCGGTAAAAGGGGGGAGAGGGGAACCTGAAAATGCACCTCTTCTCTCTACAACATGGTTGACGACATAAGCTCCTCCGTATTCTGCTGAATCTTGTACCTCTGGTGGTCAAACGATCCAGGAATGCTGGATATCTGATTCAACCCAAACCAACCAGCACATCGTCTCTGTGGTCTTCCTTGCCGACAGTGAAAACCTCTAGTCTTTCCTGAGACAAAAAGTTGCCAAATAATGTCTTGAGCTATTGATAGCCATGTTTCCCAATGCAGTCAGGAACGGTGAGAAGAAAATAAAGTCTCAGAGGTCAGGAAACATTGACAGGGGAGAGAGAGAAGTGTGTTCTTAGGAAACTTTGGTGTCTATCTGTTCTAAGGCTTTTAACTCTAGAGCATGTGTGTTCTAAGGCAGTGACTGGGGGTCAAGCATGGAAGTCCTTATGTCTAAGCTAGGACTTGCCTTGTTTTAACTGGTAGGGAAACCATCTTAGTCAGGGTTTTACTGCTATGAACAGACACCATGACCAAGGCAAGTCTTATAAGGACAACATTTAATTGGGGCTGGCTTACAGGTTCAGAGGTTCAGTCCATTCTCATCAAGGCAGGGAAGCATGGCAGCATCCAGGCAGGCATGGTGCTGGAGAAGAAGCTGAGAGTTCTACATCTTCATCTGCAGGCCGCTAGAAGACTGGCTTCCATGCAGTTAGGAAGAAGGTATTAAAGCCCACACCTACTCCAACGAGGCCATACCTACTAATAGTGCCACTCCCTGGACTAAACATATTCAAACTATCACAGAAGCAATACTTCTTCAGAAGAGAGAGTCTATCACACATTCTAATCCTGTGGGAGAAACAGGGTATCCCAGTCCATTTTGCAGCTAACTCTGTTGACACCTATAATTCCAACTTGGTTATCAGCAGAGCTCATGGTAACACTCTTTGCCCTGCTGTGGATTTGGTCTTCCAACCCCATGGTTTTATCAGCTCACTGTGAAGTCCACACCCACTGATGCTGTTGGTAAACTATAGAAGTGGGTTATGTAGCCAGCGGTATTGCAAAAGAGCAGGAGTCTTGTGCCAACCTTATTATCACTTTGTCAATTTTTTTTAGATGTATTTATTTTATGTATGTGAGTACACTGTACACTGTTGCTCTCTTCAGACACACGAGAAGAGTGCATGGGATCCCATTATAGATGGTTGTGAGCCACCAAGTGGTTGCAGGGAAATGAACTCAGAACCTCTGGAAGAACAGTCAGAGCTCTTAACTACTGAACCATCTCTCCAGCCCTAGCCAATCTTTAATAAGAAAAATAATGTTTTTCTCAAGCAACACTGCTTGCAAACACATCTTCAGTTTCCTCCCCGCCCACCAAACATCCTCTTTCTTACAACTAGAAAACTACCTCTGCGTAGAAAATCTGGGATGAAAAAGAAACAAGACCAATGACTCACGGCAGTGAACATTTACAGGTAAAGCTGTTTGGGCAAAAGGTTACACCATGGGACACACAATGACAACGTGCAGCTTCCACGGTGAGATGGTTTTTGGTTGGTTTTCTTTCTTTTTCTCTCTTTCCTTCTCTCTCTCTCTCTCTCTCTCTCTCTCTTTCTTTTTTGGTTTGTTTGTTTGTTTGTTTGTTTGTTTGTTTGTTTGTTTGTCTTCCTTTGGGGGAAAGGTTGCAAGGGCAGAGGACAAGTGTGGAGAAATGGGGAGATGAGTGGGATTGAGTTACTTGATGTGAAATTCACAAAGAATCAGTAAACGTTTAAGAGAGAGAGAGAGAGAGAGAGAGAGAGAGAGAGAGAGAAAGGAAAGAGGGAAAGAAAGAGCTTCTTTTCAATGTAGAGCCAGTACTGGGGATATGGCTCAGTGGACAAAAGGCCTGCTATGGGTGTGAGGGCCAGAGTTTGGGTCTCCAGAGCTCACCTTGAGTCAGCACTGTAGCCTAGAATCCCAGCACTCCTAGGGCAAGGTCAGAGATGGCAACACAAGTCCCCCAGAAGCCTGCAGACCAGCCAGCCTGTCTAAAAGAAAGTGGAAGGTGAGCCCAGATACCCAGTGCTGCCTCTCAACCTCCTCCTTTATAAACAGAGTCTTAGACCTGCATAATACCTTCATTGGCCTTTATGTCCATTAACATGTGAATGGATGAAGAAAATGTCATTAGGCCGGAGATGAATTTGGGCTTGAAATCAACACTGCGTGAAATGTTTGTGAATAACCTTTTATTCCCATTGTCATAGTCAGTCAGTGTTCTATTGCTGTGAACAGATACCATGACCAAGGCAGCTCTCATAAGGACAACATTTCATTGGGGCTGGCTTACAGGTTCAGAGGTTCAGTCCATTACCATCATGGCGGGAAGCATGGCAGCACACAGGCAGACAGGGTGCAGGAGGAGCTGAGAGTTCCACGTCTGGATCGGCAGGCAGCCGGAAGAGGGTGAGACACTGGGCTTGGCTTGAGTTTTTGAAACCTCAAAGCCCACCCTCAGTGACACACTTCCTCTAACAAGCTCACATCCCCAATAATGCCACTTCCTACAAGTCTATGGGGGGCATTTTTAGCCAGACCACCATACCCATCCTATCTCTAACAGTATTATTAGCCACAAGGCAACACTGAGCCATCTATACCATCATTCAAGCCTAAATGAGAAGAAGCATGGAATAAACTTTATAAATTATGGTGCTTTTCCTGTAATTGAGTTGATATTTCTCCAGTTTCCCACACACGTCCTGAGCTGTATATCCTCAGTGCCTTGGGGATAATTTCAGGCTGGAAACACACCAGAGCACCACACCCAGGCCTGGCTGTAGCAGCTTCTGCCTCCTGGCCAGTCCCCTCTGCTCTCTCCCTGTGGGAGCCTTATTCTGGGTGAGGTGTCCCTTGGCTCAGCTTCTTGACTTTTTTCCAGGGCTACAAAGAAACATCCCCCTCTCCTGTCGGCAGCCAGCCTTCCCACCTCAGTTTATGGGCACATCTTTTTAAAATTATCACCCCCTAGGAATGTGTCCAGCTGGAAGGGGGAGGTTCATAAGATTCCAGAGGTAAACAGAATGCTCTATGTGGCAAAGCAGAACTTGGAAGGTTCTAGAAGGCTCTGCCCAAGTGTTACAAGATACAATTTGAAAAACACAAGAAAATCAAGAAGAAGGAAGACCAATGTGTGGATACTTCATTCCTCCTTTGAATAGGGAAAAAATACCCATGGAAGGAGTTACATAGACAAAGTTTGGAGCTAAGACAAAAGAATGGACCATCCAGAGACTACTCCACCCAGGGATCCATCCCATAATCAGCCACCAAACCCAGATACTATTGCATATGCCAGCAAGATTTTGCTGAAAGGACCCTGATATAGCGGTCTCGTGTGAGGGTATGCCAGTGCCTGGCAAATACAGACGTGGATGCTCACAGTCATCTATAGGATGGAACACAGGGCCCCCAATGGAGGAGCTAGAGAAAGTACCCAAGGAGCTGAAAGGGTCTGCAACCCTATAGGTGGAACAACAATATGAACTAACCAGTACCCCCAGAGCTCGTATCTCTAGCTGCATATGTAGCAGAAGATGGCCTAGTCGGCCATCATTGGGAAGAGAGGGGGAGGGTATAGGAAACTTTCAGGATAGCATTTGAAATGTAAATAAAGATAATATCTAATAAAAAAAAAAGTACAGACCTGGTGAAGGAGGAGCCTCTTACCAGCTTCATTGTAGTGAGAAGATCTCTGGGGCCTGTTGAGCTGCATGCAAGCGATGCAGAGAGCTCCAGGATTGCAGGTTTCATGAGTACTCGTTGTTATGATCTTGAATGTCTCCCGGCTTCAGAAGGACCACACCAGGCCAAACAGTTCCACATGAGATTTACTAGGAGAGAGAGGGGAAAGGTAGGGGTGGAAAAAAAGGAAGGGAAAGAGAGGGTGAGAGATGGGGAGGGGGCTTTCTTTATATATGGGTGATGATGTAATCACAGTTAAAGATGGAAGGAGAGCCAAGTGGATTCTAGGAATATGGTGGCTGTTGCCTTGGCAACAGGTGTTCAGATCTCACCTATGTGATGTCATGGGTTTCAGAGGTCCTGATACCAACACTCACATGGTGACAATTTCAATAATACAGTCCCTTTTGAGTCATCTCTGCTCCTGTAAGTAAGCCCTCCCCCACATTCTTTTTTTTTTAAAGATTTATTTATTTATTATATGTAAGTACACTGTAGCTGTCTTCAGACACTCCAGAAGAGGGCGCCAGATCTTGTTACGGATGGTTATGAGCCACCATGTGGTTACTGGGATTTGAACTCTGGACCTTTGGAAGAGCAGTAGGGTGCTCTTACCCACTGAGCCATCTCACCAGCCCCCACATTCTTATTCTTATAAGTAATCTCAATAAAAGCTCTTTGGTTCACTAAGTTGAACTTCAGCAAAATCACTACTTTGGTCTGTCATAGGTTTCTTTTCTGGGGCGAGTATAGTGTGTGTGTGTGTGTGTGTGTGTGTGTGTGTGTGTGTGTGTGTGTGTGTGTAAGAGAAAGAGAGAGAGAGAGAGAGAGAGAGAGAGAGAGAGAGAGAGAGAGAGAGAGAGAGAACCATTGAGGCCAGAGGAGGGTGCCAGGTCCTCTACAAGAGTCACAAGTGCTCTTAACCACTGAGCCAACTCCTCAGCCTCCAGGAAATGGGCTTTCAGAATAGAAACTCTCTCATGGTGACTACCTTTACTGGAATGGTCACAGTATGCTCCCTGCTAAGAATGGGGCCATCTGCCCTTCTGATGATCAAAGGAGAGTCATGTAGATCCTCATTTCAAACTTGCTTCCTGGGTAGCTGGTGAGGTGACATGGGAAGGCCTGAAGGTCAAATTAACTGTCTGTGATCGAGGTTACATTCTTAGGCTCAATTTCTCCCCGAATCAGAGCTCTGTGGGTCCTGGGAACTTATGGAGAGGCGGATTTGTGTCTTTTGCCCTCCCACAAATCCCTGAACAACAAACACTGCTGCTGCTCACCCAGCGGGACAGGGCTGCCTTTCTTTATCCTGCTGGGCCTTCTGTCAGCTTCCTGGGGAGCACTTCCACATGCATCACTTATGTTAGGGAGGACCACCACCGAGGGCTCACAGACTAGGCTCTTGCTGGCAGCATGTTGCTTTTGTCAAAATAAAATAAAAACCCTAATATTCCAACAGGAAATGAAATCTCTGAGAACACGTAGCTTTTCCTTCGGTCCTCTAGTCTGTCCACAGTTTGGAAGCTATCTTTCAGAAACCAGTTGCTCCATCTCATTCTCTGACCTCCTTTTCTCTGGCCACCCTGCTTGAAGTCAGAGTTAGAAAATGATTGTGAGGCTCCATGTGGTTGCTGGGAATCGAACCTGGGTCCTCTGCAAAAGTAACAAGTGCTCCCAACCACAGAGTCATCTCCTCAGCCCCCTGACATCTACTTTGCTGCCTGCTTTATGATGTGTTTGATTTTGTAGGTGTGTTCCCATGAGGTTTCCTATAATTGCAAAACTTTGTTGTGTGACAGACATTTCCTGGAGGAGTAACACACACACACACACACACACACACACAAATGTGTATATATAAGCAAAACATTAACACATAAAATTAATAAATCTACCAAAAAAAAATCCCATTTAGCAAGGATAGAGGCATACCGATATCTGAAGCCTACCAATATCCTACCTGCCAGACCACCCCACTTAAACATTTTAGCCAGGCATCGGTGGCCTTTGCTTTAATGGGGGATTTCTTCGAAGGTCACAGAAGAGTGCCCTATCGGTACCATTATCACACCACAGCCTGTCACTCTTCTTTAAAGGAGAGGTTCCCCTCTGTAGCTGAAAGCCATTGGTCCTCCTAAAAGTACAGAGTAAGTGCCCAACACTTACTTCCCTTCCAGTGCCCAGCTTTAGAGTCACTTTTCCAATCAGACACAGCCTGTGATGGTTTGTATATGCTCGGCCCCGGGAGTGGCACTATTAGAAGGTGTGGCCCTTTTGGAGTGGGTGTGGCCTTGTTGGAGTAGGCGTGGCACTGAGTGTGTGGGCTTTAAGACCCTCATCCTAGCTGCCTGGAAGTCAGTCTTCCACTAGCAACCTTTAGATTAAGACAGCCAGTCCCAGCCAGGCAGTGGTGGCGCACGCCTTTAATCCCAGCACTTGGGAGGCAGAGGCCTGCAAATTTCTAAGTTCGAGGCCAGCCTGGTATACAGAGTGAGTTCCAGGACAGCCAGGGCTACACAGAGAAACCCTGTCTTGGAAAACCAAAAAAAAAAAAAAAAAAAAAAAAAAAAAAAAAAAAAACAACCAGTCCCAATTAAATGACTTGTCTTGGTCATGGTGTCTGTTAACAGCGTCAAAACCCTAACTAAGACACAGTTACCCTTTCAAGCTCAAATAGTTCCCTCACTAGCCAGAAGTGCCCTGCAGTTAAGTATGCACCTGAGCATTGCCCTGACTCTCTTGCTCAACAGCCCAACTGCTCACTCAGCCTTCCTCCTGTCCCCAACTAGAGTCAGCCATTGCTCTGGGGAGCCCCGCAGAATCTGCATGTCTTCTATTTCTCAAATAAAAAATGTAATTAAGTGCCCCCCAAAGCAATCAATGCCAGCTAACGCCTTTAACAGAGTATAGCAAAATAATTTTCTAGTTCGTTAATTAAAGTCTTGGTTGGATTTCTCTATTATCAAAAATAAATGTTTGAGCTAGTATGTTTTATCTTCATTGAAATCGTAGCTCCCAGAGGAATCAAGAAATGATAGATGAATAAACCCAAGGCGCCAAAACTTGCTGCTCACGGGAGAGAGCCCGGCTTGGTTCAGAACTTCTCGGGCAGTGAGGAGAGTCTTAGCTTATCTAACAGTCTTTCCCAGAGGACACATAAATGAATTTTAATTCGTTAACTTACTAATTGCTCTTTGCCCTTGCCACTATCAAATCAAGACAGATGGACTTCATCAGCATTTCTAAATCCGAACAGGAGTTTGTGGTAAGCCTATTCTATTGCCAACATATATGGCTGCTGTAAAAAGAAAGTAAGGGCTCAGTAGACAGAGGTAATTGCAGCCAAGCCTGACAACCTGAGTTCGATCCCCAGCACTTCCTGGTGGAAAGAGAAAACCAGCCCCCACTGTTGTCCTCTGATCTCCACACACTCCCTTGGCACGTGTACGTATGCACATGAGTGTGTGCACATATGCTATAAATAAATACGTAAATGGTAAATATTAAAAATAAAAAATAAAAAGAACTTAAAAGGAAGCAAGTCACATGAACCAGAAATTCCCACTCTGCTTCAAAATAAGGCTTTCATAAAGCCCAAGAAATTTCCTAGAAGACAGTCTTCCATATTCCTCTGATATATCCACTTTGGGTGGGGCAGAGTAGCTGGGAGGAGAGAAGGGAGGGGAGTCTGTGGTCAGCATGTAAAATAATAATGATGATGATGACGATGATGATGATAACAACAATAATAATATCTACATAGTACCTCAGAGTGAGTCCACTTTGGCATTTAGAAAGTTATTATTGCCTAGTGTGATGGCACACATTCACCCACAGCACTCAGGTGGCAGAGGCAAGCAGATCTCTGTGAGTTCAAAGTCAGCCTGGTCTACTTAGTGAGTTCCAGTACAGCTAGAACTACACAGAGAAATCCTGTCTCAAAAGAGAAATAAATAAAATAAAAGGAGAAAGGGAGGAAAAAAAGAAGTAAAGGAGAGAGGGAGGAAGGGGGAGGGAGGAGAGGAGGGAGGGGAGGAGGGAGGGAGGGAGGGAGGGAGGGAGGGAGGGAGGGAGGGAGGGAGGGAGGAAGTTACAATTAGGAAAGAAGTTACGATCCTGGAGATGGTCAGAAAGTACTTGAACATTGACAACAGCTCATCTGAAGGTCTGAATCGAAAACTTACAGACTGAGCCCTAGGGTGAGTTACCAAATTCCTGTACACTGGGCTGTTAAAACATCAGGTTCATCAGAGAAAAGACGCTTGCCTCTCAAACCTGATGACCTCAGTTCGATCCCCAGAACCCACTTAACAAGTCAGGAGCAAGACTTGGCATGATGGTGCATGCTTGCAATCCCAGGACACCCAAGGCGGAGACAGGAGGGTCTCTGCAAGTTTGAGGCCAGCTTGGTGTACATAGTGAGCTCTAGGACAGCCAGGGCTACACAGAGAGACCCAGCTTCAAAATACAATCAATCAATCAATTATCAATAAGTCAGAGGCAGTGGTGCACACCCGTAACACCAGCATGCTCACTGCACACCAGTCCCTTTTGGTGCAGAAGTTTCCAGATTCTTGGACTGAGCAGTTAAAGGACTTCCTGACTCTCCAGCCTTCAGATGGCTGCTGGGAGACTACCCAGCTTTTGATCCTGTCTTATGTTAATACACATACATTAGTCGGAGGACCCAGACTAGTAAAACTCTCAAGAATCCAAGTTGCAAAAGCACACGCTAGAAGGAGAAACATTGAAGATGTGTCTGGTGAATGCTGTCTCTGAATCCACACTGAGCCTGGGCCACAGAGACTACAGAACCCCAGAAGACACCAGGCTCCACTCCACCAGCAGAGGAGGGCTTTGAGAACTGAAGGAAGTATCTGGAGCAAATGAGGACAGAATGGGTAACAGGAAAAGTTTAGAAACAGTTCCCTTGGTTAGAAGGTGATTGCAACATGTCAAATGGGGTGGAGGGAGGATGGCAAAGGTTCACGGTGGAGTCAAAGTGAGTCAAATGGTTTGGAAAGAGTAGATTACTTTAATGGTAAAGGTCTTGAAAACTGTTGTAAATATAAGGGTGAGGTAGAATGGTTTGAGAAGTCTGCTCAGCTTTGAGAGGTAGCTCAGCTTGTAGGGTGCTGGCCTAGCATGCACCAAGCCCGGGGTTTGATCCTCAGAACTGCATAAGCTCAGGTAGGGTACGATGGTACAAGCCTATAGTTGGAATATATGTAGTGGAGGCAGGAGGATCAGAAGTTCAAGGTCAACTCTAGCTACAGAGTGCAAAGCCAGCCTGGGCTACATGAGACCCCCATCTCAAAACAAACATTTAATCCACGTTCTGCTACCTATCAATACAGGGGGGCTGTGTAAGACAGACACCGATCCATCAGCAACCTGCAGCATTTCAAGTTCCATCCCAGATCTGCCACATCCTATAGTTTAAACTTCAGTTACTTAAAACTTGTATGCCTCTTGGGGTTAAATAAGCTGGGAAAAATAAAAAAGAGAGCACTGGATCAATAGTGCAGCTATTTTTCATATTGTTAGCGTTAGAAGGGGTATCACTATTATTGAACCATTTGGAGACACCTGAGATCCCAGGCTGTCGGTGCTTAGAGAAGACGGAGGCAGAGATTGACAGTGACATATATGGTTGGCTGAGTGTAGTAACAGAAAAGAGAAAAGTCGAAGGTCGGGTGTCATTTGAGGGAAAATCTGAGATCAGAGCTCTGAGCTAAAGCATGAATAGAATAATAGTCATGAAGTACTCTGCAGAGGCACAATGAGCCATTCATCCCAGGCCAATGATGGCTGCATGACTCACAGGCTGTATACACATCTGTCCGGGCACGGGGAGGCACCACCTCTCCACTCAGATCTTCCCTGCGCTTACATGTGCCCAAAGCCTAAGGCTTAGGATTGTTTTGTGTTTATAATGTTCACAGAGCAGAACGGTTACCACCATTCATGACGCCACATGAAGTCAATCTTTTCTGATTTCTTCAGGCAAGTGAACTGCGATCCTAAGTGACCTTCACAGGTCAGATTTTAGCTGGTGAAAGTTAAGTCTTAAGCTGCTGATAGGGAGCAAGTCACATGGTTTAGGATTGCATCAAAGGCACACACACACACACACACACACACACACACACACACACACACACACTCCTGAATCTCCTTTCTCTGTCCCGATCAGAGTTCCTCGGTCTCAGCAGTGTTTCTGACATTTGGACTGAACAATTCTTTGTTGTAGGAGGCAGTTGCTGTACCTTAGAACATTTATTTAGAACATCCTCTCCACTCCCTAGATGCAAACAAGATGATTCCCAACCCAGCTGTAAAAACCCAAAACATCAACAGACACTGCCTCACCTCTTCTGTGGGGCCAAATTTCTCCTTGAATCAGAACTTTATTGTTAGCATTTTGTCTTCTAAGCTCCGCCCCACAGTTACCTGGCAACAGCCAGGTATGCCTGACTCACTGTAAAGGGGGCAGCTTGTCCCTCTCTCTCTCTCTTGTTCTTGACTTCTTACTCCCTCTCTCTCCACGTGCTCATAGCCGGTCTCTACTACTCTACTTGTCTCCTCTCTTCTCTCATCTCTCTCTCTTCTCCCCCTCTCTCTCTTCTCCCTCTCTCTCTCTTCTCTCTTCTCACTTCTCTCTTCTCTCTCTCCCTTTCTCTACCTCTCCTACCCTCTTAATTCCCTGCCCCATGCCCTGGATAAACCTATTCTATACTATACCTTCATGTGACTGGTCCCTCAGGGGGAAGGGATGCCTCAGCATGGGCCCACAGAGGCACCCCATTCCCCCACACCTGACCACACCTCCACCAAAACATATTCCTTCCTCTTTTTATCATTTTATAAACACATTATACAACTGTTTTATTGTTACATTATCCTTTGAGTTTTATTTTGCTTTTGTTTTTTGTTTTTTTTTCCTTTGTCTTGCTTTTTAGAATTATTTATTTTATGTGCATGAGCAAGCCACTATGTGGGTGCTGGGAACTGAGCCCAAGAGCAACAAATGATCTCAAGTGCTGAGTCATCTTTCCTACTCCCTTGAGGTTTGGGGGATTCCTTCTTAAGATTTATTTTATCTTTTACGTGTGTGTGTGTGTGTGTGTGTGTGTGTGTGTGTGTGTGTGTGTGTGTTTGTATAAGTGACTGCCACCTGTGTACAGGTGCCTGAGGAGGCCAGACGAGGGCATCAGACCCCCTGGAGCCGGACTTATTGGCTTGTATGAGGTGCTGAATGTGGGTGGCGGGAACCATGCTTGGTCCCTCTGAAAGAGCAGCAAGTGTTTTTTAACTGCTTAGGCATCTCCCCAGCCCGAGTTTGGGTTTAGTTATTTGCTTCTTGATGTCACTGTAGCAAAAGTTTTAATTTTGCAACCAGGAATGAAAGAAGAAGAAGAAGATAATTCTGAAGCAGGATCTGCCGCTATATTCATTTTTATGAAATACGCCTTATGCTCATTTGCATTCTGGGGTTAAAGCCTGTGCTATGGGATCTTTCTTTACTTAATATATTTTATTATGCAGAAAAATGAAATTCAAATAAGGAACCACATTCCTTGAAAAAGGGAAAAATGATGGAGACCATGACATCTGACAGTCATTCTATGTGTGCATGTGTGTGCCTGTATGTGTCTGTGCTGCATGTGTATGTGTGTACACATGTTCACATGTGCATGTGCACATGTATTTTGGGGCTTGCATGTGCATGCATGCATATGTGTGCACATGCATATGTGCACAGGAGTGCATGTGCGTGTATGCATGTATGTGCATGTGTGTTCCAGTGTGTGTGTACACGTGTGTGCTGCATGTGGTTGGGTGTTTGTACATGTGTATAAATGTTCAAATGTCCAGAGGACAACCTCCAGTGTCACTTGTCTGTCAGGAATCACACTTGTTTTTTACACAGGGTCTCTCACTGGCCTAAAGCTCAGCCTGGTTTTTGCTATCTCCACGTCCCTAGTACTGAGATTACAAGCATCCATCATGAGATTCCCAGAAGATGCCAGTTTCATGGGGGTGCGTTGCTTCTAGAGGTCAGGCTCAGGTCATCATGCTTGCAAGGCAAGCGCTTGACTAAGCCACTTCCCCAGTGCCTGATACTCACTTCTGATGGTAACAGTCAGCTTAGTGTTCAAATAGCAAAGAGAAACAAAAAAGAATAGAGCAATTCCCACTTCCGACTGTAAATACAGACAGTGATAAACAGGTTCTAGCCAGGTTTGTTTAAATCAAGGGCTAGAGGCAAGCAATACTGGTCAAGACCCGGTCGAGGCCACCATCAGCTCAGATGCAGTCTGTCCTGGGAGGCGATCTGATAAGCTCTCAAACTTCGTTAAATCTCGGGGCTGGAGAGATGGCTCAGAGATTACAAGTACTGGCTGCTCTTCCAGAGGACCCTGGTTCAATTCCCAGCACCCATGTGGCAGTTTATGTTTGTCTGTTCCTCCAGTTGCAGGGGACCTCATACAACCAAAAAGACATGCAAGCAAAACATCAATGCACACGAAAAATAAAATAAAATAAAGTCATCAAAAGGAATCTTTTTTAAAAACTGTGTTAAATCTCTTTCAGGAAGGCAAACCCCTCCTCTGAGGGGCACCAGGCTCGTAGCTCTTCCCTTTTCCCAGCATGAGACTTCTGGGAAAATTCCAGTTTCTTGAAGAGCATTGATTCAACAGTCTGATAGCCAAAGGGGGGACCCCAAGTGCTTCTTTAGATAGCCTCCATTTCTGCCAGGACAGGCACAAAAGGAGAGTTGCTGTCTACACACCAACCCGTGACCTACTCAAACAGTGAGGAGAAAAATGGAGACAGAAATAGAAACTGCTTCCTCCTGGCACCCCAGCCCGGCTGATGATGTCTTAGTCATTGTCATGTGTGGCTACAGACTAACATCTGAAGATAGACTCGGAGGAGGCTGTGAAATAAATTATAATATTGTTGTTGTTTTTTTTTTAATCTGCTTTAAAATTTGCACTAAGCAAACCTTAAACAAACAAACAAACAAAAATCTCGAAAGTAGGAAGAGAGGTCATTTTTATTCAAGGAGACAGAGCAGTTAATTACAAAAAAAAAAAAAAAAAAAAAAAAAAAAAAAAAAAAAAAAAAAAAACCAGCTTTGCTGGGCGTGCATTTTAATTTGCCCTTCATTGCGTTGTTATTACGAACAATCACGAAGCAAATTGCAGGCAGATGCCTCTGGCTGTCCGAACAGCGTATCAAATGAAAGACAAAGTTTCCTTGGCTCTTAGCAAATGTCATGAGGTTTTGGGCAACGCTGAAATGCACCAAATGCAATTGTGAATAATAATCAGGTCTGCCAGTAGGGGGCGCACAAACCAAATTTAGAAAGCGCTTCGGAAATGGGCGTTTACGGAAGGAACGGATTAGGGAGCACAGCAAACTAAAGAGCAAACTCAAATCTTCAGGGTAAACTTCTGCCTGTGTGAGAGCACAGATCGCAGATGCCTAGGAGGTGGAAGGGACAGCTGTATGTAGAATGCAAGACAATCCATCTAACGCCTGTTATTATTTATCCCCTTATTTCTACACCCCATTTTTATTCTGTTCATTTGGTTGGTTTTGCTCTTTACATAATGCTGGGTGTCTGTCTCAAACGCCAGCTAATAAGCACGTTCACCTGCTAATAAGCACGTTCCTCATTTCTCCCATACATCCGATCTGAGTTTCATGATTCCTAGAACGCTTTAGCCTCTGTCCCCTGCCCCTCAGGTTGTAATAACTAATTAACTCATATGCAACTTTACTGTTTTCTTTTCAAAACGAGGTCTCACGTATTGTGGGATAGCTTCCAAGAGTGACCCCGAATTTCTAATCCTCCTGCCTTCACCTCCAAAGTGTCCCAAGTGTTTGGATTACCCGCTTCACCACAACACTTGGTGGCGTGGTGCTGGGGATGGAAGGGCTTTGCGCTTGCTCAGCAAGCACTCTTCCCACTGAGCTACTACACCCGCTGCTCTTGCAGAACTTAAAAGACATCCTTTGCTAACCAAATCACTTAAGTTTTACTGGAAGTGAAGCATAATGTTGCACTCTACTAATCAAGTATAGATTGCTTTCCCTTGAGTTAGGCAAAATTCAATCTTGTTTAAAAAAAAAAAAAAAAGACAAGAGCCCTTCCTCTGCCTATAATTTACGAATCCATCTATTTTCAACAGAGTCCTTCAAAATTCTGCACCAGCTTTTCTCCCAATAAACAACAGGTCCTCGTCTCCTAAAATAGTTTCGGGCATGAGGGCTGAGTCTGCTTTTGCAAACACTTTTTGCATAGCTGAAAAATCATTTTTGAAGAACCGATGCTCTTTGAAATGTGGCAATAGTTACTCGCCTATTGTCTAGGCATAGAGAAAAGCTCTTTGGAATGGCTTGGAAAGCACCCCCCCACAACCTCCCACCAAAAAAATGGTAGGTTCAGATAGTATGTTGGAATATCCTGACTGGGTAACTTTACAGGAATCCTCCTAACTTGGTGATGATCTTCCTTTATAGAGTGGAATTGCAGTAACTACCTTTCTGGTTGGGGGGTGGAAAGATGTGTCTACATCTTATAGACACATGCCTGGTAAGTTGTTGTTATTCGTCATGAATGGAAACTAGCGTTTATGCTTAGCATGGACACGGACCCCACTCCCTACAAAACAAAACAAACAAACAAACAAAACCCTCTACTAACATAATCCCGTTGTACAGATGGCCATAGGTCTTCTCTACGAAGAGTTCAGGGCAGTGCCAGTCAGCCATTCCCTCCCTGGAGGATGCAGAGAGCTGTCTGCAGCACCACCCTGTCAGAGAACTGAAAAGCTGCCGTCTAGGTGCAGTAAGAGGTTAGGCCAGGGAGAGTGTGCCCAGCTGGAAACAGGCAAAGACTGAAAAGATGAAAATGAAATTTCAGAATGAGCCGGCGACAAACCCAGAGACACAGCAGTAGTGAGAAATGGAAGGTTTGGCTTTAATGCTGGTGGGTATCCGCAGAGAACAGAGAAAACAGAACCACGTGATCGTACACTCCGATGCAGGAAGGTGCACATGCGCATGCGCACACTCTCAGGGACGTCTCTGGAAAGACGGTGATCAGAAAACAAAACCCCAATGAAAGGATTAAAGTCAATCTGTTCTTTCGAGAATATACTTGAAACTGACTGTAGTGGCTGGTGGTGAATACCTTTAATCCCAGCACTTGAGAGGCAGAGACAGGCAGAGTTCAAGGCCTGGTCTGCAGAGTGAGGTCCAGGATAGCCAAGACTACACAGAGAAACTCTGTCTCAAAAAACAAAAGCAAACAAACAAATATACTTAAATGTCTGGAGAGAAGACTCAGTGGTTAACAGCACTGACTGCTCTAACAGAGGACCTGAGTTCGGTTCCCAGCACCTACATTAGACAGGTGGTCCACAGTCACCTGTAACTTCAAAAGCAGGTGACCTAATGCCCCCTTCTGACTGAAAGAAAATTAAAATTCAAGGTCCATGACTCATGCGGCTTGCTAGTTAGGAGGGCTTTTGGGGCCTAGAGCAAAGAACAAAGGCTGTAAAGTCATCCCAGGAACCAACTAGTCATAAAGATAGAGAAGACATACAAGAATGTCCAGACTGGCCTGGCACCTCCCTATCTCCTGCCCTTCTGACCTGGGTTAAATGTTAACCAGATGCTCTGCTGTTACCTCGATCTGCACGTACAGTTTGTTGATGTTTAAACTGTCCAATTATGTGAAGCTGCACCAATTCTTCCCCTACCCCCACTCTTTTCCTATATAAACCCCAAGCTTCTGAGCCTCGTGGTCAACACCTCTGTCTCCAGCATGAGATATGTGTCAGCCCGGAGCTCCATCATTAAACTACCTTGTGTGTTTGCATCAAGATGGTCTCTCATGATTCTTTGGGTGCACGCTATCTCGTGACTCGGGTGGGGGTATCCCCACGGAGGTCTTTCATGACTTCTGCCAGCACTCACACGTGTAATATACATACACACAGACATATAAATTTTAAAAATTACAGGTGCTTTCAGCCAAGCCTAACAATGTGAGTTCGATACTCTGGACCTACCTGATGGAAAGAGAGAACTGACCCCTGCAAGTTGAAATCTGACCTGCAAACTCACATATGTCACACACACAATAAA
Source organism: Mus caroli (assembly GCF_978045245.1). Taxonomy (NCBI): domain Eukaryota; kingdom Metazoa; phylum Chordata; class Mammalia; order Rodentia; family Muridae; genus Mus; species Mus caroli. The sequence continues at coordinate 65,106,652 of NW_028227264.1, forward strand.
AAAATATATAACTTAAAATCTAATAAAAACAATACACATGATCTAAAAGACACAGCCAAGACTGTTTCCCCAGACACAGAGTGAAAATTCAAAACCAAAAGTCCTGAGAGCAAAGACGAGATTTGGAGGCTCCATGCATGCACCACTAAGACCACGACCACACGACAAGCCCTGCAAAGGCAGGGCAGAGCATAGGAACACTCATCTGTATGCCCAGCACTGGGGAAGCTGAGGCAGGAAGATGGCAAACTGGATGCCAGCCTGAGCTACACAGTGTGGGGAGCCATTCCGGACTTCCTGGCCAGCCGGATGGAAATCTACTCCAGGTAGTAAACAAGCCCATGTTTGGTGGATGGCCCGCCCTTAATCCCTGATTGGCTGAGCAAGCCTGCCTGGTGAGGTGATGTGACCTGTGGTGATTGGTGGGGGCATGGTTGTGGCTGGAGGGGAGAAAAACACTTGTAATCAGAGAGGCTGGGGGATTTTAAGAAAGAAGCTGCCTGAGTAAAACTGCTTTAAGAAAAGTCGGTGGTTGCGTCTTTCTTGCTGGTGGAGTTGGAGGCGACAACACAGTAAGTTCAAGGACATTCTGGGGTTACATAGTTACATAGTAAGTTACATAGTAAGGTTATATACATATATATATACATACATACCACTCAAGCCCTCCAGAAATTTTTTTAAAAATTCAAAGGAATAAAAAAAATTCAAAGGAATTATGCAAGCTTCTATGAAAGAGATACCTTTTTTTTTTTAATTTCACCAGTATCAGACTTCCTATAACATTATTAGATGTTAGAAGACAAGCAAAAATGATATTTCACGGGGTGGTTAATTTTTAAAAATATTTATCTGTTTTTATTTCATACACATGGGTATTTTGCCTTCCTGTATGCAGTGCCCACAGAGGAAAAAAGAAGGCGCAGAAATCCCTAAGACTGGACTTGCAGATGGCTGTGAGCTGCCACATGGGTGCTGAGAATCAACCATGGTCCTCTAGAAAAGGAGCCAGCGCTCTTAACTGCTAAGTCACCTCATCAGCCCCTTATGGGGTTTTTTAATTTTCATTTTGTTAATTCCAAAGGAAATATTTTCAACTTAAATTTCCTTTCTAAGCAAAAACTATTCATCAAATATGAATCTAAAATAGATGCATGCGGCCAGGCAAGAACTCGGACATTTGAATTCTCTGGGACCACATTTGCAAACTGTCCTGTGAGATCTTAAAATCAACAAAACTCTACAAAGGGAATCCAAAGGCCGGAGCGGGGTGGGGAAATGAGCCAGCCCGACTGAGGAGATTCTGTGCGTGTGGATAGAAAACAAATTATTCCAGACTAAAACAGATCATGGTTCTGTGAAAGGTGACATGACTACAGTCTGGTCTCCCCAGAGAAACAAAAGCAACCGAACAGCCATCTTTGCAATGTTCAGAAACCAAACGCAGGAAATGAAAAACCCAGGTTCTAATCTCAGGACAGCTCTGGCGACTGGTCCCTCTGATCGGTTCATTGTGTTCGATCTGTGTTAAATCAGGTGGCCTCTGACCCAAGGTTTTCTATTCCTCTTTATGCTCCCCAGGCCCTACCCCAACCCCAGCCTCCAGTGCACCCGAGTCTCACATGTCTCCTGTGGTTTAGATGTACCTGTTCCCACCAAAGCTCACACTGGTGTTTAATTCCACAACATTGTCATGGTGGGTTATGGGGCCTTTTAAAAGAGATTTGTGACCTTCTTTTAAGAGTGCATTGGTTCCTTGGGGAATTAAGTCATGTTTGGAGAGTCCTGCTCAATATGAAGCAGTCAGTGTCTTCTCTTTAACACTCTGCTCCCTCCAAATTCATCTGCCTTCACTTTTGCTCTCCTGACATGCATGGAGCCATGTAAGACCCTCATGAGAAGCCAGAGGGACATGTGTCATGTTCTCAGAGTTACAAAACCACAAGCTGAATTAAACCTCTTGAAGCTGGCAACTTATCTCAGAGGCAAGCACTTGCCTAGCAAGCAAAGAGCCAGGGTTCAGTCTCAGCAATAAAAAGAAGTTTTAAAAAGTAAAATACATCTGTTTTTACCACTAGAAGAAGAGGAGGAGGAGAAAGAGGAAGAGAAGGAAGAAGAAGAGAAGAAGAGAAGAAGAAGAGGAAGAAATGGAAATAGGAGGACCAGAGAGATGACTTACTGGTTAAGAGTGTATACTGCTCTTGCAGAGGACCCAGGTTTGTTTTCCAGCACTCATGTTGGTTGGCTCACAATCACCTGTAACTCTAGATCCAGAGATTCCAGTATGTCTAGTCTTTGCCAGCATTGCCCTCACACACATAAACCCACAGAGGCACACATATGTACATATATCTTAATCTGGGTTTTATTGCTATGAAGAAACACCATTCCCACAGCAACTCTTAAAAAGAAAAACCTTTCATTGAAGCTGGCCTACATTTCAGAGGTTTTGTCCATTATTGTCATGTGCTGACAGACATGTGCTAGAGAAGAAACTGGGAGTTCTATACCTGGATCCAAAGGCAGCAGGGAGAGACAGTCATGCTAAGCCTAGCTTGAGCACCTGAGACCCCTGCCTCCATAGTGACAAACTTCCTCTACAAAGCCACATCTATTCACACAGGGCTACACCTCCTAATAGTGCCACTTCCTTTGGGCCAAGCATTCAAACACATGAGTCTATGGGAGCCAGTGCTATTTAAATCACCACAACATATAATTATCAAAAAAGTTCCATAAAATGTGCCGTTTGACATAAGGGATTTGAGTGGCCACAGGCTGTGGTACCCGAGGGTCTTGGCTACTTTCTCATCAGTGACTGGGACCAAATACCCCAGTAAGAAGCAACACAGGGGAGCTGGGGAGATGGCTCAGCCACTAAGAGAACTGGCCGCTCCTCCAGGCATCCTGAGTTCAATTCCCAGCCACAACACGGTGACTCAAAGCCATCTATAATGGGATCCGATGCCCTCTTCTGGTGCTCGGGTAAACATAATACAGATAGAGCACTCATATACATGAGTAAATAAATAAGTCTTTAAAGAAGCAATTTACGGAAGGAGGATTTGTCTTAACTCATGGTTTCAGAGGGAACCCTTCATCTTGGCAGGGAAGTGGCAGCAAAAGAGGCTGGTCCCACTGCAGCAGGAGCACAGAACCTCTGCCTAGCCACACAGCCCATAAGGCCAGCTTCCAGAAACCCACTTCCTCCAGCGAAGGCCCACTCCCTAAAGTTTCCATCACCTCCCTAAACAGTGCCACTCTCTGGGGACCAAGTGTTCAAATACGCAAGCCTATGAGGAGGATTTTATAGTCAATCCATAAAGCCAAGAGGTCCTGCCAGCATTCTCCAAGGGGTACTGAAAGACAGCTGGACCCAGTCTCAAATACTCTGTTTTAAGCACATTGAAATGGGCCTTCACCTGGTTTACCCCCAACAGTACAGCTAGATCATTACTCTGAAGCAATGGGATTAGTTATGGAATCCCGAGATCAAGAGCAAGAGAGTCACAGTTGACCACCAGGAGCTCCATCAGCCACCTCCTCATCTGTGCCTCAGGACTCCCATGGGAGAGGGAAAGAAGGAATTGTTGGCTTCATGCACAATGCGCCAAGAATTGTCCCAGAGGGCATTAACTCCCTGGTGCCCAACGCAACCTCACAAGCACAAAACATCAAGACAAGAGGTGTGATGTTCACAGTTCTAGCCTAAGAGCCTTGTCAGGTGAAAACTGCAAATAGCTGGGCAAAGACTAAGCTGGATCTGCTGCCAGAGCTCTGGTTGGAATGCGGATGATATCAATGGGTTGTGAAGCGCTGTGTGAGACATTGTCTTAGTTAGGGTTTTACTGCTGTGAACAGACACCATGACCAAGGCAACACTTATAGAGAACAGCATTTAATTGGGGCTGGCTTACAGGTTCAGAGGTTCAGTCCATTATCATCAAGTTGGGAGCATGGCAGCATCCAGGAGGGTATGGTGCAGGAAGAACTGAGAGTTCTACATCTTGTTCAAAAGGCAAACAGAAGACTGACTTCCAGCAGCTAGGACAAGGGTCTTAAAGCCCATACCCACGGTGATACCCTTCCTCCAACAAGACCACACCCACTCCAACAAGGTCACACCTCCTACGAGTGCCACTCCCTGGACCAAGCATATTCAAACCACCACAGACATGTTCAACACAACTCACGTCCACAGGTGGCCAAGTCCTATTGTACAATCTCACTAAATCCATTCCCCCTTCTCTATTTTCATAGACATTTATCTGGGCACTCGCTGCCCTCTTGCTGCAACAACCACCTGATGTGTGGTGTGTGTGTGTGTGTGTGTGTGTGTGTGTGTGTGTGTATACATGGGTGCATTCGTGCCTCTGAAAGCCTGAAGTCAACATTAGATGTTCCTCTGGTACCATGCACATTTTTTGTTTTGAGACAGAATCTCTCACTAGCCTGGAACTCACCCAGTAAGCTCAGATGGATGGCCATTGGGCACCAGGGACCTGCCTGTCGATATCTCCCCAGCTCTAGGGCTGCAAACAGGTTCCACCTTGCCTGGCCTTTTCACAAGGGTTCTGGAGCTTGTGCTCAATTCCTCATGCCTACCAATCACTTTACAGACTGAGGAATCCCCACAGTCCTCCGATCAGCATCTTCAAAAGCCCGTCAGGATACCCTGATAGGATAGGTCCCATGTTATTTCAGTCCCAACCACTCTGAATCGGAAAGTAACGATTACGTAGGCATAGTGGGTGGCACACATCTTTAATCCCAGTGCTCCAGAGACAGAGGTAGGTAGAGCTCTGTGAGTTCAAAACCTGCCTGATCTATATAGCAAGTTCCAGGACAGTCAGGGCTACATAGAGGAACTATGTCTTAGAAAAACAAAATAATAATAATAACAACAATAACAATAACAATGACCTCATGAAATTTTACAAAAAAAAACAATGGTTGTGCCCTACCCCATGCCCTAACCTCCTAAATAACATGACACAATGCAGAGACAGGCTGCTTTGAGCTCAGGAAAAGTGATTCTCTCTCCTAGACCAGCCTGTCAAAGGGTTGGAGTCAAGAGATTAATTGTCTGTCTGACTGACTGTCTGTCCATCTCTCCCTTCTGTAGCTACAGGGGTGAAATTGTCAAACCTCTAGAGGTGAAAAAGGAGACTTTGATGAATTTGGGTCAACTGGAGAATAGCTTCATTCTCCATATGACTTCAAAAGCATTTTAAAGTTTCCAAAATATAATCTACTCTGTAACTTCAAAGTTAACTGATTCAGTGACTGGTTCTACCTTGCCTGGGGAAATTCATCCCCTTACGTACTTTATGAATTAAAATACTAAGCAACTTTCCATGATGTCTTTTGAAAGCTGATGATGGATCATTGAGAAGAATTTTCATGGCAGATTTCTTGGCTCTAGCCTGGCTTATTTTATAAACACATTCACTGAGACTGAGGCAACCAGATTCTGGCTTCTGGGGAGGTTATTCTGTGCATACCACAAAGCTCATGTACCTTAATTACTTGTAATTAGTTGTATTGTAAGCTCATATCTGTTTAATTCATCCTAATTAGCCTCATCATAAGCAGAATGGGCGATGGTTACAGGTTGTCTTGTTACATTGATGGGAAACATCTGGAATGGACAATTAGCTCCAACAACAAATGAACTTGGGCTACAAGCTGCTGTAAGTAATCATTTCACCCCCTTCTCTGGGAGAAGCCACAGACTTAGAACATACGATAGGGTCAGAGTAAAGTCAAACTGCCTCTTCTGTAGAGTGCAGTAACAGTAACGGGGTCGTTTTTGTCTCTTTGATGCTTTTCCTGAAGGGACAGGTCTCTGTGTATAAATGCGTCTATGTGTGTGTGCACGTGTGTATGTGGATGTATGTGTGCATGCATGCTCACATGGATGTAAGACCACAGCCACATGAACTCATTTATAGTTACACACAAGCATGAATTTGTGAGCACATTTTATACATTTTTAATTGTTATATTTTACTTATGCATGTGTGTGTGCATTGTATGAACGTGCTCACACGTGTGCATGTGTCTGTGCATGCACGCATGTGTGTGTGTGTGTGTGTGTGTGTGTGCCATATATGTAGATCCACTAGTGTGCAGATGCCCTTGGAAACCAGAAGAGAATTGTATGACCCTCCAGAATTGAAATAACAGGCAGCTATGAGTCACTAGACCTGGATCCTGGAAACTGAGGCTGGATCCTCTAGCAGGGGACCTTCTGACTGCTGAGATCTATTTTGGACATTTTTTTTTTAAAAAAAACTTCAGTCATCACCTTTATGAACACCAAACTAAACAGATAAGTCCACTGGTGCAATTAACAAGGAGTTAGCGGGGCAGACGAAATACACTGAAGAGACATTCTTCCACAGCTTGGGATGAAAGGGGTTGGAAAGGTTGTTTCTTCTTTATTTCTGAGAACCGTCCTTGGAGGCACAGACTTCCTCTCTGGGTAAATTTTGGCCACTAAAGCCCACAGAGGGAGAAGACTACTTTATAATGATAAGTTCAAAATGCAGAGCACGGAGCTGGACTAAGAACGAGGTTCCTACGACATAAACAATCTGTGTAAAAATATGCAAGGAAATGCGCCAAGGCATGAGAGCACTCACTTCTGAAGAAGTATTCCTTCAGCCATGGAAATCTTGATTACAGGGAAAAATAGCTAAAAAGCCACACTGACCCGACAGAAAAACGCCATGGTTACCGCCAAGAATTAGTCTTTGCCTCCGGGTGGAAAATTGGAAATTGAATTCAGTTTTCTTGTTTGTTTGTTTTGTGTTTTTTACTGTAAGACTTTGGCTCAACAAACTTCAAAAGTGGAATCTGAAACCCTATTTAAAATATAAGGATTCGGAAGAAGTGGCTTTGAGCTCCTGCAAACGGTACTTCCGTTCTTTTGGTGAGAAAGTCTGAGATTTCATGGCATAAAGAGTTATAATTGATGGAGGGTCGAGGGTAGAAAACCCTCTGTGGTGGTAGCATTAATAAACTTAAAAGCATTTTATAAACTTGAAAATGTTCTTGCAATTGTAGCGGTAAGGGATATAGGTGTAAATTGCAAGCATTTTTATTTTGTTTTACAAATTGAGGTCACCAAGGCACACAAAAACTTCCGTAACTATGTCATTTCTCTTGGGGAAAAAAAATGAAGTAACCTATATATTCACCATCGACAGTAAGCAAATATGCCGTGAATTCAAATGAAGGCTGGAAAGATGGCTCAGTGGTTAAGGGCATTTGTTGCTTTTGCAGGGGACCCAGGTTCAATGGCCAGCACCTACCTAAGTGATCCAAAACCAGCTGTAACTCCAGTTTCAAGGAATCTGTCTCACTCTTCTGGCCTCCACAAGTACAGCATGCATGTGGACAAAATATTCATACCTATACGTAAAATAAATAAACTTTTTAAAGGTAAAACGTGGTAAAAATGAATCAAAGCTGCAGAGATCAGTAAGAATAATCCTCAAACAGGGAATTTTGGTTTGGTTCTATTTGGTTTGGCTTGGGTCCCCCACCCCCAATAGGATTTTAAGTAGCCCAGTCTGACCTTGAACTCTTGATCCTCCTGCCTCAGTCTCTCCAAGGGCTGGCATCACAGACATGTGCCAACACGCCCAACACAAACAGAATCCTGAATCACAAAATGCAGCTATATAATAATATAGAGAGCATACTGTCATGTTTGAAAACATCCAAACAATATGCTGAATATTGCTTTTAATATAAATCGGGAAGCTATCCATGGGAATCCATGTGTCAATATTGGACTGTGTTTACCTACGAGAAGGAAAAAAGTAGAGAGAACATAGAGAGGAAGTTGTGTCTTTTAGTTAAGCTGGGGTGTGAATATACTGTATCATTCTCTCTGGGCCTTCTCTATGTGTGAAATACTTAAAAATATGATTATTCTGTCTCCTTACTTTGTATCAGAGTATCACTCTTTGTCCTATTTATCTCTCACAAAAGCACAACCCCCGTCCCCCCAAGAAAAGCCTTGGCATGCCAGTTTCACAGATGAAGGCCCCAGCTCCGTCTTTTAATCACATACCAAGTTCACTCGCCCAGCATTTGATAGAGGAAAGCCTAGGGTTCATTTCCAGCTGTATCAATTTTGCTTTTCTTTGCTCGTCAAAGACTTGCCAAGAAACATCTCAACAGAGGTGGAGCTTATTTGGTTTAGCAGGCAAGGCATGGGGCTGGAGCTTGAGGCGGCTGGATACGTTGTATACACACTCTCGGGAAGAAGAGATGCTTGAATGCTACACACTCTGGGAAGAAGAGATGCTTGAATGCTACTGTTGAGCTCACTCACTTTTTGAGTCTAGGACGCCAGGAAATGGCGCCACCTACAGTTTAGGTAGTGCTACTACCTCAATTAGTCTGATCTGGAAATTCCCTCATAGAAAGGCCAGGAAAGTGTGTCAGCTACGTGATTCTAGATCCTGTCAATCACCATTAACCACCACACCACAGTGTAGCACCACTGTCAGGGGAAAAGGCATCGGACTGCAACTGCAACATTTGTACAGGGTGCGTGAGACTCTAACTTCCCTCCCTGAGCGCCCTGGAAAGAGCTGACACTGTTTCTCCCAGTTTATTTGCATGCTTGCCTTCTCATCAAAGAAAACCTCGTGCCTCAGCCACTTCCTGCCTGACTCATTGTTCCTATCAAGCCCAGGCAGCACCCACTCTTCCAAGGAACAGGGTCATGGCTGTGTGTCTCTTCAGGAAGTGGCTACTTCTACAGATGGCCACAGGCTTCCTGCTTCAGTCAAGGCTTTTGAATCACACTACTCCCTGTCTGTGGTTTTGAATGTTTTTGTTTGTTTGGTGGGGAGGAATGAATAACTAGCCTTGAATGGGGCTGTAGGGGGGAAGGTAGACTGTGTGACACAGATCCACGCTGGATTCATGGTCTCAGCCTGAATCGGGTTGTACTTTGAAGGACAGCAGATTTCAGGAGGCTGAAACTACAGAGACAAACGGTTTATAAATTCTTATTTTCCCCCATCACTTTGGCCAGCGCTGGGCTGCCCTTCCTAAACCAGAGAGAACAGAGTTAGATTGTATTGCTGCAACAGTAAAATCTGTGATAGAAGGATGTCTACAGAACTGGGAGGCCTTGCCTCACGTTTAAGTCTTCTAACCTCTTCCTTTTTAACACTGCTTGAAATGCCATGACTGGATTCAGTGTGCTCGGAAGCTCCGTAAAATCATGTCTCTGTGCGCACATGTAGGAAGGATGCCTATTGCATCACAACCCACGGGGCTGGTGACAGCGCTCTTGGCTCCACCCCCTACAGTTCAGTGAGCGTGGAGATGGTCCTCTGAAAAAAGAAAAAGCTAACCCAGGCATCTCTCACATTGACAGCTGGAGGAAATCTTCGTGGTGTGCCAGGGACCAGGCTGGACCTGCCTTCTGCGACGCAAGATCCACTGACATAAATCAGCCTTCACATTCACGTGGCTTTTGGAGATCAAAGTTTCAAAGTAAGGGGAAAGGGGTTTGTTGTGGCTATTCTGTCAGTACATGGAATGGCTCCTGGAACATCCCTCAATGGGGAGGGGGAGGCTTCCCTGGTGCAACCCTAGAGTTTTATCCTTCACAATCGCAGGCTAATCTAGGAGGTTCAACAGTCCTTAGGTCTCACACTTATCAGGTACCGTGCTTCACTGGACAAGAAAGTACTCTGTCATGAACACAACTATCGCTGTCTTTTCTTGGGGACCTATGAGGTGGTAGAATTCAGAATTTTTATTTTAACTTGCAAATCTGTGTGTGCATGTGTATGTGTGCATGCATGTGTTCGTGGAGGGGAATATGTGTGTGACTGTGAGTGCATGTGAAAGCCAGAAGACCTTGGGTATCATTCACAATTTCTTGGGGTTTTTCTTCCCCCTTTGAGACAAGACTTCTCATTGACCTAGAACTTGACAAATAGGCTGGGATGGCCCCACAGCAAGCCTCAGATAGCCACAAATGCATTGCACTGTGTTATAGAAGGACATTTTTCAAACAAGTATGCATGAGGAACAGCATAGGTCATATCCCCTTCCCCTTCCCATTAGTCTCTTTAAGAAACTTAACTGTAAAGACAGATGTCTCAGCAGTTAAAAGCAGGCACTGCTCTTGCAGAAAACTGGAGTCTATGTCCCAGCACCACATAAGGCAGCAGCTCACAGATCCCTGTAACTCTGGTTCGGAGGATCTAATGTCCACTTGAGCCTCCACAGGTACCTGACTTATGTGTGCAACCCCCTACCCCACCCCAGCTGCTACACACACACACACACACACACACACACACACACACACACACACAGCACCATCATGACCATCATCATCATCATCAAAACAAAAGTAATAAATCTGGACTGGAGAGATGGCTCGGTGGTTAAGAGCACTGACTGCTCTTCCAGAGGTCCTGAGTTCAATTCCCAGCAACCACATGATGGCTCACAACCATCTGTAATGAGATCCAATACCCACTTTTGGTGTGTCTGAAGACAGCTACAATGTATGGATATAAATAAAATAAATAAATCTTTTTTTAAAGTAATAAATCTGTAAAAACAAATAGTGCCTGAATTAAACATGTCATTATATGTAGTGAGGGTGAGGGATCATGTGTTTCCCTAGTGACATGCTTGATAGCATGTTCAGTGATGGAGACATGAATAAAGTGTGCCTCATCTTACCTCACTTCAACTCTGATCTTCGTGTCTCACACTGCAGAGCTGGATAGAAGGAGAAGACTATCGGAGACATGAACTGTCTTACTGACCAATCCCATACGTCAACATGAAAACAACGTCTATGGAATTCTCTTAGTAAATGCTCATCTTCCAGTCTCTCAGTCATCTCAGGACACAACCTCTAATTTTTAAATGCTTATTTTTAAGTGTGTGTGTGTGCACGCTCGCGTGCACGTGCATCTACAGGGTGCATACATGTGAATGCAGGAGTCTCTAGAGTCCAGAACAGAGTGTGAGGTTCCCTGGAGCTGGAGTTACTGAGGGCTGTGAACCATCTGACATGACGCTAAGCACAGAACTCAGACTCTCTCCAAGGGCAGCAAGTGCTCATAACCACTGAGCCATGCTTCTGCCCCTCACTATGTATTTTTAACACATTGACTCACATGATTTCTGAAAGTCTTCATCTGAACAATTACTTCACAGGCTAGAAAGGTCTGTTTCTGGGGCTGGGGATGTAGTTCAGCTGGTAGAATAAGAGACCCTGAGTAGCTGGGGGCATGGCTCAGTTGGTGGAATATTTGCCTAGCATGCCCAAAGCCTTGGGCTCCACCTCCAGTACTGTATAAACCAGGCATTGTGCAAACCATACCTAGAGATGTACGTTGTAATCCCAACATTGGGACAGGAGGAAGTGGGGGGTGGGGGAGAATGATTGGGGCAGGAGGATCCAATTTTCAAGACCATCTTCAACTACATATTAAATTCTAAGGTTAGCCTGGACTACACGTGACCCAGATCTCAGGGGTTGGGGGGGTGAGATTATGAGATGTTTCAGCAGATGGAAAGGATGTGCTACCAATCTGGGTAACCTGACTGTATCTTCAGAATCTACACAGTACAAAGAGTTCCCAAATGTGATCCTTGACTGTCACATATGCACATGGCATGTACATCTACATATATGTAGGAAAGGAAGGAAAAAAGGAAGGAAGGAAGGAAGAAGGAAAGGAAGGGAAATAAAGGTTTGTTTTGAAGTTTAAGTATACAGACACCATTTTTTTCCTTAAAGGTTTGCTTGTCTGCTTAACTTGTATGTGAGTGTACACACGTTTATGCAAAAGTGCACAGACACAGAGGCCAGGAGAGTGTCAGGCATCTTCTCTACCATTCTCTGCCTGCTTCCATTCAGACCTAGTAAATCCATTATTTTCTTAAAGATCACAAAACACTGGACCTACAAACTGGCTCAGAGGATAAAGGTGCTTGGTGCCAAGCCCAATGGCCTGCAATAAGTGTCTGGATCCGACTCTGAAAAGAGAGAACGGATTCCTGCAGGTTGTCCTCTGATCTCCACATGTGCGGTATACATACAGCACATGGCCGAACTCCCGGCCCATGAGAGGGGGTGGGGGAGGGGTGTGGGATAGAGGAAGAGAAAGAGAGGAAGGGGGAGGGAGGGAGGGAGGGAGGGAGGGAGGGAGGGAGGGAGGGAGGGAGGGAGGGAGGGAGGAAGGGAGGGAGGGAGGAAGGGAGGGAACTTCACAAAAGGATCCCTGTAGGAATCACATTTCTTTCCTCTCCAATATCCAAATGAGCATCTGCTGGTGGGGGAATAAAATGCAAACTGAATGATGACACCCATTAACAAGGAAGACTAAAATTCTCCTCTCAAGAATAAAGATGAACTTTGAAGAGTACAGAGCCTAGCTTGACTCTCAACCCCCAAACCCTAAAGAAATTGCATTTTCTCTAAAATTCCTCCTCATAGAATATATATACACACACACATATATACATATACATATATATTCTGTTTGATACACTACATGATCCATATCTTCATCCTTGGGGCCAGGGTTATAGTATACTCCCTATGTTCCAGCCTCTTGATGGGTCTTTTCTATCAGTCAAGCTGTAGGGAACAGAAGACCATAAGTGCCAATTAAGGTTTAGATATCAGGGCACTGATGTGGATATCCAAAATGAGTCATCCAAAAGATGGCTAACACTGGATATCTAAAGAAGCCACAGTAAGCAGTGATGTAATCTATTCTAATACTGTTTTCAATAAACTGCCATGTTGGAGTAGGATGTGTATAAATCTGCCCTTGAAATCAGAGAGGTGTTGCAGGAAATATTAAAAAAGAATCCACGCTATTGCAAGCAAGGCACCAGCGGGCTGACCGGCCATGCACTGGTGGGCAATGGCCAGCCTGTTCTCATCTTGTGAAGACTCTCGGACTCAGTGTTCTGAAATCTCTCCGTAAGTTCCCACTGGTGGGCCGCTACCATGCCAGCTCCATGCTTCAAAACTCCCACGGACTTTTGTGGTACACATCTGGCAAACCCATGCTTTGCCACATCATACCTTTCTCTCAGGAACCCAGTCAAGCTGCTTCATGCAGGAAAACACCACACAAACTTAATTCAGAAACAATGGTAATTCAATCACTGGGTGCAACAACTAGAATCCTAATCTTGTAACCCATAATAAATCTAAATCTAAATCCTGGCAGATTCACCATCTAAACCGGGAGACACAAGTAGCTACATCTTGTCCTCTCGCTATCCCCTTCCAAAAACCCCTATCTCTCTCCTGCCTACTCTCTTCCTCTATCCAACCGGGAAGTCCTGCTTACTCGCCCAGTGATTGGCTCCTTTATTCATTTAGGGATGGTTCACAGGAAGTCACCTAAGTATATGACTCATTTCTCAGTCCAGACAACCACTCCTGGGAAAACGGAATTAACATCAAAATACAAATAGCACCAGGACCATCCATCCACAACAGAGAGGACCATCTTTTGCCTTCTTCATTCGACCTGTGTGCCAGTCTATGTGTGTATATGTACCTGCCTGTGTGCAGCCTGTATGCACTGATGTGGGTCTGGGTATCTTCCAGGTTGATGATAAAAGGGATACCTAACTGGGTCAAAGATGGGATACTATCCATTTTGTCCACAACTTGAACTACCCTTTCTCATTCTTTGGGACAGATGTCATGGCAGTGAGGGAAGCCAGAGGAAATCAATACTCACTGACACAACCAGATCTTGCTGTTTTAAGATCCCCAATGTGAGCAGAGAAGGCAAGTAGTCCCTCAGGTGGGGGAAAAAAAAGTTGTCCCTTTCTGAGACTTCGCTGCTGTTCTTCCCCAACCTCTCTGCCTCTCCCTTCCTTTCTTGATTGGATCTTGGTTTTAGAGACAAGATCTCATGTAGCCCACCCTGACTTCAAACTGGCTATAAAACCAAGGATGACCTTGGACGCCCAACTGTCTTGTTTTTACCCCTCTGGAATTATGGGCATGTGCCAATGCCTCCATGTCTGGTTTTATGCAGATACTGTGGATGAAGCACATGATTGTAAGGTACTGAGCAAACACTCTAACCTACTGAGCTGACCACACTTGACACCTCTGTGGTGGGAATTCCCCTCCTATCATAACTGGTCTCTGTTCTACAGACTATCTTTTAAATAACTATATATATATATATATATATATATATATATATACATATATATATATACACACATGTGTGTGTATACACACACACACACACACATTGGTGTTTTGCCTGTATGTATGTCTGTGTGAAGGTTTCAGATCCTCTAGAACAGGACTTATAGACACTTGTGAGCTGCCATCTGGGTGCTAGGAATTGAACCAGGGTCCTCTGGAAGAGCAGGCAGTACTCTTAATCTCTGATCCATCTCCCCAGCCCCATCTACAGATTGTCCTTAAGACACATTATCATTTTTCTATACAGCCAATTAACCTAGAAGAATCTGAGGAGCGAATCCAGCACTTGACTGTGATCAGCTCCAGAGACAGAGAACGTTTTCTTCTCCTCTGTGGCCATGTTCTGTTCCAAAGGCAAGGTAAGGATGTAGATCTCCTAGGAAGGCATACTGAGCAGTTGCTAAACCTTTGCTTTAAAAGCTTTAAGTCTTTGCATTAAAGTCTTAGCAACAAGGACGTTGTCTTTGTTAAGGTTTCATTGCTGTGAACAGACATGACCAGGGAAATTCTTATAAGGGACAACATTTAACTGGGGCTGGCTTACATTTCCAGAGGTTCAGTCCATTATCATCATGGCAGGATGCATGGCAGTGCCCCCAGGTAGGCATGGTACCGGAGGAGCCGAGATTTCTACTTCTTCATCTACAGACAGCAGAAGGCACCTGTCTTCCTCAGGCAGCTAGGAGTAGACTCTGATTCCACACTGGGCAGAGCTTAGGCATAGGCTCACCTCAAAGCCCACAGTGAAACACTTCCTCCAAAAAGGCCACACTTACTCAAACAAAGCCATACCTCCTAATAGTGTCATTCCCTGTGGGCCAAGCATTCAAACACACGAGTCTGTGGAGGCCAAACCTACTCAAACCACCACAGACACTTCACAAAAAGAAGGAAGATTTACCAAAGGACATGTAGATATGAGAGTGGTTTTTAGAAACCAAAGAACCCAATGACTAAACCAAAACAGTAGGAAACCATTAGCCACACCCAGGACCTGAGAGCTGAATCTACCACGGAAAGCGCACCAAACCCAAGCCATTTCCAGAGTGGCAGATTAAAAACAGAACATGCCCCCAGCCTCTTCTGGCCAGACTCACGTGGAGGAGAGCCAGCAGTTAAGACAATATTAGAAATGTCAGCCTCTGGCACAGCCCTGGGCTGGACAGAACAGTGGGTGGTAAGGGAGGCCAAAACCAGTACCACAAACCTGGAACCACCAAGCCCACTGAGGAATGCTGCCCTGATTCCCCAAGCCAGTCCCTGTCCATGTCAGAGACAGAATCCTCCCCATGCTTGGGGAGATGGGCTACTCTCTCTACTAGCTCTGACATTTGAACAAAACTGCTTGCTTCCCATGTCCACTGGGAATTACTTGTGCTTCAACAAATTCATTTTATCTGTGAAACCAGAAAAGATGGACTTTTTTTCTTCATCTCTATTTTTTCCCCATTTTTAAAATTTACCTACTCTAGAGAAAGAAACTCTTCCAGAATCGTTTGCATAGGAGAATATTTGCTTAAAAACATGAAATTTTTTTTTTTAGAGTAACATCAAAGCGGTATCAAGTACTCATGTTTTCAGCTCAATACCACAAACATTTATTGAGCAATGAGTTGATTGCAAGGCATTGTGGGAAGTTCAAAGACAAGTTACAGATGGTGTCTAACCCTCCCCCCAGGGATGGTAAGACATCTGTCCAAAGACAGACTATGACATATGTTCTTATAAAGATTACTTGGTAGTCTGAGATAGCCTTGAGGGACTTACTAGAATCTGAAGATGAACAGAACTTTGATCAATGGGAATTTAGAGGGACAAAGAAGGTTGCTTCATGCAGTGGTCTAAATGTTTCCCCTTCAAAACTTAAATTGCTGTTTAATTAGCACTAAGACAGTTTTAGAAAGGTGTGATGGCTAGTTTTAGGTCAACTTGACACAAGCTAGTTTCCCTGGAGAAGAGGAAGACTCAACTGAGAAAATGCCTCATAAGATTGAACTGTAGGGAAGCCTGTAGGGTATTTTCTTAATTAGTTATTGATGTTAGCGGGCCCCTTGTGAGTGAACCCATCCGTGGGCAGATGGTCCTGAGTTCTAAGAAAGCAGGATGAGTAAGCCAGTAAACAGCACTCTTCCATGGCCTCTGCATCAGCTATACAAATTGACTAACACTTCCAACACAGGAGATACCACTTTGGTAAACTGCTTTCTCAGATCAAGAGTTTGTAAACTCAGTGACTTTAGCAGTACATTCAGATGCAAAAATTAGTTAATTTATTAATTAAAAGATGGTGAATATTAACTTAGGACTATGGCAGTATCTATCTATCTATCTATCTCAAATTAATAAGAAATAAGCATGCCTCCCCATCAGAACTGCAATCTCAGCTCAGACCCAGCATTCCCTGCCTAAAATGTTCCCCATGCCAAAGGGCTATAGTTCAGAAACAGTTCTGAGCTTGTTTAAAACTTCTGAAAAAAAAAATCTCTCCAGAAAGACTTTCGCCATTGTGCTAAGAAAGAGGAAATTGGGAAGTTCCATTTATTTCAGCTCCTGCTCCGCTCCGCTCCAAAGGGCAAAATTGCAAAAATAGACGAGAGTGAGAATTGAATTTTCCATGATGGTTTTCAATCCTGTCATAAGAATTTATGGGAAGAATAAAAATTATGAAAGCCAAAAGGAACATTTAGGAGGATGGAGTCTCTTTATTTCCAAAAGATATGGCCTTTTAAAAGATGTTACCAAATGCAGTACCAAACACAAGGGAATGAAAGTGGGATTTTAAACATTCCTCTTCAATCTTCAATATTATGACTCCAGAGTATACCCACAGGCCTGGACCCATCTGAATGGTATCAGTTGGTATATTGCATAACCAGGCATCTACAAATCCATTTCGCCCCCTACTTAGCTAACAAGAAAACTGAGACTCGGAGAGGAAGCTTGTGTAAGCTCACTCAGCTTGTTGGCTGCTAGGATTGATAGACAAAATACAAAAGCCCAGATAAACTTGAATTCATCTGGTAGATAACACATAAAATTCTAGAATAAGCATTTTCCACACAGTATTTAGCAAATGCTTATACTGAAAGGTGCTTGTGATGGTTTCTATATGCTCAGCCCAGGGAGTGGCACTATTAAAAGGTGTGGCCCTGTTGGAGAAGGTGTGTCAATGTGTGTGTGGGCAATGAGACCCTCATCCTAGCTGCCTGGAAGTTAGTACTCTGCTAGCACCCTTCAGATGAAGATGTAGAACTCTCAGCTCCTCCTGTACTATGTCTGCCTGGATGCTGCCATGCTCCCACCTTCATGACAATGAACTGAATTTCTGTATCTGTAAGGCAGCCCCAGTTAAATGTTGTCCTTTACAAGACTTGCCTTGGTCATGGTGTCTGTTCACAGCAGTAAAACCCTAACTAAGATAGTGCTTATGTGTTCTTTGAAATCCAAACTCACCTGGGTAATCTGTATTTTGACCTACTAAATCTGGGAAGTCATAGCTAGCAACAGACAGACTGAAAGAACAACTAAAGAATAGCATCAGTGAGCTCAGGAGACCATAATTTAGCAGTATGTCCTCCTGATGGTAAATAATAACATTAGTTCATTGAGCACTAATAAACAGTTTATTGTTTCCTTAGTACAGGTGATCTCCTTCAACCCTTACAAGTTGTGAGGATTAATATTTATTGTCAATTCCATGAAAACTAAAGCTGTATAGGAGAAGACTCTCTGGGAAGGCCTGTGGGAGGTTATCTTAATCAGGTCAGTTGAGTTGGAGAGACTTTCCAAAACAGATAGTATTATTCCCCCAGGCTGAATGAAAATGAGACAGGGATACCAAAGTTTTTGGCATACATCTTTAATCACAATACCCAGGAGACAGAGGCAAACTTGGATCTCCGTGTTTGAAAATAGTGTGATCAACATAGGGAGTTCCAGAAAATTCATGGCTATATATAGTAAGACCTTGTGTATTAGTTAGGGTTTCATTGCTTTGAAGAGACACCAGGACCAAAAGGAGCTTGGCCACGCCACATTCTTCATCTGCGCCCTGGCCATTCTGTAGATGACAGTAACGCTGGTGGATAGAGATACACATAGTAATGATATGGCAGTAATATTCCTACTCTAACGTGTAACAGGGCTGGGATGTTGGTCAACTGGTATAATTTTTACCTTCCACACACAAAACCCTGTGTTCAATCCCCAGCACCACACGAACACTTTGTGTAATAGCAAACACCTGAAATCACAATACTCAAGGAGTAGAGGCAGGAAGATCAAAACTTCAAGATTGTTGTGTTAGTTGGTATTCTCTTCCTGGAGACAGATGCCAGACAAAAGCAACTTAAGAAAGGATTCGTGTATCTTGACTGGCAGTTTGGGGGATACAGTCTATCATGGCAGGGAAAGCAAGGCAGCTGGAGCTTGAGACAGCTGGTTACATTGTATCCACAGTCAGGAAGCAGAGAGACATGAATGCTGGTGCTCAGCTCACTTTCTCCTTTTTATTAAGTCCAAGACACCCCCCACCCACCCAGCTTAGGTGATGGTGCTGCCCACATTTACAGTAGTTCTTCTGGCCTCAGTTAACCCAATCTAAAAGACAAAAACTTCCTCTCAGACAAGCCCAGAGATTTATTTCCATGTTGACTTCAAATCCTACCAAGTTGACCATGTCAACCATCAAACAGCCTCAGCTACATAGGGAGCTGGAGGCCAACCTGGATCATGTGAAATCCTATTTCAAAAATGCAAACAAGAGGGCTGCAGAGATGGCTCAGTGGTTAGGAGCACTGGCCACTCTTCCTGAGGTCCTGAGTTCAATTTCCAGCCACCACCTGGTGTCTCACGACCATCTGTAAAGGGATCTAATGCCCTTTTCTGGCATGCAGGTGTACATGTAGCAGAACATACATACATACATACATACATCCTTTAATGTAATAATAACAGAAACGATAACTTACATCACTTCTCTGCCTCTAGTGGGCCAGGAGCGCAAGCTTTTTCCATAATAAATATTAGCTTTTAAACTACAAAAATCCTCTCCTGCCTACTGGAAATCACCCAAACCTCTGAGCTCCCCTAGGGATCCTTTAAGTCCTTTTCTAGAGGCTCCCGTGTCCTGCCCAGTACAGCTAACAACAACAAAAAAGGCCCTTTAGAACTCCCTTCCAGTATTATAATCTGTGCCTCTTCTACTCTATCAGTGACTCTACTAAATATTTTGAATATTGCCTCAATATCATAACTAAGCTATTTAATTATTGTGTTACTCCTGCATTCTGGGAGAAAAGACTAAGACTCAAAACTGCCAGACTTTAACAAGGGCTCTTCTCGTAATGGTTCTCAACCTGTGGGTCGCGACCCTTTTTGGATTTTTTTTTTTTTTTTTTTTTTAGTGGCCCTTTCCCAAGGTCACATACTAGATAACCTGCATATCGGACATTTACATTATGATTCATAAAAGTAGCAAAATTACCATTATGAAGTAGCAACAGGAATAATTTTATGGGGGTAGAGGTTACCACAAAATTAGGAAACTGTATCAAAGGGTCACAGCAGTAGGAAGGTTGAGAACCAATCATTGGTCTAGAGTCTGATCCTCTGGCCTTTACAAAGGTAGATTTTATAGGAGACAATATGGGACCTACATCTGAATAAGCTAGCCACACTAAACAAATTGACATGAGAAGTAGGATTGTCAGAAACTTCCTGTTTGAATGCATCAGAGAAGTGTATTAAGAATATCAAGCCTGACTGGTGGTGGTGGTGGCTCATGCCTTTAATTCCCCAGAATCGGGAGGCAGAGCCAGATGGATCTCATGCATTTGAGGCCAGCCTGGTCTACAAGAGTGAGTTCCAGGACAGCCTGAGCTACACAGAGAAACCCTGTCTCAAAAAAGCAAAACTCAGTAAAGAATGCCAGGCCCTTCCGTGACTGCTCCATGCAGATGGCTGAACTTCTACAGAGAGCAGCATTGAGTGTTGGCATTTAGAGGAGACTGCTGTGTCCTCATCCTGCCGGGAAACTCAGCTCCTTAACTTCAGCTGCTCCCATCCCAGATGCCAAAACAAAAGTAACCCATCTAAGCCATCTGTTCCCAAGATGCCCTCTGAGCAAGTTGTCAGCCCTCCTCCTTTGCCTCTCCACCTCCTCCCAGCTGAAAGCTAACAAAAACAAAAACAAACAAAAAAAAAAAAATACCAGAAAGCTGAAGAGTCTTATTAGTCTTCTGGTCACAAAAGCAAGGTCAGAAAACAGGATTCCATTTAGCCTGCTCCAACATGTAACTATTTAATTGAGAATTCAGGGGGATAAAGGGCTGGGGAAATGGCTCAGTGGTTAAGAGCACTGGCTGTTCTTTCAGAAGACCTGAGTTCGATTTCTAGTACCTATATGGCAGCTCACAGTTGTCTGTAAGTGTAGTTCCAGGGGATCCGACACTGCCGCAGACATACATGCAAGCAAAACACCAGTGTATATAAAATAAATAAATCATATTTTAAAAAAAGAATTTAGGAAAAGTACAACTACAGCCTAATGAAAATAAGGAAAGGGGGCTGGAGAGATGGCTCAAAGGTTAAGAGCACTGGCTGTTCTTCCAGAGGACCTGGGTTCAATTTCCAGCACTCACATGGCCACTTACATCTGTCTGTAGCTCCAGTTACACACTGCCTTCTGGCCTCTGAGAGCTCCGCACACGTGTGGTGCCCCGACATACTCCTACAGTATAATAATAATGAATTTTTTAATGTTAAAAAAGATAAAATAGGGCTGGTGAGATGGCTCAGCAGGTAAGAGCACCCGACTGCTCTTCCAAAGGTCCTTAGTTCAAATCCCAGCAACCACATGGTGGCTTACAACCATCCATAACAAGATCTGACTCCCTCTTCTGGTGTGTCTGAAGACAGCTACAGTGTACTTACATATAATAAATAAATAAAACTTTTTTAAAAATTCTTTCGCCGGGCGTGGTGGCGCACGCCTTTAATCCCAGCACTCGGGAGGCAGAGGCAGGTGGATTTCTGAGTTCGAGGCCAAGCCTGGTCTACAGAGTGAGTTCCAGGATCAGCCAGGGCTACACAGAGAAACCCTGTCTCAAAAAACCAAAAAAAAAAAAATCTTTAAAAAAAAAGATAAAATAAATAAGGGTAGAAGTTAAGGAATTTAAAAAAATAGTTTGATAATAAACCCAGAAGCAGTTTCTGCAGACATATAAATGGGAGTTGGAGGAGACACATGGTCTTTTTCACCCCTTCAATGGATCGGTATAGAAAATGCTCAGTGGAGGGGCTCGTGGGGTCTCATTACATGCTTCAGAGAGCATGGGATCATATATTGGAGAAACTTGAGGATATTATCGCACGTTTGTGTTTGATGAAGAAGAGAGAGAGATTCTCCTTGGTGGTATAACTGCCGATAAGGGGCCGTGCTCCTGTAAATAACCACGAAGTAACTCATTGTATAATTTAAAAGGAAGAGGAGACAGGACGGGGAGGGGGGGCAGGAGGGGTGGTAAAATCACCTGTCATTAAGCTCTACCCTAGAACCCCACATGGTCTAAGAGAGAAATTACTCAGGTAAGTTGTTCTCTGGCCCATACCCACACACTAAAATAAACAAATGTTTTTTTTTTTTTAAATCATCTAAGAACATGAAGGTAAAGGGAGTTGGGAAAAGGGAGATCAGTAGAGTGTGAGGGGGGACGAAAGAGAGGACAGGTGATAAGATCAAACTACATTACATACGTGTATGCACGTGTCAAATGGAACTCATTTCTGTGTATGGTTAATATACACATTAAAAGGTTTACAAAGGACTCTTTAGGCCACAATAGCATTTAGGATGCCTCTGAAAGGTGATGGGAAAGATGCAGCTTTTCATCCTTGCTTTTTAAGATAGATTTTTTTTGGGTTTTTTTGTTTTTCAAGACAGGATTTCCCTGTATAGCCCTGGCTGTCCTGGAACTCACTTTGTAGACCAGGCTGGCCTCGAACTCAGAAATCCGTCTGCCTCTGCCTCCCAAGTGCTGGGATTAAAGGCATGCGAGATGTTGATATATGTACAAGTAAACAACCAGGAGGCTGTTCATCAGAATGTGAGCCCTATCTCTCTCTGGCGGACAGATTCAGAGAGGCTTTTCTTTCCTCTTTGTACTGCTATACATTTCCTGAATTGTTTTTTATAGTCAGAATAAAAAAAATAATAATAATAAACCTCTAAAAGCCCTTTTCATCTTTCTGTCCCCGTCATGATTGAATATGAGATATATTAATGCACAAAAGGTCCGCATAAAACATGCAAAGCAAGCCGGAGCTACATCTGCTTAAAGGAATGTAAGCACCGCACATCTTGTGCCACAAGCAATGCTAAAAAAAAAAAAAAAAAAAAAAAAACCCAGATTCTGTGACATTACTCCTGTGACATTACTCCTGTGACATTTCTCCTGTTCTCATATCCGATTGTGACCAGCAGATCTACATTCTCATTCCAGGGCAGTCCTACCCCAGTAAGTGGGTGAGTTCAACAGAGTGAGGAGCCAAACCGGAGATCCAAGGTCCCAATTAAAGGCAGAGGAAGCGCACTCCAAAGGCAGTTCTGTCTGGGAGGCTTGACAAAGTTCTGTGGTTTTCAGTTCAGTCGCAAACTGGCAGTCCCCAAACTGAGTTTGGCCCATAGAAAATATGTTGTTTGGTCTGTACTTGGTTTCTGTAGAATTCTTTTAGAAGCTTGGATTTGAGCGTCGAGAGCCAGGGAGGAATATGCTGGCTGCAGCAGGTACATGCTTTGCATATTGGAATTCATTAATCCTCTAGAGAACATTTGTCAGGAGCTTACAATATGCCAAGCACTCTTTTAAGAACTTCGAGTGCACCAACTCATAAAATGCTTTAACAACCCAGCCTCCACATTGTCTGAGAGAATACCAAAGCAGAAAGCATCGAGGATAGTTTTCCTCCCTGGGATCCTGTAATCAAGGGCATGGAGATCACTCGGTCAATCAAGTGCCTGCCATGCAAGCATGAGGGCCTGAGCTCGGATCCCCAGAACTCTTGTAAAAGCTGAGCGTAGTGGTCGGTCATCACTCTGGAGGCAGTGGGACCTGGGGGGGACGGGGGGGGGAGGGGTGGAATGGAGCCAATGAATGAGGCAGACTGAAGTCTCATCCAACAGTCAATTTTACTTAGAGCATCAGACAGTTTATAGTCCGGGGGTTAAGCAAGGTCATAGGAGGAAAGTTCACAATGAGTTCTAGCTCGTTCACAAGAACGAGCCATGTTTGGAAACACTGTCTGAATAACAATAGGAAATGGCTATGTGTAATCCGAAGCAAATCCACTCCTATTCGCTATACCTTGGAAGAGCACAGACACATCATAAGAACAATCTCATGTTTTGGAGAAACTGAGGCCACAGGACTCTTGCTCTGGTTTCTTGGGGCTTTCTCGAAAGTACTCGAGATTCTTCTCACACAGAGAATTCCTGTACTGTGTTCCAATATGGTGGCATGTGCATCTGTGACTCTAGCAATAGGGTCGGCAGAGACAGCTTACTCCCTGGAGCTCATTGGTCAATGAGTCTGACCTAAATGCCAAGCCCTAGATCCAGGAGGAGCCCCTGTTTCAATAACTAAGGAAGAAAAGAATCAAGGAAGATGCCAGTGGTCATAAACTGCTCTCTACATTTGGACGTACCCAGATGTACATCCACAGCATATACCCAAACTAAATAAATGTGGATATCTGTGGTGGTTTGAATGAAAATGGCCCCCATAGGCCCATAGGGAGTGGCACTATCAGGAAATGTGGCCTCGTTGGAGTAGGTGTGGCCCTCTTCAAGGAAGTCTGTCACCATGGGTGGGCTTTGAGGTTTCAAACGCTCAAGCCAGGCCTAGTGGCTCTCTCCCTGCTGCCTGAGGATCCAGAGGTAGAACTCTAGGCTCCTTCTCCAGCACCATGTCTGCTTACATTCCATCAAGCTTCCCACCCTGACAACAATGGACTGAACCTCTGAACTGTAAGCCATCCCCAATTAAATGTTTTCCTTAATAAGAGTTTGCCATGGTCATGGTGTCTCCTCATAGCAATGGGAACCCTAATTAAGACAATAACTGAGCCCCAAGAATGTCCAGTGGCTTTCATGTTGGTTCCACAGCTGTCTTACACTCAACCAAATCCACACTTCAATAGCTCTGCTCATCCTGGCCATTGTTGAGTACACGCTTGTGCCATGGTCAGCAAGCCATTGACCTGAGAATGGGATGTCTGTCTTCTGTTGGGTTTAAAGCAGCCTTGTTTGGACCAGAAGGTCAGATGTCTTTCCCCACAGTGAGCATAACTCCTCATATCCATGGCTGACTTGACCTCATACTCTAAAAGGGTCAACACTTACTGGACACTCAAAAAACATTATGCTTTACACAGGCAACGGGGGAAAGTAATTGGTGTCTCATCAGAATTAAAAGGTTTGGGCCTAAGGATGTAACTCAGGTTGGCAAGTGTTTGCCTACCATTCACAAAGCCCCAGCATTGCCTAAACCAGGCTGGTAGCATATGCCTGTAATTCCAGGGTAGGCATGGAAAGGCCAGAAGTTCAGGTTAATCCTCAGCCACGTAGCAAGTTTGAGGGCAGTCAGGGCTACATGAGAACCAGACTCAAAAACAAACAAACAATGTTTTAAGGTTCTGTGAAAGTGATTGTATATCACACAGGAAGGTTAGTGTTGCGGCCGACCAGCAGCTCGCAACGAACGGTTCAACTGAGATAGCAGCTCGAGCTGAAAGAGAGGAACTAGACGGACAGAAGAATGGAGCCAAGTCAAGGTCAACTCTGATCAAAGCTCAATTTTACTAAATCAGCATGCAGTTATGAAGGAGAGGAAGGGGGGGGGGGCGATTCCCGCCAAATAGTCCGGGGGACCAGTAGCAGGGTGACCACGTGGATTGCTCCGAACAGCAAAGCGGCAGGTTCCAGCAGTGGGCGTGGCAGAACGATTGAGCAGGCCAGCTCCATCCAGGTGTAAACAGTGGAACCCTAAGGCTGGGGGAGGGGAGGCTACATCTCCTCCCTGTAGTTAATAAAAAAAAAAAAAAAAAAAAAAAAAAAGAAAAAAAAAAGAAAGAAAGGGAAAGGCTGGCCTGAGGCAAAAAATTTATCTATGCTCAATAGTTCTGTCTGAATTCTAGAGCTAAAGAGAAAGCCCGTCTCCGTAGGACTTCCTAACTATTCTTATGGAAAACTGTGTCTGAATAAGACTGCCCTTTCTATCCAGAAAAGCCCTGAGCAGTAGGCTCTGACTTTATAATACTAATTATAAAAATCTAAGTCTCCTACTATAGTATCCATCAAAAAGCAGTATTTTTTAAATGAAATGAGCTGCAGGCTCCTTAAAAACAAAGCAAGGTCATGGGTTATGTATTGCTCTGTAGTTCAGTCTCTTGAACTGGAGCATTCTGGATTCTCCCAACCCTTAACTTGACCCATGTAAGGTTAATGGATAGAATGGGAATCTCTACACCATACAAGCACTGGTTTATTAAAAGGGAAATGAAATTCAATGCTAGGATGTGTCATTAAGTTGCTAGGTAACAGTGGGTACTCAACCTCCCTGACCATCAATTTCCTTCTGTGAAATTAAAAGAATAGATAAATAAAACCATCTGAGGTCTCTTGAGCATGCTGCCTAAGGGTCTGTTCTATTGTCTTTTTTTTTTTCCAATGGCTTCTCTTTTTGTTTTATGTTGCTTTGTATCATGTTTTATTTGTTTGGTTGGGTTGGGGTTTGTTTCCCTTTACCAGACAGGCCAGTGAGAATCCAAATTGAAAGATGCATTCATGGGTTTTTTTGTTGTTGGGGATTTTAGGTTGGTTGGTTGATTTTGGTTTTGGTTGTGAAAGACCCACAACGTGAGGACTCCCTCACGTTCTGACTCAGGAGAGGCGACACCCCAAAATCACCCACAAGAAACGATCTTGCTGCAACTGCAAGAGGATTTTTATTCGAGAGCGCTCTAGGGCCCATGGTCATACACCACGCAGAGGTAGAGGACCATGGCGCCCCGAGTAGCTGAGTAAGGGGGTATTTAAAGGAAGAAACCACAACTCAAGGAGGTGGGGAGGGTGTTGTTGGAAAATACCAAAAATACCAGTTAAGAGTCACAAGGAAGTACAAAGTCACAAGTGTCAGGTTATCTCTCAAGACAGTTTCTAAGAGCCCCTAACAATCTAAGAGCCCCTAAAGATAGCACATTTGCATTGCAGGTTCCAGTAATGGTCAGGGTGCCATTCTTTGAATTGAACCCAGGAAGCAGGTGGGTGGAGGAAGGAATGTCGCTATCTGTTTTATGACCAGCACCTGGAGCACTAAGCCACAAAGGCTACACTCCCAAGCCTGGGCCCAAAAGCCTCGAATTTTGTTTTTACTTTGCTATACTTTTTTAATACTTCTTCAGTTGAGGGTTTGTTTGGGTGTTGGTTCGTTGGTTGATTGGTTGGCTGGTTGGTTTTGGTTTTTGGAGACAGGGTAGCCTTGGCCATCCTGAAACTTGCTCTGTAGACCAGGCTGGCCTTGAACTCAGAGATCTGCCTACTGCCTCCCTGATGCTAGGAAGAAAGGCATGTGCCACCCGCCTGGCTGAGATGTATTTATGTACCTTCCATTACTGTGGCAGTCGTTCTACCTCATCCAACAAGTCCTTGTTCTTCATCTCTGCTGCTTTCCATTGAATGCAGAGGAAAAACTCAGCTCGCTCACTCTCTCTTCGCTGACTTGCGCACATCATTTTGGTCCATAAAGATTTCAAGATTCTCTAATTTCAGCCGGACATGGTAGCGCATGCCTTTAATCCCAGCACTCAGGAGGCAGATGCAGGTGTATATTTCTGAGTTCAAGGTTAGCCTAGTCTACAGAGTGAGTTCCAGGACAGCCAAAGCTACATGGAGAAACCCTCTCTCAAAGAGGTGAGAAAAAAGAGTGTCTAATTTCATTCCTAAAAGAATTCAAATTTCCTTCGTACATATTCTGTGCGTGCATAGTCTTATTTTAAGACCAAAGTCTTTTCCAAAAGAAAGAGAAAGAAAAGGAAAGGAAATAAAGCCAAGCCTAACAATGGTTGCCTGGGTTTCTTTTCTCTTTTGAAACGTGGCAGTGGCATATGTGTGAAGGAGGCTTCACACATGAGGGCAAGATGTGGATGATGTCCAGCCAACTGCTGCCCTCCTCCTCCTAGATGATGGGCCAGTCACATAAATACACCCCAGAGCTGTTCTCTCTCGGGGCAGCTCATCTAAGGTTGCTCCAGCTTCTGCTTCAGTCATCTCCTTTGGAAAAGCACGTGCATCCCACCCACAACAGCTGGAGAACAGAATCCAGAGGAGCAGAGTGGCTAGGAAGAAACTGTGTGATGAAAGTCATCTTTCTTCAGTCTAAGCCTAAGAAAGAAGCTCTGAGTGTCTGTCAATAGGAAGAAATTCTATTCTTCTGCATGTTAAAAATGAAACAGAGCAGAACAGAACAGAACTGAGCAGTTCTATAGCGTTAGCTGTCTTCAGTTGGGAGTGCACCGTCTCTGCAGAACTCTCTCCCTGGCACGACTTCAATCCCTGGCCCACCAGGTCAGCAGCATGTAGGATTGAAGTGAGCCTGACAGATCCACATATCTACCTGGGATTTTCTTCATATAAATGGGGTTTGTGTTTTATGAAACTTTAAAAATGTAAGGACCTCAGAGTCTTATGGGTCTCCATTATATCAACATCTAGATTTTAGATAAAATATCTTCGATTTATTTCCTCATACTTTTTTACATTTACTAAGTATGTGTGTATATAGGCATGTGTGTATGTGTAGGTGTGTGTGTATATATACATGCACATGCACATGCACATAGGGACCAGTGCATGTCATAACACAGATGTGGAAGTCAGAGAACAGCTTATGGGAGTTGGGTCTTTCATTCTACTATGTGGGTCCTGGGAAGCAAGCTCACTGCCGAGCTGTTTCACACACCTTTAAAAGGGCTCTGGACCTCATGCAGTCCATGCTATCTGCTGACTTCCTAGTAGCTGAGGATGACCTTGAACTTCGATTCTCCTGCCCCTCCTAAGTGCTGGGATTGCAGGACACAGGGGTGATCAAACTTGAGGCTTCATGAAAACTAAGGAAACATGGACCCCACTGAGCCACATCCCTCGACCTTCTAATGATATTTCAAACAGCAAAGACCGTAAAGTCTATTCTATAGAAAGGGCAATGTGCATGAAGCAGGACCTGAGCCAAACTGAGACCCAGAGGCAAGCGTAACACTCACTAACGTGACTCACGCTTGTATTTATCAAACATGTGATGAGCAACAACAAGGCATTGTGGGAAATCTACAAAGTGCAAAATGATCAAACACCATGGCAGTATAGAAAGTCTTACCAGAGAGACATGAAGACAGTTTCCTGTTCCCTCTTAGAGTAGCAGTACAGAGATTCTGGTGACCAGAGAAATAGAGGAGAGGTCAGAGCTCTCCTTGTGCCCTACAAGGTCAGGCCAGGGCAGGCTTTATAAGATCGTGGACCCAGATATGTATAGTCTAGGCCTCTGATATTCTCCCAGGCACGTGGCTGGAGGGGAAGGCTGCCTTACCTCAGGGTACACAGGACCTTGGCACTCAGAGTCGGTCTTTAACTGTTTACCCCATCTAGGAAATCCCAGAAGTAGAGAGAAGTGATGCCTTCAGAGAAGCCATTAATAGGAAAAAGATGAAGAGGACCAAAACTGGGGAGATGGCTCAGTGAGTAAGAACACTTGCTCACCAAGCATGAGGACCTGAGTTCAAATCTCTCTTGCCCACATAAAAAGCCAGGCATGGCTTTGAAAACCCATAGCCCAGCACTGGGGTATGGAGACAGGCAAATCCTAGGAGCTGGATGGCAAGCCAGCTCAGCCAGAGAGTCAATGAGCAACAGGTTCTCTAAGTGTCTTAGTTAGGGTTTTACTGCTGTGAACAGACACCATGACCATGGCTACTCTGATAAGAACAACATTTAGTTGGGGCTGGCTTACAGGTTCAGAGGTTCAGTCCATTATCATCAAGGTGGGAGCATGGCAGCATCCAGGCAGGCATGGTGCAGGAGGAGCTGAGAGTTCTCCATCTTCATCTGAAGGTTGCTAGCAGAATACTGGCTCCCAGGCAGCTAGGGTGAGGGTCTTAAAGCTCATACCCACAGTGACACACCTACTCCAACAAGGCCACACCTCCAAATAGTGCTACTTCCTGAGGCAAGCACATACAAACCATCATACTAAGGTATAACATTTCATGCCAATAAGACATTCAGTGATAGAGAACAACACCCAGTGTCCTGCTCTGGCCTCCAAACATGTATACACGGACACACATGTGCATAGTATATCACACACACACACACACACACAAAGAAAATAATCTTCCCTCAGCCCAATCAGCAAATCCTCAAGCCCCTCCTACCTCAGGAGCATAAAGAGGACAAAGTATCGATCAACCCGGAACTGAAGGGATGAGGGAGAAAAGCCTTTGATAAGGTAGGAAAAGCAGGAAACCTAGAAGAGAGTGCATCCTTTCAAATATTCTGACTGGAAATGTGGAAAGATCCACACACATGAAGGATAATAACCTAAGATGCTTATGAGTGACCAAGGCATCCGTCGTTGTTGACAGGACATGGATTGGCAGGCAAAGTCATGATCAAATGACAAGCACAGCTCACTTGCCCTCAGAGCCGGATGACACAGGACAGAAAAATAATGTTGAAAGAAAGGGTAAGGCTTGAAAATACTCTGTGATCACAGACCCAGAGTCAGGAGCGCCATGTCCCCCGGGGTCTGCAAAGTTTGACTAATGGCCTAAGAATATAGATGATGTCACTCCCTAGAACACATGACCCCTGCAGAGATGCTAGCTGTAATCCAGTCTTACTTGCCCCTCCCCATCCTACTCCTAAGCTTCTGGTAGACTTATCTGAAAATGCTGTCCCAAAAAAAATGTTTAAGACGTGACTCACACATTTATACAAATATAAAATGGGCCGAGGCCACGGGCATTTCTCCATTCACAGACAGGCTCAGTCATGCTTACAGGATGTAAGTCCTTTCAAAGCATTTCAGTGTTAGATCACAATTACAGGATATGTCATAGGGATCACAATTATAGGGATGCACACAATTATATCGCAAAGTGCATAATACTACAGAATAATAAGCTATAGTCTTTAGGGGTTTTCTCCACTAAGCAAAATGTTGGAAAAATCTACACATAAACGTATAACCTCCATAAACTTGGGAGCAGTAATAAGAGCCATTAATTGTATTGAACAAGGTTTATCGGATAGGCCTGCTAAACTATGCCCCATGTGATTTTAGGGGTTGTTTTGGTAATCAAATCCAGGGCTTTGTCCTCATGTGTCCCTGGCTGGCCCTCAACCTTTCTATGTACCTGAGGATGACCTTAGAATTGAACCCAGGAAGACACCACCATGCATATTATTGGGTGCTGGAGACTGAACCCAGAGCTTCTTGCATGATAGACAAGTACTCGACCAGCTAAGCCACATCTTCAGCCTTCCTCCCCCGGTCAGTACTAAAAAGACATATTATCCACTTTTGACTTATGCTCAAGGTTTAAATGTATTTAAACACCTGGATTACTTTAATTTCGAAGAGGAGTTGGAAAAAATCTCATTAGTGACAGAAGATAGAGGGATGCCTATCCTAAATATTTGAATCCAGGACGTACACTGTTCACTTTGGCCTTGACCCATCGACAAAGAGGAAGGGTGTGTGAGGGGAGACAACGTTGCTGGTTGGAAAGGTCATGCAGATGGCAATGGAGAACAGTAAAGCCCCTGCCAGCCTCAGCCATCTGTCATCCCGCCAGCACTGCAAAATGTCGAAGTGAAATCTGGTGTTCTCACCTCTCTGGGCCAAATGAGTCACCTGAGGAAAGTTCTCTAGAGTGAGAATCACAGCAGTTAGAAATGCAAAGGCATCCCTGCAGGAACAACTCCCTTGGGTGTGTGAAGGCAGAGGTTCTCCCTCTGAAAGACAAGAAGAATCTAGAAAGGTTGATGGGATAGCTAATCTCAAATGAGATGTAGGGTCGCCATGGAAACAAATCTCAGGGTCTGTGGGTGAGGGATTGCTTAACTTAAATTAATCGAGGAAGCAGATTCATGCCAAAAAAAAAAAATGGTAGTACCATTCTATGGGCTGGCGCCTTAGACTGAGTAAAATGAAATGAAGTTGAACACCAGTATTGATGCTGTCTACCTCCTGACGGTGGATGAAATACGGCCAACAACCTCTTGACAACACCATAATCCCTCCCCTGCTGAAGGGCAGCACTCACGGGAACTATAAGCCAAAATAAACCTTTTCCTTTATTTAAAATTCTTTCTTTTTAAGGATTTATTTATTTGTTTTATGTGTACAAGTACACTGTAGCTGTTTTCAGACACACCAGGAGCGATCCCATTACAGATGGTTGTGAGCCACCATGTGGTTGCTGGGAACTGAACTCAGGATCTCCGGAAGAGCAGTCAGTGTTCTTAACGACTGAGCCACATCTCCAGTCCCTTTTTTCTTTCTTAAAGACTTTCTTAAAGTTGACTTTTGTTGACTACTTCATCAAAGCAATGAGACAAGTAACTTCGGCCAACGAGCTGCCTCCGGTGAGAAAGGAGATCCTAGTGACTTGGGTTCAAACCCCAGATCCCATAATGGAAGAAAAGAACCAATTCCCAAGCGTTGTCTTGGACCTCCAAACACAAGTTGTAGCACACATATGCACCTGCACTCACACACACACACAGCTTTTCATACTGAATGTATAAAAGCCATTTGTCAGTTTCTTTTTTTTTTTAATTTATTTTATGTATGTGAGTACACTGTCACTGTCTTCAGACACATCAGAAGGGGACATCAGATCCAGTTACAGATGGTTGTGGGCCACCATGTGGTTGCTGGAAATTGAACTCAGAACCTTTGGAAGAGCAGCCAGTGCTCTTAACTGCTGAGCCATCTCTCCAGCCCCCCATTTGTCAGTTTCATACACTTAACATGTGAAGAAAAAATAGTGTCCCCTAAGAATGGGTAGAATCACTAAAACACTTTTCCACAAAGGTGCTAAGATGGACCCTTGGAAAGGATTGAGACTGGCACAAAAGTAAGTGACCAGGAACATAAAACAGAGGAGGAAGATCAGCCCGACAGTTCAAATGAATTCTACTAAAGAGTTTATCTAGAAGCAAGTGCTCACAAGAGTGTCGGGAACTTGGAGCCAGCACACGTTGCTGGTGGTACAACTGCTACAGGAAATCAATTGGATGGCTTCTCAAGAAGGTAAACCTAGAATTCCCGTGATGATTTAGCTTCTGGTGTGTACCCCCAACTAAAATCAGGCTTTCAAAAGGTACTTGTACATAATGTGAATGGCAGACCTATTCACACGAACCGGAAAGTGGAAACAAACTGAAGATCCATCAGCGGATGAATGGATAGACTGTGCTATATCCATATTTTCCCTTCGAGAGAGGGTTTTAGTCTGTAGCCCTGGCTGACCTGGAACTCACTATGTAGATGAGGTTAGCCTTGACCTCACAGAAATCTACCTGCCTCTGCCTCCCCAGTGCTGGGTTAGAGACATGGGCCACAATGCCCTGCTGTATACATAGAATTAGGTGGAATATTATTCTACGATAAGAAGCAATGAAGGATCAATGCATGCTACAAGATAGATGAATTTCTCAAACATTACGCTAAGTGAAAAACCCCAAACACAAAATGTCATGCTTCGATTTCATTTGAAAGAAATAACAGAAAATTGGTTCCACAGACACAGGAAGATAAGGGTGGCTACCTGGGGCTTGAGATAAGAGGGAAAATGGTTAGTGGCTTGTGGAGGCCAGAGCTTGACACCAGCCGCTACAAAATGCCACCAGATGATACAGTTCGAAAATGGTGGTTATGTGAACTCTACCTCGACTAGAGAGAGAGAGAGAGAGAGAATATCAGTGATGATAGTAACTGTAAAAGTGTTTTTTACTCTCCTAAGGTAATTATCACCTCTGAGGCTTACTGTCTCAATCTGCTAACCTAGGACTAGAAGCTTCCGGCCTCCGTACAATCTTACCTAAGCCTAGAATGTTTTCAGCCTCTGAGACTTACTGCTGTATAAGCTCACCTCTTCCTTGCTCTTTCTGAGCTCCCCTTGGCTGGTTCAATCAATCTCTCAATCTCTCTCTCTCTCTCTCTCTCTCTCTCTCTCTCTCTCTCTCTCTCTCTCTCTCTCTCTCTCTCTGCCTCTCCTGAATTGCTCTGCTTGACCTCAAACTAACTCTAGCAATCTGTTCTGTCTTCTGACTCCTCATTCTCTGGCTCATTCTTCATTTTGTCTTTACCTGTGTTAGCTTGTCCTCTCTTCAACCTGTCTCTGTAAAACTCTCCCCAGAAAACTGCCTCCTTCCTTTCTCTCTCTGCACTGTTCCTCAAATAGTTTCTCTTTCCTCTCTCTTCTCATGAGGGCTGAGCACATCCTAGACTGCCAAGTCTTTCTCTGATTCATCAGTTTGCCTGCCACTCAATTGGATAGCACAAACATGGATGCTTCCTTCTACAAACTAATTTTAAATTCATTGTTTGGGATTAAAGGTGTCTGCTAAGGGCGTGTCTGTATTCCAGCCAGAAAGATTAAAGGAGTGTGCCAAGGCTGAGCCAAAACACAACTAGAACCAGGTGTTTTCAGTAAATAACAGAACCCTGGGGTTCACAGTGTGGCCAAATATCCTGCAACAAATTATAGTATCAGCTTCCTATAGCACTGAGCCTCAGAACTACACACGGATTTTTGGAATGTGAAAAAGTCCAGAGTAAGCTGGTTTGGGAAGAAGAAGGAGCAAGAAACGTGCAGAAACGCAGGTTTTATGCGGAAAGCAGGGATTTGAAAAGCACACTAGTTCTGTTCTTGAATTACGTCATGATGCCTCTTCTGAGATGAGTTCTTACCTCTAAAAATAGAAAAGAATATTTTTTAAAAAGAAAAAAATTCCAACAGTAAGGAAGGAGTGTAGGCGAGTGAGAATTCACAGCTTAAAGGCTTGACCTGAAGATAAAGACCAGAGACTGAGAGCTTTCTCAGCCTCACAGGTCAGAGCTGGAGCTAGCAGTAGCCTAAGTGGTGAGGGAATGATGATCACTCTTCTGTCTGTCTGTCTATCTGTCTCTGTGTTTGTCTCTGTATGTATGTATGTATGTATGTATGTATGTATGTATGTATGTATATGTATGTGTCTGTCTCCTGTCTGTCTGTGTCTGTCTGTCTCTTTCTGGCTATGTGTGTCTGTTTGTCTGTCTCTGCCTGTGTCAGTCTGTCTCTTGCATGTATCTGTCTGTCTCTTGTCTCTACCTCTCTGTATATATCTTTATGTATATACATGTATATGATATATATATATATATATCAGATTTATTTTTTTCTTTAAAATCATGTGTGTGTATGTATACCTAGATGAGTTTATGTGTGCTGCATGTGTGCAATACCCACAGAGACCTGAAGAGGGCATCCCATCCCCTGCAGCTGGAATCACAGGTGGTTGTGAGCCACCCCATGTGGGTGCTGGGATCTGAATGAGGGTCCTCTGCAAGAGCAGTACATGCACTTGGACCACCGACCCCTCTCTTCAGCCCCTCTAGCTGTATTCTTGTTGTTCTTGATATTAGTTTTTCCCACTATGACTATGACTAGTCTTTTCTGCTTGAATCACACAATTGAAATGAATTGAGGCCTATAGCAAATCAGTTCTGCCATCCCCTCCCCAGCTTCTCAGTGTTTACAGGCAAGGAAAATCTCGCTAAAATAACACCTCTCGGGCTGGTGAGATGGCTCAGTGGGTAGGAGCGCCCGACTGCTCTTCCAAAGGTCCAGAGTTCAAATCCCAGCAACCACATGCTCACAACCATCCGCAACAAGATCTGGCGCCCTCTTCTGGAGTGTCTGAAGACAGCTACAGTGTACTTACATATAATAAATAAATAAATAAATCTTTAAAAAAAAAATAAATAACACCTCTCCAGGAAGAGTAAAGAGAAACACCCCACCCGTGCACCCTGGCTTGTTCAGAAGTCAGTATAGGAAGGGTACCTCTGCTTTGGTCCTGGCTCTGGGAGGTGATTTAAGAGGCTGTACTTTGCTGGACAGTGGTGGCAAACACCTTTAATCCGAGCACTTGGGAGGCAGAGCCCTCTGTGAGTTTAAAGGCGAGATTAATCTACAGAGGGACTTCCAGGATAGTCAGGGCTACACAAAAGGGAACCTAGAGAGAGAAAGGGGGAGGAGAGGGGCGAGGAGAGGAGAAGAGAAGAGACAGATAGACAGACAGACAGCACCCCTGGGCATGAACTTCTCTGCAAGATGCCCTTCCCAGTCCTGTTCTTCATCCTTCAGCAGTAGATTAGATGATTTCCCCAGCAAACACCATTCTCTCAGCACTGTTAACTTTATGCTACGCTGTTTAGGTAACAAACCTAAAGCTCATCTTCCGTGCATTCTCCACTTCTGAAGAGAAGAACCCCAGGCCCAGGAAGGTCTCGTGTAGCAAATGTCCTTCACAGTGAAGTAGCTGAGCCAGGCTATGAACCCAGCTGTCCTACATACAGTCCCCTGGTCTTTCGTCTGCATTAGGCATAGCGTCATGGCTCCTCACAAGCACACTCAAGGTCTCAGCTCCTAAAGAAGCCATTAACTTGGGCTGGTGAGATGGCTCAGTGGGTAAGAGCACCCGACTGTTCTTCCAAAGGTCCAGAGTTCAAATCCCAGCAACCACATGGTGGCTCACAACCATCCGTAACGAGATCTGGCGCCCTCTTCTGGAGTGTCTGAAGACAGCTACAGTGTACTTACATATAATAAATAAATCTAAAATTGTTAAAAAAAAAAAAAAAAAAAAGAAGCCATTAACTCAGCTGAAGCATGCCCATCAAGCTATAGCAGAAAAAAAGGACCTACCCAGGCCAGGGCTCAGCAAGGGTGAGCCTCTGAGCCAAATTTCACTACTGCCTGTTCTTATAAACAAGGTCTTACTGGACCATAGCCACACCCAGTTACTTATGAGTCAACTATGACTGTCTGCCTGAGGTAGTTTTCACAGTCCCATGGAAGAGCTGAAGAACTGTAATAGAGATTGTATGGTTTGTAAAACCTAAAGACTCCTTAATAGGTGTCCATGGCAGGAAATTTGTCCCCTACCTTAGATCCACATTGATCTGGGAAGCACCTTGCTATCCCATGGCCAGTGTTAGAATCACTGTGTGAGAGAAGCAGAAGAATCTTAATCCTTTGCAACCACGTCATTTCTCTAGATGTACGTTCCTTAGTACATCTCCATAGCGTGCTATCCATTTCACTATCCATTGCGGGGAGCGATTCTGCAGCCACCATCAGAGGTGCTATGTGGACACTGTTTCCTCTTTCTCAGTATCCAGGGACCTGGCCATGCCCTTGGGTATAATTACATTTAGCACAATTGTAGGTCAAGGTGCCCTGCTTCCCTCAACCAAAGATGCTTGAGACCAGGGCAGCTCAGGTTCTGTTCGTATCATTTCACATCTTGAATTCAGTCACTTACAGAGAGAAGCTCCTAAGAGCTGGTGGGTCCCTTAGCTCTTCCTTTTCAGACCTTTGCTTTCTGTTCATCTGAAAGCTGCCTCTTTCTTTCTTTTCTCTCCTTCCTTCCTTTCTTCCTTCCTTCCTTCCTTCCTTCCTTCCTTCCTTCCTTCCTTTCTTTTGTTTTGTTGTTGCTTTGTTCTTTGTTTTTTTGTTTTTACAAGACAGAGTTTCTCTGTAACATCGGCTGTCCTGGAACTCACTCTGTAGACCAGGCTGACCCCCAAAATCACAGCGATCCATCTGCCTCTGCCTCCAGAGTGATAGGACTAAAGGTACCACCACCCGTTGAAGATTGCCTTTTTCAAATCTGGTCGTGACTCCAGGTACAAGTGAAGTCCTCATTAAATCCCTTTAAAAGTTAAGTTAGACAAACCAGTATCTACACTTGTAATCAGATCTGCCTGACCAAATTGACCCAGAAAAACCTACAGGGTGGGAGAGCTTTAACCGGCATATAATTTGATTCCTTCTGAACAAATTGGGGTTAAGGAGGAAATCCTTGACTGAACGTCTACACCCTGGAAGTTCAGTTTTTAAATGCTGGTGATGTGGCTCAGTCAGGAGGGTGCTTGCCTGGCATGCACAAAGCCCTGGCTTTGACCTTGACACCATATAAATGGGAAGATGGGCACTGGATGATGACAGGTTGAAGGCCAACTTCAGTTGGAAAGCAAGTTCTAGAACAGCCTGGGCAACATAAGACCCCCATCTCAAAAGCAATCCATATATTAATCCATAAAACAAAACATACATAATTCAGAAAACAGCAGAATCACATCTCACAGATTTAAAATGAGCACCAGTGGCTGATGGTCCGTGGATTCTTATTGCTTGTATAACCTTATTTCTCTAGGATTTGTGTCGCGCGCGCGCGCGCGCGCGCGCGCGCGTGTGTGTGTGTGTGTGTGTGTGTGTGTGTGTGTGTGTGTCTGTCCGTATGCTACCTTTATGCTGAAACGTTATTAGCCCCCCAACCCCATCCCCACCCCACACCTCTTGGCTTCTACCTAAGAACCTGCATCTGCCAGTCTGTATTAGAAAAGGAGGAGGTGGCATTGTTTAATGTCTCCAAAAAAGAACTGACAAGACGTCAGAGCACAGTTTCTAACTGGGGTCCTATCAAGGTGGATGTTACTGTGGGAACTTAGGAGCCAGAAGGACCCAGGAAATCAAAGAAAAATAGATATTAGTGGGTGAACCACAGCGGCAGGTCATAACATCAAATTGTCCATCAAGCATGAAGAGGACTGTTTCTCCTAAACAAAGGGAGAAATGAAATATGTGCGCCTGCGTGGAGAAATGAAGTTTGCGCCTGGGCAAGCCAAGGTCTCGGCGGGACTCCTCAGGGTCCCTGAGTCCATCAGTTATCTATGAACCGATCTCCTCCGCTGTGGATATCACTAGACATCCTGGCACACGGATGACTCTCAAGATAATAAGCTCAACTCCCTTGGCAATGAAAAGCTCATTATCTCTCGGGCAGCTCACTCCGCAATTAGGCTAATACTAGTTAGATGTCTCACAAGGCTGACTTGAGTGAAATTGAGGTAAGACAGAAAGATGGGGACTTTAGGGAACATAGGAAGAGAAAGCAGTCCTGCGTGGGAGTCGGGAAACTTCAACATGTCAATAAAGCCAAAATTGCCTACAGATCATTGTCTGTTTTCCAAAAGGCATTTCAAACAAGATGTTTAAAGCATCGTCTCAGGGCCAGAGTGCCTATAACCCTTTGTTTTACCATACCAACCCTCCTCTCTATCCCAAATCTAAATGAAATCTGTAATTTCATTCACCAAAACCAACTCAGACACTGGAGAGATGGCCCAGTGGTTATTGAAAACTGTTTTCACTTGCTTCTCTTACAGAAGACCCCAGTTCAGTTCCCAGCACCCATGTTGGGCAGCTCACAACTGCCCGTAACTCCAGCTCCAGGGGATCTGGTACCTTCTTCTGGCCTACCCTGCCACCCACACACATGTGCACATACATGCACACATACAGATAAATAAACACAACATATATCCTTTTTTAAAAATCACTCTACCTTTATAATTTCATTTACAAAATAAAAACCTTTAAGATAAGAAAAGTTAGGGCTGGAGAGATGGCTCAGGGGTTAAGAGCACTGACTGCTCTTCCAGAGGTCCTGAGTTCAAATCCTAGCAACCATATGGTGGCTCACGACCATCTGTAATGAGATCCAATACCCTCTTCTGGTGTGTCTGAAGACAGCTACAGTGTACTCACACATATAATAAATAAATCTTTAAAAAAAAATAAGCAAAGTTCTCCCATTCCCACATTTTTACTTAGTTTTCAAACCTTGACCTGAATTTTAAACTTTATCTTTACATTTTTTATATAAACTGCATTCTTTGAGAAATATAACTCAGAAAGCCAAGAGTCATCTTTATGGCTAACTCAAAGACACTAACGCAGGTCTCTCCCATACCTCGCCTTGGAATGCGCACCATCCCTTCCCTATATGAATATCTATGTAAACACCTAAACTTGCCAACTTTGTGTCATCCTGACTCATATGGCAATTCTCTTCTGTATACATAGTCAAGGATCTAAATTTCCCTCAGCAGAAGTCCTTCAGGAAGCAGGAACCACCTCGGGATGTTTCTGGTCACATTAAACTGGCAAAGGCACATCTCCAATGCTTCCCGACCGCCTGCTTTAAACCATCTTGGCTTAAGTTATCCAGTTCCACCTAAGTCACCATGACCCCTGACCTAACTAACACCCCCGTGTGCTCAAAATCATCTTCCATGTGACTCCAGTGATTTTTACATCCCTGTTTATAGATGTGTTAATTATATCCTGGTGGAAAGGGACAATATGCGGCCTGATTAATAAAGAGACTACTTGCACTCATATAATTGCACGATTTTGCAAGATTCTGCCGCTCTAGAATGAAAAGAGCAAGACAGACAGCAGGGCCTGAAGAGGTGGCTTCTCAGTCAAGAGCACCAGATGTTCTTCCAAAGGATTCAAGTTCAATCCCTATAGCCCATAAGGTAGCCCACACCCACCTATAACCCCAAACCCGAGGATGTGATGTCCTCTTCTGTCTTCCAGCCTTTCTGGGCCATCCCATGCACAGACATACCTGCAGGCTAAACATAACATAAAAATAAAGTGAACAAATAAGACTGTGTGT
The DNA here is from genome assembly GCF_978045245.1 of Mus caroli. Taxonomy (NCBI): domain Eukaryota; kingdom Metazoa; phylum Chordata; class Mammalia; order Rodentia; family Muridae; genus Mus; species Mus caroli. Next base: position 65,146,770 of record NW_028227264.1, read on the forward strand.
GGTGACCCACGCCTTCAAGCCCAGCGTTCCAGAGGCAGAGTCAGGCAGATCTCTATGAGTGCAAGGCCAGCCTGGTCTACACAGTGAGTTCCAGGACAACCAGGGCTAAAAAGAGAGAGACTCTGTTTCAAACCAAACAAACAAGCAAGCAAAAATATTTTTTAATTAAAAAGAAAAAGTAGTTAAGTAGCATGGGGGACTAAGAGGGACACTGGCTGTAGTCACAGCAGTCAGGGAATCGAACCATGAAGAGGTTGACTTCTTCAGGCCAGGCAGCGATGGTGGTAGCACACGCCTTTATTCCCAGGACTCAGGAAGTAGAGACAGACAAATCTCTGTGAGTTCGAAACGAGCCTGATCTACGGAGTGAGTTCCAGGACAGCCAAAGCTACCCACAGAGAAACCCTGTCCCGAAAAGACAAAAGCAAAACAAAAAACAAAAGCAAAACCAATTTGACCGCATCAACCTGGATCAAGACTTCGGGGAGTCTGATGCCAGACAATTTATTCTCAACAAATTTGAACACAGTATATCATTTGTATAAAAAATTTCCTGGTGGGGGCTGGAGAGAGGGCTCAGCGGTTGAGAGCAGTGACTGCTCTTCCAGAGGTCCTGAGTTCAATTCCCAGCAACCACATGGTGGCTCACAACCATCTGTAATGGAGATCTGATGCCCTCTTCTGATGTGTCTGAAGACAGCTACAGTGTGATCATATAAAATAAATAAAGGGGCTGGAGAGATGGCTCAGTGGTTAAGAGAGCCAACTGCTCTTAAGTTTGTCCTGAGTTCAAATCCCAGCAACCACATGGTAGCTCACAACCATCTGTAATGAAATCTGACACCCTCTTCTGGTGCATCTGGAGACAGCTACAGTGTACTTAGATATAATAATAATAATAATTAATAAATCTTTAAAAAATAATAAAATAAATAAATAAATCTTAAAAAAACAAAAAACAAAAAAAAAAATGCCTGGTGTAATACAATCCCAAGTTCACAAGGATTGCATCAAACATGACTCGCATCACGTCATTTCTTCCAAGAAGATGGGTTCTTGAGATTAGAGACCTGTACTAGCCTAAGAGCCTAAGGATGAGTCTGGCCTGGTCTCTGTCATACAGATAGTAGAGAGGTCATTGGGCTATTAGCCACCTCTGTCCTGGTTGTGATAACTTGGGGGAGCCTCTGGCTATACAGATAAAGTAAGGGTCATTAGACAATTAGTTATCTCTGGTCCTAATTGTGGGAGCTTGGGAGGCCCTGGCTATAAGGGTCATTTAGATTACCATCCACCTCTGGTCCTGATTGTAGAACTCGATATGGCTTGGCCCAACAGATAAGGCAGATCACCCGGCTATTAGAAGGACAGGCTTTTCACCTTTCCCATTGGAAAGGCAATCCTGCAGCGTGTTTAACATTCCTAGTCCCCCAGGACCTGAAGATCTGTGAGCTTCACACTGTGCTCCCAACAGGGAACAGGCTGAAGTATGCAGAGAGGATTGTCTGGCAGGAGCTGTGAGCCTTGGGGATGTGGGATGTCCTTACGAGAAAAAGACTGGGTTGGGGGAAGTAATGCCCTTCCCCCACTCTTCTCCTTGACTTCAATCTGCCAAAACTCTCCATCAGCCAAATGCAATTGGAAGGGTAAGAAAGAGGGGAGCCCATTATTGCAACTTGTAATCCAGCCCAGAGGGGTGCCCTGTCATGTGTGCCCGGTAAGCATTCTGGTAACAATGCTCAATTTTCTTCTGGGAACTGCCTTCCCAGTCTCCTTCCCTGTAATTTAAACAAGAATGATGGCATTGCTGGCTTCCGGGGAAAGTCACACGATTCAGGCCTGCCCAAACACAGCGCTTCAAGCCTCTGATTACACTCTCTGGTTCAGAGACAGATATTCAACCAGTGAAGGACAATAAGGAATGAGGAAGACAAAAGCTTCTCTGAAGGGAAGATGTTAGCTGAGAGCAACCGGAAGCCATCCTGCTCTCCAAGGAGAAGCCTGGAGGAAAAGAAGTTTGACTTAAGGACAAGAAAAGCTAAGGGGAAAGAAATCTATACCCCGGTGACACTCTGATCATTATTACATTGTCCTGAAACCCATGGTGTCCACCCTGGACTGAAATGGAAAGAACATTGAAAATATAAGATTCTACAAGGCCACTACTGGGGTGTAATTTCAAACCCTGGCTCCTTTCTCTTCCAGCAAAGTTAACACTGGGAAATCCCTCATCTTTATGAAAAGTTGACTTTAAGCCAGAAATTATAATGTCTTGCCAACCTTTCTGTGACCAATAAAAAAAGACCACTTAGCTAAAGACCCCTGAAAAGCATAGTGCAAATGTCACAGGTTCTTCCGTGGGTCATTCCCACCTTCATATGTACTACCATCAGGACAGGGTGTTCTTCAGTCAGGGTGTTCTAAAATTGCATCCAGGGCTGAGCAATGACATATTGAAAAGCAACTGCGAGGAGCCCTGGCCATCTCAACACCACCAAATGGAGAAAGAAAGAAAGAAAGAAAGAAAGAAAGAAAGAAAGAAAGAAAGAAAGAAAGAAAGAAAGAAAGAAAGAAAGAAAGAAAGAAATCGACGAGACTGGCTTTATTTGAATGGAGCGGAAGGGATTCACATCTAAGACACAGAATGATGAGAAAGAGGTTGCTGGATTGAGAATGACACCTGAAACAATGTTGTTCCGGGGCTGGAAGACAATGGGAAACCTGAAAAAGCAGAGAAAATTAGCCCACGCTGGGGACACTGGGATTCAGGCTGCAACTGTCACAGCTGAGAAGCTGCAAGTCAGAGCTGGTGTGAAAGGCAAGCTAGAGTGCTTCCTCCCAGACAGGGGTCTGCTCAAAGAATACCCATGAAACACTGAGGAAGCATGAAAGCAAAGAAGCCTATGGAAGAGACCCAAGGCCAGGCTTAAAACTGCAAAAATATCAAAGACCCTGGGGCAAAGGTGGACCCTGGGAACAAGCAAGGTATCCGCACAGTCTACCCGGTGGCCAAACCCCACGTGGAAATTCCAAGACCAAAATGGAAAAAAAAAATCCACTGCACAGCAAGAAAAGGTCTTTCCACAAGAGAAGGCAGAAAAACACATGTGCAGAAGGCCTCCGTGTTCTTGTCAGTGGCTTGCTGTGCAGATATGAATACCATACTTTGATGGACCACTGGGGTTTTTTTCAGGGTCCAACAAGCCAATTATATTACAGACAAGAGCCAAAAAGCAAAGTGGGTAGCGGGGGAGGGGGTTGTTGAATACACTGTAGGCACGCTGAATACAAAAAATTTTACCAATGACGGGAAAACCGAAAGACACATCCAACAGAAACTAAAATGTCCTGCAAGGTGGTGGTGTGTGCCTTTAATCCCAGCACTTGAAAGGGAGAGTCAAACAGAACTCTGGGAGTTCAAGGGCAGTTTGGTCTACATCGTGAGTTCCAGGCCAGCCAAAACTATATAGTGAAACCCTGTATCAAAATAGATACAAAGTTTTTATTGTCTCAAGTGAAGAGAAAAAGCAGAATTCTTGCAAAATGTTTGAAAGAAATTAGTTCAAAAATGCTCATCAGCATCTTCTTGGAGAAAAGCACTGAGCTGGGTGCTCAGTTGGGCAGGAGCTGTAAGCAACACCATCATTTTCTTCCTGTGGCTAGTAATCCATCCAATCAGAAAAGAGAATCTCGTTAGCTCAATGCTTCCATGTTAAGCATTCCCCTCCTGAAGGGGAAAAAATGTGCTTGTAAGATTCAGGAAGTGGGGGGCTGGTGAGATGGCTCAGTGGGTAAGAGCACCCGACTGCTCTTCAGAGTTCCAGAGTTCAAAATCCCAGCAACCACATGGTGGCTCACAACATCCATAACGAGATCTGGCGCCCTCTTCTGGAGTGTCTGAAGACAGCTTCAGTGTACTTACATATAATAAATAAATCTTTAAAAAAAAAAAAGATTCAGGAAGTGGAATGTTCAAAGCCCAGGAAGTAGGCCACACTTAGAAAGCTCAGGAAGTTCCTGGGAAAGAAGCTAGGATGAGGGTCTTAAAACCCATGCCCACAAAGGCACACTTCCTCCACCAAGGGCCACACCTCCTAATAGTGCCACTTCCTGAGCCAAGCATAGTCAAGCCACCACAGGAGAGAGAGAGAGAGAGAGAGAGAGAGAGAGAGAGAGAGAGAGAGAGAGAGAGAAGAGAGAGAGAGAGAGAGAGAGAGAGAGAGAGAGAGAGAGAGAGAGAGAGAGAAGAAAAACTACAAACTAAAACCAACACCCTGTTGGCCTACCAAATACAAACACTCTGTCCTCACAGCCAGTGGGGTCAGAAAAATGGGAACTCTTTCTTTACTTCACAGACTATGACAGTAGCAGCACCAGGAGGTAACAGCTGCATTTTTACTGACCACTTCCCAACCACAACTACTGCATTCCACTCCACAGGGAGCATGTATGTAGTTGTAACAGCCTCCTCATGAAACAGGCGTTAGACTGTGCATGCTGGCGAATGGTAAACACTGAAGGAGATTCTCCATGGGCAATAACGACGTAGCTGTCGGCTGCTTACCTGCGATCCCAGAGGCTGAGAAGTAGAGGCTGGGTGATCAGGAGTTCAAAATCATCCTGGGCTACATAGAGAGCTGGGGTCATCCTGGGCTACATAAGAGAGACTCAAGGCCTGGAGAGATGGCTCAGTGGTTAAGGAGCTGAGTTTGGTGCCCAGCACCCAAGTCAGCACCGGTTCACCTGCAGCCATAACTTCAGGTCCTGGGAGGGATTGGTCACCCCTGTCTGGCCCCTGAGGGAACTGTACTCATGTGCACATATTGGTTCCTGAGAACCAAACTCAGGTCCTCTATGAGAGTAACAAATGTCCTTAACCACCACTCATCGCTAGCCCCTAAAATAAAATAAATACTAAAGGGAAAAAAACAAGGCTCTCGGTCAATCAAATACCCAACAAGAAGCCAATGTTTAGGAGGACACAACCTGGCACAGTTCATAACAGAGACAGTGGTGGTATCCGTGCAACCTTTGACAACACTATACAGGTCAGTTTACCTGCTTGTCAATGAAACTATCAAGTCCCTGAGAACAGAGGCTAAAAACCTCCTTATCCTCAGGCTTGGCACAGCGTGCTGGGAATGGAAGAGAATAAGCCACTCCGTAACACAAAACAGAAGGCATAATTAGTAACAACCATCGTCACAAACGGCAGGAACTCGATGGCTTCCCGGTCTTCTTGGGCACATTTTTTAAAGCTATTTCGCACTTCGAGTCATTTCTAAGTCATTCCCTTGGCAGCGAGAGTTTTGCTGACATTTCCAGAGCTTCTTCATGCACACTGAAGGATGCATGCCGTCACCATGGTTTTTCACCTGGCTGTAATGTGGCTTAATATTGTTTTGAAAAGTTTATCTGCATCTGCCCTGCTTGCGTTCGTGGTGCTAACACAGAGAGACCCCCTCCGTGGTGTCTCCATTTCCGAAGTTAATTTGGTAAACAGCTGCTCTAGGAAAATGGTCCAGATGGTTTCTGACACAGAGAGATAATAAATAAGTGGCCCTTTCCGCTCGCTACATGGTATTTGCTGTGGTTTCTGTAACGAGATGGGGCTTTTAAAGGACCAAAAAATAAAATAAAATAAAATAAAATAAAATAAAATAAAATAAAATAAAATAAAATAAAATAAAATAAAAATAAACCACTCAATTTCCATGGCCACCCAAAGCCCGCAGAAACACATGTGGCTCATATGTTTAAATGCTTAAATGTCAGATTACTCTTCCCAGGTTCAAAGTGGGTCATAGTGTGAGGGATATTACCACTATGGTGCTGCCTTGTGTCTCGTTTTGATATTCTAGTAGCAACGTGTGCTTTATACATACTACGTTGCTTAATCTTGCCTATGCTGTAGGTATTATCGTTGTTCTTATATTCTCCAAAGGAGAAATAGTTCAAGGGGTCAGGAGTGTGGTTAAATTGCCCTGGGTGCAACCCCAGCGACAAATAAACCAGGTCTGGTGGCACACTTGTGATCCCAGAGCTCAGGAGGTAGAGACAGAATGGGCAAGAAGGTTAAGATCATCCTAGCTCCAAAGGGAGCTGGAAACCACGGGATATATGAGATCGTGGTGGGGGGGGGGGGGGGAGAGCAACGAGAACGTAATTTAGGAAGGGAGGCAGGATTCAAAAGGTATCTGGTACCCAGGCTTGTGTTCCTCATGTCTACACTGTGCACCCCAGTGGTTTGTAGGTATCTACTACTGCATTGAATTCCCAGCCGTTACTGTCCACGCATCCTTCTCCCGCGGAGTTATAAAAGGTCAGCCTGGACTCACTAGCTTCTGTCCTGTAGTACTGAAGCCTCACAGAAAAATTAAACAGGCATGATAAGGATGCCTCTCTCCCCTAGCCTGCGCCCTTCTTCACTGCCCCGTGGTTCATCTTCACTCTAACGTGATAGGATTTAGAATCGCCCAGGAGGCACGCATCTAGAATGAGAGTGTTTCCAGAGAAGTTTAACTAAGGGAGGAAGTGCCATTCTGAGGATGCACAGCACCGACCTCTGGGACTGAATAGGAAAAGTGAGCTAAGCTCCAGCAGGCATCTCCCTCCGCTCCCTGGCTGCAGACACAAAGGAACGGCCCTCTCAGGTTTTTTTTGCCCAGCCCTCCCCACCATGGTGGGCGGTGAGCCTTAAATTGTGACCAAAATAAACCTCTCCTTCCCTGTCCTGTTTTCATTGGGTAATTTGTCACAGCAATCAGAAAAGCTATCCCAATAACCATTATCCCAACATCACAAAGAATGTCTTCTGGAACACCGTCGTCTCACCGGACAGTAGGGAATGCAGCGCCATTAATCCCAGTGCTCAAGAGGCAGAGGCAGGTGGGATCTCTGTGAGTTCGAGACCAGCCTCGTCTACAGAGTGAGTTCCAGGACAGCCAGGGCTACACAGAGAAACTCTGTCTCAAAAATAAAGTAAAATATAGTAAAATAAAAATATAATTCCTGCTTGTGCGCTCTCCACTCTCGCCCTCTCCCTCTCCCTCTCCCTCTCCCTCTCCCTCTCCCTCTCCCTCTCCCTCTCCCTCTCCCTCTCCCTCTCCCTCTCCCTCTCCCTCTCCCTCTCCCTCTCCCTCTCCCTCTCCCTCTCCCTCTCCCTCTCCCTCTCCCTCTCCCTCTCCCTCTCCCTCTCCCTCTCCCTCTCCCTCTCCCTCTCCCCACCTCCCACCCCCCACCCCTGGGCTATACCAGAGGATAACACTAATCTCCCTTCTCAAGGGGCTGAGGTTAGCAAGGTTCCTTTTGTCAACACCTAATAGCAAAGTGTCTGCAAACTGAACTGGATTAGGCAGGCTCCAACATCCCAGAGAAATCAAACTCAAATCGTAGGCTGCTGTGTTTATCAAAATTCCTTCCATGAGGGACCTGCCCTGTGGTTAAGAGATAATGAGCCGCTCAGAGACTGTAAGTAAAGTCGCATGGCGTGCGGGTGCTGAAGGCATCTGGGTCTTCATGGATCTTGCGTATGCTTTGATAGGACGTGTGTCCGAGGCTGTGGCTAGAGTAAGAAGTATCTGAAGTTGAGGAGATCTGGTCTTCCTGGATCTGCCTCCCCACAAAACATATCAAAACTCTCTCCTACTGAAGAAACACGGACAAGTGTTTACAGAGAACACCATGTAAGCTACCCCAGAGCTTCTAGCAGACATATAGCCAGCCTCTGCCTCCCATAGAATTGACTCTAGAAATTTTTAATTTTCTTGAGTTTAACTAGTTTCTGATTGTTAAGATTTGGAGCCCCTGCCTTAAAATAGAACTGTGGGCACCGTTACTATATGCACACAAGGATAACCCTCTTCTGGTGTGTCTGAAGACAGTGATGGTACACTCATGTAAATAAAATGAATAAATAAAAGGGGAAATCTGGGGCTGGTGAGATGGCTCAGTGGGTAAGAGCACCCGACTGCTCTTCCGAAGGTCCAGAGTTCAAATCCCAGCAACCACATGGTGGCTCACAACCACCCGCAACGAGATCTGGCGCCCTCTTCTGGAATGTCTGAAGACAGCTACAGTGTACTTACATATAATAAATAAATAAATCTTTTAAAAAAAGGGGGGGAATCTATAGCATGATATATATATATATATATATATATATATATATATATATATATATATATATATATACACATATATATACACACATACATATACATATACACACACACACGTGTGTGTATATATATATATATATATATATATATATATATATATGGTAAAGTCCATGATAAGTCCATATAAAATATGCACACACACACACTTTGAGACAATCCTTGATGTCACTCTCACCTGGAAGGTGAGGAAGGAACCTGAGACCTGGAGATAGTAAATAATTTGCCCACAGTCCCCAGTCCACAAGGGCAGAACCATTCACTGTATAAACCAACCTGGTTAAACAGACCTTCCTAGAACATTTGGAGAAAATGTATCCGGAAATACCTGTGAAAGAGGCAAGGAAGCCTCACAAGGGAACAAAGGGAGCCTGGAGAGACAGACAAGTCTCTAGGGAGTGAGGGGGTTGTACAGCTGGAAAGAGCTCATTAAAAAATATATATATAATTTTTTAAAAATCTCTGGAACCAGGCAGGCCCGTAATACTTGTAATCTCAGCAGTAGGCCAATCAGGAGTTCAAGGCCATTCACTCCCAAATGGCCAGTCTGGACTCCATGAGACTGCAGCTTAGCAGACAATAACCAGTGTCTGTGATGCACATCTAACATCACCTGTTCTCATACAGCTGATTTTTACAAATGAAAAATGGCTTTTCCTGGGCTCAGTATGTAAGGGTATCTGCTGCTGCGCCTGAAAACTTGAATTCAATCCCCAGGACCCACGTGGTGGAAGAAGAGAACCACTTCCCAATTCCTGTAGGTTGTCCTCTGACCTCCACATGCACACACACACAGACATACACACAGACACACACACAGGCACAGGCACAGACACACACTCAGACACACACACAGACATAAGCACAAACACACACTCAGACACACACACACACACAGAGACACAAGCACAGACACACACACACAGGCACAGACACACACACATACACAGACACAAGCACAGACACACACACACAGGCACAGACACACACTCAGACACACAGACACACACTCAGACACACACACACAGGCACAGGCACACACACACAGACACAAGCACAGACACACACTCAGAAACACACACACAACACAGGCACAGACACACACTCAGACACAAACACTCAGACACACACAGAGACACAAGCACAGACACACACTCAGACACACACAGACACATACACACACACAGATACACACTCAGACACACAGACACACAGAGAGATACATACATACATACACAGACACATACACAGACATAGACACACACACATAGACACACACACACAGACACACACACACTCACTTACATACCCTTGCCATATGAGGCTAACTGCAATCCAGGAAGAAAGGCCTCCCTGGAAACCAGCCTGCCTGGCACATTCCTAGCCTTTGGGACTATAAGTAAGTGCGTTTCTGTCCTTTATACCGCACCAAAGCCTATACCCACCCTCTACACTATATCTGATGCCAGGAGCTAGGTTACTGGGTAACCTGCTGGGTTACTCTAAGGAGCCTGAGCTAGTTTTGGTGCTGGTGGTGTATGCAACAGTGTGTGGCATCTCCACAACCCTCTATTCTGCAACGCTGAGGTGAAGAGCAGCCGTGGTGGACCCTCTTGCAACTGGCCTCACTTCCTCTTGATCTCCTCCCTGTCTTCCCTTCCCACACATAAATACTTTTAAAGGCTTCCTTCTGAGACATGTTGCTCTGTTCTCCCCAGGCGATAACTGTATCTCACTGCTTCTGCGATACATATTTTTTGTAGCTTAATATGATTGAAATTAACACGTGGTCCACTGAGTCTCATCAACTGCTGTTAGCTTGGACTGAAGTCAAGTTTCTCTACAGAGAAGCTGAGATCATGCCTCAAATATGGCTCAAAACCATAAGGAGGCCACCTTGGATTAAATTCTCTCCCTGGCCTTTTTTTTTTTTTCCTTCAGTCATTGGATAGAGTCAGGTCCCAACAATCACAAGAATGTGTCTGTGGTTCCAATACAGGGAAGGTTTTCATTTCTGGCTCCCACCCCAGAGCCATGTTGAAAGCCTCAAGGTTTCTTTTTGAATTGCCTTGTATAGAACCTCCCACACACACACACATAAGGATGTAGCCTTTTTTTTTTTTTTTTGGTCTTGTCAACATCAGCTGTTGAATGACCCAGATAGAGTCGCCATCTTTGGTGTTTTAACTTCATGGGGTTTTTTGACGACACAATACTGGATTTATTTGTGTGTATGTGTGTGTGTGTGCAGATGCATGTGTGTGTGCACATATGTGTAAGTGCCTGCATATATGTGTGTGCACATATACATAAGTGCCTGGAGAAGCCAGAAGATGGTATCAGATCTTCTGGAGCTAGAATCATGGGCTACTGTGACTGCATGATGTGGATACTGAGAACCAAGCTCTAGTCCTCTAGAAGAAAAACAAGCACTCCTAACTACTGAGCCATCTCTCCAGGCCCTGTTCCTCGTGCCATTTTGTTTCAGGGTTGGTTTGCTTTTTAATGCGTAGGTATCCATGCCCCTGCATGAGTTTGTGTGCACCACATGCATGCAAGCATCCAGAAAGGCCTGAAGAGGGTATCAGATCCTCTGGAACTGAAGTTACAGAAAGTTGTGAGTCTTGATATAGGTGCTAGGAAGCAAGAGTCGTAAGTGCTCTAACCACTGAGCACCTGACCTCAGCATAACCAGAATAGAAGGACCTCGGCACCATGAGGCAGAGATGATACTACAGGCTCAGAGGCTGCTGGCCAGGTAATGGGACAGTTAATAAATCATAACGTCCCTAGAAAGCACAGAGGAGGGATTTAAAAATACCTTACCCTGCTCCCACAAGTGTCCAAAAGATCAATGGGCAAGAGTGAGCTACGCGTTCATGCATTTACTTGCTCATGCCTTTAAACCATTAATTACATCCTAGGAACACAAAATCTAGGGGTAAACATAAAGATAGTATTAAATTGATAGATGCTAGATTTGGCATATCAAGACCCGTTTGTGGGCTGGCAAGATGGCTCAAGTACAGGCACTAGTTATGCAGGTCTAGTGACCCTGGTTCATCCCCCACGTGAAGGTGGATAAAAGAAATCAGGTCTACAAGTGCACTATGGCACATGCACGCACATGCAACGATTTCGAAACACTTTTCTAAAGAGGGGTGGAGGGTAGACTCTGCAGTTAAGAGCACTGGCTGCTCATCCAGAAGATCCAGGTTCAACTCCCAGTACCCACGAGGCATCTCGGAACCATCTGCATCTCCAGTGCCAGGAGATCCAGGCAGATCTATTTTTGTGCTGAGGTCACCTCCATGAGGAAAGAAAACACCTGGAAAGAGTTGCAAAGCAGGGGGAGCTGGAGAGATGGCAGGATCTATCTTGTAGGGATTCTAGTCAAGAAAATCACTCTTTGATGTCAGGAGACACCAGCATGAAGAGGCTGTGAAGAACGAAATCCACGGGGCACAAGCTGTGCGCAGGTCTCAGGACGGCACTGGGCACATCTGGTGGATCGCAAGCACCTGTAACTCCAGTTCCAGAGGATCTGAGGCCTGTGTGTGACCTTTAATAAAACCTATGCATGCACTCACATAAAACACACACATGCACTCAGGCACACATCTATCAAATAGGCAAATAAGTAAGCCTCTTGAAATGAATGTGTAGAAAGTGCACTGAGAATGTAGCTCCATTGATAGAGTGCTTGCCTAGCTCACACCACATCCTGGCTTCAATCCCAAGCATTACAGAGCCGGGCATGATGGTGCACACCTCTAATGCCAGCACTAGAGAGGTACAGGCAGGAGGATCAGAAGTTCAAGGTCATCCTTAGCTTCATAGTGAGTCCAAGACGAGCTTGGGATACATAAGACATCAAAACAGAGGAGTGGACAACAACCGGATAATGAGCGACATCCTCCTAACGCCGTGCTCTTTGGCTCTGGTTAAAGATTAAAATAATTTTAAGCTTATTGCTTTCAAGTCCTCTGTATACTATTCTTCAGATCCATTTTTCTGGCCCTCAAGTGAGATTCTATATCACAGGGAGGGGAGGGGGGCGAGAAGGGAGACTTGAATTATATGTGAGGTTACTTTCAGCCTTAAGGGTTGGGAGTAGGAACAAGACTTAGAGAGTAGAAGTGTTAAGTCGAACCCTGATAACCTGAACTTGATTCTGGATCCCATAAGGCAGCAGGAGAAACCCAACCTCCACATGCTATGACACATACACAATCACACATACCCACGCAATAAATAGGATAAATAGATGATGGATGAGTGGATAGATGGATGAATGGGTGGAAGGATGGATGGATGGATGGATGGGTGGAAGGAAGGATGGATGTGGATGGATGGATAAATAGGTAAACAGACAGATAAATGGTAGATAGATGGGTGGATAGATAAATAGGTAGATAAACAGATAGGTGGTAGATGATGATAGATAGATCATAGATAGGTGATACATAGATAAATAGATATGATAGATGTGATAGATCATAAGTAGATAGATAGATAGATAGATAGATAGATAGATAGATAGATAGATAGATAGATAGATAGATAGACAAAGCAGAACAGGGCTTCCTAACTATCCAGACTGATCCAATGGCCCCCCCCTCCTGATTAATCTGCTCTGGAAGCAGCTGACACTACAGGTGATCTTACAGGTAAATGTGAGCAACCAGAGAGATCACCCTCAAGACTAAGGACAGTCGCCACGGCAAGGCTGAACAAAGCCTTGAAGAGAAAGACATGTCCCTTCAGTTCCTCTGTCTTGAAGCTGTCAAACAGTGCAAACTGCTACTGTTTGATAAAGCTTGATAGCGGTGTAGCAACCAGCCTTAAAACCGGACCATCTGTGACAAGCCTGGGGTTGTTCCCTATCACGGTGGCCCAGATCTCTGTTGCTCTGGAGGGTCCAAGGAAGGGGCTTATATGCTGAGAAACAGAGAATCTAGACAGCAGCAAACAAGACCCCCAAACCTGCCTTCTATGTGAGCCTAGCAACACATCCTCCTACCCTGTAGAGTTCTGAGAAAATGCAGCCCCATGTTACACTTGAATGAAGAACTCTGAGACAGAACACCCAGCCATGCCAGGTTCCTGGGCCCCATGTAACTGGTCTGATAGATGGTTCTTTAAAAGGGAGACACTTTCGGGAGTGTGCTGGCCCACACATTTTATTCCGGCACTCATGAGGGAAAGACAGGTTGATCTGCATGAGTTTGAAGGCCAGTCTAGGCCATGTATTGAGTTCTAGACCAGCCAGGGATACAGAGTGAGACCTGGCCTGGAAGCAGGGGCTGGTATCAGACAATTATTAAAACAAGAGACTCCTAGGAATCCCATGTTGGAGGGAGAGAAAACCTAAATCTGCTATGACATCCAGAAGAGGAATTTGCTGCTGCAAGAAGAGATTTCACACACTTCTGACAACGCATTAGGCCAACTCCAGAGAGCCCTATACCTCAAGGTTTCCTCTACTTAAACCTAAAGTTCACATCAGGACAAAGACAGGCTCGGAGGTCAGTGGGCCTTCTCTTGGCTTGTTCCTTTTCCCCACGTGACCACAGTGACTAAATTTCAGCTTTTCAATGTTGCTTGACTCTCTTAATGGGTCTGTTTTGGACAGGCGACCCAGCCTGGCTTGTAGAAACTGCCAGAAGCCAGGCTTTGAATCTAGAAACTCTGGAGTCATAGAGTGTGTGAGACAATAAACATTTTCTGTTCATGCTGCTACATGCTGAGACAGTGTGACCCCCCAGAGCAACACCTAAGACATATTTGATATATTATCTTTCTTTTTCCTCTGACTCTAAAGAATCTCATAATAATTTAATCATATGTCATGGGTGTCTTCCCACATTGATCATCTGGGACTCAGACGACAGACCTTTCATCCATGTGCACATTGAGAGACTTGTCTCTTAGATGAGGAGTCTTGCAAGTTCCCCGAGAGGACTCTCAAGATAAATGGTGCCTTCAAAATGAGAAATCTAAACAAATAATCTGTTCTAAATCAAATTAGTAACATAATGTACAGCCAAAGCTGCTGGTAAGGGAGTCAAGAGGTGCCACCTCAGAGAACTGGTTATGTTGATAGAGACAAAGAAGGTGGCTGCCAAGAATGGGGGGCGGGGGGTGGGGTAGGGGGCACAAAACTCAGCATTTCTGCAGGCGTTTCTGCAATGCTCCACACTGCCACTAGATGGCAATAAAGTTGTATTGTGTGATCATTCACTTAGCCAGCTGAAGTACTTTCAAGAAGCTTCACTGAATAAAAGCCAAAGAAATTCTTAGTTGCTTAGTTGACATAAAATTTTAAATGACTATTTCTGTTCGGGAATTAAAATTACATTTCACAGATTGATTTGGGGACCAAAGGTCATTTTTGGAAAAAAAAAAAAAAAAAAAAAAAAGGTGAGTTCTAATGTATTCGTTATTTATCTTAAATACTGATAGCCTAGGGCCAGTGTGAGATGGTCCAGTGAGCATCTGCTGCACAGCTTAGCAACCTGAGTTTGATCCCTGGAACCTACGTAAATGTGTAAGTAGAGAACTGACTTAACAAAGCTGTCCTCTGACCACTTGCGTGCCTTGGCACATACGCCATAAACATAAAACTCACTCTGTCTCTGTCTCTGTCTCTCTGTCTCTCTGTCTCTGTCTCTCACACACACACACATGCATACACACAAATAAACCATGAATACCTTTCTCTCTCTCTCATACACATTCACACATATAGTAATAATGATAATAATAATTTAATAATTAGAAATATATTGATCACATTTTATAAGCATTCATCCCGCCGATTCATAATCTTTAATTTGAGGCACATTCATTTCAATTTTTAAAAATTGGTACAGAGAGATCAAAGAACAAAAGGTCACCTACAACTACAGGTCATGTCTCCTTTCTTTCCTCCCGACTAGTCCCGGCTATAAGAGGTCATCTAGCTTAATAATTAAGCATACAGGCCTTGGAACTAGGTTGGGTAGGTTTAAATCCTGTTTCTAGCTTGAACTGTATCTCATTAGCACTGTCACAAATAAATGAGTTTTTAAAATGAATTCGTATACACGGAGTAGTGGTAGTAACATTTCAACAGAAGTTTCAGATATTGAGTATTTTTTCTTTAAGGTCCTTGTCTCTGAGGTACCCTGCACTGTGTTAACACGTAGTAAGAACAGAAGCATGGACCACAGCCAAGAGAACCAAGGTCCACAGATAAAGAGGCAAACGGGGTCAACAGGAATTGGTCCTTACTGTTGACAGAGACGACACCCTCGCAGAGAATAAACTAGAACGCAGCCTTCAGGATCTGAAGTCAGTGAACCTTCACCCCTATCATGGCAAAATCACTCTTATTTATCGACTGAGGAAACTCCCCTGAGACAAGCATGCAGCCATATTAGCACAGCTGAAACCTTGAACCATTCGCACACACTGCCATCCATTCACTGTGTTCTGGTTATTGTCCTGAACCTCCTAAGGAACCTGACCTTTGCTACAGCCAAGTCAGAGACAGACAGAGAGAAGGAGCGGGTATGTTGGAAGCTTAGACTTATGCAGTAAGATAATAGTTTTCAGGGGCTAGAGAGACAGCTCAGTGGTCAAGAGCACTAACTGTTCTTCCAGAGGTCCTGAGTTCAATTCCCTGCAACTGCACGGTGGTTCACATCCATCTGTCATGGGATCCAATGTCCTCTTCTGGTGTGTCTGAAGACAGCTACAATGTGAATGTGTTCATATAAATAATATAAAACCAAAATCTTTAAAAGAAAAAAAGCTAATAAAGCTAACGTCTTACCTATATATGAAAAAAAAAAAAAAGATAATACGTTTCTCAAGAAAGTTCCCAGCCTTCTCTGCCCCCAAACAACTCAAAGTCATTTTGCTGTTGGAGAAAGCCAAGGGGGTTTGAAAGAAAAAGCAGAGAAAGACAGTGTTCGTTCATGGTTACCTTGCAGTCAGTGACCAGTGTGCTCCTGAGAAGGGACTCTGAGAATTTCCCCTTGTCTCCCACCGCTGGGTTCGGAGACAGGAATACTAAAGCGCCCAAGTAGACAAAGGGCTTCTGGAACAGGATATTCAGCCCCACTGCAGGTGGAAACTGCAAACTGAAGGACTCCTCAGTCCAGCAGCTACCGGAGCTGGAAACTATCTGCCTTGCGTGGGGGCAGATGGCTCTGTAAGAGAGCTGCAGAAGTCCCCAAATGGTGGCGGCACAATGCAGTCAGAAATACGAGATGAGCCCAAGTCTCTCCCAGAGCAGCTAGTGAGGAAACTGGAAGAATTGTCCCAGCACGTGGAAAGTCACATCAGAGATGCAGAGAAAAGCTGGGCCCTGGGAAACAAGGGAGGGTGTGGCTGGGAATACCCCAGAAAGTGGGTAGATCCCACAGGAAGTGGTTTCAGCTGTTTCCAGAATAAAACAGATAAGGTGCTCACTTCTACCACCCAAAAGTTCAAGGCATTAGGGGTCTGGCTATGGTCCAGTTTGCTTTCCTGTTGCTGACATAAACACCTTGACCGCGAGAAACTTGGGGAAGGAAAGAGTTTATTTCAGTTTATACTCCCAGCTCACACTTCTTCGTTGAGGGAAGTCTGGGCAAGACCTTAAACAGGAACTGAAGCAGAGAGACTGTGGAGACCTGCCTTGCTCCCAGGCTCCTGGTCAACTGTCTTTCCTGTACAGCTCAGGCCCATCCCCCTAGGAATGGCACCACCCACAGTGGCCTGGGCCCTCTTACATCAGTTAGCAATCACAGAAACGCCTCTACAGATAAGCGCACAGGCTGATCAGATAGAGTTAGTTCTTCAGCTGAGGATCTCTCTTCCCAGGTGCCGCACGGGGACAATCAAGATGAATGAATCATCACGAAAAGCTAATGCTGCCCTGCTCCAGGACCCCAAGTCATCCAGGACCCACGCTTGTTGGCGCTTTACCACCCTGGCCCAGAATACCACTCTTTAGGAAACTACTAAGGTGGCTCGCACCCCCGTTCCAGCCTGAGAGGAAGAAAGAAATAAAATACAAAGGCAAGGGCTGGCGTGAGTTTATTTAATACCGCGACCCAGACCCTCCATATTGGCCCTACTCGGCACGCGCTGGGCAGCATTTTTGTATACTTGAGTACGTGGCCTGACATGGCCAACAGCTACCCTTGATTCACATAAAAGAATATACTTAAAGAAAATAAGAAAGCTGTAGTCCCTTCTAAAAACCTTAACAGATTTTGATTTCCCCAACCATCGCAGTACAGTAACATTTTAATAACATTGTCAGCTACATTTAAAAATCTTCAGTATTAAAATGGCTCTGGCACATATATTTATTCTTTTTATTTCCAAATTCCTATGTAATTTATTCCCCCAACTTGTTTCTCCAGATGGTTAAAAAAAAAAAAATGGATACAGAGGGCTGGGGTATAACTCAGTCGGTATAGTTCTTGCCTAGCATGCATGTTGCCTAGCAAGCGTGTTGTCCTGGATTGACGCCCCAGTGCTGCATAAACCAGGAATGGAGGCGCACACCTGCAATCCCAGCTCTTGGGGGGGGCTGGAGGCAGGAGGATCATCCTTAGCTGTATATCTAGTTCGAGGCCAGCCTGGACCACAGGAGACTGGATCTCAAACAATAAAACCAAAATAAACAAAAGAGAGGTAATCCTGTGTCAATTTGCATCGACCTGTGCAGATCTTGTCTGCTGGACATGGACGCTGAAGACCTGAAAGAACAGGGCGGACTAGAGTGTGATGCTGTAGACAACCTTACTTCGGCTTCTGTGTCCTTTTATACACAATGTAACAAAGAAAGGAATGATCCAAGGAAGGCTGTTTGAGTTTTGAAAAAAAAAGTGATCAGAAAAATATGCAAATTAGCACCAGTAAGCTCATACTAAGAATTAACAGGGCAGCCCTTTCCCAGAACTTTCTCAGGACAGACCAGTTTAAACACAATTACCTGGAATGTACTGTAGACTATACCTGGGAAAGCACAAAAGCAAGGCAGAAGGCCATATCCAGATTCAGGGTACACTGACCAGACTGGGTTCTATAGCTATGTCCAGACATCCAACAAGAAAAAACATGCCTTACGGCTTGAACGTCAATGTTTAACACAGGAAGCACAAAATCATGTCCAAGAACAATCCAGGAAACAAGACACCCCTGAGGTAAAAGGCCTTCTGCCTTTTCTCCTGGAGCCTTTCCCACAGTTCCCCCAAGGCATTCACTGTTCACTGCGGCTCATTCTTCTGTGCTCCGACAGTGATGGGTATAGATATACAAGGGCAGTTTAGTCCATAGACTGGCCCGTGTCTACGAGATAACTTGACGCAAACACACAGTTGTCCCTTGTATTTAGTACTTTTCTGCCGCTGCGATAAGACACATCATGACCAAGGCATCTTAAGGAAGACGGCCTTGTTATGTTGTCTTGTGGTCCCAGAGGGTTAGCACCTGTCTTGTGGTCCCAGAGGGTTAGCACCTATAACAGCACGGAAGAGGCAACAGGCAGGCAGGCATATGGACCAGGATGCTGGGAGTTCACATCTTGAACCAGAAGCACAAAGAGGAGAGAAGGGCAAACTGGGAACAGTGCAAGGTCTTTGGAACCGCAAAGCTCGCGCCCAAACTTACTTCCTCTAGCAACACTACACTAGCTAGACCTCCTCAAATAGCGCCACCAACTGGGATCTAAGAGTTCAGATGCCAGAACCCTTGTGAGATGTTAACTTGTTAGCATTCCTTCTAGGCTCCGCCCATCAGTTACCTAGCAACAGCCAGGATGGCCTGGCGTGCTATAAAAAGGACTGTTTGGCTTCTGTGCTCTCCCTGATCTCTCTCCTCTCTCTCTCTCTCTCTCTCTCTCTCTCTCTCTCTCTCTCTCTCTCTCTCTCAATTCCCATCCCTTTTTCCATCCCTCCTTCCTCCCTCTTTTTCTGTCCCTCTCTTTCTCTACCTTTATTCCCTTCTCAACACCCCCCTCCCATGCCCCAAATAAACTTCATTTTATACTAGACCCATCGTACTTCTGGTACCTCAGGGTGATAGGGATGCCTCAGAATGGTCCCGCTAAGCCCCCCTCCCTGCCCCAACAGCACAATACCATGTTTTACAAAACATATCCTGAGAGGTTTCTCATTGAAACCACCCAGCCCTCTTAGACATCTGAACTAGAAGTGGATGGAGGGGAGAGAGAGTGAGGAGCAGAGGCTGAACCAGGCTGTGAATCAACCGCCAAGGTCTCCAGCAGGCTGCGGACTCCCAATAATTGACACAGTGAAGCCAGCCAGTAGTCTATTCTGTCAAGCAAGGGTGAGTGAAAGGTCACGTGAGAGTCAAGGTCATTGAAAAGGGCTTCTGGCTAGTCTCCAGTGCCTCCCACTGAGACCCTGGAAGTCAAGCCTTAGTGTGGAGATGTTACAGACAGAAGAGTCTGGGGTCTCAGACCAGGTGAGCATCCCTGCTGACTGTATATGAGGAAGAAATACATCGATGAAGTTTGAAACCCGAGAGTGGGGCAGCTAATGGTTAGTTATATAACACAGCAGCAAAACACTTTAGTGTTTGCATACTGTAATTATTCTCCTGATGGCAGCGCAGGAACCTGTAGTTAAAGAGAAACCAGTAAGTCTGGAACTTTTGTTCCTACCTGGCGTTTGCCCTAACCCTGGCATTGCTGGCACCATCTCATAGGGAAAGTTTCTCACATCTTGTCTTGTTTATAGGAAAACTGCATATCCTATGCCCTTTAACCACAGTGACAGAAGTGTAAAATATAGAGAAGCCAGAGAGAGGGCTCAGTAGATAAAGGCACTTGTCACCAAGCCTGGAGGACCTGAGTTTGAACCCTTGTACCCACATGATGGAAGGAGATATAACCTAAGCCTACCTCTGACCTCTGACCTCCGACCTCCTCATGTGTACTGTGACATACATGGGAAACCCCCTCCACATGCACACAGAATAAATAAAACTAATATAAAAAAACAAAAACAAAACAAAAAAAACCTTTAAGTCTGGCAGTGGTTGTGGCACAAGCCTTTAACCCCAACACTTGAGAGGCAGAGGCAGGAGGATACCTGTGACTTCTAGGCCAGCTTCCCAACCCCCTCCAAAAAATTATGTCAAAACTACAAACCTGGAACTTGATCTGTAGACCAGGCTGGCCTCGAACACAGAGATCTGCCTGCCTCGGCCACCCAGTGCTGGGATTAAAGGCATGTGCTACAGCCACCCAGCATAACACACATTTTTAAAGATTTCCTTTTTTTTAAGGTGGGTATGTGAGTTTGCCTCCACATCTGTGCCTGGTGCTCACAGGAGCTCCCCTAAAGCTGGATGGAGTTCCGTGAGTCACTAGCCATGGGTGCTAGAAACTAAATTGGGTTTTCTGCAAGCTCAGTTAACAGCTAAGCTTTCACTCCAGCCCATAAAATGACATTTTTTTTTTTAAGTTAGAGGTTGGTGTTGAGAGGAAATTTTTATTTGTTTGTTTTATGTGCTATAGCTCATGTGTGGAGTTCAGAGGATAACTTGTGAAAGTTGATTCTTCCCCCTTGCTGAGGCAGGGTCTCTCTTGCTTCCACTACTCCTAAGTGGGTACTCCAGGCTTGCTGGCCTGATGGCTGCCGGATGGCTCCTCGGCCTGGACAGCCCCTCTCACTGTAGGAGAGTGCTGGGTTACTTACAACTGCATCCCGCTTTTCACAGTCTGCAACTTCGAGGAATCCAGCTCACCAGGGAAGCATTTCTCTCTCTCCTTCACTGCTATTTTTTCCTTCAGATTCACCGAAGAAAACCACGCAAGCTGTGTTTCGGTTGTCTAGATCTAAAGAGGTGAGGCCACTTGCGAATGTCCAAGTCTGAGGAAGTGAGTGGTGTTGGGGACAGAGATGATTAGACAAACAGGTTTGTCACGAGCCCATGATAACCTTCGGAGAGTTTGACCGGCCACGCTGGCTAGTCTGGCTCCTTCTCTCTGTCCTCAGCCTTTGGTAACAAGAACGTTCCTCTTCTCTAATTACAGGGTGAGCACCTCTCACAGTATGGATTTCATGACCTGCTTCAGGGGAAGGTCGGAGAATTCTCTCAAGGCTTGCCTGGGAGATGGGGAGAAGGTCTTCCCTCTTCTTCTAGGTTTTCTTTTTCCTTTCTATCTTCCTTCCTTCCTTTCTTTATTTTTAATCTCCCCTTCCCTTTCTCCCTCTTGCTCTGGCCCATAGTTTCTATATTATTTGTTTCTCATTATGTATGGTTGTAAGCCACCATGTGGTTGCTGGGATTTGAACTCATGACCTCTGGAAGAGCAATCTTAACCACTGAGCCATCTCACCAGCCCCTTCTTCCAGGTTTTCAAATGACACGATGCTGCCTATGAAGAGCACATCTTGAACTTCATCATCAGAGCCAATATCTCAATAGGTAAAATCCAAGACACTTGCTCTCTACAGGAAGTAAAAAAAAAAAAAAGATAGAAACTAGGGAGGTAGCTCTGTTGGCACGGGGCTTGCCAAGCAAGCTGGAGGAGCTCAGTTAGAGTCCCAGCTCCTGCACAAAAAGCTAACTACACTTGCCTTACTCGCTACAGTCCCGAACTACGCTGGCTGGCCAGGAAAACAAGGTGGGTGGCACAGACTCACACACACACACACACACACGCACCCTCATACAGACAAACATGCAGGCAAACACACCAAACTGGAGTCACAGACAGTTGTGAGCTGCCATGTGGGTGCTGGGAATCCAATCAAATCTGGGCCATTTGGAAGAGCATCCGGTGCTCTCAACCCCTGAGCCATCTCTCTAGCCCCTAGCCTACTTAGTTTAATATCCAATAATATATAAAAAACAATCTTTACATTTACTGTTAATCACAAAATAAAATACACCCTTGCTAAATAATATAAAAAAGAGACCTGATGTGTAAACATGCCTTCCTTTAGAGCTGCTACAGGTGAAGGTAAGAAGTCAAAAAATTTAAAAAGTGTTTATCATGGAAATTATATCATGGAAATTATAAGTTGACTAATAAAAGAGCAGAGCCACTAACTTCTAGGACATGACTTGATTTGGAAGCTAAACACCAGTCAAGTTATTCTCCTGAAACTGACCTCCGAGAGTAACAGTTTTATATTGAAAAAGATGATTGGACAACCTCTAAAGGATCTGTCTTCCCGCCCAGCTTACAACGTGAATTTTTGTTTTGAGGCGAGACCTCCTGTATCTCCACATTCTAGTCACTGTTCCATTGCTGTGACAAGACACTGAAGGCTGCAACCCTTATAACTGGGGCCTAAACTCACTTAATTAAACTCACTTAATTAAACTCACTTAATTGGGGCTGGCTTACAGTTTCAGGGGTTCAGTCCATCATCATCATCATGGTGGGAGCAGGCAGGCAGCTGGCAGGCAGACACGGGGCTAGAGGAGCTTGCAGCGACATCCTCATCTTCAAAGGCCACTCCCAGCGACACGCTTCCTCCAACACGGCTACATCCCCTAGTTCTGTCCAATAGCGTCATCCCCTGGTGACCAAGCATTCAAATCTATGACCCTATGGAGTGATTCTCCTTCAAACAACCTGCTCCTCCACACCCAGGCTGTGCACTCAGGTTTAATGCAGTATTGGGGATAAATCCCAGGGTTGCATACACTCTCCCAGCCCCCAGCAACCAACTTGCAAGTTGAGTTCCGTCCTCAGGTCCCCTCAACTGCTTGGTTTGGCCCCAAGGTTTGTTTTTATTTATTATTGTTATTTCTACGATTATCATTATAGTTAGGGTTGTTTAGGTTTTTTTTTGTTTTGTTTTTTTTAGATTTGTTTAGTTTTATGTATATGAGTGCTCTTTCTGCATGTATACCTGCATGACAGAAGAGGGCATCAGGTCCCATTACAGATGACTGCGATTGCTGGGAATTGACCTCAGGACCTTTGGGAAATTAGCCTCTGTTCTTAACTGCTGAGCCATCTCTCCAGCCCTATAGTTAGGGTTTCTATTTTTGCAATGAAACACCAAGACCAAAAAACAAGTTAGGAAGAAAGGGTTTATTTGTCTTACCTTCCACATCACTGTTCATCATTGAAGAAACTCAGGACAGGAACTCAAACAGGGCAGGAACCCAGAGGCAGTTGCTGATCAGAGGCCATGGAGGGGTTGCTGCTTGCTGGCTTGCTCATCATGGCTTGCTCAGCCTGCTTTCTTATAGAACTCAGGACCATCAGCCCAGGGTTAGAACACAGTGGGCTGGGCCCTCCCCCACTGATCACTAATTAAGGAAATCCCCTATAGCTGTATCTCATGGAGGCATTTCCTCAATAGAAATTCCCTCCTTTCAGATGACTCTAGCTTGTGTCTTACCAATATTTAAAAGCATAAAAAGAGAAAGATGTCTACTCCACCCTAAGGACCCTCAACTCTAGTAGCAACTGGCTTGAGCTGTTTGATGAAGGATGAAGGTAAGGCATGAATGCTCCTCCAACTGGAATGCAAGGTCAAATGTCATTAATTATGTTCCCTGATAATATGGTTGGCTGACCCAAGAGATCTGGAGTGGGGGTGGGATGGGAGTGGAGTTAGACCTTCACACACCCAGTCACCCCAGGAATGTCAAGGATGGATCACACATAGATGGGGTGAAGAAATCATCCCTGGAGTGGTAAGGATGGATCACATATAAATCCAACTGTTAGGTCTCAAACCCAAGACAAACAGCTAACAGAGGTACCTATTACCATATCAAAGCTGACCCTGGCCACCAAGTTTTCCCACCATCCCTGAGTCCCTACCCATTCCAGGGTCCTCCTGGCTGGCATACTCCACCCCATACCCTAAACTTCTCCAGTCACGAGGCTGGACTGGGTTTTCCCTTCCCCCAGCCTCTCTGGCTCCTATATAATTCAGCCATTTCGGTTACATTATCTTTTAGCCCAGGTTGCCCCTCTTTGTTAGTGTCTTCTCTCTTGCTTTCCCTGTCTCTCTCTCTCCACATAGCCCAGCTCAGTATGACAATGTTCACTCTGCACTCTCCCAGATGCCTCTTTTTGTCCATATTCTGTATTCTCTCTTATGTCTGTAACAAACCTTCTCCTCCACCATACCTAAGAACATCATGAGCGCCTCCTATTTCTTTCTCTTTTTTTTCCATCCATAAATCACCCCCAGAATGGTGAAGATGTGTACGGTTAGCACTCTGTCTAAATCCCATCCCACAATTACCTGGCAACAGCCAGGTAGGCCTGGCCCACTACAAAAGGGTTGCTTGCCCCCTCATCCCTTTCTTACTCCTTCCTGGCTTGCTTCTCTCCTGCCCTATTGGGCTCTTCCCTTCCCACTTCCTTTCTCCCTCTCTCCCTGTGGTCATGGCCACTCTCTACTTCTCTGCTCTCTCCCTCTCTCTGCCTTTCTCTGCCTCTACTATCCTCTTGACTCCCCTCCCCATGCCCTGAATAAACTCTATTCTATAATAATATATAATAATAATAGTATAATAATAATATATAATATATAATAGTATAGAATGTGGCTGGTCCTTCAGGGAGAAAGGATGGCTTGGCATGGGCCCGCTGAGGCACCCCCTCCCCCCATGCCTCACCACACCCCCATAGAACATATTCTTATACCTCTTTGTCTTTTTATAATCACATCGTGTGCCACATAGATGAGGTCACCCCAGGAATGGAGGGTAGATCACATATAGATGAGGTTACCCCAGAAATGATAAGGATGTATCTCACATGGATGAGGTTACCCCAGGAATGGTGAAGATGCATCACACATCGATGAGATCACCCCAGGAATGGTGAGAATAGATTACACACCCAGTCACTCCAGGAATGGTAAGGACGAGTTACACAGAGATGAACTCACCCTGGGAATGGTGAGCGTGAGCCCCCTACAGAGAGGGTTAGGGCATTTGCTGAAAATCCCTGCCACCGAGATCAGAGAAAACGGAAAAGGTTAAATACGGAAGAGACCTTCAAAGGTCACCTCCCTCTTTGCATGGAAGAGGAAGCCAAGGTCCCAGAAGGCTGCGTATCTCTCACAGAGTGCATTTACAGAAAAACCCAACCCAAGACTGCAGGCGCCTTCCACTGCAGTAACAGAAATGGGAAGGGGGAAAAAAAAACC
Source organism: Mus caroli (assembly GCF_978045245.1). NCBI lineage: Eukaryota > Metazoa > Chordata > Mammalia > Rodentia > Muridae > Mus > Mus caroli. The sequence continues at coordinate 65,172,094 of NW_028227264.1, forward strand.
ACTGAGAGAGTCAGGCGAGCGGGGGACACGGTCTCCCTTCCCCCCACCTCAGGGTGGTGGCAGGCAGCCAACTGGAGCTTGCTGCATATTTAATTTAAACCTTTGTCTGCCCTGGCAAGGACAAAGTACAATCTGTTTTATGTAAAAAGTCTTCCCTGAGGAAAGCCTCAGCCTCCAGCTGCGAAACTGATTGATGTTCTTAAAACCCCCACAGGAGCCTCTGTAGGGATCCGAGGTTGCAGTTTCCAAAAAAAGAGTTGGTGGGGGGGAGGGAGGGGACGGGGAAGGAAAGCACTCCAAACAAACAAGCAAAACAAAATTTCTTGCTTTTATTGTGTTACTCTCAATCTAGGAGAATTAGCCTGAAACTAGAGGAAGAAGCCTACAAATAAAGCCTATATTTTACAAGCGGATTTCGGAGCCCCAGATGGGAGGGGCTGGGACAGCAAGCTGCCGCGGGAGGCTGGAGTCTCGTCTAGGAGCTTTGTCTACAAGCTCCTTCTGCCTTGCCTTAGATGGCCTAATCTAATCAATGCAGATACCAAAACGTCCTAAAGATGCCTTAAAGTGAAGCCTTCGTGTCAAGGAACATCACGGTTGGAAATGGTCACCGAACGTGAGATGGAGATTAGGAGTCACCTTGTTTTGAGAGCTCTGTGGGTTTCCGGGTAGCCTGTTTCAGAGACCCTGATTTAGGAGGTCACATGTCTTGCAAAACCAAGGCGTGCATTGTTGCAACCCAGTTTGGGGTCACCTCCAAGTGTATCTGGACCTTCTAGACTTCTGACTGAAGCCCTTAGTGACCTCAGTCTCAGCTGGCGCGCAATGCCAGGTTAGCGTCGAGGTGCGCTGAGGAGACCCAAAGAGGGCGGAACCACCCTGCATAGTATTAGACTTTTAACTCTGCTCCCTCCCTCGGTCCCCTGTATCAGATTGGTTGGAAGGAGAGCGTGGGTTAAGGGGGCATGGACCTGCCTTCCCCTTTCTGGTTCAGGAGCCAAACTTCATCTTGGAGTCAGAACAAAGCCATGGCCGGATCAGACTAAGGAGCTCCAGCCTGTTTTGGGACAGAGCCAGGACCCAGAAACCATTGCCATGAGCCACCAGTTGGCTCCGGTCCCGGAAAACTTGTGCAGCTGCCGCACAGGCCAGACTGGGCCTGCACACTGTCACAGTGCCAGGCCCTCCATTAAGGACCCCGGTCTCCGCTCTCACCAGGCTCACACCCAACTTGCCCCGTGTACTTTGGCATCCTCCTGCCTTGAGGTGTGCCCTGGGATTACAGGGGAGACTTCAGAACCACCACCGAGTGACCTGCCTCCTCTTATCTTTCTGGGAATTACACAGTTGTTCTGGAACCCCTTGGAGAGGTCAAGGTAGATGGCTCCGGTCGCTGGTCTGATGAAAATGGAGGATTGAATCATTTCCCTTAACTCTGTGTGGTCTAATTTAAGTGCCTGTCATTAGTGCTTCTAAGGAGAACACAGGCGCCCTAGCCCTGAAAACTGAAATCCCTCTCCGAAGGCCCTAATGATGGGGACAAAAAAAAAAAAAAAAAAATCAATGAATGGCCACATTCACAGCTGTTTCCAGAAGTGTTCCCTGTTTTCTTGGACATTAAGCTTCAGTAATAAAGTTAACAACAGTACAATCATCCCTAGGAAAGGCCAAAGAAGGAGAAAATCTGTTTTGAAAAAAGATCCAACCATCTCTTCCACACACCCGAGATTATTTCACCATGCAGTCATTTCTCCGGGTAAATGTTCCCATTGACCCTCAGTTAGATGATCTGAAAGATCTGGCTTTTGCCCCAGTTGTATGAGTCCCTCTCCTGCTTGAGTATAAACCTCCAGAAATCTGACAGACTGTAACAAGTCTGTCTTTAAAGGATGTGTGTGTGTGTGTGTGTGTGTGTGTGTGTCATGAGCACACACAGGTTAGAGTACATACATGAAGGTGCCAGCAGAGACCAGAAGAGTGCCAGGCAGTTGTGAGCCTCCTGACATGGGTGCTAGGAAATGAACTTTGGTCTTTGGCAAGAGTTCTTAACCACGAAGCCATCTCTCCAGCTCCCCAAAGCTACCTTTCGAATCCCTTATCATCAGGCAAAGGTCTACAGGCGTTCAATAAGCCTGGGTCTTAAGCATCTTTCCTGATATAGGAAACAGGGCAGGATGCCACAGTGGGGTCAGTGACCTAGAGTCCCTGTGGAGGGTGACCCAGTAGTGCTGAAGCTGTAAGGACAAGAAAGACTTCCAGGAAGCTGGCAGCGAAGGGGAAACGGTGGCTATGTTGCTTAGTGAAGTGATAAGCACATGTTAGCAAGTGTGCTGAATTCAGACGGCTGTGTGGATTAACTATCTGGGAATGTTTCCGGGGGGTGGGGGGAGTAACTGAGTAACTGTTGAGCTGAAACTTAAAAGATGAGCAGGCTTTGGTCATGGCACAAATGGAGCAGGCAGAGTAAGCAGCAAGATGAATCCCGGAAGAGGGACGACTCTTCCGGATACTGAGATGGGACGGTTCAGGGCGTGTTTGGAACATGGTGGGTCCTCTGGAACAGCTGGGGTGCGCAGAATAACATATGGGGTGACAGGAGCTAGATTGAGGGGTCACATCAGACGAGATGGTGATTGTTCTGGAAAACGAACCCCCTGGATTCCATCCTAGAGGCAAAGCCAAGACACGTGGAGAATCTTAAGCAACCGACGAGGTCAAGGGATTTAAGTTAGTGTGTACGGCAAACGAAAGGTCCGCAGAAGTCTGGAGTTCACTCCAGATGGATGAACAAGCCAAGCGTAACGAGGGCCTTTCCTATTGTCCAGTTGGACCTCCTACAGGACTGGCAGGTTTTTCTCCACCCCAACCAGATAAACCCCAATTCTCCTCAAGCCCCCAAATTCAAATCTTGAGAGCTGGAAATTTTCCTTTCCCAGACAACTCCTTCAAAACAATTAACACTTGGCTCAAACTGTCTGGTACCCTAATGTCTGTCCAGAGTCAGTGGTGATAAACTGTTTCTCACACTCTCCCCATAAGGAGTGTGAAGAAAGGCCAAACCCTACCCCTGGAACACAGTTCACCATATTCCAGTAGAGACCTTGCCTCAGATTACAGAACAAGCTAGATTATAGAAGACTTCTCGTCTGGTGACATTTGTTTCCTAAACTTCTACAATAAAGCCTGTTTTCAAATCTATCCCATAGGGTGCCACACAATACTTCCTGATGCTGGGCCTTTAAAACTACATATCATCTTTTATTTGATGTGTACAGGTGTCTGCCTGCATACATGTCTGTGTACCACATGTGTGCTTGGTGCCTGCAGAGGCTGGAAGGGGCCAGATCTCATGAAACTGGTGTTACTGGGACTGATGAGCTGCCACCCACGTGTAAGTCTCTGGTCTTCCCCTGGTGCTTTTTGACCAAGGCGACCTGTGAAGGCACTTATACTGAACCCAAGGAGAAAGGCCTGGGAACGATATAAGGCATTCCCATTTGATACACTGGACACTTGACTCATCAGATAAGAACAACACTGCCTACAATTCGTGAGGTCGTGGGTCTGATCCCCAGACAGGTAGAGAATCACCTCCCAATGTTCTTAATGCCCCCATTCTCTTCCTCTGCCCGTCTTCATTAGGACCAACTTTATTGGAAGGTTGACTCTCCTAGTTTTAGGGAAAATGTCAGTTAAAATTGGCTCTCTAACATTCGGATAGATCTAATATCAGAGAGAACTTCTGAACCAAGTCAGAATTAGGTGAGTTTCACTCACTTCTCTATGCTCACAGCTGTTCCGACATTCGTTCCGAGTGTTGAATACCTACCTACTCTACTGGCTACAAGTCTAGGTTTTAGGATTCTGAAATACTGTTGAATAACTAATTGACTGAAAACAATTAGCACCTAACCCCAGGGACAGGAGTATGTTCAGCTCCTCTATACACTTAAGGGCTAAGTGGATTCTTAGCTAAGAACTCTGGCACCAGAGGAGAGAGGAAGAGAATTCATACAAGCTGAGCATCCATAAGCCACTCACACAGCCTTCCCACTGAAGGCTGACTTCACGGACCAGCATTACTGGCGTAGTCCAGCATCTTTTAGACACAGATCTCTAGCGGTGTCTCCCACCCAACTGAGTCAGAACCTGCACCTTTTTAAGATTCACGGAAGAGCCCTGGGGACATCAAAATTTGAGGAGCGATCTGACCAGCTGGGTGTGGCTGCGCGTTCCCATGATCTCAGCCTTCAGGAAGGAAGACCAGAAATTCGAGGTCATCTACGGCTACATTGTGAGTTTGAGGCCAGCCCAGGATACCTGAGACACTAGTAAACAAACAGACCTTTGAGAAGTATTTATGTGGAAGATAGATAATAACAGCACTGAGATTAGGAGTGAAGAGAGAAAGACTGTAGAATATACCAGGTAGATTGATTGGCAGACTGTGACAGGCTGCTTCGCACCTGACAGAAAGGGCCACCAAGCACAGGCAGCCAATGAATGGATCTTTTGTTGTTTTCTATTTTATTATATTTTTTAATCGTATGTGGGGGTCTGATCACATAGTTTTGGATGTCTGAAGGGGCAGGAAGAAGGGCAACAGACCTGCTGGAGCTGAAGTTCATCTGGTACTGGAGACTGAACTGAAACAGCAGTGTGTACTTTTAACGGCTGAGCCATCTCTCCTGTCCCCTGAACAGAGCTATTTATAAACCGATTTCTCTCTCTCTCTTTTTTAGAGATTTATTTATTATTATATATTAGTATACTGTAGCTGACTTCAGACGTACCAGAAGAGGGTGTCAGATCTCATTATGGGTGGTTGTGAGCCACCATGCGGTTACTGGGACCTGAACTCAGGTCCTTCGGAAGAGCCCGTCAGTGCTCCTACCCTCTGAGCTATCTCGACAGCCCCCGATTTCTCCTTTTATTTAGTTAGTTGGTTGGGGTTTTGTTGTTGCTTTTTTGTTATTTTGATAGCCCTAGCTATCCTGAGACTCACTGTGTAGACCAGAGAAGCTATACCTGGACTCTCTCTCTCTCTCTCACATCTCTCTCTCATTTAGTTTACTTTTAATTCTGTATGTGTACAGAGTATGTGTACCCGTGTGCAAGAGCCTGCAGAGCCCAGAGGAGTCGGATCCCCTATAGCTGGAGTTAGAAAGTGTGGGGGTGGGGACTGGGACTCGAACTTGGATCCTCTGGCAGAGTAGCAAGCACTCTTACCTGCTGAGTCATCCTTTTCTCCAGCCCCAAGTGGATCCTTCCTAATGACCGGACATTAATGACTGAAATGGTGGGAAACAGGGAAGTTTGCTGGAACCTTAGCAGACTCGGAAGTTCCTCATTTGGGAGCACCCAAGTGCCCAGAGCCCAGTTACCTGGCAGTCACTTTGGTTCATCCTTCCCAAGTCCCTCCTTTTAGCTTAAATTAGATCAAAGGGTCTTCTGTCACTCACCATCAAAGAGACCTTAACTTAGCTTTGGCTTTCCCAGGATCCTTATCTGCTAAGAATAGCTGTGTTTGGTCTGGCTCGGGAGACCCATATGCTTTCTCCTGAGCTCCTAGACTTGACTCGCACAGCAGGCAACACACACTGAGCCTCGCTTAGATCTGGTCTAAGTGTGTTTGTACCACGTTCTTATATTTTTGTTACGTATTTTGGAAATGCATAACATTTTCCATAACCTATATATTTGGGTTGGGTTCATTTTCTGTATATGAATTAATGTATCTTCAGAATATTTTTTTAGTGTTATGCATGCTTTGGGGTGTGTTTGGGGGTTGGAAGTGGTAACCAAGGACAACTTTGTGGAAATTAGTTCTCTCCTTCCACCTGTGTGGCAGAGATTTGAACTTAGGTCACCACGGTTGTACAGCAAGTGTTTTTACTCTCTGTGCTCTATTGCTCACCTCTATAACCCCTAATGTAGTGTGTGTGTGTGTGTGTGTGTGTGTGTGAGAGAGAGAGAGAGAGAGAGAGAGAGAGAGAGAGAGAGAGAGAGAGAGAAACTCACTGTGTAATTTTCAGTGACTAGCCTGGAACTCGCTCTGTAGACAAGGCTGGCCTTGAACTCACAGAGATCCACCTGTTTGCCTCCTTAGTGCTGAGATTAAAGGTATACACTACTATACCCAACCTAGTATGTCTTTTTTTTTTTTTTTAGAAAAATAAGTTCATATGCCCTCTTTTTTTTAAGATTGATTTATTTAATGTATATGAGTATACTGTAGCTGTCTTCAGACACACCAGAAGAGAGCACTGGATACCATTTCAAATAGTGGTGAGCTACCATGTGGTTGCTGGGAATTAAACTCAGGACCTCTGGGAGAGCAGTCAGTGTTCTTAACTGCTGAGTCCTCTTTATTTGACTATTTATTGTTTAATTAAAGATATTTATTTATATGAATGTTTTGCCTTTGTGTGCACCATACCTAGACCCTGCACAAGGTCAGAAGAGAGCAAAAGATCCCTTGGAACTGGAATTAACAGAAGGTTATAAGCTACCATGTACCCCAAATCTTCTTCAAGACAAAGTGCTCTTATCTGCTGCACTGTTTTGCCAGCCCTCCTCTTGTTCACTTTTTTTTCAAATGGGGTTGACTTTAAAATGGTTCTCCCCAGCCAGGCATGGTGGCACATGCCTTTAATCCTAGCATTCAGGAGGCAGAGGGAGGCAGATTTCTGAGTTCGAGGCCAGCCTGGTCTACAAAAGTGAGTTCCAGGACAGCCAGGACTATACAGAGAAACCCTGTCTCAAAAAACCAAAAAAAAAAGAAAGAAAAAAAAGGTTCTCTCCAGTACAGGAACAAAGATGGAGCAAAGACATAGGAAATGGCCCAACTTTAGAACCATCCTCTGGGCAAAAAACAATCCCTGACACTATTATGATACTCTGCCAGGCTTGCAGACAGGAGTCAAGCATGGCTGTCTTCTGAGAGGCTCCAGAGTCAGCAGCTGACTGAAACAGATGCAGAGACCCACAACCGAACATTAGACAGAGCGCAGGGAGCCTTGTGGAAGAGTTAGGGGAAGGATTGGGTGACCAGGAAGGGTTCAGGACTCCATAAGAAGGACCAACAGCGTCAACTACTCTGGAACCTTGGGGTTCCCAGAGACTGAACGACTAACCAAAGAACATACATGGGCTGGACCTAGCCTTCCCCCCAACATATATAGCAGATGTGCAGTTTGGGCTTCATGAGGGTCCCCCAACAACTAGAGGAGGGAGCAGGGGTGGGGAGCAAGGAGCTGTTCCTAACTCCACTGCTTGCTTGTGGATCCTGTTCCCCTAATCAGGCTGTCTTGTCTGGCTTCAGTGGTAGAGGATGTACCTTGTCCTGCAGTGACTTGATATGGCAGGGTGGGGTGGTACCCAAGGCGGGGGGGGGGGGGAATCTCAAAAAATAATATTCCTCCTCAAAGACTGAATATCTGTAGAATCATTTTTTCTTTTACATATAACATGTTTTCAATCAAATGTGAGTTAATAACTACACTATTTGTAAATTAATAAACCTAATAAACAAGAATAACGATCCATTCAGAATGTATTTACTCCTTGAATTTCATTATGACAAAAAAAATATCAAGGCTTTCTTTATTAGTCTGATTCTACTCAGAATAGTTCATCTACAATATTTTCCTTCTTTTAAAAAAGAACTCTTAACACCCCCAAAACAATGAGGGGGGTCAAGTCTTACAAGGAACAAACATGACATCACATGGGGAAGTGAGTCACTGTGTATCACACTGGAGACTTAGTCAGGACTAACCTGACTCACGTCCTTTGGAGCCAAGAGCCGATCCTAGCTCCATCTCTCTGGAAAATGAGTCATTTACTACTTCCATTACCTCCCCTTGAGATCAAATCAACTGCAAATTGAAGTAGGTCTCCTGAAACTCAAGTGGCTGCACTGAAGCTATTACACCCTGCCAAGCACACAAGGGTTTCGATGTCTGGAACTGACTGGTTCTTTTGCCTGCAGAATGTAGGCTCAGCCTTGATACCGGTGTGGTATGCTTTCTAGGCACATCATGTCTAAACACTCAAGTGGCTATTTATTATCTTTGAGGCCTCTGCACTCTATAGGGATGGAGGAATACTTGGTTGATTATCTATCTATCTATCGTCAGTCATGTTATACTGGACGCTGTTGACACAAATCTGAAAGGCCATAAGGACTTTGGTCAACAAAAAGTCAAAGTTCAGGGCCTGATAGCAGCTCTCCTGTTTGCCCTGTGGTTACCTCTTCGAGTAAACAGTACAGCAGAGAAGCTGCCTGGTAAAAGGCGAATTGGAAGAAAGTCAGACTAAGTCAGAGACCCCAAGCCGTGAAAGAGCTTTGAACAGAGCTGGTAAGAGTCCTCAGTGCCTAGACTGAAGTCTGAAGTGGATTCTTCTAATGTGTTGACAGTTGGCCAGAGTCTCTCATCTGGCAACCCAAGTCACAAATATGGAAGACAGGCACACAAACATCCGTAAGCGTCTGACATGACTGGGACACCCTCTCATGTAATAAAAGTCAGTTAAGACACAACTTCAGAACATCAGCTGTCCCTTTTGGAGAGAACACTGAAATTTCTCTCCAGTATTTTTTTTTTCAGGTCTCTACCGTCTAAATATCACTGTTTGACTTAGGTTAATTTCATCTTACTTACTTGATCCTGATAAGCACCTGGATTCACAGTCTCTGAGAACTAGATTCCTAGAGGGTTTTTAGTTTTTTAGTTAGGGTTAGGGTTTTTTTTATTGGGGGGTTATTGTTTGTTTGTTTTGTGCTATCTAAACACAGCACTTAGAAGCAGAAATGCTTTTCCTGTAAATACAGAAGAAAGCCTGCCAGGTATGGTGGTGCACAGCTGTGGTCTCAGCATCTGAGAGCATAGAAATTGGAACATCAGGAGTTCAGTGTCAGCTATGTACACATAAGGAGTCCAACTTGAGCTACACAAGACTTTAGGGAAAAAAAGAGAGGAAGAAAGAAAGAAAGAAAGAAAGAAAGAAAGAAAGAAAGAAAGAAAGAAAGAAAGAAGGAGAGAGAGAGAGAGGGAGGGAGGGAGGGAGGGAGGGAGGGAGGGAGGGAGGGAGGGAGGGAGGGAAGGAGGAAGGAAGGAAGGAAGGAAGGAAGGAAGGAAGGAAGGAAGGAAGGAAGGAAGAAGGAAGAAAGCAAAGCAAAATATCAAGACCAATTTAATTTTTTTAAACCAATTTAATTTAAAAAAAACAACTTTTTATTTAAATATGTCTGTATATGCCGTGTGTGCAGATCCCCTCAAAGGTCAGAAGAGGGTATCAGATCCTATGGAGCTGGAAACACAGGCAGTTGTAAACCCTCAAATAGGGAGGCTGGGAACCCGACTTGGGTTCAAGCACTCTTAACCACTGAGCCATCCATCTCTGTAGGCCACCCAAACTAGTTTCTAAAGCTTAGTAACATTGTTTTTTGGTTTTTTTTGGTTGGTTTTTTTTTTTTTTTTTTTTTTTTTTTTTTTGCTTTGTTTTTCGAGACAGGGTTTCTCTGTAAAGCCCTGGCTGTCCTGGAACTCACTTTGTAGACCAGGCTGGCCTCCAACTCAGAAATCTGCCTGCCTCTGCCTCCCAAGTGCTAGGATTAAAGGTATGCGCCACCACCGCCCCGGCGCTTAGTAACATTGTATATAGTTCGTTCCCAGTGTCTCGGTGAGAGCTCTGGCCACCAAACATGTGCTGCTCATTGGATGTATGCCAGATGACATGCTGGATGCTTATGTCAAAATGGGAAATGTTGTTTCTGTCCTCCCAGGGTCTATGATGCAAATGAACAAGCCACCGAATGTCCTTTTTAAAAAAACATAAAAATAAGGAATGTTTGTGAACATCTGTAATCCCAGCACTTGCGGGGGCAGAGGCAGGAGGATCTCTGAGTTCAAGACCAGCCTGGTCTACAGAGCAAGTTCCAGGCCAGCCAGGGTTACGCAGAAACCCTGTGTCCGAAAAACAAAAACACGAAAGCAAAACAAATCACAATGAAACTTCACAAAAATGAAGTCGAGGGACTTTATATTAACTTATCCCCAGCCAAGAGGAAGTAGAACTTTATCTTTATCAATTCATAGACAATCTCAGTCCTAACCCGCAATGCCTAATACACAAGAACACTATGTTCTCAGTACCGCAGGGCACAGCCATTAACCTCAAGAAATCTTTAACTGCAAAGTCACTAAGCCAGTAATTCAAACCCTTGATCACATGTGACGAAGCTTAACAGCGTCTCTGAGTTCTCAGCATTGCGCTCAGGCAGGGATCACTTCCTCTGTGGACCTTGGAGGCTTGAAAGAAAGACTCTTGTGCAGAACTAATCCTTGCCTTGAGGAGTTTAAGCCACCGCTGAGGCTGGGAGCCAGCTGAAGAAGAGTTGAGGCTTTCCCCAGTAAAGCCACAGCGTTCTGACTAATGACAGCAGGGAAAGTTGAAGCAGGGGAGTAAGCGGAAGGGGGAAGGAAGGAAGGGGAAGGAAACTAGAACGTTCCAAAGGGAGGCAAACTTAAGCAGGTGCCGAGCCACAGTGATATATCAAATGAGCCTACCCCAAGGATCCCCGCCTTTGCTCTCTGCCAACCTGCCCTCGGATTTTATCAGGTTTTGGCACTAACGGGGTCAAGAGGGCTTGTTGTACAAGATGATGTAGTATCCCGAGCCTTGTGGCTGCATAATCCGTCCCTCTCCACATTCTTTATGATGTATCCGCTCACTACCTACTCTCCATCGCTCGCCAACCTTCATCTCTCTCTCTAGGGGTCGCTGGTCTCGAAAGTTTGCCCTATCTTCACCTCCGTTATCCATAGCCACCCTCTGTGATTAGCCAGTGCGCTTGAGAATATAGAGGAGATGGAGCCAGAGGAAAAGCAAGGCATCTTGGGTTCCTGGGCCTTACTCCCTCCCAGCTCTCTTTGTTGAGAAGCCTTTGTCTCCCAACATCTCCATCAAGATGTACATAATCCCTGTATTGAATTTCTTCTCTGGCAGGCACTTCAGTGGTTTCTGATTTTCTTACTTGCTCCTGACTGATGTATATATACATAGAGAACTGACACGTTAAAACTGTGACTTGCCAAGTGGTAGTTGTGATATTCAAGAGTGTAACACGAGCGCTAAGTCCTGTCTCATCCCCACCCCAACACACAGGGATTGCATACCGGATGGTTGAAATAGATTTCTCTCAGTGAGATTTAGGAAAAGCCGGGTCACCAGCTAAATACAAGCTGCTGTCATTGGAAGCCACTGTTATGAAGGATGTCATGAGGAACCAAGTGTCCTGCCCTGACCTTAGCGGCTGGCTCATCTGGGAGAAGCTGTGGGAAAGTGATGGGCGTTTGGCTCAGCCAATAGGCTTGGGCATGCTGAGAGACTGCAAACTTCCTTAGTTTATTTCAATTTACAGAACTGTTTCAAGGAGGTAGTTTCAAGATGAAAGAAAGAAATGTTTTTATTAAAAGAAGGAAGGGAGGAAGGAAGGAAGGAAGGAAGGAAGGAAGGAAGGAAGGAAGGAAGGAAGGAAGGAAGGAAGGAAGAAAGGAAGGAAGGAAGAAAGGAAGGAGAGAGGGAGGGAGGGAAGGAAGGAGGGAGGAAGAAAGAAGGGAAGGAAGAAGGAAGGCAGGAGGGAGGAAGGAGGGAGGAAGGAAGAGAGGGAAGGAAGGAAGAGAGGGAAGGAAGGAAGGAAGAGAGGGAAGGAAGGAAGGAAGGTATAGAGTCTCAAAAAAAAAAAAAAAGAAAAGGAAAGGAAAGGAATAGAGATGTTTCGATGATTAGAAGCACTGACTGCCCTTGCAGAGTACCCAAGTTCGGTTCCTAGCTTTCACACTGGGTAGCTCAAAGCCACCTGAGACTCCAGCTCCAGGGGATCTATGCCCTATTTTGGCTTCCATAGGCACCTGTACTTTTTAAAATTTTTTTATTTTTTGAGACAGGGTTTCTCTGTATAGTCTTGGAACTCACTCTGTAGACCAGGCTGGCCTCGAACTCAGAAATCCACCTGTCTCTGCTTCCCAAGTGCTGGGATTAAAGGCGTGTGCCAACACTGCCCAAGCACCTGTACTTTTGTGCACACACCCACACAACACATACATTATACATATGATTTTTTTTCTTTTTTTTTTTTCAAGACTACATGGTCCTGAAACTCACTCTGTAGGTCAGGCTGGCCTCATAACTCACAGAGATCCACCTGCCTCTCTTAGTGCTGGGAGGAAAGGCAGGCACCGCCACCACCACCACCAGGCCTGATTTTAAACTTTTTTGAAAGGTTTTTTTTTTTTTTTTTTTTTTTTTTAGTGAAAATGAGGAAGTTAGAAATGACAAGGAAAAAAATAAAAGAACAAGAGAGGCCGCTGATCGAGTTTACCAGTGTAACAGATAAAAGTGACTAGTCCTCAAATTGAAAGGGAACAGGCAGCCAAAGGAGGAAGCAAGAAGAAGGCCAGTTCCCTTTAGTCAGGACTTTCTTGTGGCCTTGCAATTCAGTGGAAATGCCCACAATTTGGGAAACCAGATTGTCTCAGAAAAATAAGAACTGAATGTTTTATTCTCGGTAAGCAAAGGTGTAGTTGCAGAGTAACCTTTATGAATTCGAACATTGAAAGACTTTCTCTCTTACTGTGCAGAGAACTGGATAGTTCATATGCTAGATTTCTTTCATCTCAATTTTTAAAAAAAGATTTCATTTATTTATTATATCTGTGTATGCCTGCCGACTAGAAGAGGGCACCAGATCTCATTATAGATGGCTATGAGCCACCATGTGGTTGCTGGGAATAGAACTCAGGACCTCTGGAAGAGCAGTCAGTGCTCTTAACCACTGATCCGTCTCTCCAGCCCCTCATTAATGAAAATTTGTTTGTTTTGTTTTGTTTGTTTGTTTGTTTGTTTGCTTGTTTTTGTATGTGACAGGGTTTCTTTGTATAGCTTTAGCTGTCCTGGAACTAGCTCTCTTTAGAGCATGCTGGCCTTGAACTCAAAGAAATCAGCATGCCTCTGCCTCTGCCTCCTGAGTTCTGATTAAAGGTATGCACCACCAAACCCAGGCTATTGATAAATTTTTTTATAAATCATCTATATATGCATACAAAATATACCCATATATACAAAATGTATACTAATCATATATTTTCTAAGTCATTAAACCAACTCTTTCATGTCCTATCTTTTTAGAAACTGTTTTTTTGTATAAACACACACACACACACTATTTCCCCAGACATTTTAGAATACACTTGTTTTATTGATAAGAATCTGGCTGAGCTTTTTATATTCTCCAGCATCATTTCATGAAAAACATAACAGGCATGTAGTCACTTCTGGAAATATAATAATAATTTTTAAAAAAACCAGTTGTTCTTTGTACATTGTCTTGCCCTAGAAACAAAAAGGTACTCAGGAAGGAAGTTCCCACAGCTGGCACGCTCTGTGCAGCATGCTCTTTACCACATGTAAATAAAGTCAGTAAATTAATGGCAAAGCACAGGGACCATCACGAGTCTAGGAAATCAGCTTTTCATCTGGCTCTCTGCACACTGTATATTGCCTGGGCAAAAAGCAAATAATGATGATCAATGGGGAATTAATATTTTAGTCAGAGAGGAATGCAGATGAATGCAGACCATCAATTATTAACCAGTACCCGTACTCTATCTGCTTGGCATAGCACGAAATGGGCTTCTAAAGAGACAGGATACATATCATCTACCTGCCTCGTGATGTTTGGTCTGACCCATGAATAATAGCCAATAAAGATACATTTCTCCAAGACAGTCAAGAGTGAAATTTATACCCAAATTCTTCTCTCGGTAATAGAATGTAGGCAGAGCATAAATATTTCTATGGTTATATTTACATAAGCATACATGTTTCATGTCCTAGGTCTATAAATATCATTAAGCCATAGCAAGAAAGTGATTGATGGACCTGGAATGGACTCTGATCAGTTATCAGCTAACATTGACTGTAACCTTCATTGACATCTTAACCTCTCTGGTCTTAGGTTTTGTTTCTTTTCAACTGTAAAATAAAGAGTCAGATCTCTGGTGACCTTGAAGAAAACTTCCAGTTTTAAAATTCTACACAAGAGCCTCACAGGGAACAGGCTGTGGGAAAGACTATGGGAAAGTTATGATCAGGACTCCAGCATAAAAATGAAAAAAAATATTTAAAAATGTGCTCTTTTCTCCAAATGGGTAAAATATATACTGATACATAAGCAACTGTATGTACCTGTAATCATACGCACATGCAGTCATGTGTTGCTTTCTTAATGGAACACATAATTACTAACCAGTAACTGTACACAGGAACAAAGAGCTTTATATTTGCACAGTAGCTGTGATGGTTTGTATATGCTTTGCCCAGGAGTGGTACTGTTAGGAGATACGGCCTTGTTGGAGTAGATGTGTCACTGTGGCTTTAAGACCTAACTCCTAGATACCTGAAAGTTAGTACTCTGCTAGAAGCCTTCAGATGGAGATGTAGAATTCTCAGCTCTGCCTGGATGCTGCCATGCTCCATCCTTGATGATAATGGACTGAACCTCTGAACCTGTAAGCCAGCCCCAATTAAATAAATGTTGTCCTTTATAAGAGTTGGTCATGGTGTCTGTTCACAGTAGCAAAAACCCTAACTGAGACAGCAGTATAGCATACAAGATTCATAGAGAATTATTAAACTGTTAGCATAGAAAATGTTCTGCTGGAAGTGTTATTGTAGTTATAGACTCGCAGTTCCCTGGTTATGCAATTCTCACAGCAGAAAGGAAGTTAACATTTTTCCTCCCATGCTAGGGATTGAACTCGGAACCTAATGTATGCACTCTACCCCAGAGCTGCATCCTCAGTCCTCTCTATAAGCTTTAAGAAAGCCTAGAATGGGGCCGGGCCGTGGTGGTGCACACCTTTAATCCCAGCACTTGGGAGGCAGAGGTAGGTGGACTTCTGAGTTCGAGGCCAGCCTGGTCTGCAGAGTGAGTTCCAGGACAGCCAGGGCTACACAGAGAAACCCTGTCTCAAAAAAACAAAAAAAAAAAAAAAAGAAAAGAAAAAAGAAAAGAAAAGAAGCCTAAAATGAATGATTAAGTGCCTCCTGTTTGCCAAAACCAAGCAGAGGAAAAAAGGGAACATCATATCTTCACAATACAGGTCAGGTCAGGCTGAGGGAAGGTTGTATTGGGGGTGGAGGGGAGGGAATGTTTGTAAGCCAGTGTCAGCGCAGACACCAGAAAGATGGGGACTAGAGAGAGAGAGAGAGAAAATGGCTGGGACTTGTTTGGAACACAACAGAAGCCTCTGGCTCAGCTGTGTGCTTTGGAAAGAACCTACCTAGAACTGTCAGAGCTTCGAGAAGTCCTGTTTTCCCTACTTTGTAGATGAAGGAAACCAGACAGGGTATGGCCCTGGCTCCCGGAATGCATATTTGACAGAGTCAGATTAGAGAGCAGTTCTCAGCTCCCAGCCCAGCTTGCTTTCCCTCACTGCTTTCCTGTCCTGTACATGGATCCAAAACAAACCTTTCCCTCCCTGACTTTCCGTGCTGGTCCTCCAGGGATGAATAAGATCTTCTGTTACCTTGCCCTCCCTGAGAAGGTCCTCCAAAGCCGTAAAGTTTCTCCCAAGCTGACTCATGCTTTGCGTCAGTCAAATGATGCTTCTGAGCCATCATCCTGAATACAGGCTCCCAGCTGGACCATTCTAGAGCCAAGCCACTTATATGAAGTTTTCAGTGCTGCTGTCCTCCAATAAAAAGAAAAAAAGAACAGGAGGTGAGAATCAAGTTTCTCTGTGATTTAGTTGTTCTGTTACCCACGTGGCTGGAGAGGTCGCTTAGCAACTGAAAGCTCTTGTGACTCTTCCAAATTTGATCTCCAGCACCTATGTCAGGTGATGCACAACTGCCAGAGAATTTGACAACCTCTTCTGGTCTCCAAGGATACCCATATATGCACCACGCACACAGAGACAGAGAGACAGAGGGAGAGAATAAAAATAAACCTGTTTTTAATGATTTATTATTTGTGTTTATTTTATATGCATTAGAGGTTTGCCTGCATGTATGCATGTGGATTGAATCCCTGAAGCTGGACATAACAGACAGTTGTGAACTGCCATGGGGGTGCTGGGAATTGAACTCAGATCCTCTGTAAGAGCAGCCAGTGCTCTTAACCACTGAGCCATCTCTCCAGCCTCATTAAAATAAATCTTAAGAAAAACAAAAACAAATGAAACTGTCAATCCAGGGCAGAAGTACATGTAAATTTCCAAAACCCAGAAAATAATTGCCAGTATTTTAAAATCTTTTTGTTGTTGTTGTTTTTTGTTTTTTGTTTTTTTGGGTTTTTGTTTGTTTGTTTGTTTTTCAAGACAGGGTTTCTCTGTGTAGCTCTGGCTGTCCTGGAACTCACTCTGTAGACCAGGCTGGCCTTGAACTACAGACAAGTTTAATTCTGCAAGCAGGGAGCAGACATTATGAACTATTTCTTTATATAAAACAAGAGGAGGGGAAAGAATCAGAAAGATTTTGATATGCTCAACATCACTTACCTAGACAGTTTTAGAACTGAAAGAACGAGCGAGGCCTTTTCACAAGCAGTTTGATGCTTTTGTTTCTAAGCTGTGTTTGCGCTATTCCGAATGCTATAGGAACAACAGTCTGAAACATATAAATGAAATCTTCATAAGACCCAAGATTGCAGGCTGTTAAGCTGCCGAGACAGTTCTTCCCCTCTCCCCCAATTAACTCCGTTCCACATAAATTACTTAATGAAAGCCTTCCAGTGTAATTTCAGATACAGACCCGGTGAGAGAGTCAACTATAACCCAACAATTTCAAGTTGATCGAGTTGGGTCACCAAGAAAGAGGAAGCCACTGAAAGGAAAATCTGACTGTTGTGAAAGTTGCTTTGAAGTACAAACTTCCCCAAGGATGCACAGAAGCAGGACGATCGCTTCCTCTTCCATCTCTAAGGGAATGCACATCGCTCTGACTTCCGGTGACTTTGTGGGCACGTAATCAGGCCCAATCACTTCACAATACCAGAAGAAAACGACCTGAGACTAACTCTGTCGGCTGCCTCTGCTCTGGGAAGTATTTGGTAGAGGCCTGAGAGCTTCTTGGTTCACCTCAAAGCTACCGGAAGTCCCTCGTGGTATCTATCACCTCTATTCCACAAAACCTACCAGGCTCTCTGCAGGAAAGCAGTTAAAATACTTTAAGTGGAAATGGATTCCAATGGACACATGGCCCATTTATGCTACTGGACAGGGAGAAAGAAGCTAGAAGGATCAGCATGGAGGCCCTTCTTGGAGTCTCTTAAAATACTTGAAGAAAGACCTTGGAAGAGACAAGGAAAAATTAAAACAACCCCATCCTAAGGAGGGCTCAGAGGCCAGCTCTGTCTCCTGTACCACTCTTCTCTCTAAAGAAAACAACAGCATCTTTCAAACCGAGTAGAAGAAAGTTTCTTTCTTTTTTTCCCCCTTGAAGATGAGAGTTAACTTCACAGACTCGAAAAATCAGACCACACTGAAGCTCCCTGCCTGCAAAAATAATGGTTTTTCCTGACATTTTCAAACTGCACAATTTAACGACTCAATGTTTCATTTGACATTTAAGAAGTCATCCGTCTCCAAGAAGCTGATTGGCAAGTCTTCTTGGTTCCAGGAATTAGTAAATACGTCGTGCATGAGAACACAGCTCCGACAGTCCAAAACACTCTTCAAAAAAGCAAGCCCAAGATGGGTGGAGAAGCCAGTGAATACCGCTCTGGGCTGGACTGCCACTTAGCTTGGGTTCTGCCAGGAAGCTCTCTGTAAACCCATTACTCTAAAAAAGGTTGCACGGTCATCTCAGGCAGCAGAAAGCCGGGTATCCATGAGTCGGGTTGTCTGCGTTGGAATCGTCTGCGTTGGAATCGCGGCTCCTCTACAAACTGTGTGACTTGTGCGCACTATTTAACCTTTATTAGCGGTTTCCTCATCTCTAGAGATTCAGCCCTGTTAGTTCTTATCTTATTGGCTGAAGATAATTGAGTCAGTCATTATTTGTAAAGTTCTTAGAACAACCCAGCAGAATTAGGGGCACTTATTATTAATTGGAAGATTTGAAAGGAGGCGCTTGGGAGATATAGTGCGGTCAGTAAAGTGCTCGCCGCTCTGGCGTGAGGATGCGAGATCTATCCCTAAAACTCTAGTAAAAATAGCTGGGCAAGCTGGCCTACACTTATAATCCCAGAGTTTAGGGGATCCCTGCGGCTCACTGACTGGTCATCCTATCCAAATCAGTGAGTTCCAGGATGGTTAAGGAATGACACCCAAGGTTGGCCTGGCACGCATGCGCGTTGTGCACACTCATGCGGTATATCAAAGCCAACGTGGGTCTTCTACTGACCTCTATGCTACAGTTGCAGTTAGAGGCAGGGTTCTGTGAGCTTGCTCCTCGGGGAAAACACATAATGAGCCTTTCCTACCACACGTGACTCTTAAACGTTACAGAGCCTAGAACTTCCATCTCTTCAATCTAAGAGAAGAACCTGTTTGGGAATAAATGAAGCAGAGCAGACCCAGGATGGAGAAGTCGCATTTGGTTGACATTTTAATTCCTGGATCATGGAGCGCCTGAAGCCAGGCCTTCCAGATTGCTCAGCTGAATTTCTCATTTCCTTTCATTACTTTAGGCTAGGACTGTTTGTTGTCTGTTTATGAATCACTTACTGTGTTTCAATGTCCACAGTGCGGGTTACGGGCAAAATGAACAAGACAGCCTGCACCAGAGAGTACATAGAACTGTCATTCCAGCACAACAAATAATAATAATAGTAATAATAATAATAATAATCAGCCTCATGAACATTCAACAAGCTTTAGTCTGCATCATTATTTTTTATGTTGGATTTTTCTTTAACAACATAATGTTTTTATTGGTTATTTGGGAGTTGTACACTATGCACCCAGTCACTCACTTCCTGTTCCTCCATGTCTGTCCCTGTGCTTTGGCATTTTTGTCAGGATCCTTTTGTTCTTACTGGCCTTTACAAATGTGGGATTCAGCCAGGTATGGTGGCACACACCTTTAATCCCAGTGCTTGGGAGGCAGAGGCAGGTGGAGCTCTGTAAGTCTGATGCCAGCCTGGTTAACATAGTGAGTTCCATGATAGCCAGAGCTATACCGTGAGACCTTGTCTCAAATCATCATCATCATTATCATCACCATCATCTCTAAAATTTTATGAGGATACATAAAATTATCATTTCCTTGGCTATATTTAATATGTCTCTGTCTCTCTCTCACCCTAAGACAAGGTCTCTTGTCGCCTAATCTGGCCTCAAACTTACTCTACAGCAGAAGATGACCTGCAGCTTCTAATTCTCTCTCCCACACCTCCTGAGTTCTGGGAAGACAGACAGGCATCTTCAGTACGGTGCAGGGATCAAACCCATGGCTGCGTGCATGGTAGGTAAGCCCGCTGCCAGCTGAGCTACACCCCCAGCTGCAAGATTTCTCCCGCACTCACCTTCTCCCTCGGCAATCAGTCCAAGAAAATTAGTCAAGACTCCGTGGTTGTTTGGCTTGTCTGGCTTACTTACTTATTGGGCATCGCAGGGGAGGAGGGACAGAGGAGCACTGACCTAGTGTTCATTTCACGTCTTCAAACAGTTCTGCTTTGTTTCATATATCACAGCGACAGTGTGTGCCTCCATTTTTGTAGGAAAGACATACCAGGTTTAAAGGGACTGCAGAGGCCTTCTTAGTCCAGAAGTAAGCAAGGTTTATAGCCAGGTTCCTAGCCATTCTCTGCAGTTGGCTCACTACAGGCAGTACCAATGTTCCTCTTTACCTTTGCCCAGAATGCCCTATGCTGTCCCACAGTGTGGGAAGTCACATATGCCATTACAAGGTGGCTCTGGCTACCACTGGCCACCACCCATAAGTTTGGGTAAACAACCAATGTGCGCATGTGCAGTAGAGTTTTTTGCTGAGTCACTGCCTGGCCTGGGGCATGTAAATGAGGTACTGAATGCATAACCAATCGGGTGTAGATATGTAAATGAGGTATATAAATGATGTACTGAGAGCATAACCAATCGGGTGTAGACATGTAAATGAGGTACTGAAAGTATAACCAATCGGGTGTGGACACGCCTCTCCTAGGCCTATATAAGCAGCTCCAGTTCTGGGCTCGGGGTCTTTTCACCTCTGCAATCAAGTCTCCCAATAAACGTGTGCAGAAGGATCCTGTTGTGGCGTCTGTTTTGCTGGCGAGTCGGGCGCTCACACCACAGTACTGGCTGTTTCATGTATGTGTTTGTGGAAAATGGGAGCAGAGGTAAAATGGCTGTGCTGCTCATGAAAAAGATAACTTATTTTTAAAAAGGTGAGTGGGAATCCCTCTTAAGTAAGACCCCTGAGTTACCTGTCTTCAGTTACTCAGATCATGACTGGTAGCAGGGAACTGTTTCTGATTAAGCAAGGTGTCTCTTTAATCAAAAACTTAAGACCATGCACGTGATCCATCAGAAAGCTCTTCTAATCACCCTAGATGACTTTAGTCATGCTTCGAATGAATCCGTTTCTTCATTTCCAGAGACCAGTCATTTCATAACCGGGTGTGAGCATCGGAAGTCAAAAGGACCTTGGCAGGCAGGCAGGCAGCACAAAGGGAAGAGGAAGCTGTTTACAGTGATGCCCAACAGTCCTCAGAGACTCCTGCTGAGTGAGTGAGGTGGCACAGGCTGTTAATCCCAGCGCAGGGAAGGCAGAGAGACAGGCAGATGTCTTTGTGTTTGAGGCCAGCCTAGTAATCAATGGAAGGTGTGTACTGCGTTATTTACCTGTTGTTATTTTGTATGTGCATGCAGGTGCTCAGGCCTCGTGTGTGTGTGTGTGTGTGTGTGTGTGTGTGTGTGTGTGTGTGTGTACATGTGTGTGTTTGTGTGTATGGTAGTGTATGTGTGTTTATTTTTGTGTATGTGTGTATGTGTATGTTAGTATGTGAGTGTGTGATGGTGTATGTATGTTTATTTGTGTGTATGTGTGTGTACATTTATGTGTGTGTGTGTGTGTATATGTGTGTGTTGTAGTACAACCAGTCTAAGCTTATCCCTGACTAGCTTACAAATAAATGAGACACAGACTATGCTTGTTTTATTTGTGACAGTTACTGGAGTCACCCCTAATCTACTCTTCTAACTGCCAGTCTGACCACCTCCCCAGTGTGATCACCCAGACACTCACTGCTTTTCCTGGCCATGTGCTCAGTCCCCTCACGGTGGCTTCCTCTCTCCTCTCCTTCTTCCTCCTCCCTCATGTCTGTCCTTCCTCTTCCCACCAAAGCACTCTACACCCACCTTCCTCTAATACCTCCAGGAATCGACTGTAGCCAATTTTATTTATATTTTACTTTATTTCATTTTGGTTTTTCGAAACAGAGTTTCTCTGTGTAGCCCTGGCTGTCCTGGAGCTCACTCTGTAGACCAGGCTGGCCTCAAACTCAGAAATCTGCCTGCCTCTGCCTCCCAAGTACTGGATTAAAAGCGTGCGCCACCACTGCCCAGCTAGCCAATTTTATTTAACTAATAGTTTTAAATCAAGGAAGAAGTTTTGCACAACAGAAGCATGTAAACAGGAGAAGTCACTCATAGGCCTAGACCTTCCCATACAGAGTTTAACATCACAATGCATAACAACAGGTGAAACTTTAGTGTGTGTGTGTGTTAAACATGTGTTTGTGTATGAATGTGTGTTTTGGTGTGCATAAGTGTGTGTGTATATGGTGTATGTGTGTATGTATATATGGTGTATGTGTGTATATATGTGTATGTGTAGCCGGGTGATGATGGTGCACGCCTTTAATCCTAGCAGTTGGGAGGCAGAGACAGGCAGATTTCTGAGTTCAAGGCCAGCCTGGTCTACAAAGTAAGTTCCAGGACAGCCAGGGCTACACAGAGAAACCCTGTCTCAGAAAAAAAGAAAAAAGTGTATGTGTATAAATGTGGGTGTGTGTATATATATAAGCGTATGTGTATATGTGTATATGTGTGTATGTGTGTATGTGTGTATATATGTATGTATATAAGTGTGTGTATATGTGCATGTATATATTGTATATGTGTGTATATGTGTGTGTGTATAAGTGTATGGTATATGTGTGTATATATATATGTGTGCATGTATGTGTGTGTAGAGGTCAAAATGCAACATTTGCTGTCATTCCTCAGACACTGCTCACTTTGTGTTTGAGACAGGATCTCTCACTGGCCTGGGACTCACCAAATTTAGCTGCTCTGGTTAGCCACCGAGCCCCAGGGATCAACTTGGCTCACCTCCCGGAGCAGCTGCTCCAAGTGTGTGTCACCAAGCCTGGCTCTTTCGGGTTTTGTTTTTGTTTTTTAACTTAGGGCCTGAGGTTGGCACCAGGTCCTCATGCTTGAGAGACAAGCACTTTGCAGACAGAAGCACATCATTTTTATTTTTGTAGAGCAAATTCACAGGGCTCTCTATCTGCTTAGTAAATAAAAACAACTCTAAAGCAATTGTTTTTGCTTTGATTTTGAAAAGTTACCTCACTTCAATCCTCCCAATAACTCTGTAAAGCATAAAGGGTTAAATAGATTCCCCAAGGCCACATCCTCTACTGCTGGTCCCGTCAGGGATCAGGATTCAACGCTTTTAAAAGGCAGGCTGGTTTCACATCAGGAGCGCATCCTGCATTCAGCATCTATTCACTGTGCACAGGGACTGACACCAAGGAAAGGAAAGAGACAATCTAAATATTCTTTCTAATAAAGCAACAGGTGAAAAACTCTGCATAAAACAGATTCCTCTGAGCTACTGGTGCTTGGTAGCCATGCTTCTAATACCATGCATTCTAATTTTATTTGACCATTCACATACATTAAGCCAGTTAGGCCTGGTGGTGAAGACCTCTAATCCCAGGCAGAGGCAGGCAGTCCCACACTTTTTTTTTTTTTTTTTCTGAGACAGGGTTTCTCTGTATAGCCCTGGCTGTCCTGGAACTTACTTTGCCCAATCTGAAAGGCAGAGGCAGGCAGATCTTTGTGAGTTCAAGGCCAGCCAGGGCTCTATTATGCAGAGAAACCCTGTCTCAAAACAAAACAAAACAAAAACAAACAAACAAAAAAAAAACCCAACAAAAAAAACAAAACAAAACAAAAAACAAACTGAAAACCCACTAAGCCAATGCTTGCCTAGCATACAAAGCCCTGAGTTGGACCCCCAGAACTGCATAAACCTGGGTGGGGAGAGTACACATCTGCCATCCCACTGCTCAGGAGATGGAAGCAGGAGGATCAGGAGTTCAAGGCCACCCATAGCTACATAGTGAGTGTCAAGCCAGCCTGCCTTACAAGAGACCCTGTCTCTAAATTAAAATAAACCAAATAAAACCTTGGTAAATATAGTGGCACACACCTGAAATCCCAGCAAGTCCAAAGGATTGCAGGTTCAAGACCAGCCCAGGCTACATAGCAATCCTCCATCTCAACAAACAGCAAATCAATAGGAAGCCAGACTCTCCCTTCACATCAGATGAGGAAGCCGGCAGTGGTGTAGCTCAGACCCCTTTCTTTCCAAGATGCAAACTTCATCTCTATTGAAACTAGCTTACCTGAGAAAGCCACTAACAGTGGAACAAAATCCCTCAACCACTACGTCTCACAAAAAGTTGCAAAGAACTCATTCTTCTTCCAGCCATGGACTGATGGCCACCACTGTCAGAGTATTTTTCTGGATGCTAAACTTGCCATATTTGGTAATACAAGTCCTTAGGTTTGGAGTGTGAGAATGGAGAGGACGATTTTTTTTTCCTTAAAAAAATAAAAAAAGAAAAGAAAAAGTTTGGCTCTTGCCATCTATTTATGGAACAAATAACTTCTTGGAATTTTCTGGAACACTCTCATTGATATCATATTTACTGCATCCATTTTACTTCTGTATTAAATTTCAGCCTGAAACCACTAATTGTAGGGTTGGCTTTACTCAAAGTAGAAGTAGAGCTTCTCTTCTCTCTCTCTCTTTCTCTCTCTCTCTCTCTCTCTATCTCTCTCTCATTCTCTTTCTCCTGTGTGTGTGTGTTTGTGTTCGCATACACACACTCACACATGTAAGACAGAGAGGAGGAGGTGGGGGAAAAGAGGGGGTGAAAAGAAGAGAGAAGAAGAGAAGAGGGGAATGGAAACAGAGTGGGGGTTACATTGTGTGTGGCCAATGCAAGAACTCTCTGCTTCTTTAAAGGAAACATCAATAGTGTGGCTGCCAAGACAGCAGCCAAAGGAAGCAGCCAGGGCCGGCTATAGACTCAAGCCAGAGAAAGTAGAGCCAAAGACAATCTGGCTGAAGGAGGACAGATGACAGGAAGATGAAGCTGGTGAGTGTCCAACACCAGGAACATTTAACCTTTTATTATCGTGGCATGTGGCTTTCCTGTGGAGTCTTTTGTTTACTTATTTTGAGACAGGGCTCCAAGTAACTCAGATTGGTCGTGCACTCAAGACTTTGTGCATGATAGATAAATGTTCTGCCAACCGAGCTAACTCCATAGCACTTCCTGTGGATTCTTCAAGACTCGGTTTTGACCCACATTTATAGATGCCAATTGAGGACTAGATCCTAACGTACATATTCTTGTTTCCTTAAATATTCATCTCTCCTTTATCAACTGATATTAAATTTATCTTTCCCTACTTTGTCATTTTCTATATTAGATTAGGTTTCAAGTATTGATTAGTTTATTTCTTTAATAATTGTTTTTTATGTACATTGATGTCTTGCCTGCATATATGTCCACGTGACAGTGTCAGATCCTATGGAATCAGAGTTACAGACTGGAGTTACAGCACCATGTGGTTGCTGAGAATTGAACCCAGGTCCTCTGGAAGAGCAGCCTATGCTCTTAACTGTTGAGACATCTTGTGTGCTGGGTATCTCTGTGAGTATAGGGTGTGTGTGTTTGTGTGTGTGTGTGTGAGACTGTGTGTTGGGTATCTGTGTGTGTTGGGTATCTGTGTATGTATATATCTATGCATTTGTGTGTGCTTGTATCTCTGTGTGTGTGCATCTCTGTGTGCTGGGTATCTCTGTGTGTTGGGTATCTGTGTGTCTATATCTATGTATTTGTGTGTGCTTGTATCTCTGTGTGTGTGCATCTCTGTGTGCTGGGTATCTGTGTGTCTATATCTATGTATTTGTGTGTGCTTGTATCTCTGTGTGTGTGTATCTGTGTGTGCTGAGTATCTCTATGTGCTGAGTATCTGCGTGTGTTTGTATTTGTGTGTGTATCTGTGTATAGGTACATGTGTGTACATGTGTAAAGGTGCCCAAAAGACCAGAAGAGAATGTTACATCTGCAAAAGCTGAAGTTACAGATGCTGAGAACGAAACTTGGGTCTTCTAGAAAAGCAATGAGCCTTCTTAACGTCTGAGCCATCTCTCAGCCCCTCAGTGACTGATAATATAGGCCATATTCTTTCAGGTGTTGATTTAATTTATGTGTATAAATATGAGCATGGGTGAACTTAAATGCATACAGGACACTACAGAGGCTAGAAGATCCTCTGGAATGGGGGTAACAGGCAGTTGTAAGCCGCCATGTAGGTACTGGGAGCTAAATCTAGGTTCTCTGCAAGAACAGTAGGCACCCTTAACCACTGAGCCATATCTCTAGCCCCTAAACGTTGAAGTTTTAACCTCAAGTGCAGAATTAATTATATGAATTATATTTAATATATTTGTAATAAATAGTATAAGCATAACATATTATATGCTACATATAATATATGTTACATTCACACACATGTTACATTTGTTTAATGTTAATGTTACATATATTATAAATATAAGGGATATGTTTATAATAATAAATATATATTAAATATAAGGACTGAATTAATTATATCTTGGATTTCACACACCCTGAAACCCTTAGCCCATGCAAGGTGTTTCTATCCTCTACCAAACCTTCTTCTCCTTAGAGCTCCATGCTCAATGCCAACCCCAAACAATTACTTTGATAGACATATTTTGATGTCCACTTACTTCTGTGAAATACATAGTTTTTTGTTTTGTTTGTGTGTATGTGTGTGTGTAGCATTTTCTGTAAAAACACAATTTTTTTCTCGTCTTCCTCCTTTTCTTTTTCTTTCTATTTTGGTTTTGGGGGGGGTGTTGTTTTCTGTTTTTTGTTTTTGAGACAGGGTTTCATTGTGTGGCCTTGGCTACACAGTTGTCACTAGACTAGTAGTTCTAGTAGTCTTAGAACTCACTCTGTAGTCTAAACTGGCCTCAGACTCACAGAGATAGACCTTCCTCTGCCTCTCAAGTGCTGAGATTAAAGGCATACACCATCTCTCTCTCTCTCACACACACACAGAGTTTTCCCTTCTAATATAATCATAAATGTCTTCCCACTGTAATATGCTCACATGGTCTCCTGCTTTTACCAGTTGGGATCTGTCCTTTACCCATCCTTCAGGTCAGCCCCCTAGGTTGCAACACCTCTACCTTACTCTGTCATCATTATAAATGATGCTGAGCTAAACATTCAGGGTGTACACTGAAGTTCCCACACAAAGGCACACCCATGTTAAAGATTCTCCAAGGCTGACTGGCTGATTAGAATTTATGACTGTGGACAGTTGGAATGTTGCAGATCTGGAGACAAATTATCCTGGGCTTATCTTTAGTCCCTGTAACAGCCACTTGTTACCCAGTTCTAAGTCAAACCTAACATCCTTGTGACTATTAGACAGGTCATTTTGAAATGTGATGACAGACTCTTGACTTCTACATCCAAAACCTAAGGCCACCCACCATCACACAATATCTGAAACCAACAGCCCACTGTAACCCACTATGGTGGTTCAACTACCTATCAACTTGACACAACCTAGAATCACTTGGAAAGGCAGGCTCCACAAGGAACTAGCTAGGTCTGATTGCCTTGTGGACATTTGTAAGTGATTGTCTTGATTTTTAATCGATGAAGAAGATTCAGTCCATCGTAGGAGGTACCATTCCCTAGGCAGAGCGTTTGAAACGCTTCCTAAACAAGGAATGGAGCAGTGCATTCTTCCTCTTCCTGCTTTTGACTATGGATATAATTCTGGGAGGTTGACTTGACTTGACTCCCTTGACTCCCCTGGAATAATGGACCATGGTTCAGCTAAATAAATCCAAGCAAAACCTTTTCCTCTCCTACTTTGCTTTTGGGGTGAGTATTTGTCACAGCTACAGAAATGAAACTATAACAGCCACCCACCTGCTGTTTCCACCAACAGGCTTGAAAACCAATTCGACTCAGTAGTTTCTTTTGTTCTGTAATGACACAAACCTTGTGAAACCATTTCCACATTCATAGTCTTTGGGAAAATCTGCATCCACACTCTTAGACTGTGGTCATGCTTATTTGACTCCAGAATAAACTCTCTTTTATTTAAGAACTGGGTTTTGTTTATATCAGTGTAAAAATACCTAACCGTGTTGATATAGTGTGTGTGGTATGTATATAGTCATCCTTATAGTGATAGCTATAGTTATATACACCCCAGGGCTCATTTGGAGGTCAGAGGACAATTTTCAGGAGACAGTTCTCACCTTTCACCATGTGGGTATCAGGGATTGGACTCAGGTCCTCAGGCTTATCAGGAATTGCTTTTACCTGTGACCCACTAGGAGTGTCAGTGAAAGTCATTCACAGTAGCATGGGTGATTGGTCAATCAATGTCTTTCCCTCTTCCAGTAGCCATTAACTGCCTATATGTCCTCAAGGAGAGATGGGGGCCTCTTCTCCATAATGAATTGTTGATGGCCAGGCCCCATTTTGTACAGCTATTCAGAACTGCTGAGCAGTTAGGAGTGCAACAACTATGTTTTGTGTTGGTTTTGTTTTCTTTAAGATCCTGTAGCCCAGGCTGGCCTTGAAATCTTCCCGGTCTATCTCCTGAGTCCTGGGATGAAAGGTGCACTGTGAATGGGGTACCAAAGCTAGCACCCAGGGCTTTGTGGTTGCTAAGCAAGTGCTCTACCAACTGAGCTACATTCAGCTCCAACAGAGATACTGCGTATGGATACTGATTTAAATAATCCTGTATGTGCTATTCCAGAAATCTAGTTTCTGGACTTTTACTATGTTCTGCTAAATGATTTTTTTAAGGGTTAAAATTGCATCCAAGAGGAAATTGGCATCAGTGCACACCGGTACACAGAGAAAGCTGTAAGCCACAAGATGATGCCTTTAAAGCCAGCATGTTGGGGAATAAGCCAAACTCACCTCACTGGCAATGTGCCTTCTTACTTTTGTTAAGAAAGCTCTCTAAGGGACGAGACTATTATCTTTACAGAGATAGTCTATGCTTCTCAGCTCTACCTCTGGGGAATTGGGGAATGGCCCTATTAACTCTTTATTTTTTTAAGAATTCTCTTTTTAAAAAGTTATTTATTTTATTTTATTTTTATTTTATTTTATTATTTTATTTTATTTTTTGGTTTTTCAAGACAGGGTTTCTCTGTATAACCCTGGCTGTCCTAGAACTCACTCTGTAGACCAGGCTGGCCTCGATCTCAGAAATCTGCCTGCCTCTGCCTCCCAAGTGCTGGGATTAAAGGTGTGCACCACCACTGCCCAGCTATTTATTTATTTTATCCATAAGAATACACTGTAGTTGTCTTCAGACACACCAGAGGAGGGCATCAGATCCTATTACAGATTGTTGTGAGACACCATATGGTTGCTGAGAGTTGAAATCAGGACCTTCAGAAGAGCAGCTAGTGCTCTTAACTGCTCAGCCATCTCTCCAGTCCTAGCTCTTTAGC
The DNA here is from genome assembly GCF_978045245.1 of Mus caroli. Lineage (NCBI taxonomy): Eukaryota > Metazoa > Chordata > Mammalia > Rodentia > Muridae > Mus > Mus caroli. The sequence continues at coordinate 65,200,945 of NW_028227264.1, forward strand.
TCTTTTTTTTTTTTTTTTTTTTTATTCTGCCTTAGGCCTGAAGAGTTGAGCTTTTAGAAACTATGGGGGCAGGTAGAGGCGATCGAATGCAGATGTCTGGTCCTGTTGGGTAGGATGCTTGACCCTGAAGAGCCACACAGATTTCCTACCAAGGACCACTCTGGCGTGTTACACACATTAGGTTACAAATTTTAATTTGCCTTTATTTTGTATCTGATATATATATACACACATACATATATGATAAAAGTGATATCTGTCTTTAATTGTGACATAAATAAGAAGCCTGGAGGCCTTCATTTTCTGTGCTCCATGGAATCATAGTTCTTGGATTACTCTTAGAGAACTGGTGAGAAGACAAGCGTTACATACCTAGACACAGATTTGACAAAAAGCTGAAGTCAGAGTAGGTGTTATAGTCAGTGAGAGTTATCGAATGTTCTAGGTTATTTTAAAGCAAGCATGGAAACATTATTAAATATCCTTCCACCAAATTGCCCAAAGAGATCTCAGAACAAAAGGATGGGAATCTCTAAATGCCATCACTTGATGTTGTTCTTTTTTCTGTTCTAAATAAACAATCCCCTTTCTATATAATTTTAATCTAGTCCTATAGGGCAGGGGACAGAGATGGAGACAGGTAGAACCCTAGGGTTGCTGGACAGCCATTCAGTGGTTACCAGGTTCAGTGAGAGACTCTGTCTCAAAATGTAAGGTGGAGAGTGTTAGGGGAAGACACATAAAGTGGACACACATGGTGCATCCTTTCTCTCTCTCTCTCTCTCTCTCTCTCTCTCTCTCTCTCTCTCTCTCTCTCTCTCACACACACACACACACACACACACACACACACACACACACACCCCACAAATATATACACAAAAGTAGATTTGAGTAGCTTTGTCAGTTCCTTTCTAACTTTGAAAATCCTTTCATTAAATCCGTTTTGCCAGAGAGGGCTGGGCTGTAATTCACTTGTCTAACGTGCACAAAGCCCTTGTTCCTAACCCCAGCACTGCAGACACAACACGTGGAAAGCACACATCTGTCATCTCAGCACTCAGGAAGTAGAGACGGGATGATCAGGGGTTCAAGGCCATCCTTGGCTATAGAACAAATTTGAGGCCAGTCTGGATTACCTGATACCCTGCTGAAATGAGACTGGAAAGGATGGCGGGCTGGGGAGATGGCTCAGCAACGAAGAACACTGACTGCTCTTCCAGAAGGACCCAGGTTCGATTCCCAGCACTCATACGGTGGCTCATCTCTGTGACTTCAGTTTCAAGGAATCTGATACCTTCACACAGACATAAATGCAGACAAAACACCAATGGACATAAAAATTTTTCTTAAATTAAATTTCTTTAAAAAGCAAGAAAAGAGAGAGGGAGGGAGGGAGGGAGGGGCAGGAGGGGGCCTCATTATAAAAGAAAACAAAAATTAACTCTTCATTAATGTGAACAGCTGTGCAGTCATCATCTAACTAAGTACTTATTTTGTGAGTATCCATGAGTAAATGAAGTTCTTCCATTAGGCGATGCTAGTGTAATGCCACCATTGGACTGAGTTCCTTCGTACAGACTGGACATGCCCTATACAGGCTCGGTAGGTGAGGCTCCGTGTTCAGAGGCACCCATCTCCACCATATCAGTACCCAGAATCATCCCTTCTGAAAGAGGAAGATGCATTCCTCCAGTGAGAATGAGGTCAACCGAAATCTCAGTTCTAGAAAAGTCTGAACAAGCCAGAGGAGGCCTTTCAGAGAAGTCGGGGACAGCTGGCTTTCTGCTGAGCAAGATCTGAGAAGGTTTTAAATGGGAGGGGAAATCACAATACAGTTTAGCCTTCAAACACAAGAATAAATTAAAGGTTGAACACACTCCTTTGGGTGATGAATTCTATAGCCTGCCTTGGTCTGTGGGACAGGGGGTTGAGGGTTGAAAGGACAGAGTCATGAACTCACAGGGACCCTAGATAGCCAAAGTCATATACTTCTATGTGGCCAAAGGCCAGACACTTGGTCCCATAACCAGGTGGGACGGAGCTAGACCCTGTGACCAGCAACCTGGTGCAGGTTCTTCCGTACCAACCTGAGCTTGTGGTTCAGAGCCAGTCTTCCCATCTTTACTACACAGCTGGGAGCTTATGGGCCAAAACATGCTTTCTGCCTAAACCCGATGACCAATTTTGTAATCCAGTTATATCAACCGAAACTGTGGGTATTGGTGCTAATGAGCTCACTCAACTCCCAAGCTGCAGGAGCAGGAAAGCCTCTGTCCCCTGAAGTAGGGCACAGCGCCTTCTTTCCTGCGTGTCTTCCTTGGAGCCAAAGGAGAGGAGCATCCTTATCTTATAGACACTCACGAAAGCATCAACAAGAGCAGAATATGGTGGTGTACGCCTTTAATCCCAGCACTCGGGAAGTAGAAACAGAGCCGCCTGTTGTATAGAACGAGTTCCAGAACAGTTACAACTACACAGAGAAACTGTCTTGAAGGAGAAAAAAAAAAATGTCCAAACAAGCAAGCCTGCTACATATCCCTTAGCCTGTAGCATCGGATGGTACCCCCGCTGTCTCGCCATACTTCTGCAAGACAGTCAAACCTACTGAGCATTAAAATACAGAGGTTTCCAGCTGGAGGGGTGGCTTAGTGGTTAACAGCCGTGGGTGCTTTTTGCGGAAGGCCCACTTCCGGTTTCCAGCAACCACATGGATAGCAACTCTCTGAATGCAATCCCCTCTTCTGATCTCCACAGGCATGCACATGGTCCACACATGTACATGCAGACAAAACACACACACAATAAATAAATAAATCTAAAAAAAAATTTTTTTAATGGAGAAATGTTGCTGTTTCTTCCAGTCTTCTCCAAAGGCCCCTGCGTGTGGCAAACATATTAAGTGAGTGCGCATGCTTGTTTTACATCCGTTTGTCTTTTGTTTCAAGTATCCCAGCCATGAGGCTTGAGGGATCTGATACAAAGATATTATTACATTTTCTTCATCACATGCTAAGCTAGACAAAGAAATCCATGGGTATCCTTTCGAGCCCAGAGAGAAGACCCACACACGCGCACAGTCTTGATGAACGAAGGTGATTGACTGAGTTAGAGATGTAACTCAGCGATAGAGTCCTTGCCTAATGTGCACAGGACCCTGGACTCAATCACCAGGACCACTCAGAAAGGAAGGTGGAGTGTTAGGTCAGAGGCAGTGAGCAATGTGCTCCCACAATGCTTTAAAGAATGGTTATCTGTAAGGAAGGAGGTGGAACGGTACTTCGGACTCTCTGCCCCCCCCCCAACACCTCCCCCCCCCCCCCGCACAAAACAATCTCACAGTCATGAAATGTAAACAGCTAAATCTTTTCAGGGTTCAGGGATACATGCTTATAATACTAGCACGGAGGAAGAGGTATTGGGACTACACAAGACTCTGTCTCTAAAAATGAAGGAGAGAGAGAGAGAGAGAGAGAGAGAGAGAGAGAGAGAGAGAGAGAGAGAGAGAGAGAGAGAGAACTGAAACTTTAGGACTAGAGAGATGGCTCAGCAGTTAAGAGCACTGAGTGCTCTTCCAGAGGTTCTGAGTTCAATTCCCAGCAACCACATGGTGACTCACAACCACCTGTAATGGGATCTGATGCCCTTTTCTGGTGTGTCTGAGGACAGCTACAGTGTACTCGCATACATAAAACAAATAAATAAATCTTTAAAAAAAAAAAGAGCTAAAACTTTAAATGTTTAGAAGGAAAGTAAGAAAATGTGTTTATGCTGTTAGAATACAGACATGTTCTTCAGCAAAAACACAGTCAACAAAACATTAGGGAATGTTCTATCAGTTGCTTGCTTGCTTGGTTTATTTGCCAACTGATTTGGAGCAAGCTCTGCTGTAGCTCAAGCTAATCTCAAATTTGTGACATAGCCAAGAGTGATCCTAATTTCCTATCCTCCTGCCTCCACCTCCCAAATGCTGGGATTACAAGAGTACTGAGGGATCAAACAGAGGACTTTGTGGGAGCAAGGCAAGCACTCTGCCGAATGATCCGTCCCAGTCCCAGGAAACGTTTATTAATTGGACTGTCTTTAAAAATACATCAAAGGACACATGCCTACATAATTACATTCATTTATAAATATTTGTTGAACTATCTCCTTAAGATTCAATGCCTACACAGGGAGAGGGGCAGCATTTGGGATGTAAATAAATAAATAGATTAATTAATTAATTTTTAAAAAGCTAAGTTGGGTGGGATGGTGACAATTAAATTATATATTTATGATATGTATGCTTATTTTTATGCCTTAGGCTTTATATTTTCTTTCATGTCTAGCTATTAAAATTTATGTAGAACTTGAATTGGGGAACAAATGTTAAAGATGTGAATATGTAGCAACTCACCTTAGCTTAGATTTGAGGTTAGAAAAAAGGAAAAACTATTTTTTAAAAAAAGTGTCTGTTATACTTTCATTTTAGAGGTAAAGCAGACAAGACTATGAGCAGACAAACCATAGAACAGGAAACCTGCACCGCCAGCGTTTTCTCTCTCTGTGGTCGCAGGCAAACGAAACTGAAAATCAGGAGGACAGATTTTACACACATTTGATTATCCAACGTTAACAAGTCTGACAGGACCTGTAATCGATAAGAATCTGCAGCCTGGGGGAACTTTCCACACTGGTAGCAGCAGTGATAATTATTTAAGGAAATTTGAAATATTTACTGTCACGTCTAAATGTTACCACCCAGCGGAATTCTTTGTGCATAAACACCAAAGGGAAACTCCATGAAACTCCATGTTAACAGGGAACTCAGGACAAAAATGTTCACAGAAGCGCTTGTTAGTCAAAACAAGGATCAAGAAGCCTAAAGGCCCAACCTGGGGGGCGGGGGGAGGGCAAAAAAAGATCAAAAAGCAACAGTGCAAACAGTAGATGGGATACCTTGTAGCTGAAAAAAATAAACGAGTCAAAGTAACCATAGCAACATGGGCAGTTTTCCCAAAAATAATGTAGGACGGCAAGATGGCTCATCAGAGGTAGGTGCTTGCTGCCAACCCTGCCAACCTGGGTTCAGCTATCAAAACCTGTGGTTAACCTAACCATAGGAGGAAATTGACTCTAGAAGTTTGTCTCTGACTTGCACCAGCTTAGCTTAGCATGTGTGCCTTCCCCGATGTCTCTCACCCACCCACCCCCAGACCCCACACGCACTATAGAAATTGATTTAATTGAATAAAAATGACGTTAACCAGGGAAGAGGAACTTCTCTGAATCTGACTCTGGCTCGCTGTCTGGCTTTGTCTTTATCAGAAGCCTCTGGGTAGGCAGCCTGCCAGCCAGGGCAAAAGTGTTACTGAGAAACACTGGGGTCACTGGGATTGGAACCCTAGGCTAGGCTGGGTGTCGGCCACCAGTCAGGAATGAGGCTTATACTTACTGGGTACTTCTGTTTTTCTCTGTCTTGCTGGCAGTCATGAGTAGGTCCCTGTGTGAGAAATGAGTGTCCTCAGATGACCCCCAAATGGAAGGGAAGAGATCAGAGCTTTGTCCACACTTGACTCAGGAGGTCTAAGTAGAAATCAAATCTGTACTCAGCCAGCCATTTTTAGTTCAAAATGTTCATGACATATGTATCTCTTGAGTCACACTGATCCAATCTGGTGGCCTCCGTTCAGGGATTCTTTTCTTTTCTTTCTTTTTTTTTTTTTTTTTTTTTTTCTTCATTTTAAGAGAGCAGTCAGACTCTGGCTGTGCTCTGGGTGGGTAATGAAGCCACCTCCTAACAGTATAGAGTACAAGAAGGGACATCTGGCTGACATCTTACCAACCCTCTCCAGCTGTGGGCCAGTGCATTTTCCTTATTCTGTCCCTGCTGGCCTCTCCTGATTCATCCTCAAGCGATGTTTGGCGTATACCCAGCTGGAGAGTGATAGTTAACATTGGTAATCAATGTCACAAGATCTACAGTGGCGTCCATCCTGCTTTATGCTGCAATAGAAATGGGACGGAGGACTTAAAGCACTCTAAGCAAAGCACTCTGCCAATGGAGAGACAGCTTCAGCCCTGAAAAGCACTTTGCTCTTTTGTGTGTATGTTTGAATGAAATGTAATCACAATGATATCTCCTATAATACAACCTTAAGTCTATGGACCACCTCTATACAGGAAGAAAGCATCTTAAAGTGGTATTTTTATTATTTATTTATTTAGGCACATGCGCACACACACACCACAGCAGCTTCAGACTACATAGAGAAACCCTATATCGGGGGGGGGGGGGGGGAGGAATGTCGACCAACAACCTGAGTCTCTACGTGGAAAGTCTGGGCTGAAATGAGTGTCAAGGTGACATGAGGGACCAGGGTGACACTTTCAGTTCTCCTTTTGGCCAATCTGTCTCACTCAGGTGATGAGGTGAGTGGCTGGCGACAATTTATCAAGAATGTCCAGGGTGCTTCTTTGTGGCAACAGCCCTTCAGTCATCTTTATTGTCCTTACAGATGTCTTCCGTTTTCCACTCACTCACACATCCATTCCCGTGGGGGATGCATTGCAGTCTCCCCTCTGATTTTCCTCAGTGCCTTGGGAGCCAAGGATGCAGGAAGCACACTCCCAAGAAAGGATTGGTTGTGCAAGTTCATCTCCTTAGGCAAATCTGCTCCCCTGCCCTTCTTTCCTAGCTAACTCGTGTGCACAATAGCTTCTGAGGTGATAGTGCCCTCATGGTGAGGCTTCAAGAAGAGGGTTTCAGGCAATGAATGACCTTGAGGTCCCCCTCTGAAGTGCTGGGATCAGCAGCAAGGGCGTCCATCCTGCTTTATGCTGCAATAGAAATGGGACCGAGGACTTAAAGCACACTAAGCAAAGCACTCTGCCAATGGAGAGTCAGCTTCAGTCCTGAAAAAAAAAAACAAACAAACAAAAAAAACTTTCCAAATAAATTAAGTGTCTCAGGTTGTCTTCAGCTATTATTCTCTCTCTTTTACACAGGAAAAAAATATATATTGTAATACGACTCACTCGTTTTCATGTCAGAAATCTAAAATTGTGGATTTAAAAACACTTGAGTGACTTAGCAGAACAAACAGGCAGATTTTTCTTTCTTCCTTTCTTTCTTTCTTCCTTTCTTTCTTTCTTCCTTTCTTTCTTTCTTTCTTTCTTTCTTTTTTCTTAATTTGCTAAGACAGGATCTCACCATGTGTGGATGAATTCCACTCTAAAACTCAGCCACAGCCACACTAGCTTCAAACACACGCCATTCTTTACTGACAGTCAATAGATGTTAGATGTCCCATACACTGGAGCTAAGTTTAAACACCTTAAACACAGAGTACAGGAAAAAGAAAGATGGTGGCTTTTTTTATCATACCATGTGACAGAAACCATATCTGAAACTTCTAAAGCAGCCCAGAACATGACGCCAGGTAGGCCACGGGGAAAACCTAATATCCGTTATTTTGCTAACGGAACGAAGCAATCAAATGACTCCTAATGCCACACTGCTGCACCATAGACCAGTGCCTCGTACTGAGGCACTCTTGAAGAGGTGCTGAAGTGCCTCTTCAGAGGTGCTTCTTTCTCTTACACCAGACAGGAATTAACACAGAGACCCACAACTGCACAATAAGAGTGAGAAACTGCCAGGCATGGTGGTGCACACCTTTAATCCCAGCACTTGGGAGGCAGAGACAGGTGGATTTCTGAGTTCGAGGCCAGCCTGATCTACAGAGTAAGTTCCAGGACAGCCAGTGCTATACAGAGAAACGCTGTCATGAAAAAACCAAACAAACCAAAAATACCAAACCAAAACAAAACAAAACCAACCAACCAACCAAACAAACAAACAAACAAACAAACAAACAAACAAAAAGAGTGAGAGACTTTGAAGCACTAAGTCCCAAAAGGGATGTCTTCATGAAATCTCTTCCCTTGACCCTCAGGGGATCTATGCAGAAGAGAAGGCAGAAAGATTCTAAGAGGCAGAGGTGGTGGATGACTCCAAGACGACCGGGTTTCCACAGAGACTATAGCAACATGCATGAGATCTGCACGTCAGACAGTGTCCCCATACTAAGTAGGGGAAGTGGACATGGGCTCCCAACCTTACCCAAGAAGCTAACTGTAATGCATACCCCCTAGCAAAGGGAAAATCCGTGTTCTCCAGTGGAGTCTCACTGGGCATATTAGCCACACTTCAGGGGAAGCCCCACGGCTTGAAGCAGTTGCTGTTTTTCATACTGCTTCATTTGGGCTTTTTTTTTTTTTGCCTGTTTTGATTTTCATTTTGTGTATGTGTGTGTGTGGGGGGTTGTTTTGCTTTGTTTTGTTTCTGTTTTTTAAAGAGAGAGAGAGAGAAAACATAAAATTGGGTGGTTAAGGGAGGCAAGGAGAATCAGAGAGGAGTTAGAGAAGAGAAAAATGTGAAAAAAATATATAGTATGAAAAATTTTTAATTAAAAAATAAATTTAAATTCATGAAAAGAAAAGAAAAAAGACAAAACGTACAGTTGACCTGAGAATGTGGCATAGAGCATGCCTAGCAAGCACAGGGACTTGGGACAGATGGTTATCTTTTTTTTTTAAAGTTTATGTTTTAATATTTTTTAAAATATGTGTGGGAGTCAGGGGAGAAACGTACCATGGCTGTAAATGGAGGTCATAGAACAACATGGCAGAGTCAGTTTTCTGCTGTATGGGTGCTGGCATGGAATTCAGGTAGTGAGGCTTGCGGTCAGCCACCATGACCATTAAGCAGGTCTAGGGCATCATCGTTTAAAAACAAGGTCGTGGGTGGAAAGCTGCAAAAGGGAGCATCGTGCATGGACACTCACAGGGACACTCAGAGTGTGGGAAAAGTGGGAAGTCAACCATTTCATCATTACCCTGCCGGGGCTGGACCACAGGAAAGATGCCCTATACTGATAAACTTCCAGGTAGTCCTTATGTGTATTTCAATGATCTGAAAAGGGAGAAAGCCCAAGCTCAGCAGTTGAGGGAAGCTCACAGTATGCCTTTGGGCACATCACATTAAATGCACCTTCAAAATGTCCTTTCATTTGGCTACAGCTGCCACCTTTTGGGCAAAAAAAGAAAAAAAAAAAAAAAGAATCCCGAGACACTTCTAGAAGCATGCATGTACGTCTACCATCTTTATGATGTAAGGCTAAGTGCGTCCATGAGCACGAGTGTCCATCTTCTCTTCCCCAACTGAGCATGCGTGGGAGTGTGCCCACCTCCTCTGAACTCCCTGAATAAAACTTCCATGCCTAGCTGGGCGGTGGTGGCACACACCTTTAATCCCAGCACTTGGGAGGCAGAGGCAGGCAGATTTCTGAGTTCGAGGCCAGCCTGGTCTACAGAGTGAGTTCCAGGACAGCCAGGGCGACACAGAGAAACCCTGTCTTGAAAAACAACATCAACAACAACAACAAACAAACAAACAAAACATGCCTTCCTTTGTTGATGGAGGACTATGCTTTAGAAATGAGTACTGCACCTCCTCACCTGCTACAGGTACCAAGCTTTCTCCCCTTTTTTGATTTATTGCCGAGACCTGTTTTAGCTTTGTGCTGTGGAGGCTTGATTTTTTTTTAAACCTTTGTTGGTTGTGTGTCGCTTCTGCAGAGAAGGGTCAGCCACGATGCTGCAACCTCACTGTGCAGAATTCCATTGCATCAGCAGTTTTGTAAACAAACCTAAAGCCATCTCTTAGTTAGGGATTCTATTGCAGCAATGAAACACCATGACCAAAAGCAAGTTGGGGAGCAAGGGACTCATTTGGCTTATATTTCTTCATTACAGTCTAGCGATGAAGGAAGCCAGAATAAGAACTTGAACAAAACAGGGACCAAGAGGTAGGAGCTGATGCAGAGTTCATGGAGGGGTGCTGCTTATTGGCTTGCTCCACATGGCTTCCTCAGCCTGCTTTCTCATAGGGACGGAGGCCCAGGGATGGCACCACCCACAATGGCGGTGACCATTCTATAGACCTGCCTACAGCCCCACCTTACAGACACATTTTCTTAATTGAGGTTCCCTCCTCTCATGACTTCAGCTTGTGTCATGCTGTCATAAAACTAGCAAGCACAAGCCCAAAGCACACCCCAAACCCAACTGAAATTGATACGGAAATGTTCCAGGTAGCTTTCGAAAAGAACAACGTGAACCGAGTCCTGCTTCCTTAAAGCGTCTGCTGTTCTTTTATAAAAGTACGTTCTTGCAATAAGTGCTATAAAAGACAAAGGACAGAGGAGATGCATAAGAAACCCCAAGCTTTGGCTCCATCTCTGTTCCCAGCAACACCAATGCTATGGACGAACGGTTTGTGCTCTGCTTACCAAACTGGAGTTGAAAGACACGCCCCTCCCTCCCGAGAATTATGGGGAGATGAATATCAGTGGCATCATCTTGGAGCTGCAACATAAAATCTGAGCTAGTCTTATTTTTAGTTCAGAAAGCTTAGAAGTAAATCCCATATTTTCCTAACATTTCTATCATTTTCATGGTTCCAAACTATTTTTTAATGTGGGTTTTTTTTTTTTAATTTGGCTTTTAGTGCAAGAGGTGGACCAAAAGGGCAGGGGGGGGGAGATCCTGGGGCGGGGGGGGGGGGGAGGAGAAACCATGAAAAAAAAAGACAAATTCAGAGAGGAAGCAAGTGAGACAACTTTGATTAATGTAGTATGCTAAAAATGACATCGAGAAATGAATGGGCTCAGTCAGCTGATCTCAAGACTCGAAGCTCCTTCGCCAGCCATTTCAGACCAAAGCTGAAGAGATGAAGCCAGAGGATTGTGCACACAGGATCAGAAAAGGGCAGCTGCAGAAGGCTCAGATACCAAAGTGGTTTTCACCACCAGAGACAAAAGGCGTAAGTATGTGGATCCCATTATCCGGAGAGAATTACAGACCTCCCTTATGGCTGTTCTGCTCTCTGCTGATTCTCTGTCAAAGTAAGAGGCTAAGCCATGTCAGAAATCTTTGGTCCTTAATCTAATCCTTCAACTTTTGGGGGCCCTAGGTAGCCGCTGAGTTCAATCGTCAGCTTCATCTTGTCTCAGGAAGACCTGTTTCAATGCCCTCCCCTCTCAAAAAAAAAAAAAAAACCAACATTATATTAAATTTAAAAAAAAATAATAAACAGCAAAGCAAGATACTTGAAACCTCAACACTTGGAAAACTAAGAGACAACTACCACAAGTTCAAAACCAGCCTGGACTACATACTAGGTTTTAATCTCAATCAATCAATCAATGGAAGAAGGGGAGGGAGGGAAGGAAAAGATCAGAATAGAGGCTTATGGCGGTGAATTAGTTGAACCACTTTGGCTCCCAGCAGGCCAAGAATGCACTGTACCTGCTCACGAGTTCTTTGGAGTCTTGAATGAAAGACACACACACACCAGCTAATTTTGATATGCCTTGACTATCTCAATGGCTGGACACTTTTAAACATCTTGTGGCTAGCACATGCTTCCCTCTGGTATTCCTGACCTAACACCTTTTTTTTTTTTTTTTTTTTTTTTACTGCTCATATGTTTATTAACAAAAGGGACAACCACACACACATACTCACAAGTATGTTTAGGAACTTAACATTGACAATACCCACCCCTCCCAATACTCTTCTTCTCTAGAACCCACCCCAAACTTTGGAGGGCTTCTAGCATCTTTTAAAATCTGAAAACCATAAGAATATGCTGTGTAGACTCTGCCTTTGATGCCCCCATCCTCCTGTCCCTGTGGGGGGCTGTAGATGAAAATCTCCAAGAAGCTGCTCAGTCATTCAGGTTTAGATCAAAATCTGGATATAACTCCTTGGTGGTAACGCCTCAGGTCACAGCCAGTTTCCCCAGCAGCATCTGTGATACATCCTTGATGTCATTGTACTCATGGAGGAGGGAGATAAGCTTCTCCAGCTCAATCACACGGTAGCCCTCTGCTATTAACTGGGAGATCTCCTTGTCCAGCATGTCATGCTTCTCCTTCAGTTTCTTAATGTCAGCGCTCAAGGCTTCCTCGCTGACATCGTTATTCTCATCAATCATGGGGAATGGCCGTTGCGGTGATCGGTAGCCGCCATGGTAAAGTCGGCTGAATTCTGACTCACCCCTCCTGAACCCTAAGGTCCGGGGCACCCGGAGCGGGGTGGGCTTAAACTCGGAAGGGTCCAGGGTTGGGGTTAAACGGCTGCTTCAGGGAACTAGAAACCGACGACGGAGACCACCAACCGCCCCACCGACCTAACACCTTCTAAATCAATATTTTATCTTTGTTTCCCTGTTACCTTCTGGGCAGCTCCCCCACAGGGCTGCTCTCCCTTTCCACCTACATTGCTGGATGCTTTCTCTCCTGCAGCTCTTAAATCTGATCCCTCTGCCTCTGAGTCATGGCGATTCTCCCCTCTCTCTTCCTAGGTCCCTTGCCCACATAATCTAAAAGTCCTGCCTCCATCTCCCTGCCCAGCCATTGGCTGTATGGCAATTCTTTATTACCAATCTAGGCCAGCTGGGGACAGGGACCCTCAGGTCTGGAAGCTCGGCTTTGGAGAGCCAAATGAAGACAAAGCATAAGAACCAATTCCCCACAGAGGTTGGGATGGATGGGTGGGTGAGTGGATGGATGCGGGGGTTGGATGAATAGATGGATAATGGATGGATAAATGGATAAGGGATTAGCCAATGGTTTACCATTAGACCTCTGCTTGTGTTGAGCCGTTTCTCTTCAGAACCAGAACTAAGGGATAATCTAACATGTTCTCAGAAGCAGAGTCTGTGGATCAAAGAGAACCATATTTGAAAACTTCTGATTCTAGCCCAAATTGCCCTTCCAGAAAGATTGTACCAACATTGACTCTTGACAGCAATACACAAGAGCCAGTTGTCCAATACACTCTCCTTTTGGGAAGAAAAAAAAAGTCATTTCCATTCTCTACAATGTCAGAAATATACCAGTATATGTCAAAAATAATATCTCCCTGTTCCTACTACACATATACATAAAGTAAATAATTAAAAAAAAAATCCGGGCGTGGTGGCGCACGCCTTTAATCCCAGCACTCAGGAGGCAGAGGCAGGCAGATTTCAGAGTTTGAGGTCTACAAAGTGAGTTCCAGGACAATCAGGGCTATATAGAGAAACCCTGTCTCGAAAAACAAAAACAAAAACAAAACAAACAAAAAAAAAGGTTTCTTTCTGGGCTAGGGAAGCTAAATCAAGGCAAAATGGTTTTCCTCCTCCTCGATTTAATCTGACTGTTCATGTATTTTCCCATTTTATGACTGATATTAAAAATAGTTATTTAAAATATTAATAAGGAATGGGTGTTGGTGAAAGGCAACTCTGACCCACTAGAGACAAGGCTTACAGGCGCTATCAAGTTCAAGTAGCCAATAATTATTGCATTCAAAATCAATGTTACACCCCCACACTTGGGTGTTGCCAAGACAACAGTCTTCCATTACACAGGCTAGCCTCAAACCTAGTATATAGCTGAAAGTGACCTTGAACTTCTGACCTCCTGCCTGCAGTTACAGGTATGTATAATCACTCCCAGCGTATGTAGTGCTAGGGCTCAAACACAGGAGTTTGCACACACTGGGAAAACAATCTGCCAACTGAGCTACACCCACAGTTTCACTCTTGATTTCAGATGTGCCATACTGACTATAGATCCCCTTGGAAAATTAACAAAAAGGTGGAAAAACAAAAAAATACAAAGTGCACTTCAGTGTATACTTTCTATAAAGTTGATTTATATCCAGTTCATATTATTTGCTATTAGAAAATTTATAGCCAAAGGCCAGGCAGGGATAGATACCAAGAAGACTAAAATCTTAGCCACTTTTCTATTGTTGTGACAAAACATCATGACCAAGGCAACTTCTAAAAGAAAACGTTTAATTTGGGTTTCATGGTTCCAGAGGGTTAGAGCCCATGACTGTCATGGTGGAGAACATAACAGCAAGCAGGCAGGCATGGCACTGGAGCAGTGGCTGAGAGCTTCCATCTTCATCTACAAACAGGATGCAGAAAAAGAGCTGAGAATGATCTGGGGCTTTCAAAACCTCACAGCCCTCCCTCGGCGACACCGACACACCTCTTCCAGGAAGGCCACACCTCCTAATCCTTCCCAAACAGTTCCACAAACTGGAGACCAAGCATTCAAACACAGGAACCTATAAGGGACATTCTTTTTCAAACCAACATGACTAAAAAGGTTGGATTGCTTGAGCCCATAATTTGTATCAGCCTGGGTAACAAAGATATTCTTCCTACCTTTCCTTTTCCTTCTCCTTCTCCCTCTCCCTCTCCCTCTCCTTTTCTCCTTCTCCCTCTCCTTCTCCCTCTCCTTTTCTCCTTCTCCTTCTCCTTCTCCTTCTTCTCCCTCTCCCTCTCTCCCTCTCCCTCTCTCCCCCCTCTCCTCCCCCCTCCCCCTCCCCTCCTCTTCTCTTCTCTTCTCTTCTCTTCTCTTCTCTTCTCTTCTCTTCTCTTCTCTTCTCTTCTCTTCTCTTCTCTTCACACACACACACACACACACACACACACACACACACACGGCTAAAATAGATTGCCATGCTTTTTAGTGAGTAGTGTTCATCTGGAAGTCTGTCGAGAAGGTTTCCAGCAGAGAGAGATTTTGGGTCAGATGACATTTTCTAGTATCTAAGATCAATATGGTCTTAATTAAAACACCAGCCCCCCCAAGAAGACTCTGAGAGGCAGCAAACAACACTAAACTCAGCTGGCTCAGAGCCCAGAAAGTCAACCAGACTTGTGCAAATGAAGAGGAATACACACATACCACACACACGCACACACACACACACACACATACGCACACTTTAAGCTTTCAAAAGCAGCTAAGGACTTAGAAGGGGAAGGGGGAGGGAAGAGATGGGAATGCAGAAACAAAGAAAATTGCCAGTTTGCGTCCTTATGTGGGCCAGGAACCAGAAACAGCCACTGTGGAAGATTCTGGATTCTGTTGGGGGTGGGAGTAGAGAGGCCATTCCTTCAGCTGCACAGTAGAAAGCAAACACAGGCAAAAAAAAAAAAAAAAAAAAAAAAAAAAGGAGAACCCAGGAAACCCACAGCAGCCAGATGTAGTAGGCTCTTTGGGACTGTGACTGCCCCCAACCTCCATGATAAGTCCAGAACATTAAAAGGGAAGATGTTGACTTCGCCCTTTTGCTCCAAGTCATCAGAATCTCCTGGAATCAGTTGGAACATGTGAGGCACATGAGGCTCTTTGCATTACACAACTGCAAACACGGAGAAGTAACAGAGAAAACTCACTCCAGATGAGGGCCAGCACACGTTAAAGCAGTTCATCTTTTTTTTTTTTTTTTTTTTGGTTTTTCGAGACAGGGTTTCTCTGTGTAGCCCTGGCTGTCCTGGAACTCACTTTGTAGACCAGGGACCAGGCTGGCCTCGAACTCAGAAATCCACCTGCCTCTGCCTCCCAAGTACTGGGATTAAAGGCGTGCGCCACCATGCCCCGCTAAAGCAGTTCATCTTAAACCTCAGATTTGAGATTCTATTAAAAGATAATTAGGGCTGAGAGGTGACTCAGCAGTTAAGAACACTGGCTGTTCTTCCAGAGGACGTCCCTTGGATGTCCAGCACCCATGTGGCAGCTCACAACTCTCTGTAACTCCAGTTCCAGGGGAATCTGAAGTCCTCCTCGGGCCTCTATAGGCACTTTACACAAGTGACATACAAATAGATATACATACAGAGAAAACATTCATTCATACTAAATTAAATTACATTAGACTAGCATTTAAAAAGTGATAATGAGAATCCATAGGTTCTATGCTAATCAGATTGACAGCACTCACAGTCTCTCCTTGGTCAGGAGAGTCTGCTTAATATTTCCTTTTCCTTTTCGAACTAAAGATAACTACTTCAGGACAGATGTTCATGCAACCAGTACCAACTTTCTTCATCACAATGCAACTGTGTGTTCTAATGCAGTCAGCAGCTGGCAACTAAAGACCCCGGTTGTTGTGTTTATAAAAAGATAAGGAAGCCGGGGCGTGGTGGCGCACGCCTTTAATCCCAGCACTCGGGAGGCAGAGGCAGGCGGATTTCTGAGTTCAAGGCCAGCCTGCTCTACAGAGTGAGTTTCAGGATAGCCAGGGCTATACAGAGAAACCCTGTCTTGAAAAACAAACAAACAAACAAACAAACAAATCCCAAACAAATAAAAAGATAAGTAGAAGAAGGAATATGTTTGGTGGAAGTGTAGTTAGGTATAGGGGAAAGCGAGTGCTTCTGCGACCGTGCTGAGGCATCCCTTCCCCCTGAGGGACCAGTCACTCAAGGTATAATACAGAATAGAGTTTATTCAAGGCATGGTGGGGGGCTGGGGGAGAGTCAAGAGGGTAGTAGAGACAGAGTAAGTAGAGGGGTAGAGGCTGGCCGTGAGCACATGGGGGGCCTGGGGTGGGGAAGAATGGGGATAAAGGGAGCAAGAAGGAAAGAACAAGAGAGTGAGAGTGAGGAGGGGGCAAGCAGCCCCTTTTATAGCGAGTCAGACACACCTGGTTGTTGCCAAACAAGTGTGGGGCAGAGCTTAGACAAAATACTAATACTGGTGACTTTGGAGAAACCATCGAAGCACAGTTTCACTTGTGGTAGAGAGATGGTTCAGCCATGAAGGTGCATGCCATATCATATAAGACAGTACCATGCCGAAAAGCTGGGAGCGGAGGTGTGCTTGTCGGTCACAGAGCCAAGGGAAGCTGAGGATCTGTGTGGCTTGCTAAGCAGTCGGCTTATCCTCACCAGTTAGTTTCAGGCTCTCTCTCAAAATACAAGGTGAATTTGGGATGGTGCCACAAATCCTTAATCCCAGAGTTTAGGAGGCAAAGGATCTCCTTGAGGCCAAGACTAATCTGATTTTTACTTAGTGCGTACCAGGCCAGCCAGGATTATATTGTAAGACCCCCGCTCAAACCAACAAATAAACAAACAAAACAAAACAAAAATAAAATAAAAGGCTGGGCTATAGTGGTGCACACCTTTAATCCCAGCATTCCGGAGGCAGGGATTGTTAGCATTCTAAGCTCCGCCCCCACAGTTGCCTGGCAACAGCCAGGTATGCATGACACTATAAAAGGAGTTGCTTGGCCCCACCCCAACTCTTGCTCTCTTGCTCTGTCCTCTTGTCTCTCTCCCATCCCCCTCTCTCCCCATGTTCATGGCCATTCTCTACTGTTCTTTTCTCTTCTTTCTCTTTCCTCTTCTCTCTCTTTCCTCTCCTCTCTCTGCCTTTCTCTGCCTCTACTACCCTCTTGACTCCCCTCCCTATTCCCTAAATAAACTCTATTCTAAACTATAACGTCCTTCGTCCTTCCTGTGGCTGGTCTCTCAGGAGGAAAGGGATGCCTCAGCATAGGCCTGCCCAGGCACCCCCTTCCCCCATACCTCACCACACCTCCATAGAACATACCCTCCCCCCTTCTCTTTATCTTTTTATAAACACAGCAGGAATAGGCAGATCTCTGTGAGTCTGAGGTCATCCTGGTCTTCTGAGTTAGTTCCAGGACAGCCATGGCTATACAAGATACCCTGTTTGGAAAAAACAAAAAACAAAAAACAAACAAAAAAACAAACTAAACAAATAAGCAAGAAAAATTTTGGATGGTGTCTGAGGAATGACACCCAAGGTTGATCTCTGGCCTCTACACACATGAATACATACACACGAAAGTATAGAACAACTTTGTGTTAGCAAAACTGGGACTCAGGTTTTCACTACCTTAAAGGGAGTAAGAAATGGCTTATTTTACAGTCAAATTTGAATGACCATGGCCAAGGAACTGTAGAAATAGTTTGCCCCAGTTTCCCTGTCCCCCACCCCCAAGCATTTTCATGAGGTTTTACAGTAGCAGGACAAAGAAAGTCTTAAATCAAGGCAATTTAAATCTTTTATTGGTGAGTTTAAGTTTCCTACCCAGGACCAAGGGCTGAGGTGCCTATTTAACATATCAAAGTGGACCGGGCTGCCTGGTTCTCCCAACACTCCCTACCTGTTACAGAGTGAGGCTGGTATACCCAGCCCTCTACCCTAAACTTTCTAGTTTAGGGGCTGGAGTGCCCTTCTCTCAAATAATCCAGACTTTCGATTACCCGCCCTTTTTTGTTCTCTGGTCTCCTGACTGTTGAACTTGACTTCCCTCTTTCCCCTCTCCCTTCCTCCCCTATTCCCCACCCCCATCATAGCCTGTCTGTGTCCTCTCTGGACTCTCCCAGATGTCCCTGTGTCTGTCTACATTCTCCCTTCTATCTACAGTAATCTATCTCCTCCACCATACATAAGAGCAATCATGTAACTTTCCTTTCCTTTTTCTTTCTTTTCTTCTTTCTTCCTTTTTTTTTTAAATTCAGCGAGTCATCATTGAGGCAGTTACAGCAAGATGGTGAATCTCAGCCGGGCGTGGTGGCGCACGCCTTTAATCCCAGCACTCGGGAGGCAGAGGCAGGCGGATTTCTGAGTTCGAAGCCAGCCTGGTCTACAGAGTGAGCTCCAGGACAGCCAGAGCTATAAAGAGAAACCCTGTCTCGAAAAACCAAAAAAAAAAAAAAAAAAAAAAGATGGTGAATCTCCCATAGACCCCCAAGATGCCACGTGATGACGTTCTCAGCTTTCGTTGGGGCCGGTGGTCTGTTAATAGGTTCCAAAGGGTTTTTAATCTGTTAGTTACAAGATGTTAATTCCAAAACATAGATGGGCAAGGGCTGGCTGTCAAGGGAGCTAAAGATGGCCTGAGAGAAGGTCCTCAGCATTGCGACCTGTCAGCACCACTGCGGTTCTCATTGGTTAATCTTTGTGCACACAGCTTCTTTCTGAATGTTCTTGTCCACGTAAGAAAACAATACCGCTTTTGCTTATTGCTCATACAAGGCGCTCATTGAATAGGCAACTCTGCCCCACCCAGCTACCGAATAGACAGGCAGCTGAAATCGGCTGCACAGCTGCCTTGTCTGAAACTGGAGGCCAGGGATGGTGGTGGAAGGAGAGGGGGACACTGGGAAATCCTCACATGTACCACTTTAGCTCCTATTTTGTCTGTTGGTCAGGATGAATCCCTTGGCTCTTTCCAACCGCTGGAGGTGGAGAACTGCTGCGTCAGTTGGGCCTGGAAGGGGAAAGAAACTGGATATAGAAATAATTTCTGCCGCACCCCATTCTCAGTGATCTGGAACTTTGGATGATTTCCTAGAACAATGTAAGAAACCGATCTCAAGAGGCAAAGCTAAGGCTACATAACAAGCAGTCATGCAGTGAGGTCCCACGCCAAGGCTAGTGTCTCGGAGTGAGAAGCGTCAGAGAGCTGTAAGCCAATCAGAAAGCAAGTGCCAGCATCCTGAGAAAGTCCTGAGGCCAAGGCCAAGCTGTCATGAGGTTTGTTTTAGCTGACCTTGTTTTCATATGAAGTGGTACTGAGCCCTCAAAGCACGTTGAATGGACCACTTGACATCTCATACTTCCTCTAGATGTTCTCCAGAACCTAATGGTCTTTGCATCCTCAGAATCCCTAACAGTTGGGACTGGGGAGAGAACTCCTTCAGTAAAGTGCTTCTAGTGCAAGTCTGAGGATATGAGTTCAAATCCTAGGCACTCAGAGAAAAGCCAAGTGTGATGACATGAATGTGTAACCCAAGCACTGGATGAGTGGGCTAGAACTTACTAGCCAGTTAGCCTAGCCAAATTGGTGAGCTCGACGTTCAGCCAGAGAACCTATCTCAAAAGGTAAGATGGAAAACGATCGTGGAAGACACGTGACATTGGCCTCTGGTCTCCTCGTGTATGTGTACACATATGCACATACACAACATATAACAGCATACATAGAGATACCATATATAATATATCATACAGAGGATAGAATCCCTGAAAGCCCAGGGTCTCTTAGGACAGTGGTTCTCAACCTTCCTAATACTATGACCTTTCAATATAGTTCTTTGAGTTGTGGCGACGGCCAACCATAAAGATATTTCATTGGTACTTCATAACTGTAATTTTGCTAGTTATGACTTGCAATGTAAAGATCTGATATGTGATTCCCAAAGGGGTCACGACCCACAGGTTGAGAACTGATGTCTCCTGCAGTCTAGACTTTGGGATCTTATGTTAGACTTTCCAGGATCCAGAGTAGGTCTGAGATCTGGCCTCAGTTTGGGTCCCAGTTGAATGTCAGCAGCAGCTCCTCTTTGGACAGTCTATCCTAAGACCCGAGAGGCATGTGGTGAGGTCAGAACTAGGCTATGTGGGGACTGTCTTCAGTGAGGAAGTCATGGAAATGTAGACATTGGGCTGACTTTGAGGTCCTGTCCAACTGGCTTGGAGAGAACTGGTAGAACACAGTCAGAGAATAACAGAGTTTGTAGGTAGGTAGCTATGAGAGTCCAAGCAAAGAGGATGGAGAAGAACCCAGGCCCTGTTACTGAACTAATCAACTACTGATGAGTCTAACACATAACATAACGTTATATGATCTAGCAGTATAATCTTGGCTTAGTTCTCTTCCATTTATAGTGAGCCTATGAGAGGGAGACACTAGATTACAATGTGGAGTTCACCTCTCCATATAAACAAGACCATTTCTGTGCAGTGGCGGTAAACTTGGATCTATTCGTACGAAGCCAGCCTGGCTTACCAGCCTGGTTTAGAGTTTCATGACAGCCAAGGCTACACAAAGGAACCCTGTTTCCAAACCAAACCAAACCAAGCCACATCATGCTTTCTTCCTGTACTATTATTTGCCAGCCTAAGTTCATTTTGTTGGGGTATTAGCATTTCCTATGATATTTCTAGAGCGGGATTTCATAAGCCCATTGGCCATCTGTCTTTATGAGTTGTGTATGTTTTCAAACTCTTTGGCATCTGTACTCTGCTTTCCTTCTTCTCCCTCTCCTCTCTCCTCCTTACAAAGTATCTTATAGCTCTGCTCTGGCACCCTCTAGCATACACTATTTTTTTTTTTTCATTTAAAAACTGCTTTCAGCCAGACCTGGGAGGCAGAGGCAGGCGGGTTTCTGAGTTCGAGGCCAACCTGGTCTACAGAGTGAGTTCCAGGACAGCCAGGGCTACACAGAGAAATCCTGACTCAGAAAACCAAAATAAAATAAAATAAAATAAAATAAAATAAAATAAAATAAAAATAAAAACGGTTTTCAATAGCTGTGTCACCTTAAAGGGTAAACTAAGGGAAGCTATCTAAATATAAATCAGGTAAGCCATGGGCAAAATAACTTGCAAATGTGGGAGAGAATTAGATCGGGCGTATGTTTGTGTTTTTTAAAGGTATGTCCGTTCAAACACATGGGGCAAGGCCGTATAGTGGACCACTTTTTATGAGCAGAAGAGGGTTTTTCAGTTGTTACACAAGCAACTGAGACGTCTAGAATGACCGTCAACATCTCGGGCTTACAGAATATCCTCCGCTAAACACCTAGAGTTGTAAATAATCGATGCCAGATGTGCAAAAGGAAAAGAAGTGGACCCCATTTACTTTCCCACCTCATTTATTTCTGGAGTGAGTCAGACCAGTACAACTAGTGCGCGTGTCTCGGCTACAGGGGGTCTTTGTCTTTTCATTTGATAGCAAGGCTGTCTGTGGAGATTGGGTATCAAAAACATCTCAGAATCTGAGAAAATGTATGAATGAGGAATAAAATGAGCAGGAAGGAAGGACATGACTGCTCCCAGCTTGTGGTGGAAGTCAAGATTTATTGTAGATAAGAAGGAGAGCACAGCTAGAGGCAGGGACATCTGGGATAGTCCAGAGAGAACATGACTCGGAGCCAGGTCTTGTAGAGAGAGGGGAGGGGAGAGCCAGGAGAGGAAGGGGTAAATGACAGGGGCCTGGGAACCAAGTAGCTGGATTATATAAAGCAGGGCCACTGGGCAGTCCCAGTTTAGGGTGAGGCGTGGTCTGCCAGCCTTACTCTGTAACATGCAAGAACCAAGAGACGCTCAGAGAATCTGGTGGCCAGATCCACTTGATATATTAAATAGGCAACTCAGCTAGCTGTTAGTCCCAGGTTTGAGACTGAACACTGTATGCAGCCTCTTCTCCAAGAAATTAATGTACACTATACATTAGAACCAGTGCAGAAAAAAGCCAGATTGTTTTAAAAAGTGTGTGTGTGTGTGTGCATGAGTATGTGTGCATGTGTTTATGTGCAGCAGGTCTTTGCTACTTTGTGGGTTCTTCTTTTTCCCACCCTTTATCCCCTCACCCCATTTCACCCCATATAACTAGAGAGGAAAGAAAAAAGGAGAGAGGAGAGAGAGAAATAGAGATCGATTATCGAACCTAATTTCTTCCTTCTTTCTTCTTTGAACATGGCTACTAACAAGTCGCAGAATCCTTCTCCCTGCTACAACCACAAACCTCAGCTACCAGGGCTCTAGCATGTGTACACCCTCTGAAAAATTCCCAGAATTCCAAATGTCACACAATAGCAGAACCTATTTGCAGCTGGCAAAATCATGCCCTTAGTAGAACATAAGGCAAAAAAAAAAAAAAATCATAGTTAACTGCTAGGAAGCAGCTCCGTATTCTCACACTGGGAATAAAATGAAAACATTCTTTATCATCATCATCATTATTATTACTATTATTATTAGTTTCATTTTAGTTTTTTGAGATAGGGTTTCTCAGCGTAACCTTGGCTGTCCTCAACTCGCCTTGTAGACCAGGCTGTCCTCGAACTCACAAAAATCCACTGACCTCTGCAACCCGAGTGCTGAGATTAAAGGTGTGTGCCCACATCCTGCTGAAAACTATTCTGATTAATGCAGTTTTTAAAGTGGTCATTTTTTTTCTTCTATCCCTGCTGGGTCCCAAATAAATGAGACACAGACTATAGGATTTATTTAATCAAGCTTTACAGCACCATGTCTGAGCAGTTCCTAATCCATTCCAATCCTCTGAGCTAATCTGGCTACCTCCCAGCCAAAATCCCTGAGATACTTGCATTTCAGTATTGAGCTGGCTCCTTCTGCTCCAGGTGTGTTCCCATGGTGTCTCCTGAACACTTTCCTCATGGCAAACCTTCTCTCCCCCTCCCCCGTCCAGGATTCCAAGTCCAGCCTATTCTCTCTTCTGCTCAGCCATTGGCTGGTCAGCTTTTATTGACAACCCTGAGAATAAATGAGGAGCAATATTTACACAACAATTAGACTGGAGATTCTTGTTTGTTTGTTTGTTTGTTTTGTTTTGTTTGTTTGTTTATTTTGTTTTTTGAGACAGGATTTCTCTGTAGCCCTGGCTGTCCTAGAACTCACTTTGTAGACCAGGCTGGCCTCGAACTCAGAAATCCACCTGCCTCTGCCTCCCAAGTACTGGGATTAAAGGAGTGCGCCACCACCACCAGGCTGTATTTTTTTTAAGGAAACACAAATTCCAGAAGTCTTACCATACGTATGTGGTGCCCAAAGATGTCAGAAGAAGGACATCTGATCTCTTCAGGATAGAGTGACAGGTATTTGTGAATTGTTCAATATGGCTACTAGGATCTGAACTTTTAGTCATGAACAGCAAGCTCTGTCTATTCCATAACCACTGACCATAACCACTGAGGCACCTCTTCCTCTCCTCCCTTGATCTGCCCCCTCACATTTGAGACAGGGTTCTCCCTCTGTAGACTTGTCCCAACTTGAACTTGTTATGTGGACCAGGGTGGTTTAGATCTTGTGATCCTCTGGCCTCTGCCTCTCATACACTGGTACTAAGGGCATTTACCATCATACACAGCAGGTCGTTATCATGTTTCAGAGAGTAGAAAGAAAAATACATGTAAAAGTAATATTTTTTTAGGAGATTCCAAGTATGGGACACCGTATTAAAGCAAAACAGCAGTCCTACTAGGCTAAATAACAGCCTCTCACATACCGTGACAGTGACTTTCCCCTCCTTTCGTGAAGGTTGTCCTTTTCAGTTTGCCAGCACACCCATTGCATTGATAATTACATATAACTGAATTGTTTTCCTAATAAAGGGCAATGAGTCCTCTTCATGCAAATGGCAGAGCCCTACTTGGCTGGAACTCTGCTGTCTGGACAAGCTGTAATGTGGATCTGAACCTGTGACCACATTTGGAAAGTAGCCAGATTAAGACAGAGATGCCTGATCTTGTTAAAAACCACAAGGAGAATTCAAGGCAAAATCATATGAGAAAACAGAGTTCATGACTTCACAGTGGTCACACCTTCAATCGTTGCGTCTGTCCCTTATTTTGGAAACTCTATCAGAATTATTTGTTTTTAAGAAAAATAGATTTATTCATCTTATCTTTTTATGTGTACATATAAGTGTTTTGCTTGCGTGCTTGTCTGGGCAGTACATGCCTACATGGTGACCTTGGAGGTTAGATCCTCTGGAACTGGAGTTAGAGATGACTTTGAGCCACCTTGTAGGGTCTGAGAATGTGTTTTTCTTTTGTAATGTAGAAAATTTTGGAAATTTGTATGCTTTTTTTTTCATGACTAATTTGATAGTGGAATGAGTTCTCTAAAAGGAACCAGAGACTTAGATGTTGTTGTTGTTGTTGTTTAAGATTTAGTTATTTATTTTATGTATGTGAGAGCACTGTCGTTCTCTTCAGACACACCAGAAAAGGACATCAGATCCCATTACAGATGGTTGTGAGCCACCATGTGGGTGCTGGGAATTGAACTCAGGACCTCTGGAAGAGCAGTCAGTACTCTTAACTGTTGGGCCATCTCTTCAGCCCCAGACTTAGATGTTTTAAAAAATTAAATTAGCCGGGCGTGGTGGCGCACGCCTTTAATCTCAGCACTCGGGAGGCAGAGGCAGGCGGATTTCTGAGTTCGAGGCCAGCCTGGTCTACAAAGTGAGTGCCAGGACAGCCAGGGCTACACAGAGAAACCCTGTCTCGAAAAACCAAAAAAAAAAAAAAAATTAAATTAGTAAAAATATATTTTTTATAATGGAAAATGATCCTTTTGATCTTCACCCAGCTTCAAGAATCCTAAACACAAGTGGTCAAAATTCAGAGAAAAACTGACCATGAGGTTTCCCGCTCCCAACTGATGTGTCCACAACACAGTTTTAGATGTGGACTTAAGACTCAGGGAACACCAAGGAAGACCAGAATGTCTACTTCAAGAAAGAGAAGGAAGGAAGGAAGGAAGGAAGGAAGGAAGGAAGGAAGGAAGGAAGGAAGGAAGGAAGGAAGGAAGGAAGGAGAAAGACAGAGCAGGGGAAGAAGGAAAGCAAAGAGAGGACTAGAGAGATGGTTCAGCACTGGACGACTACGGGGTGACTCACAACCATTTGTAACTCCAGTTCTGGATCTGATGCCTCCTCTGACCTCCACAAACTCCCACACATAAAAGAATATATAATGTATGCATATGTAAATACATATTATAATAAATATAGTATTTACATGTTATATAATATTTTATCTTATAATTCACATATTTCATATATTTATATCATATTTATATATCTATTTATAATTATATGAATTGTATTTCTTTTTTTTTTAAAGATTTATTTATTTTTATTATATATAAGTACACTGTAGCTGTCTTCAGACACCCCAGAAGAGGGAGTCAGCTCTCATTACGGATGGTTGAACTTCGGGCGTTCGGAAGAGTAGTCGGGTGCTCTTACCCACTGAGCCATCTCACCAGCCCCATGAATTGTATTTCTATATTTATATAAATATTTGTATATTATATACATTAAATTTCTACATTTAAATATATATTCTATATAATATCATAGCATATTAATATAAAATAATAACACATATTATTTTATACGTTTCCACCTATTGTAGTTACCATCTTTGTTCCAATCAACTCACCTTTTGCCAGTGGGAGGAGCTTCAGGCTGGCCACTGGATCCTTCTGCCATGGTCCTTGTAAGTAAGCCTTTATAGTTTATTTCTGAGGTGGCAAGATATTCTGAACATATCATGTCTCGATCTGGACTAGGAATTGGCCATCTTCCTAGGGACTTCCGGTCCCTTTTCAAGGGAAGTAATATTGGAGATGACAGCCTGATTACTGCATGTTCCCTGACACCAGTTGGGACATTATTTTTAGCCCTTAAAACAGACAGAGATAGAAATGTTTTTAAGATGAAACATATTCCTTAAAGCACAGAGGAGAGGAACACTGGAGGTGTCCAATGCCTTGGTCTGCTGAGCCGTTTCTAAGACATGGAAGAAGCAAGGGAGCACTCGCATCTGAGAACAACTGTGCAACATCAGGCCCAGGTGAGCAGTCTGATCAGACTGGAAGGACAGAAGAACAGAACGGCATGATGATGAGGACCTGCTAATGAGTGTCGCTTGTACTCTGGGGATGGTGGATCTCCAGATGAAATCTCAACAGGCATGAGGTGACCGCAACACTCTCTCTCTCTCTCTCTCTCTCTCTCTCTCTCTCTCTCTCTCTCTCTCTCTCTCTCTCAGACAAGATCTTACTGTGTAGTCCTGACTGGCCTGGAATTCCCATTGTAGATCAGGTTGCCGTGAAATTGCAAACATCAGCCTACCTCTATGGCCTAGAGGCTGTGCGTACCTACATTTCTCTGCTTTCTTATTTAATTATGTTTACACGTGTGGATGTTTCACCTGCCTATTTATCTATGACCCACATGAATTCCTGGTGCTGGAGAAGGCCAGTCCCCTTGGGACTGGATTTACAGACAGCTTCGATCCATTCAGGTGTGGGGAATCAAACCTGGTCCTCTGTAAAACAGCCAGTGCTCTTAACCACTGAGCCATCTTTCCAGCCTGTTTGTTTTTGTTTGTTTGTGAGAGTCTCACTATATAGCTCTGGCTGGCCTAGAATTCAATATGTAGAGCAGCTGGGCCAAAAGTTGGAATCAAAGGCATGTGCCACCATCTCCCGGGGCATTTTTAGCTGAGACCCCTAAGAGGTGATAAAAGCAGTGTGGGAACCCAGAGTAGCTGATTTGATGAAAACAAACGAATAAACAACAAGAACATCAGAATCTGTCCATCATGTGTGAAACTTCTGTCAAGGCTGAATTGTTTCTTGGAGAAGCCAGCTCACATCTTTGTAGCATTGTATCCTGCAGCTTCTAAAGTGCCTGGAATTGGAAGGGAAGAGAAAGGCTGCCCAGAGGTCCTGTTCCAGCCTTTCTCTCTAATCTCTGCCTCGACCTTCGACAAATCTTTCACATGTAACAAAATGATTCTCATCTTCTGGACATGTTTTCTAACTAGTGTTTTCTTTAGCTCTCTCCTTGGAGCCTACTGCAGATTCATGAGGCGTGTAAAGATTAGCAGCATAAAGCCCATTGGGTCATAGAAGGGCTCAGGCTTTAAGTGTTTTGACCTGTAGAGAGTTCCTTGCAGGGTCCCTTGACAGTATTTTGAAGTCAGTGGAGCAGATCTTGGCACAAGCAAATAAGTATGCTGGGGGTCCAAGAACCAAGAGAACCCATAAAAGCATTTAGGAGTAGGATGGGAGACTTATTTCTCTAAGGAGGGGTGTCTTAGTTAGGGTTGTATTGCTGTGAAGAGACACCATGACCATGGTAACTTTTTTTTTTACTTTTTTTTATTAGGTATTTTATTCATTTATATTACCAATGCTATCCCAAAAGTCCCCCATACCCTTACCCTCTACTCTCCTCCCCCCCCCCTCCCACTTCTTGGCCCTGGCGTTCCCCTGTACTGAGGCATATAAAGTTTGCATGACCAATGGGCCTCTCTTTCCACTGATGGCCAACTAGGCCATCTTCTGATACATATGCAGCTGGAGACACGAGCTCTGGGGGGGGGGGGGTACTGGTTAGTTCATATTGTTGTTTCACCTATAGGGTTGCAGATCCCTTTAGCTCCTTGGGTACTTTCTCTAGCTCCTCCATTGGGTGCCCTGTGTTCCATCCAATAGCTGACTGTGAGCATCCACTTCTGTGTTTGCTAGGCCTCAGCATAGTCTCACAAGAGACAGCTATATCAGGGTCCTTTCAGCAAAATCTTGCTAGTGTATGCAATGGTGTCAGTGTTTGAAGGCTGATTATGGGATGGATTCCCGGGTATGGCAGTCTCTAGATGGTCCATCCTTTCGTCTCAGCTCCAAAGTTTGTCTCTGTAACTTATACCATGGCAACTTTTATAATGAAAAACATTTAATTGGCGCTGGCTTACATGTTCAGAGGTTCAGTCCATTATTGTCATGGCAGAATATGAAGGCATAGAGGCAAACATGGTACTGGAGAAAGCTGAGAGTTCTACATCCTGATCCACAGGCAGCAGAAGGAGACTGGGTACACACTGAGTATAGCTTAAGCATAGGAGACCTCAATGCCCGATTCCACTGTGACACACTTCCTCCAGCAAGGCCACACCTCCTGAAAGTTCCAGTCCCTATGGGCCAAACATTGGAACACATGAGTCTCTGGGGGCTGTTCCTATTCAAACCACCACAATAGGATTTTCCATTTCCATTGAATTATGTCGTTCACAGTAGGATTACAAATAAGATGTCGGGCTGGAGAGATGGCTCAGCAGTTAAGAGCGCCAACTGCTCCTCTGAAGATCGTGAGTTCAAATCCCAGCAACCATATGGTGGTTCACAACCATCTGTAATGGAATTTGATGCCCTCTTCTAGTGTGTGTCTGGAGACAGCTGCAGTGTATTCATATAAATAAAAAATAAATAAATCTTTAAAAAAAAAAAAACAAATAAGATGTCAAAGGTGACCAGCACAAAGACTTATAAGCATCACCGGATACATTTCCGCACAGATACTTGTGGGACTTAATGGCTCAGGGTTATGGAATAAAGGTGGAGGGAACTTCAACTCCGAATACCTCAAACAGGAGGATGGCAGGAGTTGGCTATCACCCTCTTCATAACCTGGTTCAATAAAGCCAGCTCTCCCAACATCAACTTTGGCAGCAACTTTAATTCCCTGACAATTCCAAGGCTTCATTCTTTGTTTGACTTGAAAAGGTCCTTCCCATCCAGCTCCTGGATATGTAGATGAAGTTTCTTCCAACACCTCTGCCCTGACCAATGGTACAGGGCCTCACATACATTGCCCCAGAGACCCTGGCCACTCCCCAGGGGTATAAATACCCCTTTCTCCCTGCCAATAAACAAAACCGTTCCCCAAAGCTGTTCCTGGGTGTGTTCTTTGGCCGGACAGTCATCACCGACAGACTGAGATCTGGCTCTGCATCCATCTGCACGCATGACTAAGCTTCCCTCTCGCCACTCTAGCCTGGTGCACAACTGGCCTGGGTACCCCCACTGAAGAAGTGAACACAGGGTAGCAGATACTCCTTTCCTTTCTCAGTAGACACCGAGTGTTGCTTATGGCTTTACAGAGGTCTTATGACATGATCGTCCACAAATGTCCTCTTCTGGCAGATGGCGCACAGCTGGAGTAGGGTTGGAGGATCTTTCCCCTACATTCCATTCCCTAGAGTAAGGAGATGGCCCCGAGTGACTGGTGGCCTTGCCTCTCAGTGGCCAAGGACCAGTGACTGCTGTCTGAACAAAGAGTGAGCCTTCCTGGGCAACAGAATCAGCCCGAATAAACATTACCAATATGGGTACAGTACACTGAGGGTTCAGTGGTGGGTATATAATACACTTCTTTCCTCTAGTGCCCAATACCAGATGGTAGAATAAATAAATAAGTTACAAGCAAGCCTGTTTCCCTGTTATGACTGTGGGACTGCAGATAATTCCATTAATCAGCCACCCAAAGGGTTGTGTCTCCTTGGTGTCCTGACCCAGAAGTTGGTATCTCTCTCAATGACTTTCAGAGTCCTTTGGTGATAAGAGAGTTCTGGTGCTAGGGAATATAAATTTAAGTTTTATTACTGAATTTTCTGGCAGTGAATTCACAAAAGCCTCTGGGTGTCATTTCACTGTATCACTGCCTGACATTTAAGGATGGTTGAAGGACTTGGGAGAAATTAAAAAAAAAAAAGTATCATTGTTTTAGTTTTGAAACATATTTCTAAGTAAACCAACTCATTAGAATTCAAAAGGAACTTTAAAATTCAGCCCTTAGACTGCAACCTTTTGCAGACTGCAGAGAGCTCTTCGTTTTCCTGACACTTTCAAAATTACTACCTGGGGCTTAGACCAGCGAGATGGTACAGCAGGTTAAAATTCCTGCTTGCAAGCTGATGACCTGAGTTCTATTCCAGCATCCACATGGTAGAGAGGACAGACTCTCACAAGCTGCCTTCTGACATATACACAGGCACACACATGTACACACAAACACAGACACACATAAGCACACATATGCATACACACACACATGCACACACATACACACAGGAGCATACGAGCACTCACATGCATACACATACACACACACACATGCACACACACAGGCATATACAAGTATATACATGCATATACACACACAGGCACATACACACAGACACACATAGGCATACATGCACACACATACACATGCATATTTATTCATACACCTGAATAAGTATAAATGTATTTTTTTAAAAAGCACCACATTTATAAAAACTTTTCTATTTTTATTATTACTAGGGACTCAAGGATGAATTCAGCTCTTACACCATAACCCTTAGTCTGGAGATGCTAACAAACACAACCTTCCAAAGCCAAATCATGCCACGGTCACAAGGACACATTATGACACTTCCTCAATAGATGGGACATTAGGATCCCACCTTATTCAGGCAGTTGGCTCCTGAGGCAATAGTTAAGGGATGATCTCAGACCTCCGGATAGCAAACAGTGGCCAACTCTAGAGCAGGGGTTGTGGATAGCAGCCATAATTTAAAAATTAAAATCAGGAGAGAGCGAGAAATAATTTTAAAGTTTGGATGCTGCAGCCAACAAGACTGCTTGGGGGAGGGGGGAGGGGGGACATTTGCAGAGACAGCCAGATGGCCGGAGTCCAATCTCTAGGACCTGCATAAAGGTGGAGGGAAAAACCTGACTCCACATAGTTGTCCTCTGACCTCCACGTGTGCCCCGTGGCACGCATGCCCACACACTCCCTTCACACATATGCACACTCATGGTGATGAATAAAACAGATTTAAATGTTAATTAGACTTGAACTTAAGCTTTCTGAACCTCTCAAATAAAGGTTTGACTAGAATATGAAATATAAAAATGGGTGTGAACTAATTTCCTCTTCTGCTCAAGTGACACCCAACCTTAGGAGCGAAAGAGAAAGAGGCTGAATTCACACCACCTTGTTAGATATGTTCCTAAGCCAACAGCCAAGTGTTTCTTTTTGTTTGTTTGTTTGGTCTTTTTATTTTGTTTTGGTTGCTTTTTTTGTGAGAGTGTGTGGTGGTTTGAATATGCTTGGCACATGGGAAGTACTATTAGAAGGTGTGGCCTTGCTGGAGTGGGCGTGGCCTTGTTGGAGGACGTGCAGCACTGTGGGGTGGGGTTTGAAAGCACTTAGTGCACAAGCTCGACCCACTTTAGGGATAGCCTTCTTCTTGGATGACTTAAGAACAAGATGTAACTCTCAGCTCCTCCCATACCATGTCTGCCTGGATGCTGCCGTGCTTCCCACTACAGTGATAATGGACTGAACCTCTGAAACTGTAAGCCAGCCCCAATTAAGTGTTGTCCTTCATAAAAGTTGCCTTGATCATCGTGTCTCTTCACATCCATAAAACCTAACTAAGACACAGGGTTTTTTCTGTGTAGTCCTCATTCTCCTGGAACTTGCTCTGTAGACCAGGGTAGGCTCAAACTCACAGAGATCCCCCTGCATCTGCTGGGGTTAAAGGCGTGTGCCATCACTGCCCTGCTAACAATAAAGTTCTTTACAACAGCCCACAAACTACCTTCATTCTCTCTACATATATTTCAACAATTAGCATGCTGTGGCAGGGTCTTCAGTGAGATAACAGACGTGACTTTACCTGTACAAAGGCCGACCCCACGGCACACGCTCGCAACAGGTCACTGACTGCAGTTGCCTACTGTATGCTTACTTAACGCCACTTCATGAAGCAGATGAGAATTTCTGGTTTTATTTTTTTATTAGGGTGGCAAATTGTGCATTATGTGGAACATTCTTCCATGGAATCCAAACCCCCTTCATAGGGCGTAATTAGTAATATTGTAAACCTACCAGTCAACCTTCCTGTGTGTAAACAGAATTATCGACATGGAAGAAAACAATGGACTTATCTTCAAAAACACCCTGCAAGTCACTGAGGAGGGAGGGAGGGACAGAAAGTGCATCTAATCAGCCAATGAGAAACAGTGATCAATTCCCTCATGTCATATTTGATGCCAGCTTTCTTGTCTATTCACTGCAGACAAGATCTGGGATAGCATTTGGGAGATGAGGAGCAATATTATCTGCAGGACCATCCTTCAGTTCCATTTATATTGTATTTCTATAGAAGGCTGGATCAAGCCTACCGAGGAAAGATACACGTCAATGCCCTTCGCTCTCAGATGAATGGACTTCCTGCCAAATGGATGTGACCGTAGGCCAAGGGGGAGCCTTCCCATCAGGAAGGCATCAAAGGGCAAGATGACACCAGCTCTCTTTACAGGCTTGCAGCTGATTAATAGCGCTGTTGGGGATCTTAAAGGAGGGTGACTACTTCGATGATGTCATCCACTTAGCAGCAAGAAGCATCTTGCAGCCGTACCTGCGGTCAGATTGAGGTCACGGAGCACAAGGCAGACACTCGCTCGGTTTACAAGGGAAATCTTATTTTTTTCCTCAATTACTTGACTTGTGCAAAATCTAAAGCTATTTGGTCTTTGTTCTGTTTGGATAAATTGCAATTGCCTGTAGCCTGAGCTAATGGATTTAAATATTCAGAGGTGAAAAAAAAAAGTGATCTCATTTTAGTTTTATCTTATTTCATTGTTTGAGACAAGGTCTAACGTAGTCCAGGCTAGTCCCTAATTTACTACTCTGCTGAGGAGAGCCTTGAGCTCCTGCCTCCAGCTTTCAGGTTCTGGGAACATAGAGTTATACCACCATAACTGGATAAAAAGGGATTTTTTTCTTTTTTACTATATTCATTGATTCATTCAATGAATATTTATTGCAAGCCTACCCTATGTTCATCCCCAATTTGTCCCACCTCTTCCACCATCCAAACCCAGGTCTTTTAGATGAAGGTCACTGAGATCTTGTTTTATGGATCATGTGACAGTTGTCTTAAAATAGCAAGTATATACTGACCATACAGTTGATGCTTCCGCTGGCTTGAAAGTGTCCTCTAAAGTTCCTGCTCTACAAATGTAACCCCACTTCCAACAGTATCAAGAAGTGGACTGACTCTTCAAGAGGTGAATAACAGGAGGTCTCTGTTCTTAAGGATCCGTGTCCTTAAAGCAGGAGTGGACTCGATAAGCAAAAAAGTGGATTTGTTGGGTTAGCAAGGTGGCTAGGCAGGTGAAAGCACTTGATGTAAAGCCTGACAGTCTGAGATTGATACTCCAGGACCCACATGGTAGGAAAGAACCAACGCCTGGAGATTGTCTCTGACCACCACACGTACTGTGACATGTGTGCACGCACACTCCCGTGCTTGTACTCATACATGCTTGCATGCAGGACATAAATGCGATAAAAAATTAATGCAAAGACCAAAATTGTTATCAGTGCAGTTCAAATCCCCATTTTGCCCTGTTACTCTTTCTCACTCCTCACCTTCCACCATAGGAAAATACAGCAAAAAGACCCTCAGTGGAAGTGGATCCCCTGGCTTCCGACTCTCTACCTTCCAGAATACTATAAAATGAATCTTCATTCTTTATAAATCACCCCACCTCATGTGTCATGCTATATAAGTACAGAGCCGACAAAAACCTAACACATTTGTTGACGAATTGGTTGATAAGTAGATGAGGAGAAGAATAATTCCAGTGTATTCGTTGGTGGCTAATGAATACAACGCATACATACCCTAACCTCAGAATCCATGATAGAAGCTATCTTTTGAACAGTTCTAGAGATGAAGATGTATTTAAAACAAGCCAGTTTGTTGTTCTATGATTAAAACTATTGTCCTAGATCTGATCTCTGGGACACATTTAGCTTTGATGTCTTATCCTAGACAATCAGGATTGATATTAGCTCAGGTAAGGGCCTGTGAAATGATGTCTCAGTTAATGGTGCTTACTACCAAGCTTAATGACCTAAGTTTGATCTCTGGGACTCACATGGTGAAAGGAGAGAATGGATTCCTATCACCTGTCCTCTGTGTGGCATGCATGCATGTCTCCATACACATTCACACCCACACACAAACTAAAAGAAAAACATAGCTAAATGAAAATTTAAAAATTCCATTATCACAGTGGACATGGTAGTACACATCTTTAATCCCAGCACTCAGTAGGTAGAGGTATGTGGATCTTTATGAATTCCAGGCCAGTCTTGTCTACACAGTGAGTTGCAGGCCAGCAAAGGTGAGACCCTGTCTCAAAACAAAGAAGAACAACTATAAAAATTCAGTTAGAACACACACACACACACAAAGAATGCAGCCTATTAAAGTAAAATGTCATGGGTTAAAGATACAGTTCAAATAGAGTGCTTGTAGCATACACAGACCCTATGTATGATTGCCAAGACTGCATAAAAGGCCATGGTCTACATAAGTCATGATCACATGACTGTAACTCCCAGTACTTGGAAGATGGATGCAGGAGGATCAGAAATTTCAGGGCATCTTAAATAACCCTGTATAGCCCTGGCTGTCCTGGAACTCACTTTGTAGATCAGGCTGGCCTCGAACTCAGAAATCCGCCTGCCTCTGCCTCCTGAGTGCTGGGATTAAAGGTGTGCGCCACCACGCCCGGCTTGTTCTTTTCTTAAAACAGGCTTTCATGTATACCTGGCTAGCCTTTAACTTGCTATGTACCCTGTTGTATGAGCCTATTAGTTTACCTGAGTTCAAACTTAGGTCAGGTTCTCTAAAATGGAGTCTGAACTTAAAATATTTCACCTTTCACCAGCACCTAGGAAACCTAGGAAGGCAAATAGAGATCTGTGACATTTTTAAGGCTAGCCTGGGCTACATAGGGAATTCCAGGACAACTAGAGCTATACAGTGAGACCATGACTTACCATAAAAAAGGTGTGTATGTGTGTGTGTGTGTATATATATATATATATATAATTTGTGCAGACAGTGTTCTTCAGGTCCATTATCTTGATTAGTTTCAAAACAACATCATGAGGTTGATGAAGTCTTTTCCATTTTGAAGAAGACAATAAAACTCAGAGGTGGCCTGTGACGTGTGCTGTATATAGATCACCCAGTGGGAAAATGGCAGCTCTAGAGACAAAAGAGACTTGGCCCTTTGGTTACCCTGGTCCTTTCAAATCTTCCAATCGAATGCATTAAGGCCAAAGATCAGTCAATGAGACATCTCCCATTTACACCATGGTCAGGCAATGCCCAAACCTGTTGAAGGTTGAGACAATTATTACTGAGCTGGCGAGTCTTTTCCTTCCAAGAGTGTGTCAAGGCCTGTAAGATTAAAGTGAAATCAAGTTCATTGGGAGGTCTCCTTTTTAATTAATTTGTTCTGGGATTTCATAACCTCTCTGGAAGTAGCTCTTTATTCCCTCACAGAGCACCTTGAAGCTGAGATGGAGGACCCTGGCGTGATTGTGGTCAGCCTTGAGGGTTGGGATAAGTGAGGCATGGCATCATTCCGGGCCTGTGATAAGGTCTCACTTTGTTAGCTCAGAGGACACATTAAGAATTAAAGGGCTATTTAAAAAGTAAACTCCATGACACATCCCTATGTAGGTCAGAGAATAAATACCGAAGAATACAAACGGGAAAAGCTGTTCTCCTTACCGGCCCTGATTCATTCCTGGATGTGGGTCAGCCTCCTTAACAACTTTAATGACCTCTTCCCTCTTTCAACATGCAAGGTGAGAAATTCAGAATTCAGAGGGGAAAATGTAAGAAGGAACCTTGAATCATTTAGTGTGAATTTGATTTAAATTATTCCACAGAAGGGCAGCTTTCTTAGTAATGAAGGGAAAGAGCTGGACCCAGCTCTGCAACCTTTATAAAGAACTATTCTCTGAGGCTGAGGTACAGATAGCCTGGTCTATATTGAAAGTTCCAGGCCACTCCAGGCTACATAGTAAAGACTCATTCATATACATACATATACATACATATATATATATATATATATATATAGAGAGAGAGAGAGAGAGAGAGAGAGAGAGAGAGTTATACTAGTATTTGGGGCACATGCTGTTTTTGGTCAAAACAGAGGGAGGCCCAGTCTGTCTGATAGTTATGACACACCTCAAGGGCTTAGGGACAAGGTGTTAATTTGCTGTTTCTCTCTCCCTCTCCCTCTCCTCTTTCTTTTTCTCTATTTTTAAGAATATTTATTTAAGGCCACGCATGGTGTGATGGTGCATGACTTTAATCACAGCACTCGAGAGGCAGAGGCAGACAGATCTCTGTAAATCTGAGGCCAACCTGGTCTACAGAGTGAGTTCCAAGACAGCCAGAGCTACACAGAGAAACCTTATCTCAAACAATCAAGCAAACAAACAATCAAAACCAAAACAAAACAGAAGAAAAGGGTGGGGGGGGGGAGAGAGAGAGAGAGAGAGAGAGAGAGAGAGAGAGAGAGAGAGAGAGAATTTATTTAAACTGGTCAGTGGTGGTGATTGCATTTAATCCCAGCACTCAGGAGATAGGTAGGCAGGTCTCTGTTAGTTTGAGGCCTATAGAGTTTGGTCTGTAAAGGGAGTTCCAGTACAGCCATGGCTACACAGAGAAACCCTGACTAAAAAAAAACAAACAAAACAACAACAAAAACCATAACAAAACAACAACAAAAAGGAAAGATTGGTTTTTCTTTTTATGTGTATAAGTGTTTTCCCTGTGTGTACATATGTGTACATGCCTGGTGTCCTTGGAGATCAGATTCCCTGGAACTGGAGTTACAGACAGTTTTGACCTACATGTGGGTGCTGGCCATTGAACCCTGGTCCTTTGGAAGAGCAGCCAGTGCCCTTTACTGCTGAAAGATCTCTCCAGCCCTGCTG
This sequence comes from Mus caroli, assembly GCF_978045245.1. NCBI lineage: Eukaryota > Metazoa > Chordata > Mammalia > Rodentia > Muridae > Mus > Mus caroli. The sequence goes on from NW_028227264.1 coordinate 65,238,016, forward strand.
GTTTCTTGAGATACTACATTGCATGATGGAAAATGGAGGAAACTCGGAGAGGAGAACCGAGGTCCTGGGCGAGAAGACTCGTGCGTCAGGTAGAGACCAATGGTGTGGGTTAAGATGCTAGCGATAGTGGTAATGGAGGCTGAAGAAGGTGTGGAGAAAGTGTGCTGCTCAATTCTTTTGGGGGGTTCAGGAAAAGAGGAAATCAAAGACTTTCTTTGGGTCTTCATCTGAACCACCCAGAAAGACTTAGAGAAACAGTATTAGCATAGGAGACAGCTAGATTTTTTTCTTTTTTCTTTCCTCTTCTCCCACACCCCCTCCCCCCACTTCTTTTTGAGATAGGGTGTCAACCCAGGTTGGCTTTGGCTTCAAATTTAATATATCTGAAGGCAACCTTGAACTCTTGACCTTCCTGGCTCTCACCTCCCTGGTTCTCAGTTTATAGGGTGCCTGCGGGAGCGGGGCGGGGGGGGGGGGGGAGGGGGCGGGGCCGGGGCGGGGGAGGGTCTAAACAGAGGGACGCCGTCGTACTGAGCAAGCACTCTCCCACCTGAGTCATACCCCCAGCCTCTAGCTCTTGTTTTATATCTGTGAAGCGTTTTAAGCTACCTGTGAGTCTTCCAGCTGAAGTTGGTTATGAGAATCAGAACCGGGGGTGGGGGGAGGTGAGGGGTGGGGCTGAGGGCTCAGGTCCTTTGAGCATGCAGTACATGCTCAAATCCTTATCTATGCCCTTGTGGCTCTAGAAGAGTTAAGGTGTCCGCGGGATAAGACACACCTCTCTCTCACACCTGAGGGTTTGAGGTGCAGACAGCCAGGCTGGTATTTCCTGTTTCTGACTGTGTTTACTTGCTTGCAAACCACAGGACCTCTTGGAAACACTCGCCTGGGAATTCCAAGGGTAGCTCAGCCTGACGGCAGGAGGGCATCCAGATCCGATCCCCACCCCCTCACACCACCCCGACTCCCACCCCCATCCCAGCCTTCATTGATGGAGGCTCTTGGTGCTTTGTAAATATCCTGAGAGCTTGGATTTTTCCTAAGGAGTTCCTGTCTGCTTTTCTTCTGCTGAAAGGCAGATCACTCTTAAAGCGCTGTGTTTGCTTGCCGATTATCTGAATAATAAATTCGTACATAGGCCTACCCCTCATGCAAGATTACCCTTCAGTGGTCATCATCTCCAGCTATGCCTTTGTATCCTTGCACATTATATCAGGGCCACAGGTGCTATGAAACATCCCAGAGTTCATGATAGGCATCCATGGGGTCCTGCCGCCATGGGTGAATCTACCTCTCCTTGCCTGTTCACTTTGGCCAAAGCAGGACACCATATTGTGAGGCCACTCAAGATATTCTGAAGAGTGATTGTGTGGGGGCTGGGTGTGGTGGTACATCACTTTAATCCCAGCATCCAGGAGGCAGACGCAGTCGGAGCTCCCTGAGTTCCAGGCCAACCTCATCTACAGAGTGGGTTTCAGGACAGCCAAGGTTGTTACACAGAGAAACTCTGTCTGGAACAACAAAATGAAAAACCAAAACCAACCAAATGAAAGATTGTGAAGCGGAGCTCCCCAGCTATAGGAATACATGAGACACTCCCTTAAAAACCAAAAGGTTTTGTATAACAATGCGTAACTCATTCATCCATAAAGAGAGAGATACTGCTTCAATGAACAACTTTATTACTAGTAGCCCCTGTTTGGGGATGTAAAAGAATCGAAAATAAATTTACTCAAAGCTGGCAAGATGGCTCAATAGGTAAAGGTACTTGCTACCAAGCTGACGCCCTGAGTTCAATCTCTCTCTCTCTCTGTCTCGTTTTGTTTTGAGACAGAGTTTCTCTGTGTAGCCCTGGTTGTCCTAGACCTTGCTCAGACATACAGCTACTGATTAGCTGAGTTCGATCCTCTTAAGGCCACAAGGTAGAAGATGCAGACCAACTCCTATAAACTGTCCTCTGACCTTCACTCAAGTACCACGGCAGCATACACACACACACACATCATTTGAGTAGATGTAGCCTGGCTGGCCTGGAACTCTCTAAGTAGACTACCCTGGCCTCAGAGCTCTGCTTGCCAATTACAAGGCCCAAAGGTGTGTATTACCATATCATCCAGATAAATATTTTTAGTGTTTTGGGTTTTTTTTTTTTTCTTTTGGTTTTTCGAGACAGAGTTTCTCTGTATAGCCCTGGCTGTCCTGGAACTCACTTTGTAGACCAGGCTAGCCTCGAACTCAGAAATCCACCTGCCTCTGCCTCCCGAGTGCTGGGATTAAAGGCATGTGCCACCACTGCCTGGCAGTTTTTTTTTTTATTGTTTGAGATTGGTTTCTCCGTGTAGCCCTGGCAGTCCTGGAACTTACTGTATAGACCAGGCTGGCCACTGGTCTCAAACTCAGGCCAGTATCTGGGAGGCAGAGATAGGCGGATCTCTGAGTTTGAGGCCAGCCTAGTCTATAGAGTGAGTTTCAGGACAGCCAGGGCTACATAGAGGAACCCTGTCTCGAAAACCAAAACAAACAAAAAATAAATAAAATAAAAAAGAAAGAAAGGAAGAAAAGAGAAAGGAAAAGAAAAGAAAAAAAGAAGGAGAGAAATGAAACTTCTCTGGGCATTTTTCAGAAAAGATTGTTTATTTATTTATTTATTTATTTATTTATCAGACCCCCTAACTTTTAAAAAAAAAACTGCCGGGCGTGGTGGCGCACGCCTTTAATCCCAGCACTTGGGAGGCAGAGGCAGGCGGATTTCTGAGTTCGAGGCCAGCCTGGTCTACAAAGTGAGTTCCAGGACAGCCAGGAATATACAGAGAAACCCTGTCTCGAAAAACCAAAAAAAAAAAAAAAAAAAAAAAAACTGCGGTGTGTCTTCTGGCGTTCTACAGCACACTCCTTTTGCCCAAACAGCTTTCCTTACAAATGTTCATTGCAGTGAATCATTCATTGGTCTAGTTCGAGGCTTTTGCTATGCTGTTAACACTGGATCCTCTCCAGGACTCCTCTCAGATATCCTGTTGTTACCCTGTATCATGGAGATCCCGCAGCTTTGGATTTTCAGGACTAGCCCCTTCACACCCTCTAGCAGCTTATAGATGGGGTAGATGTTGGGGTGGACTAACTCAAACCCCTGGATCTGGGCCTGGGCCTGGGTGGTAGCTGAGTTTAGTGGCCCACCAGCTCCGAGACGTATTTTATTTTGAATTATGTGTGTACGTGTGGTTGGGAGGGGGTGGGGTGGGTGGCGACGTGCTGGTGCTGAGGAGACCAAGGTTGGCTCTCTCTGGAGCTGGGCAGGTGGGAGCAGGCTTGAACTTTTTAACTGTTGAGCCATCTCTCCATTCCTTAGAAAGACATTTTAAGCAAATAACCGGTGGAATTCCCAATCTCTGAGTTAAGACCCGGGAAGAAACAGAAGTTAAGATGGTTTGTAGATGAAGAATCATTTCAATTAGCTACTTTATGGTGTTTTCCAAACTCAGCCTATATGGCAGAACACAAGAAATACTTTGCATCTTTTGTTTTCCTACTGCGAACAGTTCTGAAGTTCGGTGGAAGGAACCTTGGAGTTTTCTTTACTCCAAAGACACTGAACTGCTTTAGTTGTCTGAGAAAAGGAAGTTATGTGATTATGAATTCCGAATAGCAGAATAGTCACAGCCTAAGCCTCCTAGGACCTAATATGTAAGAAAAATATTTAAAAATTAATGTCTAATCACCATGTGCCAGAAAGAAAGTATTGTGATCCCTGCTCCTGATATTTTCTTATTTTTAACTGGATCTCAAACTAACAGCATTTAAGTCATAAACTCATGTTTTGTGCAAGCACCTCAAGATATAATATATATGATCCTCCTGTTGGCAATAGTTGAGAAATCTCACCCGCCAACCCACGCCGGGCAGTGATGGCGCACACCTTTAATCCCAGCACTCGGGAGGCAGAGGCAGGCAGATTTCTGAGTTTGAGACCAACCTGGTCTACAAAGTGAGGTCCAGGACAGCCAGGGCTACACAGAGAAACCCTGTTTGAAAAACAAAAAACAACAACTAAAAAATGGTGGCACACACTCTTAAGTCCAGTACTGGGGTTGGGGTGGGGGTGGGGCAGAGGCAGGTGGCTCTCTGTAAGTTTGAATCCAACTTGGTTTACAGAGAGAGTTCCAGGCCCGCTGAGGCTACATAGTGAGATCCTGTCTTCAAACCAAATAACAAACAAACAAACAATGATAGTTAAGGAGTCTTTCAACAGTGAACATTTTATTTTTACCTGTTAATGTTATTAGTGTGTGTGGATGCATGTGCCATGACACCCCATGAAGGACAGAGAACAATTTCAGCTCTCTCTTTTCAAGGTGGGGATTTAATTAAAGTCTTGAGGTTTGCACAGCAAGAGCCTTTATCCACTGAGCCATTTTCTAAATGGCTAATGACATCGCGGTTCATTAAAATTCATTTTATCCTTTTGTGTGAATCTTAAAACCGGTAGGTTATAGTTCATCCCATTTGGTGGCTAAGAAAAACAAGCAATAGTAGTCTAGCATCCTCGTTTCTTTGAACAACTTGAAAAGTTACTAAATCTATCAGAAAACAAGAGGGGCAGACTTTTTTCTGAGGTGAGAGAGGTGGGCTGTTTTCTGAGGTGAGGGGCAGATGGTTTTCTGTGGTCTCTCCCAGCTAAAAATATTTTATTACAAGAAGTTGGAGCAGGGCATGTAAATCGCTTAAGGGCCTTGAACTGCCAAGGTAGAACTTGACCTTGGTGAAGAACAGCAGGTGCTGTGGTCTGTCCCCCACCCCCACCCCCACCCCACCCCCACCCCCACCCCCACCCCCACCCCCACCCCCCTTCAGCTGCCTGGGTCTTGCAGCTTTAGGAAGCTCGCCCAAGACCAAGTCCTTTTCCCAGAAGGCAGCTCTAGATCTAGCTGTCAACGTGGGGCTGTGAAGGCCAGGCCTCTTACCTCACTTTAGGAATATGGAGGCGAGTTATCTCAGTCCAGGGCCCCTTGGCAGAAGGTTGAGCCTTTGCATAGAGCTGCATTGGAGTCCAACCGCTCTCTCTGCCCAGTCTTGTTCCCTTCCCGCCTTCCAGATGCTGTTTCTGAGAAACTTCTCGCAGATTCTGCCTTAGAGTCTGTTTTCTTGGAACCGAACCACCCTGATAGCAGATAAGAAGTGCTTTGAAAACTGTGGAGTTAGAGGTAACGTTGGATACTGTTTACCACAGTATAATGAGAATTATTCTACTATCCATAGCCATTCTACTATTATCCTCCACCCACCCCCACCCTCTCCCCTTGTGCAGTGCGCAAAGGAGCCTGAGTGTCCGCCTCTATACTTTTCCCTTCTGGGCATGCAATCTACGTTGGGAAATGATGAAAACACCCACACAGGAAACTAGGAACTTCAGGACTAGCAGGTGGGTCCTCTGGGAAGGCAGAGGGAAGCTAGGGGATAAAAGAAAGTCCTTTCTCCTCTTGTGGCTACAAACAATGGTCAACTGTTCCCAGAAAGGAGCCCAGGCACGGGAGCCTAGTTGGTATGCCTTATATTTATTTGGCTGCTGTCTCGCAGGCACTGGGGAAGCACAGGCACGCCTCCCCTTCTGCCAACCAGCTAGAGAACAGGATGTGAGGGTAGGGCCTGCTTCGGAAGGAGGAGTGAGGCAGAACTCAGAGAGTAGTAAGGCAACAGAAGCCTCTTGACACAAAGCCAGCCCCGGAGAGGGATTGAAAATTGTGTGGTCAGGGAGGAGGAAGAACAAGCGGTGTTAACACGGTTTATTTCAAAAGTAATTAGTAAAACCGGGATTGATAAATAAGAATGACGTGATTTATGTGGGGTTTTGTTGTTGTTTTGAGACAGGGTCACACTATGTAGTCCTGGCTGGCCTGGATCTTGATATGTAGTCTAGGCTGACCTCAAACTGCTTTCCGAATGCTCAGATAAGAGAGGAGCCAGCTGGGCGGTGGTGGCGCACGCCTTTAATCCCAGCACTTGGGAGGCAGAGGCAGGTGTATTTCTAAGTTCGAGTCCAGCCTGGTCTACAAAGTGAGTTCCAGGACAGCCAGGGCTATACAGAGAAACCCTGTCTCGAAAAAAACCAAAGAGAGAAAGAGAGAGAGAACGAGAGAGAGAGAGAACGAGAACGAGAGAGAGAGAGAGAGAGAGAACAGCCACAACAACTAGGCTGGTTTATATGTTTTTCGATCTGTTCATGTTTCAGAGATGGTGATGACTAGTCTGTTCCCCGTCTACTATCTGTGGGCTGGGGACCAAATCCAAGCCCTTGTCCATAGAGGACAGGTGTTTGAGTATGGTTCACCCTGGACTACAGGAGTCACGATTTCAAAGACAGGGGGACTGGAGAAACGACTCAGCTGGTCAAGGCACTTGCCTCTAAGCCTGCAGGCCTGTTAACCCACCAGGTGTGAGGAGAAAACAAGTTGAGTGGGACCTTCATCTCTTGCCCAAACAAATACACTTTTAAAAAAAATTACAAATCGATACCATGAGATCCTGATTTGTGGGCTAGGATCTCAATAGTTTGCCATTTCTTTGAAAACAATTTTCTGAAAGGCCAATTTTAAAAAATGATTACTTGCCTACAGCTTACGTTCTTTAGTTAGAATCCTAGTTGAGAATAGTATGCTGGGCCGGGGTTAATGCTCTGTGGTTATGGGTACTTGTTGCTCTTGCAGAGGACCAGGGTTTGACTCCCAGCACTCACATGGTGGTTTTGAAACACTTACAACTCCAGGTCTAGGGAATCTGAGCCCTGCAGGACCAAGGAATGCATGTACATACATGCAGGCAAAGCACTCATACACATACATTAAAAAAAAAAAAGAACCTTATGCCATCTGGTCATGGTGGTAACATTTAAAAAAAAATATATATATATATATAAGATATATTTATTTTCTGTATCAGAGGGCATCAGATCCCATTACAAATGGTTGTGAGCCAACATGTGGTTGTTGGGATTTGAACTCAGGACCTTTGGCAGAACAGTCAGTGCTCTTAACCACTAAGCCATCTCTCCAGCCCGGTGGTAACATCTTTAATCCTACCTCTTGGGGGCCAGAAGCAGAGGGACCTCTGTGAATTTAAGGCCAGCCTGGTCTACATATCAAGTTCCAGAGTCTTGACATGTGCCCTTTTCATTTTTTTTACACATCAACTTCAGTGAAGGTTTTTTCCCCCCAAATATTATCTGTGTGTGTATATGTTTGTTTGTTTGTTTGTTTGTTTGTTTTTGACACAGGAGCCTCCATGTAGCAGCCCTAGCTTTTCTAGGCTCACTTTATAGACCAGGCTGGCCTCAAACTCACAGAGATCCAACTGTCTGTGCCTCCTGAGTACTATAGGATTAAAGGCATGCTCCACCACTCCTGCAACCAAATACAATTTTTACTTAGCAACTCTCTAAGAATTTATTACATTAAAAGTGTGTGTGTGTATCCCCATGTGTGCCATGTCTTGGGTATAGAGGTCAGACAACAACTTTATTTTAAAAAGTAGATTTAGTTATCTTATGTATATGAGCACTTTATCTGCATGTACACCTGCATGCTAGAAGAGGACACCAGACCCCAGGAGAGAAGGTTGTGAGCCACCATGTAGTTGCTAGGAATTTAACTCAGGTCCTCTGGAAGAGCAGTCAGTGCTCTTTAACTGCTGGGTCATCTCTCCAGCCCCAGAGAACAACTTTGTGTGTGTGTGTGTGTGTGTGTGTGTGTGTGTGTGTGTGTGCGTGTGTGGTTTCAAGACAGGGTTTCTCTGTATAGCCCTAGATGTCCTGGAACTCACTCTGTAGACCAGGCTGGCCTTGAACTCAGAAATCCACCTGCCTCTGCCTCCCAAGTGCTGGGATTAAAGGCGTGCGCCACCACTGCCCGGCCAGAAAACAATTTTTAGAAATGCTTTCTCTCTTTCCACAATGGATTCTGGGATTGAATTCACACTTGGCCGCCAATGCTTTTACCCACTCAGAGAGCTCACCAGCCCATCTTTGAGAATTTAGACAAATGTATAGACGTCCACATATATATATAGCCAGGATGACCTCTAAACTGTTAGTATTAAGGGATTTGTTCCCTCACACTGGCTAATTTAAAATCCTTTCATATATTCTTTTTGTATCTTCTAAATTTTCTAAAGGAGTAGGTCAGGTTTTGAAACAGAAAGCAAAGCAGTAACGTTATTGATCGCTATTAGTTTGACATGGGTGGGCATCTTCTACACTTGGAGGGATTAATTTAATAAAGAGGACTGAGAGGCAGGAAGGAGATCAGGGACCTTTGCAAAGGAGAGAGAGAGAGAGAGAGAGAGAGAGAGAGAGAGAGAGAGAGAGAGAGAGAGAGAGAGAGAGCTGTCAGGCAATGGCACACGCCTTTAATCCCAGCACTTGGGAGGCAAAGGCAGGAGGATTTCTGAGTTTGAGGCCAGCCTGGTCTACAGAGTGAGTTCCAGGACAGCCAGGGCTACACAGAGAAACCCTGTCTCAGAGAGAGAGAGAGAGAGAGAGAGATCTGCGTCTGACAAAGATTAGCCCCCTCAGCACATGGAGCAGAGGCACCATTGAGAGGCACCCAGTCTGCTGAGGTCATCGGAGAGCTCTGACGGGAATTTATGACTACGATTATTTTGTGCCCAGGGAAGCAATGTCTCAGGTGTCCTGGTTACCTCCTTCTCTCTAGGTCAGAGCAGGACATGTGCCAAGTTGATGATGGCCACCCCATCCTGAAAGTGCCCCACCTCATCTGAAATGAGATGAGATGTCATCATATCTAGGGCGAGGGAATGTTAGCACCAAGTTCGGGGACATTTGTGACGGCTAACTGAGGCAGCTGAGAGACAGTCAAACACATACCCTTCATTCTCTTGTGACATGTCTGAGTTTCATTTCCTCTTTGTGATCCTTCTAGGGAAATCCCAGGGCTACTGGTGACCTGTGAGGTGACTCTCCAGCTGCTGCCGCTGCTGCAGGCGTTGGCACTGCATCTTTCTGCAGTACACCCCCTTATTCCCTTCTTCTCTCTTTGCTCTAACCGGCCAGGCTTATATTTCCTTGGTAGGGTTTCTCACCTTCTGCATTTCACCATAGTGGGATTTAGACCACCTTCTGGAACACAGGGATACCTCAGATGGGGGGGGGGGCACGGTAATAGGAAACTAGATATTTAGAATATAATATTGGTCCCAATTTAGTGACTGATGGTGGGTCTAGCTTGAAGAATTGCATGGATACCCACTTGTCACCCGTTGCCACGTGTAGCATGAACGACGCCCTCAGTGAATATTTTTTGGATGAATTTATTTGTTTATTTAAAGATTTATTTTATTTATATGAGTACACTGTAGCTGTCTTCAGACACACCAGAAGAGACATCATATCCCATTACAGATGGTTGTGAGCTACCATGTGGTTGCTGGGAATTGGACGCAAGGCCTTTGGAAGAAGAGGCAGTGTTCCTAACCACTGACCCATCTCTCCAGCCCTCTTGGATGAATTTATGATGCTTCTATAACTAAATGAAGACTGCAAAAAGATTAGAGACAGAGTCTCACTGCATAGCCCTGGCTATCCTAGAACTCAATATGTAGACCAAGTTGACCTTGAACTCACAGAGATCTGCCTGCCTGTACCTCCTAAAGTATGAGATTGAAGGTGTGTGCCTCTCTGGCACAGAAATAATAATAATAATAATAATGATAATAATAATATTTTATTATTATTTTAAACCTTGTCTCTCTATGTAGTCCTGAGTGTCCTGAAACTTACTTTGTAGAGCAGGCTGGCCTCAAAATCATAGAGATTGGGTTGCCTCTGCCTGTTTCCTAAGTGCTGGGATCAAAGGTGTGTGGCCAATGTGCCTGGACCAGTTGTTTGCTTGTTTGTTTAAGGTCTCATATGTTGATTAACCTCAGGCCCCAGGGCCAGCTTGAGGTTGTAGTTTTGTTACCAGCTGGTTTCCTGTATTCATTTTTTTTTTTCAATTTCACCCGTCAATCACTTTTGCTTAGCCTACAGGAGGCTCTGGATTGGATGCCCAAACCACATTCATCTGTACTTACAGGGCCCCTGGGGTAGAGGCAGAGAGAGCAAAAGTTCAAACTAGATAGATTGCAAGTTCAAAGACAGCCTGGGCTACAGTGATTCCTGTCTTAGAAAGAATGAGAAGAGGGGAGACACCTTGCCAGAGTTCAAGCCGATTTTATTCTGGTTGAACCTAAACAGAAACCTTTGCGAAGAATGCTACAGATTCAAGAGTAGCTGGCACCTGATGGGCACAGAGCTAAATCCGGAACCTCTTGCTTCTGAGCTATTGCTATGCAAAGTCACAGCAACACAGAGCTAGAAAATGTTCCTGAGATGATTTGGCCCCACTCCCCAGGCTCTGGAGATGACCTGGCACATAGGTTTAGGAAAAATGCTGCTGGCTATTTATTTATTTATTTATTTATTTATTTATTTATTTATTTATTTAGTGGAGCGAGCATTCAAGTACCAGACAACAATATTGTGTTACAGAGACTCTGGCCAAGACAAGCTCTCAAAACTAAAACGTAAGAAGCCTCTTTTGTTCACTTGGCATCAAGTGGTGGTGATCTCCTGGAAAATCTGGCTCCTTTTGTTTTTCTCTTTTTCACAGTTTAGGATATTTTAGCCTAAACAGAATTTAGTGTTAAGCATACACGATAGATTGGAAATAGCTGGAAAAAAAATAATGATTTTGCTTGGTGCTAAAAATGAGATGGTCTGAAAGGATATAAAAACATAAGTCACATAGGAACGACATCTAAAAACCCTCAAGTTATAATTTGGGTGGTGGTGGCATAATCCTTTCATCCCGGAACTTGGGAGGCAGATCTCTGAGTGTGAGGTCATTCTGGTCCTCAGAGCAAATTCTAGGAAAGCTAGAGCTACCCACAGTAACCCTGTCTTGAAAACAACAACAACAACAACCAAAACCAAAGGAAAAACCTTCAAGCTATAAGGTCACCAAGAGGGTAAAGTTAGGGCTGGCTAAACAAAAGCTCAATAGCCTGAGTTCCTGGAACCCAAGGTCCAGCTGGGGCCCTAACTACACACACACACACACACACACACACACACACACACACACACGATACTAAATTATTGGTTTGTTTTTTTTTTTTTAATGAAACTTAAGTACCATCAAATGTGTTTCCTTATCCCCGTCCTCGACCCACTGTAAGCCTAAAATGGCCAGGAATTCTTTATGTAGCCAGGAATGATTTGAACTGATCCTCCTGCTTCTGTCTAGGACGTGCTGAGGTTACACGCTTGTGCCACCAAGTTGGGATTATACAGTTCGTCGCACAGAACTCAGGGCTTCATGGATGCTAGCTAGCTAAGCGCTCTACCAACTAAGTCACATAGCCAGCCCCTCACCAATTCCATATGGTTTCTTAGTCTCAGAGAAGCCAGGGCGGCCTGGGAGAGGGCACACTAAGGTTTGTTTTAGTATTAGTTGAGTATCAGTGTTTAGTATCAGTGAACAGGTGAGGTGACAGGGCCTATTTATTTGAGTTTCCCTGTAGGGGTCGGGGTTGAGGGAAGGCCTGGCCTTAAGACTGCCATTGTCTGTCTGAAGAAAAAAGGACCACCCTTTATCATCATGGTTGTGATTTCGTTTTTTGCCATTATGATATCCACTCCTATCCCTCGGGGCTCCTCTGATCTTCTGGTTGTTATGACCAGGGATGTTATGACACCCTTAAAATAATCCGAGGACAACTTTATGAAGGGCAGCTTAAACAAGTTGAATGGAAACGATATGTTCTTATCGGAGCATCCAACAGACGCAGGCTCTCTGGAACAGCCTTGAATCCTTGACAAATACAGTTTGCTGAGCAGGTCGCCAAAACTGCTCACAGACATTACAGGGGAAAGGCCGCCCTCGCAGGGCACACTTCTCCAGACACGTTCAAGTTTTGGAGAAAAGGGAGAGGGTACTTGTAGCTCCTCCCACTTTGGGTGATGGAAGAGGGACCAGAAGGAGCAGTGGACAACCAGGACTAGAAAGGTCTGCATTCGAAACAGGAACAGAGGACAAAGTAGAGGGGAGACTCCGCTCTAGTCACAACCCACCAACAGCGTGCTTTCCCCCTGGTTTCTTCTCCAGGGTTCCCTCCTTCTGCCATTACCTCCTGGAGATCCAGGATTGTTAACTCCCACGCAGTGGGTTTACCACGATGGTAGCCTACTGGCAGGACGCCATTATCATAACCTCTCTAGGAAAGCTCCAGTTACCCCCACGGATCCAGCTCGCTCCCTGAGGTGGAATACCCAGCGCCTCTGGCATCTGGAGTCGGGCTGCGAAAGGGAGGGACCGCCTCTGCGGGAGCCCCGCCCCCCATCTTGGAACATCTGGGTGTGGAGGTTAGCACTCCAGTTGTGGCTCGCCGCCGCCAGCTGTGCGCGCTCCCGGTCCTGGGCTGGAGGCCCCACGAGTCTAGGTGGACACGTGGGAGGGGCTGAGACTTTTCCTTGTGAACTGACTTTAAATCCAGGGGAATCTCAAGTCCAGCTCCCAGCATGGACCTACTGGCTCTCTCGCACGTTCCGTCTAACGTAGAAGTTTCCAGTCCAACCCCTTGGCGCGTCTCAAACCTGCACAGGAAACTTATTCCTATAAGATAAATCCAGTATTTTCATCTGACGACCCCTGGATCTTGCACTGGGACTCCAGCTGGGCCACAGACAGTCCCATATGGGTGGGTAGTCTGGGGGTTTTCCCTAAAGAATCTTTGACCCGAAGTAGATTCCACATTTGAAGTTGGGGATCTGATCCACCCTAAACTGGCAGTTCAAGCCGGGAGAGAGAGTCCTGTTGAGAGCTGTGATTCAATCCCCCTGGAATGTGCTTGGAATAACAATGGGGACTTGAAAGCTTTTTATGGCCGAGGTATCTGGTGGAGACCAAGCAAGCGGGTTCGGTTGCGCTGGCGGACCGCCGAGGGGGCAGCCTTGCCTAACGCTGGGCTGCGTCCTGGAGCATCTGGTTTGAATCAGCCCCTGAGCATTTCTTTAGGCTTAATCTACCACCCCGCGGAATCGACAGAACAGGACAAACCAAATATATTCTGGGCACTCCAGTAATAGCTAAACCCAATCACGTTTTACTGTTGGGACTTCCAACTGCCCCCAACATACAACTGTCGTTATTTTATAGGTATTGCAAATTTAACTTCCTTTTAGAGCTGGTGGGTGGATATGCACAAGCACGGCTGTTACCCTTCTTTTTGTATGACGCCTTGGAACAGTGAGAGGGGTCTAAAGCCAGCATATGTGTTGTGTAGCACTAAGGAGATAGCCACACTTCCTTCCACGCCCTAAGTCAGAATTCTGAACACAAGTTGGAACAAAGGCAAACGTGTCTGGGAGTAAAGGGTGAGCCAAGAGCTACAGTCATGGGGGTAAATAACCTTGTTTTCTCCTTCAGCAGTGGCCGCTACCAAATCCCCGTTCTTGGAAGGTGGCCAACTGTCTGTCGGGTGGAGGGTGCAGCTAATTAGAGAGAGTCTATAAACCTCTCTGTCAAAGAGGGCATGTGACCTTCCCCCCAAGTCTAAACAATAAAGGCAGCTAGCCTGCAGGCACTCAGCACCGCTGCCCTGCGGGTTCCCTAAATAGGAACAGGATGAAGGCCGGGCTGAAGGGGTTACCGAGGCTCTCCGCGCTCACACCAGGAGGAGTGTGAGCTTCCTAGTATAACTTGCTTCAATTACTCCCTCCAATCTATTTAGAGGAGTGCGGGCTTGCAGAGAGAGCACATTGTCTAATCTAAATGAGGAAGCAATTATTCCTCGCTGCTGTCAGACGTGCTTGGAGACAGTTGGGTCAAAGATCAACCTGCTGTCATGTGACTTTACTCCGCACTTGTGAAAGATCAACCCTTACGGACAATTATTCAGCCTCGCTTTTCTGAAACCGTCCCCCACCCCCACCCCCGTTAACATTTCCCCCTTCTTACTCTTTTGAACATCCTTATAAGTTTTTCTAAAGTAAACACAATACCTCTCTGCACGTTGCTTAATGGTAAGTTTTAAACTTTTGTGCGGGTTCTCAGAAGATTGCAAAATGGGGCACATCGCCTTCCTGTCTTTGTCTAAATCTCCCTGCCTGGGAGCCTCTTTGCTAGCTTTAATTTTATACAGCATGTTGTAAACTATAAATAACACAGCTCTACTTTCCTAGAACAGAGCATATGGAAACTGTCGTCTGCGGTACGTCCCAACTGTAGTTTCAATTTAAAGACTGAGTAAAATTAATCCCCTGTGTGAAACGGTGTCGCACCGTTTGCGTGTGTATTTTATTAGTTGAAACCCGGTATGGAGGAACACCAGGAATTTTTGGTGTTGGGAACGGAGCACATAAAAGGGTTTATAAGGTGCAGTTTGAAGTGGGAGAGGCCAGGAACTGGAGGCTGGTGGGAGGGCTAGGAGGAAGGAAAGCCCTTCCTGAGGGGGCTGCTTCTCTCAGTAGCCACATCCTCTCTTCAAACGCTTCCTGTTTGGTCTCAGCCAATAATGGATGGGCGATTTATTTTTCCTTTTCAGTTTAAAAGCATCTTCTCTCTCTTCTCTGAAGCTAAAAGCCAGATCAATGAACACAACGGCTGATTCCAGGTAATCTTCTGATAAACATCGGAAACTTCTGGCGTATTTATAAAAGCATTTCTAGGTTAGCCTTTTCTTTTTTCAGTATTGCCATTCCCGAAGTATAATGAAATTAACCAAAGTCCCGAGTTCCCAACAATTGGATGTGGGAGTTATTCTCTGGGTTGGCTGGTTGGTTGGTTTGCTAAGTAGGGATGGTACATGGTCAGCAAGAAACACAAAGGGGCATTGAAGCCAGAGTGTAATTGTTCTTTTCCCATGTAAGCTACAGCATCCCCTTCGTTGTGAGATAACAAGAGCTAAGACTTGAAGTTTCTACATAAAAAGACAGTGAAATGGCTTTATTTTGAGGTGGAGTTCCTTTGAAAATTTAATTTTTAAGAACATTGTGACAGCTACTGTATATATGTCAACTTGGCTAGGCCATTCTACTGATTTAACTAATACAGTATCCCTTCTCTTTCTGTCCATCTCTTTCTCTTCCTCTTCTTCCCCTCCTCCTCTTTTTGTTTTTTTAAGAGGAGGGGTCTCAGTAAGCTAGCCTTGGACTCACCACATAGACCAGGTTTGCCTGGAACTCAGAAAGATCCACCTGTTTGTGCATCTTGAGTGCTGGGATTAAAAGCATGCACAGGGGCTGGAGAGATGGCTCAGTGGTTAGGAGTGCTGACTGCTCTTCCAGAGGTCCTGAGTTCAACTCCCAGCAACCACATGGTGGCTCACAACCATCGGTAATGGGATCTGATGCCCCCATCTGGTGTATGTGAGGGGGGGTGACAGTGTACTCATATAAAATAAAGAAATTGATCAATCTTAAAAAAAAAACAAAAACAAAAAACATGCACAGCTACTCCTGGCTTTAATCCTCATTTTCAAGATGACATCATGAATGAATAGCCGCTCAGATTATACTCCATAATGCGGGTGGGCCTCATCCAAATCAGAAGAAAAGGGATTGTGTTCAGCACCATGCACCTGCACTCCAAAGAATTAACTCTTCCATTGCCCTCCAGCCCACTAAGCTGACTTGTGAAGTTTGATCTTGTCATCCTCTAGAATCAGGTTAGCCAATTACTTATAATCTATGTGTGTATGAATGATATCTATCTATCTATCTATCTATCTATCTATCTATCTATCTATCTATCATGTACTCCCTTCCTTCCTTCCCTCCTTCCTGTTTCTTTCTCTAATGCTAGTGTTTTTCTGGTGAACTCTAGTTAATCCAGAGTACCTACTAATGATTGCTGGTAGAACCATGACCCTCTTCATCCCTCAGGTTTGAGGTCATGTAAGTTAGGCCTGGCCTCATGATGCCCCCAACCTGTCTCAAGGAGTTTGAGAAGGTGCATCACAGTAGAGAATCATCCACTCCCATCCTCTTAACTCCCCACTCCTCTGCTCTAGACCCTGGCAGTTGGAAGGGGATACACTCTCTTCCCTACCCCAGGCCTATCCCCGATCTTCACCTCCTCTCTCCCCAGCCTTCTCTGTTCGTATTCTCCAAAGGAGTCAGTTGAAAACATGAAATTCACTGTACCAGAGGACTTGACCATTGAAGGTCATGGTGAAAATCTGCAAAGTTACTAAAAATGTAGTGACATTTCTTCTGTTCCTGGACTGGAGGGAGATCCGGAGATGGCTCAGTAAGTAAAATGTGGTTGTCTCTGAGCCTAAGGACCAGAGTCCTATTGTCAGCAACCAAATGGTAGAGAGGACAGATTTCCATAAGCTACAGACACACACAGAGACATAGACACACACACACACACACACACACACAGATCCTTCTCAGTGAGAGGGGAGGCTGGCCTGAATTTAGGAAGTTGTGGAGAGCTGAGTGAGATGCTCAGATTTGGAATATGCTCTGGAGCCAAAAGACTCACCGCTGTGCTAGAGGTTAAGAGTCAAAAGTAAAGCCTTTAACTTGGTAGCACATGCCTTTAATCTCAGCACTCAGAAGGTAGAGGCAAGCAGATTCATCCCTTGGAGTTCAAGGCCAGTCTGGTCTACAGAGAGAGTTCTGGGACAGGCAAAGATACCAGAGAAACCTTATCTTAGTTCCCCTCCCCCACCCCCATCCCCCAAAAAGCTAAAGGTAAGAAGGTAAGAGTATCGCTTTAAAAATCTGTTCCAAGAGAATCAAATGAATTATTCAAGGATCTACAAAAAATCCTAGAATAGTGCAGACATTGATTTGATAATAGTGAATTCATCCTTTCCAAGCAAGAATTCCTTTAAATTGTTATTCTGTCTTCATGGATGCAGGCTCTGTGCTGAGACATAGCCATACTATTGTACAAACTGGACAACCAATGCATGCTACTGGATGCATGGAAAGTGATGATAAATTGATTAGCATAAAACAACAGAATACCATCATAGCATAAAATAACAAAATATACAGTCCTGGCCGGCCTTTCATTCACAGAGATCAGCTTGCTTCTCTGGTGCTAGGATTAAGGTTGTTCCCAATCATGCTTGGCCTTCTTCCCTTTTTAAATATGGCACCTTTTCCTGTTCTTCTTCCTTTAAAAATCATTTTTTAAAAAGAACATATGAGTGTCTTGCCTGCATTTACATACACATACTACATACATGCCTGGTGCCTGAAGTTCCTGTTGTTGAGAACGCTTCTTTAGTAACCTACAGAGCAGGTAATTAAAATTCCAATTCAAAGAACTGTCTTCTAAAAAGCAATTTATTTCTTTAGACAGGGTTTCTCTGTGTAGCCCTGGCTGTCCTGGAACTCGCTCCATAGACCAGGCTGGCCTCGAGACTAAGATAGATTGATGAGCAGATAAATGAACACAATACTTTCCGGGAACAACGTGTCCCTAGTGTGATTTTTCCACACATCTCTGTAAGGACAGTTAACTAACTACTTCAAGGGAAAATAAAACCCCAAGGGAAAAAACAAACATCAATGAAGTACTTCACAAGTTCAATGTGTACTTTTGAATTTCTGTTTAAATTTATAGTCCTGTTTGGTCATGACAAGGATAAGGCTGATAAAAAGACTAAGAACTGTAATTTATAACGCTATTTTCAATGCTATCTGAAAGTGAACATATACTGCATAGCATAATAAAGCAATATAAGGGATTTTTCCTTTCCTTTCCTTTCCTTTCCTTTCCTTTCCTTTCCTTTCCTTTCCTTTCCTTTCCTTTCCTTTCCTTTCCTTTCCTTTCCTTTCCTTTCTCTTTTCTTTTCAAGACAAGGCTACTCCCGAATAGCCCTGGCTGTCCTGGAACTCACGCTGTAGACCAGGCTGGCCTTGAACTCAGAGATCTGCCTGCTTCAGCTTCCCGAGTACACCACCACCACCCAGCACAAGGGAGCTTTTAGAACGGGATTTATCTCTAAAGTTAAAACCCGATGCAGACAAACCTCCTCTGCCTTTCAGACAGACAGAACTCCTGAACACTTCCAGCATCCACAAACCTGAATTTTCTGTTAACACTCGATGCTGAAGACAGTCTGTCAATCACTGTGACAAAGCTCCTGTGGTGTCTGTCCTGCTTCTTTCTCTGTCTTAGCATCCAGACTTCACAACCCAGGACTCCTTCCTCAGCCCAAGTGAAGCTTTACAGAAAGTAACAACAGTCCTGACTTGCTGCAAGTTGAAGGACATGGATATGTTGTCTGTTACTAATAACGAACAATAAAGGACATCAATTCACAGACTTCAACATACATATTCAGACACATAAAGAAAAAAAAAATACTCAGCTGCCACTAATAAAATGAGTTTACTTTATTGTAAAAGTTCCCCAAACACACATGCAGAGCCACCCACATATAGGGTTTGAGATTTAACAGAGATTTTATAAAATTACTTCCGCGTAAAGGATTAAAGTACACAGAGTTAAAAAAAATATATTAGAAGGCAAAAAAAAATGTTAAGTCAAGGTTAATCGGCAGAATTACCACTAAAAGACTAACCTGAGAAGTACTTAGGAAAAAAAGATACGTTCTTTTCAGAAAAATTTAATCTTAGGGTATGTTTCTTAAGAAATAGTACAAACCACAAAACAATGACCCTCTCAAATTTTACCTGTTTCACAAATAAATCAACCTAAAAGGGAGAGGTCAGAAGACACGGCTTTGGAATTTGTGTTCAGAGTTCTGTATTTAGATCTATTTAGATCTTCATTCGTTGTCTGCCCCCCTCCTCCAATGGCAGACAATATTCCAATGAAAAAACCCTACAGTTAATATAAGACAGTATTACAGTAATACCATAAAGGTTCAGGCATCTTTCCAAGAGTACAAAAGAGAAAGACGACGATGTAGCCGAGGGCTGACGTCATTTTAGAGTATGTACAAACTTGATAACACTGTGGAAGTCTTTGGTGGTGACACACGGAATAAGATCCCTGAAAACACATGAGGAGTTAGTTCTGACCCAGCCCTCTATGTGCTGAAGTGTTTATTGCTAGAAACGATAGCAAGATCTCATTTTCTTAGCCCTAGAAAACACACACACAGTGTGTGTGGAGGGGACCTATGGGGAACTGAGGTGGCTTTAGATAATTGTTTATTTAGTAATCAGCTTATTTCTGGTTCCTTTTTGTTTTTCACAGGGTTTTTTGTTTTAATTTCAAATGATGTGTGTATGTGTATCCGTGAGAAGGAATGTTCACGTGCATGTAGGTGCCCTTGGAAATCAGAGGAGGGTGTCGTCCCCCCCTCCAGGAGCTGGCATTGCGGGCTGCAGTGAACTAAACCCCTGGCCTAGGCATTAAGAACTGAACCCAGGTCCTCTGTAAGAGCAGTATGCGTTCTTAAAACATTGAGCCATCTCTCCAGCTATGGCTCTTCTTAATACCAGGAAGGAAAAAGAAAAGAGACACAGTATAGACATATCAATTTTTATACTTAAACAAGTTAAGTATGGGGAATGTTAACTATTAGTGATCACGCCGAACCACTGGATACGAAGATTTTAAAATGCTAGTAGGCTATAATTTTTGGATAAATGTCAAAAGGCAGAGAGAAACAGTGCCTTAAACCGGCTTGTGCATCACATGCTGGTGCTCCAGTTGGCAGTGTGGGTAAGTCAAGGCACTGTGGTCTATGAATAAACTTACATCTCTTAAAAAAATCAGCATGCTCAAAAGCAGAAACAAACAAGGTGACCCCGGTCCACTTTAAGAGAAACAGAACAAAACAGCGCTTTAGCTCAGCATACAGAGTTCAATGAAAAGGGCATGCTGTGACATGAGACCATGGGGACAGAAACAAAGCGGGATATAGGACAGTCATCAAGGGTATATGAGCATGCCTACAGCAGGGACAAGCCTGAGCAGGGACCGGGAGGGTGAACGGCAGTGAGCAGGTCAGCCAGCTTTAGCTCCGAGTCAGGCGGTATCTTTGCTTGAGAATTTTGATTTAAGAACGTGATATTTCTCCCAATTTAAAACGCCTGTGAAGTAGGGTATGGAGCCACACACCTGTAATCTCAGCACTTAGAAGGCGGAGGCATCCAGAGTGACCATAGACTGGAGGCAAGCCTGGGCTACACAGTGCATTTCAGGCTGGCTAGAGTGAGGCTTTGTCTCAAAACAACTTGGGCATGATGGGACACACCTTTAATGGCAGCATCTGGGAGGCAGCGGCAGGTGGAGCTTCGTGAGTTTGAGGCCAGCCTGACCTACAGAGTGAATTCCAGGACAGCCAGGGCTACACAGAGAGACTCTGTCTCACAAAACAAAACACCCTCCACTCAAACAAACAAACAAAACTCAAAAGAAGAAACAAATAGTATACAAACTCATTAAATAATAATAAGTTTGTTTTAACTATCTTTTTTTTTTTTTTTGGTTCTGGGATTGAACTCAAGGCCTTGTGTACCTCAAGCATGGTGTCTATCCTTAGCTCCCAAGGGTAAGTTTAATACTGAGTGAGACTGGACTTGAAAATGATACAATCTTGCCAATTTGTCCCCATGGAGACAAAGTAACTTACTCTACTTATCAAATCGCCTTATCAGGTAACACGGCCTCTGCAGGGAAAAATCAGGTAACAGGGCCTCTGAAGGGAAAACCACCCATGCCGCACTGCATTGGTTCAGAGCAGGTCTGGTTCATGAGAAATGAATACACCCTGTCCAATAATTTATTGTGGGACTTTATAGATGTTTGAATAGGAATTAAAGAATCCTTTTAGAAACGAAGAGGCTATTAGTCAAAGCAAAACAGATGGAGATACAAGATTAAATTGGGGAGAAAAAAGATTGAATTTTTTTTTTTTCTTCGAGACAGGGTTTCTCTGTGTAGCCCTGGCTGACCTGGAACTCACTCTGTAGACCAGGCTGGCCTCGAACTCAGAAATCCACCTGCCTCTGCCTCCTGAGTGCTGGGATTAAAGGCATGCGCCACCACACCCGGCAAGATTGAATTTTTATTTGGTGTTAAAAATATTAACAATGTGATTCAGTGTAGAAAATATTCGTAGTATCAAGAGGACATTGTGTGTGGATGCCATTCAGGCACCCCCATGTAAGCATTGTTTGATATTGAAAATTTGATTATTCATCACCCCTAATATGATTTAGTGTCCACAATGCCCAGTTAGTAGGGCAACCTAAAAGGAGCCTAGTTCAATCCCTCTAAATCTTAGATTAAAAAGAAGGCCTTTAGCCTGGTCTCCAGAGTGAGTTCCAGGACAGCCAGGGCTATACGGAGAAACCCTGTCTCATAAAAACCCCAATAAAATAAAATAAAATAAAAGATGGCCTTTTTCTGGAAGCCTGTTATGTAGCATCAATGGTGTTTGTGTTTTACCCTGACACTCATTTTCAGAGAATAATCTCAGGCAGAAAAAGATCTAAAAGATGTTAGTATTGCCGGGTCTGTAAGGCAGCATAGGCCTCTGCCAAGCTCGGGAGCCCAGTGTGGGCATTGGGAAGTCCACGAGTTAGAAAACACTAAGTGTTACATTGGTCTGTGTCGCTTCCACAAAAGCTATCTATCTATCTATCTATCTATCTATCTATCTATCTATCTACCTCTATCTAATGTGCATTGGTGTTTTGTCTGTACGCATATCTGTGCGAGGGTGTCAAATCACTTGGAGCTGGAAGGCAGACAGTTGTGAGCTGCCATGTGGGTGCTGGGATTTGAACTCAGGACCTCTGGAAGAGCAGCCAGTGCTCTTTACCTCTGAGCCACCTCTCCAGCTCCAAAAAGCTTTTTTTTTTTTTTTTAAACCTAGAATAATGTAATTTGCTGTTGAGAAAAACCACATCAAATTCAACGATGGAAACTGGTTAATGTTTAAGATAATTTCTCAGATGTCTGGAATATAACTGAAGGGCATTTAAAATGAGCCAAGTGTGATAACGCCTGTTATCCCAGCAATGGTGAAGTGGAAGCAGGACGAGGATCAGGGAAGAGACCCTACTTCAATAAAACAAAACAAAAGAATACAAACTTAACAGTTATGTGTCTATATGGGCTGAATGAATTTACCAAACGAAACAAACCCATAGGAAAAGGAGATGATGTGGTTTCAAGGCATGATCTTGACATGTCGGAATATGACAGACAACAAAACAGACAGCATCAGGAAAATGTAAATGTACAGCTGTAAAATAAGTAAACAATTTTCAAGTGTGCAAAACTAGCCAGGAAAGTGCTATGTGGACACCTGGTTTTCAAATAATTTGTTTTACAAACTTTCAGCATCTAAGGCTTAAGGAAAGGACACAGCCCCCTCCTATGGTAATGACGCTGGCTCCTCAGGGGCTGTCACCACTCTCCTGTGATAGATGCGTGCGGCAAGATGACTCAAACAGAATGCAACACCAGAAGGGCAGGCAGGTGTGTCCTGGAGCAGAGACTTTTGAAGTCTGCCCTGGGTCTAGGCTTTATCCTTAGACCCTCGGCGCTCAGTGTTGCTGCTGACATCAGGAACGTGATTCTCGGTCACTTTTGTTATCTACACGTACATTTACAAACCTTACATAACTAAGTTTAGCAGTTAAACATCTAAAAGTAATTGTTAAAGAAACACAGACCACTTAAAGTCATTGTGTAAATCCCATCCCTGCCACAATCTGAAGATTTAAAGTGTTAAGTCCTGAATACATCAGGTTAGAAAATGAAGTTGATTTGTTAGCGGTTTATTCGTCCTGGGAAGGGTGAGGTGTAGACACTAAAAATACACCTGTGGTCTCTTCTTCACTTTATATTTTAGTGAGCCATACCGCACCTGAAGAAAGAAAAGTGTTAGGGTTAACAATAGGGAAGCCAAAATGACTATGGAAAAGCCATTAAGGATTTGTTACTCTGTCTACTGGCTAAACCAAACTAAAACAAACAAAACTAAACGGACTGACTACTTTTTAAAATTAGGAAAGTTTAATATTTCGTCGCCATAATAACGGTTTTACTCATCTGACATAAAGAATCAGCCTCTTTGTCAGCTGCTTGGGAGGCCCAAGCCGGATGACTGTAAGTTCAAGATCTACCTGGGCCTGGGCCACAGAATGACAACTTACTGAGTTCTTACCTCAAAATAAAATGTGTTGCTAATGTAGCTCGGAAGTGTTGTTCTTGCATACCCTGCATGGGGTCCTTGTTCAATTGCTAATACAGCACCCAAGTCAATTATTCAACTAACCAATTAATCAATCAAAAATCAACCAACCAACCAACCAACCAATCAACCAACCAACCAACCAACCAGTCAACCAGTCATCAAAGCAAGCAAGCAAGCAAGCAACCAACCAACCAAACAAACAACCAACCAACCAAACAACCAACCAACCAGTCAACCAGTCATCAAAGCAACTCCCTGGCAAGCAACCTCCTTACTAAGAACTCCCACAGACATGTAGCTTGTGATGTGATGGGTGTGTGTAGCACATGACATTATCAATCATAGATAAAGACACCGACTTAATACTTATGTTTTGCTGAGTACTAAGTCAGTCAATGAGCCTGGCTCCTCCTTCACTTTCTTAGCCCAACGACACCGTGTGCTTACAGGTAAATGGCTACTATTTGATCATCACATAGGGCTTGTTGAAAGCAAAACTATGCAGTTAATTTTGTCAGCAGCATTCTCTGCTCGGGCACAGAGAAAGCAATAGAGATTTACAATAACCGTGGGGTTTGCCATGTGGGAACGCCACTTTTTCTATGTAGAGCACAAGATAAAAAAAAAGTTTCCTATTTCAAATTTTCCAGGAAAAAAAAATTGTCCCTAGAGATCCCTAACGCACCTGCTTTTAATAAAGAATTTGAACTATAACGCTACACTCTCATTTGAATCCTTCGTCCGCTGATCACTTCACAGCTGTGATGACAAAGTAGGAGGAAATCCCTCCTCGCACACATCGTCAGGAAAAGCATTACCCAATGCACACTGACCTCTTTGCGGCCTTTGATGGTCTTGACAGATTTCATGCTCTGGGATCGCCTCAGTGCCTTGTGAGTCACCATCTCGTCATCGGAGAATGGCCCTTCCGCTTCTTCGTCTGTTTGCTCACTTCCATCTTTCAGTGGAATTCCATAGGCTAATCAAATGGACAGGACCAGCGTTTTAGTCGGACGACACCAGGGAACCTGCCTCTTCTGCTGGGCACTGAGGGTCTATCTTGGGAGGGGGAGGGGCTCAGGGATCTCTTCTCCTGCTCTGGAAAGTCTTCCTGGCCATTCCCGGTGAGCTTTTGCTTTGTGCACTATTCTAGATAAAGATTGCAAGACTCATTTCCTCCAGGAACATCTCCCTGATTGGTTTTACTCATTACTTAATGCGTTTTGGAGCGGGGTCTCGCTCTGTAGTCCAGGCTGGGCTGGAATTCATAGCTGTAATACCATGTCCAGTAGTCCGTTCCTATTTCACTAGGAATATATTTTTTTAATTATTTAAAAAATAAGCCAGAGGGCTGGGGATAAGAGTGGGTAAGAGCCCGGGGCCTAGCAAACACAGAAGTGGATGCTCACAGTCAGCTATTGGATGGATCACAGGGCCCCCAATGGAGGAGCTAGAGAAAGTACCCAAGGAGCTAAAGGGATCTGCAACCCTATAGGTGGAACAACATTATGAACTAACCAGTACCCCAGAGCTCTTGACTCTAGCTGCATATGTATCAAAAGATGGCCTATTCGGCCATCACTGGAAAGAGAGGCCCATTGGACTTGCAAACTTTATATGCCCCAGTACAGGGGAACGCCAGGGCCAAAAAGTGGGAGTGGGTGAGTAGGGGAGTGGGGGGGGGGGAGTGTATTGAGGACTTTTTGGATAGCATTGGAAATGTAAATGAGGAAAATACCTAATAAAAAAAATTAATTCTAAAAAAAAAAAAAAAAAAAGTGGGTAAGAGCTCTTGTACAAGCAAAAGGAGCTGGGTTCAGATCCTAGCATTCAAGTAAAAGTCTGGGCATGGCCCCCTGGAGCCTGCAACTCCACTGCTGTGTGTGTATGTATGTGTGGGAGGCACACACAGAGACAAGAAGATGTCTGGGGGCTTCCAGGTTGTCAGCCTCGCAGAAATACATGAACCCTGGGTTGAGGGAGAGACACTGCCTCAAAGGAAAACAGTAGAAAGCCTTAGAGGAACACACAGCCCATAGTCTGCTGTGATGCACACCTGTGGCATCAAGGACTCAGGAAGCAGGGAATGACTGATGTGTGTTTAAGGCTAGCCTGAGCTACAAGGTCAAACTGTGTCAAAACAACAAAACCAGGCCTGCCAAGGTGACTCGACCTGAGTTTGAGATGGCACGGGAAAAGGTAGAAGGAGAGGATGACTCCAAAGTTGTTCTTTGACCCCTAAGTGCACAAACACATAAAATAATAATATATAAGATTGAAAAAGCCAAACCGAGCCATGTGTATGGTGGTGGTACACACATTCTGGTCCCAGCTTGGGGAGGTAGATGCAGGGGATCTCTGAGTTTGAGGCTAGCCTGGTCTACATAGTGAGTTCCAGGACAGCCAGGACTACACAGTAAAGCCTTGTCTTGGAAAAAAACAAAACAATATGTTAAATGGAAACAACAATCAAGAACAAAGCCAAACAACACACAGACACACACAGAGAACACACACAGACACACAGACACACACAGAGAACACACACAGACACACACACACACAGACACACATATCAAAAACTAAACCAAACAACAATGACATTGAATCTCCTAGAAATTCCCAACGTGGCTAATACCCACAACTTGTTAAAAATTGAAAACAGTAACAAGAAAACACACACACACACAAACACACACACACCAGAGAAGAGGATTAGATTAGCTATTAGAGTTGTTAGCAACCCCTAAGGTGTGTTTTAGGCTGCCATTTGTGCCTTTGACTTTAAGACCAAATATTCTCCCCAACTCATCCATTGTTGGTCAACTTGGAATGACAGGGGAACCTGAGAAAGACCCAAAGACTTTAGAGTTGGGAAAGTGAGTTCACTGGGGCACTTACAGCGCTGATGAGGCCCGGGAGGTTTCAGTTGGAAGAAACCACAAGCCATAAGACAGATCTTAGAGGAGACACCCAGCACCAAGGTCAGCCAGGGACCACAGGGCCAGCTGACAGGCTGTTATGTGGACCCTTAATTACTTATGTCTGACCGCTATGCAAACATCCAGGAGGGCTGGCTGATCTAAGAGGTCTAGATGTACTCCAGGCTGGGAATCAGGAGCAAGAGGACCCCACAGCTGAAGGTGAGGGCCTCACACACCAGCTAGTCCTGTCAGGATAACTAGTCAGTACCCTCACCCTTGCTGGGCTCCACCCTGAAGCTTGTGATTCACCAGCCCTGGGGTGGGGCCTAGATGTGCATCTCTAACAAACCCTGGGGGACAATTAATGCTGAAACCAAAACCAGAGGCTGAGAGGGAAGGGGGAAGCCAGACAGGGGCCAGTGGAGACCAGTGCAGCTACAAGGCCTCGGGAGGTTTTAAATCCCTTTCTAATAAAGATAAGGAACAGAAGATAAGGGCCCAGGAGGAAGTAGAGATGGATTTTTCTGTCAAGAAAATGACATGGGGTAAATGTCACTAGTCAGCTCTCCTGGGACACAAATAATCTGAGACTTACAATCCAAACCGTGAACAGTTGCTAATGCGCTTTTTACTCTCATAATAACATAAATGACTTTAATTGTATATCAGGCAAGTGCAATTTTAGACCTGCCAAGCATCTAGGCTAGAAGTCAGGAAGGATTTGGAAGGAGGACCAGGCATTATTTTGGCTGGAATCCCTTGTTTTCCTCCAACAGTTAGAGACAGTGCATCCTATGGAGAAGCAAGCCTGAATGTGGAAGGCAGCAGAGGCGGATGGGAGGAAGTTCAGGGACGCCAGGGAGATGGTTAGATGAAGCCATACTCTCTATGAGAAGTGTCAGCATGTATGTGAATGGGTTTATTTTATTTTAAAAAGATTACTATTATAACTACTTTATTCATTTATTGGTTTTTCAAGACAGGGTTTCTCTGGGTAGCCCTGGATGTCCTGGAACTTACTCTGTAGACATCTGCCTGCCCCTGCCTCCCAAAGCACTGTGACGTGACTAAAGGTGTGAGCCGCCCACTACCACCAGGCCTTTAAAAATTAATTTAAATTTACTTTGTGTGTGTGTGTGTGTCTGTGTGTGTGTGTGTGTCTGTGTCTGTGTGGGCATGTGCATGTAAGTGCAGGTGCCCACAGAAGCCAGAGGAGGGCGCCAGATCCAGTGGAGCAGGAGTTACAGAAGGCTATGAGTTGAGCAACCTGTGTGTTGGGAAATAAACTGGAGCCCTCGGGGAAGAGCAGTGTTTGCTTTTAACCATGAACTCATCCAGTGCTATCTGTCCCCATGTTTAAAAAAAGTTACATTTCTCTAAGGGTATGCATGCATGGTCATGTCTGGCTACGTGTGATCTTCAAGGCACATCTACCATGTAACTAAGTCTTCGTGCTTGGTGCCAAGGTCCTCTGCTCCTTGTTGACAGTCCCCAGACAACTCTATGTCACAGAAAGCAGGCTTTTATGTCATTTAAATTTTTCTTTTTTTTAACTGCCAAGTATTTTTATTCTTGTATAATGAGAAAAACTATCAGAAAAAAAATTTAGAGGTTGCCATTTCTAGAGAGTTTCCCATTGTATTATTTAGTTTTTTTTTAATTAGGTATTTTCTTATTTTACATTTCAAATGCTATCCCAAAAGTCCCCCACACCCTCCCCCACCTTAGTTTTTCAAAATAAGAGTATTGTGTTATTTCTGATTGAATAGCAAATCAAAACTAAACAAACAATAATACCACCCCAACCAAACAATACACACACACAAACAAAACAACTTAATCCTTACCACTGTCTACTGTACCTCTACAACACAAGCTCAAAACAGGCACTGATTTATAGTGTCTGATTTTCCCCCCCTTAGGATTTAACATTTTTATATTTCTTGGCTAATAAGTTGCCATTTTGCTTATTAGTTCTTGTAGGCACTTGGCTGTTGTTATTAGGAAGGAGAGGAACAGTCCTGTCATACACAGCACTGAACGCTTGTCTGGCTGACTGGCTCGTTCATTTTAAACCCATACAAAGCCCCACGAGGTTGGTTCATGACTTCCTCCCTCCCCTCAACTTCCCAGGCTTTTGTAGCTGCCTCCACAAATCACCATCAACAATGTGGTGAAGGCACACAGTGGGACCTCTGCCAGCGTCTTGTTGGACACTGGCTGTGGGAACCGCAGCTGCCAGGTGACTCCAGCTCGCCTCGGAGTCTGAGGGCCATACAGAGTGGACACACAGGCTTGTCTGAGAGGCCTCCTTGCTTTAGACACCTGCTGCTCAGCTTTTCCAAGCCCTGACACGTGTGAGCTCTTCTGTGGGGGTGTGGCCCCAGCCCCAGCTGCTGTCTGAGCACAGCTGCATGAGACCCTAAACAGAACTACTTTGCAGAGCCCAGTTACCCTACATTCTGAGCCAAAAGGAGACTCTGATTGTTCTAGGCAACTGCTTGGGAGCATTTTGTTACACTGTAACATATTAGGACTCTTGATTAAGAATGTTCTGGGAGGATAAAATTTATTATTAATTTACTATTTTGATTTGGTATATCTTTGGAGCCAAAATCCTTTTCTGTGTATTTCTTGCCTAAATAGACTCTGTTGAAAATCTGAACCCCTTTTGTGCAATTTACAAGAGGCTCTTTCTTTTTTTTTTTTTTTTGCCTGCCTATATATCTACATATGTATGTATGTATGTATATACCTATCTACCTTTCTATTTATCTATCCATAACTAATCTACCTATTACCTTCTTTCCTTCCCCTTCTCTCTCTCTCTCTTTTTTTTTTTTTTTTTTCAAAGGATGTCAGTATGTAGCCCTGGCTGTCCTGGAACTCTCTATATAGACCAGGCTGGCCTTAAACACAAAGCTCTACGTGCCTCTGCCCAGATAAAAGGATGGAACTTGGGACTTTCTGTATGCTGGGTGAACAGTCTACCAACTGAGCCACAGCCCAGCCCCAGGTTTTCATTCTTAAAAGCATTATTTTTATCAATGGTTGGTTTGAATATAACCTTTCGGACAATGGCTACTACTTTAAGCATTATTCATTCTTGGGAAAAAGTGAAAGGTTTAATTTTATATTTTTGATTACATGTATGTATGTATGTATGTGTATCTGTGTATTGGTATGTGCAAGTAGTTCAGATGCTCATTGAGGCCAGAGGTGTAGGATACCCCTGGAGTTGGAGCTGAGGCTGCTGGGAATAATGTTGGGTTCTTTTCAAGAGCTGTGTGCACTGTTAATGAGCCGTCTCTCCAGCCCCAACCTTCACTTGTTGAAGAGGAGCTTTTACTAGTTGTGGAAGCTAACATCTGGCAATGTGAAGCAGGAGGACTGCCAAGAGCTCAAGGCCAGCCTGGGCTACATTACAAATCTTGGTCTTTTAAAAAGAAAGAAAGACACAGGGAGGGGCTACTGCTTTATTTTGAAAATTAGCTTGAGTTATAAATGATGTTTTTTCAGTCTCCCTCTAAGGAGAACTTAAGTTTTTGAAAGGATGATTAACACTGTAATAAAAAAAAAAAGTCATTTTTTTAGTTTTAGTTTTCAGAGCAGACACAAATGAAGACTGCCGCAGACATGATACAGGATGAAGGGACTCTGCTTGTTTATGTGCGATGCTTCCAAGGTCACAGCATTTGATTAAGAGCACACAGCACAGTAACTATGCCACATGCATCATTTCTGTAGAAGAGGCTTATACGCTAGTCCCTGAATTAGCAAGTCAACTGCTTAAGACTTCTCTCTGACCTGCGGATGTCAGTCCATAACCTGAACAGAGAGAGTGCTGATGACCAGTCAGAACTAAAGCTGGAATGAGCTGGGGACCAAAGGCACAGCTCCTAAAACCTCAAAGATGCGTAAGAGGCTCTGCTCTTAGCTGCACGGTTTTTGTGGGCAGCCACAGGCAAGTAGCTGTCTGACTTAAGAGAAAATTGGAGAGGAGGGGCTACAGGTAAAACTGAAGCTCAAAGGCATACTCTTGGGCTGGGGATAGTTTGGCTGGTAGAATGCTTGTTTAGCAGCCGCAGAACTCTGGATTCCATCCCTAGCCTTGCATTGTGCTAAGTGTGGTGCTGCACACTGGAGCTTAAGACTTGGGAGGTCGGAGCAAGAGTACAGGAAGTTCTCAGTCACCCTTGGCCAGCATGGGCTATGACACCCTGTCTGGAGAACAGACAGACAACACATCAAATAATAACCCCTAAAACATATGCTTAAAATAGGTCAATTTTTGCTAGGTGTGGTAGCTCGCTAGGTGTGATAGCTCACACCCGCAGTCCTAGCACTAGGGAGATAGAGGCAGGAGGATTAAGAAATTGAAGACAAGCTAGGCAGTGGAGTTCACGGTTATATGCTCACGTTTCCATTATGGAAGCTTTGTTGCTTTCGTGTGTGTGCATGTGTGTATGTGTGTGTGTGGCGTGTATGTGTGTGTGTGCATGTGTGCGCGCGAGCATGAGAGAGAATGGTTGATGGTGTATGTGGAGGCCAGAAGACTCACCTTCCCTCTTCCTCAGGACTCATTATCACTGGTAGTGGGTGGGGGACAGTGGTGGTGCACATCTTTAATCCCAGCCCTTGGGGAAGCAGAGGAAGGTGGATCTTTGTGAGTTCGAGGCCAGCCTGATCTACAGAGTTCCAGGACAGCCAGGGCTACTATGCAGAGAAACCTTGTCTTGAAAAACCATAAACCAGCCGGGCGTGGTGGCGCACGCCTTTAATCCCAGCACTCGGGAGGCAGAGGCAGGTGGATTTCTGAGTTCGAGGCCAGCCTGGTCTACAAAGTGAGCTCCAGGACAGCCAGAGCTATAAAGAGAAACCCTGTCTCGAAAAACCAAAAAAAAAAAAAAAAAAAGAAAAACCATAAACCAAAGAAGTTGAAGACAGCTTCACCTACACAGCAAGCCTGAGACAGGCGCGGGTGACTTGATCCTCTGCGTCAACCATGTTGGATAACAAAGCAAAGCCAGTTCTGTGTCCAGCACCCTGTACTCTTTGGCGTTCATCCTGACCCTTCGCCCAGTTATGAAAAGCTCCCTTGCATCACGACAGACAGGCCTACCTGGTGACTCGGTGGCTTGTTTGCCTTTCCTCTTTGCTTCTGGCAAAGTCTGGTAGGGTCTGTGTCCCACGGGCTCATCCCCTTGGATAGCTGTCAGGTCATGCATGCTGAAACTTCGCAGACGCTCCGTTATTGCTCCTTGGCTCTACTCAATAGAGATGCGATACGGTCTGAGAAAAGATGCTTTCAAATACTTAGTATGCCTACATCTATCCTACAAGTTCTCTGCTGTGAGACACAGCGACATTTTGCTAAATACATAACATTCCTGCAGTCTTCTATCGCAAATACCATGCATTGTTTATATTTTTTTCAATACTACAAATTGTTTATATTTTCTTTATGACATAGCTATTATCTATATAAATGCTAATCATTTTGCGTTTCCCCACATTTCAAAGTATGCCATTACTTTAATACATTTTATTCTAAGCATTTTAGCATTATGCTAAACTTTAAGATTTTTTTTTTAAGGATCATGAGATGAACTTTGGAGAAAATAGCATCTGTAGTTCTGAGCTGTAGTTCAGCATGGGTTAGTAAAAGTAAAAGGAAAGACACTGATTTGCACAAGGCTGTGTCAGGAACAGCAGTAGTTCTAACTAGAACCAGGCAGAGAAAGTTAGAAGCCAAAGATGTTTGCATATGCCGCCATCTTTAGACAGTGAATAACCTAGCAAGGCACGTTCATCACTCCTCGTGGTGTATTTCATTTTGTCTTTACACAGTCTTATTTATTTTTACTTTATGTGCCTCTGCGTATGTATGCACACTATATGGTATAGTTCCCTTAGAGTCCAGAAGAGGCTATCTGATTGCCTAGACCTGGAGGTACAGTCATCTGCGCCGCACCATGTGGATGTCGGGAAGTGACCCTGGTCCTCTGGAAGAGCAGTTAATGCTCTTAACCACGGAGCCGGCTCTCTATCTCCTATTTCGGTCTTACCCATAGGACCGGTACAGGCAAACATTTAAATGTAAATTAATTAAAATGAAATCAAATGAAGGGGCTGGAGAGCTGGCTCAGTGGTTAGGAGCACTGACTGCTCTTCCAGAGGTCCTGAGTTCAATTCCTGGCAACCACATGGTGACTCACAACCATCTGTAATGGGATCCGATGCCCTCTTCTGGTGTGTCTGAAGACACCTACATGTACTCATATACATAAAATAAATAAAATCTTAAAAAGAAAAGAAACCAATTGACAACTCAAGTTCTTCCCTTGCACCTTGCACTGGCCACAGCAGAGATGTTAGCAGCTGTCTGTGACTGCATTGTTAACAGTGTGGCCATCACAGTGAGCATCCCAGCATGGCCATGGCAGAGAGCATCCCCATCATACACACAGCATTCGACAGTTCCCATCACTGTACTGCTTTCATGGGGACATTTCTCTGAACCTTTAAGACATACCTCCCTGAAGTACGAAACTCTGTATTAAAAAAAAAAAAAAATCCTAAATTTACCCACTTTAAATCTGCATAGCATACGGATGATTCATTGTTTTATTTATAGCTAGACTAAAAATACTCGTCTCAAGGC
Organism: Mus caroli; assembly: GCF_978045245.1. NCBI lineage: Eukaryota > Metazoa > Chordata > Mammalia > Rodentia > Muridae > Mus > Mus caroli. The sequence continues at coordinate 65,270,800 of NW_028227264.1, forward strand.
TCTAACACTGATTATTTCTTCTCACCCATGTGAATGTGTGATTGCCTCTACTTATAACATTACCATGGAAACTCGTCCACCACGGCTCATCTCTAAACTTCCAAGTGAAAGGTGTTACAAACATTTGGGTGTTTCTTTCCACTTGTATTTAACCCTGAAGAAACAGCTCTTCAATTCCCACGAGGTCGTGACTCAGTATGGCTGGTTACCGATAACCCACTATGTCACACCACATGCCGTCCCTGCTCCCCAGGGAAGCTCTGTATTCCTACCATGGGTTCCGGGTTGCAAGAAGAATGTGGAACAGCTGGGCGTGGTGGCGCACGCCTTTAATCCCAGCACTCGGGAGGCAGAGGCAGGCGGATTTCTGAGTTCGAGGCCAGCCTGGTCTACAAAGTGAGTTCCAGGACAGCCAGGGCTATACAGAGAAACCCTGTCTCGAAAAACCAAAAAAAAAAAAAAAAAAAAGAAGAATGTGGAGAGCTGGAGAGAAAGCTCAGTGGCTAAGAGTACTCATTGCTTTTGTAGAGGACCCAGGTTCAGTTCCCAGCACCCACATAGTAGATCATCTGTAACTCCAATTCCAGGGGATCTGATACCCTCTTCTGACCTCCTTGGGCAGCAACTTACATTCATGTGGTGCACATACATACATAAAGGCAAAACACTCTTACACAAAATAAATAAAATTATCTTTAAAAAAGAGAGAGAGAGAGAGAGAATCTTTAAAGTCCACTTTTTCAAGAAAATAAGTGGATTTTACACATTTAAAAATTATTTTTTGGAGTCAGGTATGGTGGCCCATGCCCTTAATCCCAGCATGTGGGAGGCAGAGGCAGGTGGATCTCTGAGTTCAAGGTCAGCCTGGTCTACATAAAGAGTTCCAGGCCAGCCAGGGCTACATAACGTGACCCTATCTCAAATAAACAAATGCATAAAAATCCTTTTTGGGCTGGTGAGATTGTTCAGTGGATAAAGGTCCTTTCCAGGCAAACCTAGGAACTTGAGTTTAATCCCCAGAACCCATGTAAGAAGGGAAGGAGACAATCCACTCCCCACAGTTGTCCTCTGACACACGTGCCCCCCCACTCTATCATGCACACGCAATTAATACCTTTGAAACGATTCTTGACAAATTCAGCTTCTCATATTTGTTTTCTCTTGACCAGAGAGCATTCACCTCTCAGAAGGGTGGGGGCAAGACACTTCGGAGACATAGAGCAAGGAAGTGCCTGTTCCCATCTTAAAGATGCCTTCCTTCCTCAGCGCTGTCATTCTCTATGCCTTTCTCTTCCTGTGAATCCTCTCTCAATAATTCATGGTTTTTACCCATCCCGGACTTAACCACAAACGACTTGGAAGTCCCCAGAGTTATCGCTTGAGTCTTCAATGTTCCTTCAAAGGCCTATGTCCCCAGCCTGTACAGCTATTGGCAGGCCCTCAAGAGTTGGTGACCAGTGGAAGATGATTTGATGTGCCCTTGAATGTCATCTTAGGGATCCAACCTTCCCACTGTCAGGAGGCCAGCATCCTGCTCTATTACCATATGCTGATTTGACGACGGTCCAAGCAACAGTGTCCACCAGTGATGGACTAAAATCTCTTCTAGCTTGTGAGTCAATACAAACCCTGCTCAGGAAGCCGATGAACACACTTTGTTACCAGAAGGTAACAAAGGCCTGGAGTAAATCCCTAAGGTTTACTTGTTTCTCTTTCGTGTATGGGTGCTTTACCTGAATCTGAGTCTGTGTACTGTGTGGAGGCCATGCCTTGTGGCCCAGAAGGTATATCAGAGCCCCTGCAATGGGAATTATAGAGGGTTGTGAGCCACCATGTAGGTGCTGGGAAGCAACCTGGGGTCCTTTACAATAGAGCAGCCGGTGCTCTTAATACCTCAGCCACCTCTCCAGTCCCCTGAGTACAATTTCTAGGGTTGCTTTTAATGAGCTAAAGTGGCCCCTAGTATTGACTGGATTGGTAATTGTTCCGTTGCCAGCTGTGGTGCTTCTGACTGGTGCGCTCAGTAGCTAACACCTACCTCACAAATGAACTAGAGTACTGTGGGAGGATGTGTTTGCTACCGGAGCAAGATGTTAAGAAACCAGAAGATAAGCCGGGCGTGGTGGCACACGCCTTTAATCCCAGCACTTGGGAGGCAGAGGCAGGCGGATTTCTGAGTTCGAGGCCAGCCTGGTCTACAAAGTGAGTGCCAGGACAGCCAGGGCTACACAGAGAAACCCTGTCTCGAAAAACCAAAAAAAAAAAAAAAAAAAAAAAAAGAAACCAGAAGATGAGGTGAGTCTTAGGTTTCTGCACCACTGCATCTAGAAAGGTCTTATATCGAGCAGGCCATTAACATGCAAACTAAGTATTTATTCAATTTAGGCCTATCTTTTTTTCTCCCATAACCTCAGACACAACCCAGAGTTATCTGGGCAGAGGAACCTCAGTTGAGGAAATACCTTCATAGACAGCTTTGTAGAGCATTTTCTTTTCTTTCTTTCTTTCTTTCTTTTTTTTTTTTTTTTTTTGGTTTTTCGAGACAGGGTTTCTCGTTATAGCCCTGGCTGTCCTGGAACTCACTTTGTAGACCAGGCTGGCCTCGAACTCAGAAATCCACCTGCCCATTCCTCCCGAGTGCTGGGATTAAAGGCGTGTGCCACCACGCCCAGTTTGTAGTTCATTTTCTTGATTAAAGATTGACATGGGAAGGACCGGCCTACAGTGGTGGGTCTAGCAGGAGGTCCGGAGACAGCAGGCTGAGCCAACAATGGGAAGCAAGTCATAAGCCCCCTCGATGGCCTCTGCTTCAGTTCCTTCCTCAATCCCTGGCCAGACTTCCTTTAGCAATAGGCTGTGAAATAATCCTCCCCTCCCCCAAGTTGCTACTGCTCAGGCTCTTTATCACAACAGAAACTTATCAGTTGTGATTGCTAAAGAGTTCTTCATAGACAGCAGGGTTTCAGAGTAAACATTGGAGTCTCCCAGGCATCTCCATGGAGCACCATTCACCTACTAGGAGGGTGTAGCCTCAGGCTTGAACTCAGAGCAGGCCCAACTCTGGGATCTGGGGACTGACTTAAGGCTTGGACTGTAATCTAGCTTTTGAGTTACACACCCTCCTATTATCAGTACCAAGACTTTATCAACGCCATCTAGGTTTCCAGGAAGTTAAATTACTGTACAGAAAAGGCAGAAAGTGGGGCTAAGGGCATAGCTCAATTGGTCAGAGTGCTGGCTCAGCATGAGCAGGCAGAAAGCCCTGGGCTCCATTCCCAACACTGAATAAACAGGGCCTGGTGGTTGTGTGTCTGCAGTCCCAGCAATTAGGACGAAAGGCAGGAGTTTTACAGCCGTCCTCAGCTACCGAGGCCAGCCTGGGACTAGTCTTTGGGGAAAAAGAGGCTGGTGGAGAAAAAGAAAAGAAAAAAGGAGGTATAAACCGTTGGTTGGTTTTAGGCCATCAGAAGGTCCAACAGTTTTTATTACATGGGGAAGTTGGATTTCCCACTGTATAGACCGAACCACAGGTAAATGAGAACAGAGGGGGAAAAAAAGGAGCACTGTGAAGTTGAAAAGCATTCACTGCACCGTAATTATTCAGTGTAGCTGTGTCAGAGGAGAGGTGACATTACAAAATAATCACAGCGGAAGGCCAACCTGTTCCCTCCAGTGTCATACCGACAGCACAAAGATTCACCGGTGCAGGAGTTATGCTTGCCACCCGATGTGTAGTGGCTGTACCTTCCCTGCCCCAGAATCCCAATCACACCCATAAGGTAGTTGCAAGCCTGCAGTACGTGGGGAAATATGCAAAAATGAAGACAGCATAATGTTTATGCAGATGGGACACGTGACTGAATTTCTTTCCTTTAAACTATTTCTTTAATATTATGAATTACCAGGCTTATTTAATAAAGGTTTAAAAAACATTTAAAAAATTAGTTTTAAAATTAGCACACCAAGTAATGGGGTTTTGTTACACAGCATTTCCATATACCTTTGTTGTTACCCGTCCTTCTCACCCTGGCTTAATGAAGTTTTGATTATAATAACGGGTTACACAATAACAATTTCGGATCCATTTGTCACTATGGTTTTTGTATCTAATGGCTCACTCCTATTATAAAATGAAAGCTAGGCACCGTGAGTGGGGGGTGGGGTGGGGCCCTTAAGCCCAGCACTGGGGTGACACAAGTAGGCCAGTCCAATGTTGTCTCATAAAATAACATAGGATAAAAGAAGAAGAAAAGAAAAAGAAAGAAAGAAAAATAGTTTCTTTGCTATCTCTTTTTTTTGGGGGGGGACAGGGTTTCTCTTTATAGCTCTGGCTGTCCTGGAGCTCACTTTGTAGACCAGGCTGGCCTCGAACTCAGAAATCCGCCTGAGTGCTGGGATTAAAGGCGTGCGCCACCACGCCCCGCTCTTTGCTATCTCTTAAAAAGATTTACAATTACCTTTTTAAAGTGTGCAGGTGCCTGGGGGTGGGGTGGAGTTGGCCTGGGGGTGGGGTGGGGTTGGTACTGTGCATGTGTGTGTTGGCGCCTCTGGATGCTAGAGATTGAAGGTTGTGAGCTGCCCAGTGTAGTGCTAGTAACTGAACTCTTGGTCCTTTGCAGGAGTGTGCAGTCTGCACTCTTGTTTGTTTGTTTGTTTGTTTTTTTCGAGACAGGGTTTCTCTGTGTAGCCCTGGCTGTCCTGGAACTCACTTTGTAGACCAGGCTGGCTTCAAACTCAGAAATCTGCCTGCCTCTGCCTCCTGAGTGCTGGGATTAAAGGCATGTGCCACCATGCCCGGCTAGCAGTCGGCACTCTTAATTGCTGAGCCATCTCTCTGACTCAGTGTCTCTGTTTTGAGGGCAAATTAAGACATCATAATCACTTATCTGATATATCTGCTTTACTTAAATACTGTACCCCTTTTCTTCTATGTGGCTTGTGAAATGTTAAACAAAAGGACAAGAAAGTTGAGGTTACTCTGAAGTGGGGCGGGTAAGCATGGAGACAGCTTGCCAGTCAATCAGGGTGAAGGCGTCACCATCCACACAGTAACTACACACTCTAGCAATAAGAGCTGAAATACGGGCTGGTGAGATGGCTCAGTGGGTAAGAGCACCCGACTGCTCTTCCAAAGGTCCAGAGTTCAAATCCCAGCAACCACATGGTGGCTCACAACCATCCGTAACGAGACCTGGCGCCCTCTTCTGGAGTGTCTGAAGACTGCTACAGTGTACTTACATATAATAAATAAATAAATCTTTAAAAAAAAAAAAAGCCGGGCGTGGTGGCGCACGCCTTTAATCCCAGCACTCGGGAGGCAGAGGCAGGCGGATTTCTGAGTTCGAGGCCAGCTTGGTCTACAAAGTGAGTTCCAGGACAGCCAGAGCTACACAGAGAAACCCTGTCTCGAAAAACCACACACAAAAAAAAAAACTTTAGTTCTTATTCATGTCAAAACTATAGGTATAGATGGGTATGCTAGCTCACCCCTGCAATCCCAGCACTCAGGAAGCGAGGCAGGAGGGTCCTGAGTTCTAGGTCAGCCACACAGTGAGTTAGACTCTATTCTACTGTCTATGCTTTCCCATTTGTTATGACAGGCATTCAGCTCAATTTCTCATTATCTGTGATGTGTGTTACATTCAATAGCTGCAGAGTTTAGTTCTCAATATTGGGGAAACCTCCCCTCTAGACAATCAATAATTAAACTGATGAAGTCCAGGAACGGGCCCAAGTGTATTCACATTTGGTGAATGATATATCTTAGTGTTGTTTTGAAGAGGAGGGTGATATATATTTACTGACAAATAGTCACTCTATAAAGACAAATATCTTATATACATGTGTAGGCTTTTTAATTAATTCCTTTTCTGGAATCATCATCACCCTTATGAAGCAGGGTCTGTCAGCCCGTTTGAGCTGGAAAGTCTCTGCAGTGTTTCTGCCCCATAGGACAGCAAGCTGCATCCCTGGCCTCTGCTATGGAGGTACCAGGAATACATCCTTGTCATTTGTGATGGAGGAGAATGTCCCGTGGTGGAGTTGGTGGGGCCACAAACTATGTCCAGTTGAGAGCTACCATTCTGGACATGTAGCGGGTTTTAGAGATAAGATGTCAACCCAGGCCAGGCAGTGGTGGCACACACCTTTAATCCCAGCACTTGGGAGGCAGAGGCAGGCAGATTTCTGAGTTTGAGGCCAGCCTGATCTACAGAGTGAGTTCTAGGACAGCCAGGGCTACAGAGAAAAAGCCTGTCTTGAAAAACCAAAAAACAGGGGCTGGTGAGATGGCTCAGTGGGTAAGAGCACCCGACTGTTCTTCCAAAGGTCCAGAGTTCAAATCCCAGCAACCACATGGTGGCTCACAACCATCCGTAATGAGATCTGATTCCCTCTTCTGGAGTGTCTGAAGACAGCTACAGTGTACTTACATATAATGAATGAATAAATCTTTGAAAAGAAAAAAAAAAAAAAGAAAAACCAAAAAACAAAACAAAAAGATAAAAGATGTCAACCCCTTTATAGATGAGAAGAATATTTAATCCTTATCAGTATAGATGATTTGCATACAATTGCATACACTCATGGCTGTTAAGTGGCAGAATCCAAACTTAAAAGAAAAAAAAAAAATCAAGAACAAAGCTGAGTGTTCTAATCTGTTACACCAAACTGTTCTGTGGACGGTAGGAAAATGGGTTGAATCCTGCCACACCCCCCACACCCCTGCAGAAAAGAGGATGAGGCATGATGGCTGAAAAATCTCAAAATCCTTTCACTAACAGAAAGTCATTAAAACAGATAGCAAGAGGTCAGGGATTGGACGCCACTGGCAGTGGTTTAAAAAGCCAATTAGACTTCAGCAATTTTACTGCAGAGCTCTAATTTATACACATAAAAACTGGAATTGGTCTCTTAGAGAGGTGTACCGAGAAGAGCGAATCCTGAGTTGGCCAAAGGGGCCAACACTTCTGCTCTTCACCTGCCCTTGATTGCACGGGTGGACGGCGGTCAGCTACATCAATGCCCCCTGCATCTCCCACGTGTAGGCAGGGATGTTGAGCAGGCTCAGCAGAATCCTTGAAGGACCTTCATGTATTTGTGCTTTGCTCAGCCAAAATAAACTTGTGCCCCGACCTTGTGAACAGATGCCTGGTAATGAGGCCAGGGGACTGAGCAAGGTTTCCTGAAAACCGCTTTACGGTGTAATAAGTGTTCTGATTAGATTCCTGGTTTCACTCTTGGCATGCTCAGGTGATTCAACCTGGGGACCCTAGGGAGGAAATTACTGTTCTCTAAATGTCATACGAAGAGCGCAAGTTTTCACCCCTAAAAGATATTTCTAACAAACTACGTGTTATTAAAAAAAAAATGAATGCACACATTTTGCCATCGTTCTTCTCCCGGTTTCTCCTCAATCCTGACCGATTTCTTAGTTTGGTTCCAATTTACTTGAATTTGAAATGTCTGCCTCAGTAAGTTCTTTGGTAATAAGGCTTTTGTAATATATATGAAGTCTCCACAGATGAAACTAATCTCAGTCACTTAAAAATAAGCACAGTATAACCAGAGGCCAACAGAGCCAACATGACGTAGTACTCAACACTGTTACTATTTTTAATAGACACAACAGAACCAACAATTAATCGAGTGTCCGGAACTCCTGGAGTCATCATGAGAACATGACATCACCTCACCCACAGATACTTTTTTTTTTTCTTAAAGACCCAGATCATCACCAGCAATAGGGATGTGAAGTTCAGTGGTGGGCTTGTTTCACAGCACTAACTCTGATGGTTTTGGAGTCTCTGTTTCCTGCCTGGGAGGTGGAGAGATGATTTTGAGTCATTAACTACAGAAGTGAAATCCATGAATCACAATGGAGGAAGTAGGGGCTGGAGAGATGGCTCAGCGGTTAGAAGCACTGACTGCATTTTCCCAGATGGTCCCGAGTTCAATTCCTAGCAACCACATGGTGGCTCGCAACCATCTGTAATGGGATCTGATGCCCTCTTCTGGTGTGTCTGAAGAGAGCTACAGTGTACTCATAATAAATAAATAAATAAATAAATCTTAAAACAAGTAAAAAAAAAAAAGAAAGAAAGAAAGGAAGAAAGAAAGAAAAAGAAAAAAACAAAGGAGGAAGCAGATGCAGGACTGTCTTTTGGGACATTTTTATAGAAAAGTCTCTTTGTGAGATATTATTACTTAATAATAGAGGGTCTTAACAGACAAAAGACAGGTTACATATTTCAGTTGGCAATCCAGACACTGGCTACAGTCAGGAAGTAAGGAGCCGGTGAGGCCACAGAGTCGAGCTGTCTGCCCTGCTGCTGCACCAGCTCCTGTCTTAGACTGGGCATTAAACAGAGAGATGTTAAGTGTGCAACATATGGGCCGGAGGTTGGTAAAAACCGGTGAAAGCAAGCTATGAGATGAAAGGAGGGGATAAGATTAAAATAATACCACGAGGTTGCTGAAGTCCCAGGAAGCAATGACAGGATTCGTAAATACACATCAAGATAGGGTGAACCAAACAGTTACACTATTTAATGTGTCTCAGGAGCTGGAGGGATGGTTCAGTGGTTAAGAACCCTTGCTGTTCCTATCAACATGGTTTCGGTTCTCAGAACCCACATAGCAGTTCACAACAACCTCTAACTCTAGTTCCAGGGGCCCCAACATCTGCTTCTGTCCTCTGTGGGTACCAGGCACATATACGGTGCACCTACTTACAAGGAGGGAAACACACTAGAAAGGATTTCTAAGTGTCAGGCTGAGAACTGCTGGGATTTCTTTCTGTATTTTATAAAACAAGGGCCTCATATGTGTGCTCAAAGCACATTTGAAGTTGAAATTGAATCTGCAGTTTCCCACACAGGGTCGTGTTGAAGCTTTCAAATAAGACTCGTTCGGAGATGTCCTTGAGGTGTAAATAAATATAATCACAAGGGCCTGCAAGGTCGAGCCATGCTAAGCTTAAAGGAGAAGGGGCAAGCCATTTGTCATCACACCCCTGTAGAGGAACGCACTACTCTAAACCTGCTAACTGGTGTTACAAGCGTTCAAGCGCTCCCTTCTACCTCCCAAGATCACAGTCGTTAGTTAAATCGTGTTCTTTTTACTGCCGAGCCGGGCCAGGTTCCATCACTGGACTTTGCTTCTAATATAATTTATGCTGCTTTGTCCACACAGTGTTAATAATTGCCTTTTTGGTTTCCATTTGCTTAGTTGTCCTACTATGTGCATGTTCACCAATACATGCTCATGGTGCTAGGGGGACACACGGCTGCACAGGCATGCACCGTCTGTACTCCGTGAGTTCTTTGTGGGTCACACCACACACATGGCTAGGATAAGTATCATCCATGCACAGCATCAAGCTCACTCTTGCCTCTATGCTTCCATTCTGTGCTTCTTCCAGAAGCATCTCTTTCGGCACTTTCGATCCACAGAATCCGTTTCCGACTGTCTACACTTGGACTTGCTGCAGAGTCCTGGGGAATTCATCATCTCCCCTCTGGGCTGGATAACCTATTTTCCAGATTTCACCGGTTTACAGTTTTCCCTCCTTTTTTTCTTTTTCCCCTCTTTTAAACTTTGACAGAACATATCCACCCCGACAAAGTATGTGCAGTTGCTACATGTTATGAGTTTTCTTGCATAATATAAAAAAAAAAAATTGAGCCGGGCAGAAGTGGCGCACACCTTTAATCCCAGCACTTGGGAGGCAGAGGCAGTTGGATTTCTGAGTTCGAGGCCAACCTGTTCTACAAAGTGAGTTCCAGGTCAGCCAGGGCTACACAGAGAAACTCTGTCTCGAAAAACAAAAACAGGGGGCTGGTGAGATGGCTCAGTGGGTAAGAGCACCCGACTGCTCTTCCAAAGGTCCAGAGTTCAAATCCCAGCAACCACATGGTGGCTAACAACCATCCGTAACGAGATCTGGCGCCCTCTTCTGGAGTGTCTGAAGACAGTTACAGTGTACTTACATATAATAAATAAATCAAAAAAAAAAAAAGAAAAAAAAGAAAAACAAAAACAAAAAAGCCCCCAAAAAACAAACAAAAAAATTTACTCTTCTTTGATTATTTTAAATTCACACCTGATTGACAGGCTTGCCTATCACAGAACTTGGGCCTGACCCACATGATGGCATCTTGGGTGATGTCATCACCGGTGACTGCACACCGGCTTCGTGATTCCACTGTCACTAATTAGAAATTTACTGCTGTTCTGATGCTAAGTCATTTGAACATGATTGTGCTTTTAGTGTCTGACATGGAAGAATTCTAGCTTCCTTGTTGGTGTTTGGAGGCAGGGGTTGGGATGGGGGTGGTGCCGCTCAGAGATGGGCCCTTTGACCTGGAGGCTCCCTGCCCTGAACATACCGGAGGACTTATTTTTCTTTGATGATCACATCCGTCCTCTCCTTTCACAGGGTCTGACTGTGAAAGATGATTTATTTCCTGGGTGGTCTTTTTGGTGGACACGTGATCAGCGATGTATTTTCATTAAGCAAGAAACAAAACCCAAAAAGCTTCAATAAGCTCAAAATGTTGCTGTGTTAGTGTTTATCCATCTATTTTAAAGAAAGAAAACCCCCTCACAAACCCAGTAAGAGGAAAACTATACAATAGTAAGCACTGCAACATACGACTATAATCAATAACCATTATCAATATAGTTATCTACATATTGAATCTCCACTTAGCCCTCACTGCGATGCTGCTAGGAACAGCATGTGGATTTCTCGCTTTTTGATGATATTAACTCTGACAGGTGAGCCAAAGGTCTCTCTGTGCACGGAAAGCGCCCTCAGGTAACATCACTCTCTCGCTGCTGCAATTTCATCGCTGCTTAGCTGAACTGTATCTTTCCATTGCATAGGTGAGTTAGAAACAGTCTGACCTGATCTGTAGAGATGGCTCAGCAGTTAACAGCACTACATGCTGCTGCTCTACAGACGACCCAGTTTCAGTTCCCAGCATCCACATTAGGAGGCTCACAGCTGTCTGTAACTCTAGCTCCAGGGAATCCTACACTTCTGGTCTCCATCGGCATACCCGCGCTCACATGCATACTCACACAGACACACAGAGACATGCAGACTCACAGTCACACAGACACACACATACAGGCAAGCTTCTAGTATCCATGGGCACCTGCGCTCACATGCATACACACACACACACAGACACAACAGGCACAACAGGCGCACACACACAGATAAGATTCTGGTCTCCATGGGCTCCTGCACTCACATGCATATCCACACAGACACAGACACACACAGACACACACATACATGATAAAAATAAATCTTAAAACAACAAGAAACAAGGAAAGGGCTTGACGGGAAAACAGAACACTAATAGATAGCCCCATCTTATTTCATATTAGTAAACCATTCGCATGATGTTAAGATTCCCGGGTTCCCACTATGAGCAAGTGCTGCGCCATCAGGTACCTCACAGACACATCACCCTCACACCCTCCTTTTAGACACAAAGCTCCCCAGGCACACATAAATTAACAAATTGCTCATGGTAACATCAAAGGTCATAGCCAGCACTGTGAAGTCTGCTCTTTTTTCTTTTTCCCATACACCACACACTAAACTCAGTTATGCTATGCTACTGAAAATAAGCCACACCAATTACTCCATGCAAAGAAATCTGAAAGCCAGAATGAGAGTTTCCAGAGAAGGCATTCCATCGGTTACTTGGCTTGAAAGAAGAGCTACGGCGTTAGAGGCTCGCTGAGTAAACACCCAGTTCTGAGAACACACTTTTCACATGCTTTATTCTGAATAATCAGTTACCTCAAATTGGTGGAAGTAGAGATGTAGAAGTAAGCCAGAAATCCTAGCAAGGCAGTGCAAGAGAGAGAGACAGAGAGAGAGAACGAAACATCAAAGATACAGAGAAAAGAATCGTCATCTTTACTTAAGGTGACTTATCAAAACTATGCAAGGTTAAAAGGGGAGCTTTGTACCCCCAAATGACATTTGCAGGGTTTTGGTTTGGTTTGGTTTGGTTTTTTGAGACAGGGTTTCTCTGTGTAGCCCTGGATGTCCTGGAACTCACTTCATAAAACAGGCTGGCCTCGAACTCAGAAATCCGCCTGCCTCTGCCTCCCAAGTGTTGGGATTAAAGGCGTAAGCTACCATGCCTGGCCCGCAAGTATGTTTTATTAGCTACTTCTAATGTCATAATCAGTAAGAGCCTTGGATTCCCAAGTAGGACAAAAAATGAAGTGTTAAAATATCATTAAAATCACCTACTTGTTTATTTCATTGTTAGAATAAATATGAAACGAAATTCTGTCATAGCTTTATAATGATCTAAAATAAAACTAGCTGCCTCTCTGCATCTGCTGACAAGAAGACCCTGGCTAAACAGACACAGGCAAACTTACCTTCACTGCTGCTGTGACTGCGGCTGCAGCAGCTAAATTCAAACCTTGCCGTCCAAAATTCACCATTGTCTCATAGCCTCTTTCTTTGGCTTGGACGATATAATCATCAATTTCCTGGGGGCAGAAAAATTAACTGTAAAACTAGGTGTGGTAGCACACTCCTGAGATCCCTGTAGGGAGGTATGGTCAGTTAGAGCAGAAGTTCAAGGTTATCTTTAGCTACTTAGTAAATTCAAAGCCACCTTGGGCTACAGGAGGCCTTGGGGTGGGGGTGGGGGCGGGGGGGGGGGAATAAATAAATTAAGCTGGGTGTGGTAGTGCAAGCCTTAAGCCCAGCACTGTGGACAGTCAGATCTTTGTGTAAATTGGAGGCCAGCCTCATCTACATAGGGTGTTCTAGACAAGCCAGGACTATACAGTAAGATCTTGTCTTTTTTTTTTCCTTTTTTGGTTTTTCGAGACAGGGTTTCTCTGTGTAGCTATCCTGGAACTCACTTTGTAGACCAGGCTGGCCTCGAACTCAGAAATCCGCCTGCCTCTGCCTCCCGAGTGCTGGGATTAAAGGCGTGCGCCACCACGCCCGGCTGTCTTTTTTTTTTTCAAGACAGGGTTTCTCTGTGTAGCCCTGGGCTGTCCTGGAACTCACTCTGTAGACCAGGCTGACCTCGAACTCAGAAATCTGCCTGCCTCTGCCTCCCAAGTGCTGGGATTAAAGGCATAAGCCATCACTGCCCTGCAAGATCTTGTCTTAAAAACAAAAACTGGCTAAGAATAACAACAACACACCAATAGATGCTAGTTTATTCAGGTTTTATGAAACAGGGTCTTACTATGTAGTCCTGGCTAGCCTGGTATTGGATATGTAGACCAGGCTATCCTCCAACTCAGAGATCTACCTGCTTCTGCCTCTGGAGGTGTGCACCACCTCCCCCTGTTAGTTTTATTTAGAATAACGTTAAGAAGCCTCTGGATGTCACACGTGCTGACACACACTCCTTAAAGACAGTGGGGAAGTAACCGTGCATCTCACTTACCCTTTCCTTTGATGACAGCAGGGGATGAAGGAACTTTCTATAGATTAAACTCGCCCCTCTAGTGTAGGGCGACAGCAGCCAGATGACGAAGGCAATCTTCAGCTCATAGTACAGGGGAAACCTAACAAGAAGACACCAAACAAAGAAGCAAGGCTTGCTACGAAACAAAATAACAAGTGACAAGGAAACGGCAAAGTGTCTGTTTCCGCTGACAAGGGAGACGATCATGGCGGAATTTACTGCCGAGTTCATCTCGTTCAATCACAGATAAGTTCACAAAAGAACTCAGCCACCCTTGCAGACATCTTGCTCGGGACAGCACCTATACTGACTCCGGTGGCTCAGGAAGGACAAACTGCCATCTAGACACTGCAGCTCTGGACAGCCCCAGAAGTATGTGACAGACCCACCGACCCCAGGGGACAACTCCATCTGTCCCTCAGCTTCCTCAGAACTCCCTGATAATTCTCTCTCCAAGTTCCAACTGCAGAAGGATGGTGTGGGAATTACCACTAAGGGAGACTGGCAGCCAACGAAGTGCCTTTCCTGTGTGTGGAGTTACTTCCCCAACCCTGAATCATGCAAACTGACTGGCTAAAACTAGTGAATGTGGCAGAGACAAGGTAAGTCTTAACTGCTCTCTGACTCTTCTGATCCCCCAACCTCTTGCTTTAAGCTTCTGCCATGGAAATCCTTTCTTCTGCCGTGGTTCTGAAGCTTAACGGAGCCGAGGCCAACACTGCTGCAATCAAATGCCTGCCTTGGGGACACTTAGGAAGACATCGGCGTCTGCTGTTGTAACCTACTGTGCTTCACAGGGCTGTCTGCTGCCACACTGAGAGCTAAGTCACACAGGGTGAGAGAACCACGAGGCAGCAGGATACAAAGAGCCCCAAGTCTGAGTTCTTGTGGTAAGGCAGACAGCCAGGATCAGTGAGGAGCGACAAGCGCACAGTCAGCAAAGATTCTCTTCCTCAGTGCATCTTAATGGAGGGCATGGACTCTCACTATTGAAAAACACAGAATAAGCCCCAACCGCTGCGCGTGAGCATGCAGGTGTGTACGACGTATGGCAGGGTGTGAGCTCCCATGGCACATGTGCAGAGATCAGAGGACAACTTTCAGGAGTCGGCCCTCTCCATCCAGATGGAACTCTGGTAGTAAGACATGCGTGGAAGGCATCTGGCCAGAATAAACTGTCTGCCCAGACCAGCTTTTAACATCCAACACTTTCTATATTTTCCAATAATGAACATAAGCTATATTTGAAATTAGAAAAAAAAAAAAAAAAAAAAACAGAAGTCTTTAAAAAAAAAAAAAAAGACTGTCTGGGCTGGGTGGGGATATAGCTCAGTTGGTAAAGGGTTTGCCTACTAACATTTGAAAATCTGATACCTAGCAATGTGCTAACAAACTAACACGCATAGTAGCACATGTCTGTAATCTTAGCACTTAGAAGGTAGAGGCAGCAAGATCAGGAGTTCAAGGTCAGACTTGGCCATATGAAATCATGTCTCAAAATAGATGAATAAAGAGGGGAAGGAAGGAAGGAAGGAAGGAAGGAAGGAAGGAAGGAAGGGCTTTAATCCCTGAAATGGCTGAGAATCTTTCGTCTGTTCTTCAAAACCAAGAGAAAATCCTCCTCCATCTACTCCAAAACCAACAAAGAAAGGAACAGGGATGGAGGGAGGGAAACATGTGTATGCTGTGTGTGTGTGTGTGTGTGTGTGTGTGTGTGCGCGCGCGCGCGTGCACGCACATGCGACACTTGTGCCTGCCTGTAGGTCCCCTAGAATTGAAATCACAGTGAATGGAACCACTTCTTCAGCCTCAAGGAAACCATTTCAAATGAGAAAAGAAAAATGGAGGAGAGTGAAGTCTGGCTCTGAGTATATGCTAAGCATGTAGGGAGTCCTGGGTGAGGAGAGAGAGGAGGAGGCAGGGAGAGGAAGAAGATAGGGTCGAGGAAGAGAGGGAGACAGAGGATGAAAGGAGGGAAGGAGGCAGGGAGAGAGGGAGGGGGAAGAGGTGGGGGAGGGAAGGAGAGAGAAGAGATTGCTTAGCACTAACTCATAAATGAGGACAGGTTAAGAACGTTTAAGTCTGGCCAGCTGTGATAAGCCCTGCATTTAATCTCAGCACTCAGAAGTCAGCTGCAGGCAGAGCTCTGTGATTTCAAGGCTGCCCCCAGCAATTCCAGGAGATCTTGTCTCAGGACAAAAAAAAAAAAAAGACTATTGAAGTCTAATGGTGTATACTTTTCCTCTATGTGACAACATGATGGAATGTTCTAAGAGAATGAGACCAGAAATGATGAGACCAGAAATGATGTAAAGCAGATACAGGAAGGAATAGAAAGGGACCATCGAGTTCAAGTGGTCACTTATAGGTACTGCAGTCTGATTATCTATTATCTATCTATCTATCCATCCATCCATCCATCCATCATCTACGTATGATCTATCTCTATCAATCAATCAGTCATCTTTCTATCATCTATCTATGTATCATCTATCAAGCTATGTATCAATCTCTGTATCTCTCTCTCTTTCTCTCTCTCCATCCATTTGCATTAGTAGCCCAGGTAAAGAAAAGATAGCTTGGTTAATTTCAGTTCCAGTCTACGATGCATGGTAAGTGGAAACACAGGCAAAGTTTCGTTTTTAGAAAGAAGACTTGTAGTGAGAACTTTAAGAAAATATGTTTATTTTAATCCCAGGTGTGAGGTATGGGGTTACTTCAGACTGTCTACAGCAGCGGACTATGCCTTGCCCAGAACTCTAGTAGGGGCAGGTTTTGCCAGCTGCAGATAGTTTCTGGGATTGTGCGACGTTTGGAATTCTGGGGACTTTTCAGAGGGTACATAAATGCTAGGGCCCAGAGAGGAGTGAGTGGGGGTTGTCGGTTGGTTGCTGTTGGTCTCAGTTTGTTAAGTAGTCGTGTGAAAGAAGGAGAAAGAAGAAATTAGATATTGGGATGACAAAGATCAAACTTGCCCCAAGGAACTCAACACTTCTCATCATCAGTAGTAGTAGTAGTAGTCTAACATGGCCCTCTTTCCCCTCTACCCCCTTTCTCTCCTATCTAGTGTTAGGGTAGGGGGCTGAAAGGGTGGAGAAGGGTGGAAGAAAGAAGAACCCACAGAGTAGTCAAAGTCAGGCTGCAGAGACTTCTCCACTGGCATGGCTGAATGCAAAGGTACTTGGAAACAGCACGTGAGGAGACTCGAGTCCTTATGTATGGGTCCTGTATAAACTGTGAACTCAATGAGGGAAGGAACATGTTGTAATTATGCCTCCTGTTGCTTGGGTAGAGCCGCCAGGGCGCTGCTGCCGAGTGGGTGGGAGTCCCCGTGGCTGCTGACATGACGTCTCAATGTTCGTGTCTCAGAGCTCTAGGGCTGGGCCGGGAGGGAGGGCTACGACCAGATGCTGCGGATTGGAAGAGTCATTTCGGAAGCCCTCGAGAAAAACAGTCTGAACTCATGAGTGTGGAAAGCGGATGACGACAGCCAGGTTCTCTATTTTAAGACTCTGGTGGGAGTGGGAGGTGGGCAGGGATTAGCACAGTGAGCTGCCTTCGAGAGGATGAGCTCCACAGAAAGCGCTGTTGTCACGGGGAAAACCGAGGAAGAAAAAGATGCTGGGGAATTAAGTTGCTTGATCTATTTTTCATGGGGGTGTGGAGGTGGGACAAGGATGGGATAAGAAAGCACCCGTGTCCCTTGGAGCTGAACTTACCATGCAAGTGTCAGATCGGCCACCGTTTCAATGACAGTGTAGAGGGCAAAGACGATCCAATACATCATCCAGCGAACCTGGAAGTCAGAAAGGCACCCATGAAAGAATTGGCCAGGATGACTGCAGGCCCTCCCACCCGAACGCCAGCATCTGGGATGCTCAGGCAGGAGGATTCCCTCTGAGTGTAAGGCTAGCCTGTGCTACACAGTGAATTGGATAGTAGCCTGGCTGAAAGAAATTATTTGCTCTGAATAGTTTTATATAAATACACACATCTCTGGATTTATACTGGGGCCTAGTACAGAGGACGGTGGTTCAGTTTTTGGTTGTGAGCCTAGCCTTTAACGGCTGAGCCATCTCTCCAGCCCGGTGGTTCAGTTTTTAATGGGTTTTATGTATGAGTTTGTGGCCCGATGACACCAAGTATACAGAGTCAAGAGCAAATCTCTGAGGCCCGATACAATGTAACTAAGAAACCAGAGAACTGTTTAATGCGTACAAATATAAAATGGTCCAAGACACGATGGATGACATGTAATGCTCATTGGTCTTTAAATATTTGCATTATTTTAGGTGTGAGGATGCACATCTTTAATCCTCGTCCCTGGGAGGTGGAGGCAGGTGGATCTGGGTTCGAGGACAACCTGGTTTACATAGCGAGTGCCACACCAGCTAGAGCTTCACAGTGAGACCTTGCCTCAAATAAGTAAGTAAGTAAGTAAATAAATATTTGTATTCTTTATTTTTCTACGGACAGAAATTGTTCACGGATCAAAGATCAAAGATGGTTACTTCCATTACTGGGAAATCCATAAAAGCAGTCATGCAGTGTGAGAATCCAAGGTACAGCAGCAATTTGGGAGTTTTGATTTCCTGCCTGCTGACTGAGGACACCCTAGCTAGTCCCTCGCCCTCAGCTGTGGCTTGGCACTACACACTTTCATAGGCAGATGCCACATTTGTTATTCTTAAACTCAATCACTTAGATGCATACCTATTTTTCAATACTAGCAGATACATTTTCAAGTAGGTTCAGGTTTTTTATTTGTTTGTTTGTTTGGTTACTTGGTTCCCTATCCAACAATATAAGCAAACACACAACCCCACAGCAGCCACTGGACTAGGGACTGCTACGCAGATAAAGTAGCAATAATGCCTTTGACACCTCTATTATGGATGCAATTGCTTCTGTCCTGGGTAAGTAGCAGAGAGGTAAAAGGGCTTTCTCTTTGCCAGGGAGTGGGTCCAAGCTGGCTGACTCTGGGATGGACTAGAGAGCTGTACCTTACACAGAGGGAAAACCGGAGGAGCCCAGTCAAAACCATTGTTTCCTTCAGTCTGGTCCATGCCAAATGCCCTGAGAAGCAGCTAAGTAAAAATATTCTTACTTAAAGTTAGCACACACCTAACTTGTGTGGGTTTGTCGCATTTTCATATGTGCCATGGGCATGGGGCCCTGTTCTGATATGCCCTTACTAACTACTCAGTTCTGAGATAGATGTTTGTCTCACTATCTCACGGACAACGGCAACAACACGTGACTCGAGGCTGGGGCTTTAGTGAGTGGTGGAGGGCTTGCCTTGGATGTCTAAGCCCTGATACTCCTCAGCTCTGCAGACACCTCGACAGTCCCTCTGGAACCGGAGGTATGGGCGGTTGTGAATCGCCATATGGGTGATAGGAACTGAATCCTATCCAAGAGCAGCAAGTGCTCTTATTTGCTGGGTCAGTTCTCCAGCTCTGTTGTCTCTTTTCTTTTCCAAGAGGAAGAAAAGAAGGTATTCTTTTTGTAGTTAAACTAAACCATCACCAAACTATATCAACAGTCTATTGTACACATTTCCCCTGTGGTACTGACTGTATATTATTATTATTATTAAAGATTTATTTATTTATTATATATAAGTACACTACAGTTGTCTTCAGACACACCAGAAGAGGGCATCAGACTTCATTACGGATGGTTGTGAGCTACCATGTGGTTGTTGGAATTTGAACTCAGGACCTTCAGAAGAGCTCTTAACCACGGAGCCATCTCTCTAGCCTGTATTTTATAATTTTTTTTCCTAGACAGATCTTGCTTTGTAGC
Source organism: Mus caroli (assembly GCF_978045245.1). Classification (NCBI taxonomy): domain Eukaryota; kingdom Metazoa; phylum Chordata; class Mammalia; order Rodentia; family Muridae; genus Mus; species Mus caroli. Next base: position 65,290,080 of record NW_028227264.1, read on the forward strand.
CAAAGTTGGCTTCATGTGTGTGACAATCCTCCTGCCTCAGCTTTCTGAGATTACAGGGATGTCTGGCACTGGGTATAATTTGATATAAACAAAACCTATGGTATGAATTTATCTTTTTTTTTTTTTGGTTTTTCGAGACAGAGTTTCTCTGTATAGCCCTGGCTGTCCTGGAACTCACTTTGTAGACCAGGCTGGCCTCGAACTCAGAAATCTGCCTGCCTCTGCCTCCTGAGTGCTGGGACTAAAGGCGGGCGCCACCACGCCCGGCTTGAATTTGTCTTTTGTGAATGAATTCCTTGACTGTGTGCTCCCTAGAATGTAAAGGGATTGAATTCTTATCAGAAATACGGACCTTGCATGTCACTAAGCTTGGGCAATGATTAAATGTCACTGGGTGAGCCTGTGGTGTTTGGGGGAGCAACCACAGAGAAAGTCAACCTTGGCAATGTGTTGTCTGATCTAGCTGGGATTTTACACGGAACAATTACTCAGCAAAGCCTTATGAAAACTGCACCTCAAGGCCACCCAGCCTCTGTTTAAGGTTTTTCCCAGAGGAAATGCCAAAAGTCAAGGCTAAAAAAAAAAAGGGGTGGGGTGGGGGTAGGACAGCTCCTAAAACTGTACCTAAGGACACGTGAAGACAAAGTTCCACACTGATAACAAAGCACAGCACTAGTGTTTATATTAGTAAGTTCTGTGAAAACCATCACTTTGACTGTCCTCGGCGTGTCCACAGGCCCTTCTGTGTCTGTAGGGAATGTTTCTCCACCCCTGCAGATCCAGTGTGCTGTCACTCCAGCTGAAGTCTCACCGACAAAGAGGCTTAGTGTTTGCAGATAACCATGACGCATGCTCTTGTTGACGTGAAGTCATCTCCAGACTACTCAAAATGCCTAAAAGGATGCAACTCCTTCCTTCTCCTTCCTCTTCTCTGCAGGATCCTGAACTGTTGATCCCCCTGCAAGTGCTGGCATTATAGGGGTGTGTTACGGCGCCCAGCCCCATAATCATTTCAAGGTAGCTCACTTAATGGCCACAAAAGACATTAAGTGCTTCTTCCACGCCGGGCGGTGGTGGCGCACGCCTTTAATCCCAGCACTTGGGAGGCAGAGGCAGGCGGATTTCTGAGTTCGAGGCCAGCCTGGTCTACAAAGTGAGTTCCAGGACAGCCAGGGCTATACAGAGAAACCCTGTCTTGAAAAACCAAAAAAAAAAAAAGTGCTTCTTCCTAAGAAATATGTCTCCAACAAGGCAATATGCACACCTTAGCACTAAGTTGACTACCACACACACACATACACACACACACACACACACTTTGACTCATCTTTCATATAAAACATGATACAGTTAAATCTTTTTTTTTTTTTTTTTGGTTTTTCAAGACAGGGTTTCTCTGTATAGCTCCAGCTGTCCTGGAACTCACTTTGTAGATCAGGCTGGCCTCAAACTCAGAAATCTGCCTGCCTTTGCCTCCTGATTGCTGGAACTAAAGACGTGCGCCACCACACCCAGCTGATACAGTTACTTCTTAAGGACAGAGCAGCCATCATTAGCAAGACATGAACTGATACAACTATATTCAGTGCATGGAAAAAGACACAAGGATGGACTGGCCAGATCTGGCTCTGGAGATAAAGGAGCTTGTCACCAAGCCTGACGACCTCTTGACTTCCAGCTCCAGCACCCACAGGGGTAGGAGAGACACTTCTTCCTGCAGCTGTCCTCTGACCTCCATGCGTGCTCTGCGGCCCACACAGGAACAAGCCCAGGCGTATCCACACAAACAAATAAATGAAACTTCAGTAAAGACGAGAGGCACAGCTGGCAGCTTTGGCCCAGGGGTTTTTAATATTCTCACGAGATAACATTGCTACTGAAATTATGAGAATATCAGTATCAGATGATGGATAAGAACATTCTAAGGAATCTAGGTGAGAGGAAGAAAGCCTCCAAGGAAGAAGCAAGCACGCATCCTCTTCCAGGACAAAGGGAAGAGGAAGGAAAAAACTTGCTCATGTGAGGAAGCTGCCTTGATGTGAGGAAACAGGAAAGAGGGCTGAAAGGGGGTGGACACTTCTGTCTCTGCTCTGGGGCAGGAGGGCGGTCACATGTTAAGATCTCGGTCATGCGTGACTTTGGGAAGAACAAGAAAGATCTAGAAAAGGTTTTCTTCTGTTGATTTTGTTTTTGAGACAGGGCTTCTCTGTGAAGCCCTGGCTGTCCTGGAACTCACTCTGCAGACCAGGCTGGCCTTGAGCTAAGAGATCCACCTGCCTCTGCCTCTGCCTCTGCCTCTGCCTCTGCCTCTGCCTCTGCCTCTGCCTCTGCCTCTGCCTCTGCCTCTGCCTCTGCCTCTGCCTCTGCCTCTGCCTCCTGAGTGCTGGGAATAAAGGTGTGCAACACCAGCTGCTCTCAAAAAGTTGCTTTTATGGGTAAGGAAAGGTGCTGACTGACCAATGACGCCTTCGACTGCTTGGTGTTAGAACACGGGTGTGGTGAGGGGTCTAGGGCAACAGAGGAGAGGCACAGGAAGCCTGAGCACCCCACTTCTCAGCTCCCCTTGCAGGCACGTGGGGCTGAATGTTCCATTCTCATGTACACAGTATGACCTGGAGTGGTTGGTGTGTACCTCTAGGCTTTTCCTCTTGCTGCTGGCTAGCAGGGAGCACAGTAGTCTCGGAAACTGTGTGTTGAAGGGGAGCACAGCTCAAGAGCCTTGGTGGGGGGGGGGGATTCCTCTCTGGCACAGAACAGAATAAATCCCCATATCCCCCTGTCACCACGTTCTTTGCTGTAGTCGCAATCAAAACATCTTAGCCCATAAGTGAGGCCCCACTCTAATCTTCGGGAACTGAGACTGGGGCCATCATAGCAATGGTTCTAGAATTAGCTATGCACCCGCCAGGGCCTATTATGGGCTAGCTAGTGCACAGCTAATGACTGGCAGCAATGGAGACTTGGAGAACTGTCTTCAGGGGCTCCGGCTGAGATCCCCTCAGGGACTCTAAGTATCTGGGAAGCAATGGGAGGGTAGGAACCATGACATTTTCACACAGCAGGCTGAGACAGAACAAGAGGAAAACCATTCCACGTTATGATTGTGATCCCCCAGGAGGAGTGGCTTCTGACTGAACGTGTTAACTCTTCTAGCGTTGCCATTGTATGTGAGGTTAAGCAATCTCTCTCTCCCCTCCCTCATCATCTTCACGAAGAGGGAAAAAAATCAGATAAATCGTCGAGCCTTGCAAAAAGCTGCAAGTAAATTTATTCTGAAAGGCTGGTGGAGCGCCCAAAGGTTAAAGGTCAAGTTAACACAGCCAAGGTGCTGATCTATACCCCACTCTGCTTGCTTTGCTTCCCTGGAGAGGGCACCTACACGCCTGGGACAAAATCAGATGGTTAAAGGTCTGACCAAGAGGCTGTGGGCGATGGCTCTGTTGGTAACGTGCTCCCGACATGTAAGAATGAGGACTTGGGTTTGGATCACCAGCACCCACATAAGAGGCCAGGTTGGGGGCTAGAGAGATGATCCAGCAGTCAAGAGGACTGGGGTTCAATTCCCAGCACTCATGTGGTAGCTTGCAACTGTTTATGAGTCTAGTCCTAGCAGGTCCAACACTATCTTCTGGCCTGCACGAATGCGATGCACAAACATACGTTCAGGGAAAATACTGATACGCATACAAACAAACAAACAGAAAAGCTAGGTGTGCAGATGTGCGTCTGCAATTCTAGAGACTGAGGGGAGCAGAAACAATCAGTTCTTTGGGCTAGCCAGCCAGCCTGGCTGAATTGGCTAGCTCTTCTCGCAGAAAGAATGAGACAGGCACAGGCACAGACAAACAGACACACACACACACAGAGAAAGAGAGAGAGAGAGAGACAGACAGACAGACAGACAGAGAGAGAGACCCTATCTCAAAAATCTTTTTAAAAAGTTTTAGTTTTGGACCCTGGGACAAGGGACTGAGGTGTATATTTTACACCAAATCAAACCAGGCTTCCAGGTTCTCCCAGCATCCCTCAGTCCCTACCTGGCATACTCCACCCCCAACCCTAAATTTTCCAGCCCAGGGGCTTGGCTGCCCTTCCCCCAGAGGCTCTTTCTCCTCCATTTAATCTAGACATCTTGGTCTCTCGCTCTCTCTTTTGCTCTCTCCTCCTCTGGATGTACCTCTGAGCTACATCCTCAGCCCGTACACAACCTCAGCATCATTCAGATGTCAAAAGAAATTCACTTGCCAAGGCAATAAGCCCCCTAATTAGGCAAGTTCTTTGAAAGATTAGAAAATCATCTGTGATATGAAACCACAGCACCTAAAGTGACATTCCGGTGACACAGTACACGGGCAGACGTTCCCTGACGGCGAGCCAGCACTCCCTTTATTATTGCTACAAATCCATAAGGTTTTGATAAGCCTCAGCATTTCAAAAATCCAGACAGTCATGTGATGGAGTGCTTAGCTTCCCTCTCCCGGAGGGATTAGAGGACATTTAAAGCCCGAGCAATACAGTAAAATGAACACGCCCAGAGGCGAAATGTACTACCAGGAGACCATGCTCCATTTAATGAGAACTCATTTACATGATCCTGACCCTGAAAGAGAAGTGGGTCCATTTCATGGGTCTTTTAACATTTTTCAACAAAAGAAGTTTTTATGCTCTATATCCTCAGGAAAAAAAAAAAAAAACAGAACAAAAAAACATTTTTATGAAGATCCCAGGATAAACAAACAGAGCACTGGAAGCCCCGTTACTGTTACTGTGAAACCTCCCTCCCAAGTCCCAATGCAGAAACTGGAAGCAGGAATATCAGGACACAGCCCGAAAACATGGGGGTGGAGGTGGAGTAGGGGTAGAAGTGTGGGTGGGGGTTGAGGGTGAGCTTGAGGTGAGGGTGGGGGCAGGGTAGGGGTGTAGGTGGGGTGTGGTTGAGGGTCAGGGAGAGATCACCTCATACGCTATGTGTTTTAAGAGCCATGGATAATGGGCATGTGTTAACTAAGAAATGTTTTTTTTTTCTTATATTGTTCCTTTATATAACTTGTTCTTGTTATGCCGGTACTAGAGTGGTATCATAATAGCAAAGATGATAATGTGTTCAGTGATACAACTGTACTAACTTACAGTGTGTGATTAGAAAAAAAATGGAGCTGATAAGTTGATTTGACAAATATTACCCCAGGTCTATTGTGCACAGAGACTTTGACATGAGAGAATCACAAGCTGTTATCACAAGGTTCTCTGGCTCCAAGGGAGCTCTCATGGTAGGGTATGAATAGAAGAAGACATATAATTAGAATAGAGAGTTTAATCCACATATAACTACTAAAATCCTCATAGACTATGTGTTATTCACTGTTTTGTCTGAATGACAAGGGAAAGGCTCCTCCCCCTCCCGCCCCCACAAAGGTCATACATAAATCTGTGCACTGTAGTTGGCTTATATAACACCTGCCTCAGCCATTTCACTGAAACAGGAGGGAGAGATGAAGCCTGTCCTGTCCACCATGTTCCCAGGACCCATGCCTAGTGAAGCGGGCACAGAACGATCCTACTCAACAATTTCTGCTTTCTGGGGGGAAGATCTATAGGCCAGGCTGGCATGGACCTCAACTATGGTTATAGCCTAGGAGTAGTGGCAGCCTTTCTGAGCACTAGGATTATGGGAGTTGCCAGTCTGGGTTCTATCTTAAAATGTAAGGTCTGGTGTCCTGTGAGAAGGGAAGTGTCTAGTCAGTAAAGTTCCTGCCTTGTAGGGCAAGCCCAATGACCCGAGTTCCATCCTTGGAAGTCCACATCCTTGGATGGTGGATAGAGAGGACGGACTCTATGAAGTTGTCTTATGACTGCCACATGCTGACTAAGGCAGTATGTGTCCACACATACACACATCAAGCGGGCACACACGACAATAATATCCAAAATGAAAAAGAAAGTCAGGTCTTAACTGATAATACTTAAATAAGTAACTATGAGCCGCAAGTAGCAGTCTATAGCATACGGAAAAAAAGAATTATTTTGTCAATTATATTCCACATTATCAAGACATAAAGAAATTCTGAGAGGCAGGCGGATTTCTGAGTTCGAGGCCAGCCTGGTCTACAAAGTGAGTTCCAGGACAGCAAGGGCTATAGAGAGAAACCCTGTCTTGAAAAAACAAAACAAAAACAAGAAATTCTGCACCTTTTTGGAACCACAGATTCACTGACTTATAAAGCTACTAATGCTGGTCTTAAAATAAAAAAAAACAAAAAAACAAAAAAAACCCAACCCCCCTCATTTGTGCCTAGTGATTTCAATTAGATGAAGCAAAACTCATAAATGCTAAAATATGCTCCAATGGGGAAAAAAGAAGGGATTAAAAAAAAAACCCAAAACAAAACAACAAATAAAACCCCCAAACTTTGCTGAATCTGAAAAGAAATAAACACTGCTGGATTTCAGACCACCCAAAGAGAACTTTATTTTCTGGCCATTATTAGCTTCTCGGTTGAGTCAGTTCTCCCAGAGCGCTTGTGGACACTGAGTACTGGGGGGTGGGGGTGGGGGTGCGGCGGCCGCGGTGGGGGTGGGGGATATGGAGAAATTCTCAGATGAGGGTTCCTTAGAAATGGCAGAGAGCTGAAAAAAGATCTCTTCTGTTTCGTGAACAATTATGCAATAATTTGGTTATTTCACAACAATTTTCTCCCCCTTTAAAACAAAGAGGAACAAAATGTGAGAAATCAAATTGGAAAAAAAAAAACCAACAAAAAAACCCTTCCTCTTTTATTCAACCCAGATGGCTGTGCCATGGGATGTTTCTCAGAGCTGTGCCAAGTTAGAGGCACGGTAGAAAATGAGCTAGCTTTCAAGTCAGATTTAACATGGGTAGAGCCTGCATGTGAACACGTGGAGTCTGTTTGCTCTGTCCTCGTCTCTTGACTCGGACTCCTGGGATTGAACTTAGGTCACCTGCAAGGGCACTTATTTACCTGCAGAGCCATCTTTCCAGCCCTGGCCATCATTGATGAACATAGACGGAATGTTGGTTTACAATGGTTTAGCGCTGGGCTTCCTCTGTTTGGAGGTGGATCTCTGCCCACTGTGTCTCACGTGGGTGTTTTAATTGCTGTCGCATTTACCATGACTCCTGGGTGGGAGTTCCACAGTCCCACAATGAACCCACAGCAGCATGAGTAACCTGCAGTTTCGAGTTCTAGCCGCCCCCCAGGCCCTACAGAAGACCCCGTGGCTCTGAAGGACAGAGCTGTGCTTAAGGCATGTGTGTCTGGTATGGAAACAGACGTAGCCCTGTGTGTCTCATCCCTGATCTCCTCGGTGTCCGAGAAACCTGGGAGAAGGAAAAGTTCAGAAACCTTTCAAAAGGACAATTAATTTAAAAAGTGTTGAAAACAAGATGCAAAATTTAGGACCGGCATCCAGGAAACCACTCCCAGGAGCACAAGGGAAGGAAAGAGCGACTTCTCCGCCCCAAGATAACTCTTTCCGTCCCAGTCGGCTGGGAATTCATGCTTCACCCCCACCCCCTTTGTTTAAAGTCCTCTTGATTTATTTGGGATAATACAGATTTATAAGAGACACTGCCTTGTTTAACACCGTACAGAACTTCTCAGGGCTTTAAAGGGGGTGGGGGTGGGGGAGAAGCCAATCCCTGACACTAGAGTGGGTCATTTGGCCATCTTGGAGATGAACCTGGCACATCTGTAGGCTGTACCCCCCCCCCCCCCGCGTTTCTCTCTTCCTCTGCATTTCAACATCTCAGATCACTACTTTTCTCATCTGAGTCACCCGAAGGGGTGGTACCATTCCACAGGCATCTCAATCACAGAGAGGGAACGAAGGTCCACACTGAGTCTACCTGGAGTCTGGGCCAAGATTCTAGGACAGTGGTTGTCAACCTTCCTAATGCTACAATGCTTGAACACAGTTACTCATGTTGTGGTGACAACCCCTCCCCCAATCATAATATTATTTTTGTTGCACCTTCCTGTCACTTTGCCACAGTTATGAATCGTAACGTAAATATTTTTGGAGAAAGAGGTTTGCCAAAGGGGTCGCAACCCACAGGTTGAGAACCACCGCTCTAGAGGAAACCCCACAGCACGAAGGGTGGCTACCAAAGGGGAAGCCTCACCCACAGACACCAGGCCAGCCTCAAAACGTGGAAATCAAGAGGAAGTCTGACTCAACTTGTGTGGTTAACTGTGTTAAAACGTGTTGGTTATAGTCCACGTTGTTAATCGATTCATATGTTCCTAAAACAAATAACTTGTCGGTGCCCAACTGTATTTAAGAACTTATTGTAACTTTTTGTTGTTGTTGTTGTTGTTGTTTGTTTTGTTTTTTCGAGACTGGGTTTCTCTGTATAGCCCTGGCTGTCCGGGAACTCACTTTGTAGACCAGGCTGGCCTTGAACTCAGAAATCCGCCTGCCTCTGCCTCTCGAGTGTTGGGATTAAAGGCGTGTGCCACCACGCCCGGCTGAATTTATTGTAATTTTAGGAAGCACAGTTTGGTACACGGTAGGTGGTGGAAGTCTGCCCAAGGAACACTTTTTTCTCTTTATTGCACCCTCACTGCCCCCACTCCACCCCACACCCCCATCCCATCCCCGTCCCACCTCCCCACATAGTCTCTATGTAGTCCTGACTATCCTGGAACTTGCTTGGTAGACCAGGCTGGCCTTGAACTCACAGAGATCCACCTGCCTCAGCCTCCTGAGTTCTGGGATTAAAGATGTGTGCCATCACGTCTGGCCAGCAACCTCCTTTTTATTGAGCTAATGGGACTCACGGTGCTGCTTTCAAACTCTGTTTGTTTACTCCAGTAACTTTTCTTGCTTCCTCTCCCAGTGTCCTTCCTCCCTTAAAAAGGCCATTTCTCATCACAAACTTACACACCACAGAGTTAAATCTAGATTCTGTAATTCCAGCACTCCTACTGTGATCTAGGAGTCAGAGATGGCAGAATGAGCCAGAACCTTATAGTTAAGCCAGCCCAGAGTTCATAGCCTAGTGACACAACCAATATAGACCCTACCTCAGGAACAAGGTAGAAAGAACCAACCCAGAGAGATCTAAGGCCCACATGCCCGCAATTTCTCTGTCTCTGACACACACACCTCCAGAGGATTCAAAACAGAGATAGAGATAGAGATAGATAGAGAGAGAGAAGATAGTCACACCTTTAAAAAGTACCAATCTTAAGCCAGGCAGTGGTGATGCACTCGGGAGACAGAGACAGGCAGATCCCTGAGTTTGAGGCCAGCCTGGTCTACAGAGTGAGTTTCTGGACAGTCAGGGCTACACAGAGAAACTCTGTCTCGAAAAAAATAAACAAACAAACAAACAACTAGAAAGTACAATCTTTGGATGGAGGGTCAGGGTTCAGGGTTCAGCTCATGCACAGAGCCCTGGCTTTCTTCATTTGGGAGCTGGCTGCAAGGGCAGAACTACTACACTAGCACCTGCATTTTAATAAGATCCCAGGGGGATGGACTCAGATTCTGTAGCCCAGCATTACCTGGGGAAGGGGCTCAGTGCAGCAGTTCCTCTCACAGTACCAACCAGAACAAAGGGCAACACTGTGACATTGAAAGAAGAGAGCTAGGTCTGGAGAAGAGATAATCATTGCAAGCATTTAAAATGTTTTCGTATTTTCAGAACACTCTATGTATATCACCATTAAAATAAAATTAAGAGCCACCTGGGGTGGGGGGTGGGGGGAAGGAGCCACCTGTGGCAGAAGTATATGAATTTGAGGCCAGCCTACACTACATTGTAAGTTCCAAGATAGCTTGGTCTACAGAGTCAGATCTCATCTCAAAAAGGAATAAAAACAACCACTACTATTGTCATAAGGTTCAAGGCAGTAGAAAGAGCCTTTAGCTTTTAGGCCAGCCCTCAGGAGGGTGTTCTTGGTACCAATCAGCTTTTCACAATGGCGGGAAGGGAACCCTGTCAGGACTCTCTTCCTGAAGCTCACTAAAAATATTCTGTTGTTTCTCCAACTAAAAGACCAGAGCTACTTGGATGTGGACAATCGATGAAGGTCTCTTCCCAAGGAGAAAGTCTGGGGCTGTGTACAGAACTCAGTTAAGACCCATGACCTCTGCTTTTAGGAGCTACAGGCAAAGTTCAAGGTCACCCTTGGCTGACTTTCACACCAGTCCAGGCTGTTGGAGTTCCCCTGGTCCCCAGATACATAAAATCTGCTGAAGTCAGATCTTCATTGGAAAGAAACCTGCTGGAATGTCTGGAAGCCATTATGATTCTGCGATACACAGATTTCTCACCCCCGCCTCTATCTGTGGGCTCTGGGTAGCCTTCCGTACTTCACTTGCAGAGTCAGGATAAGTGGGTTTTGTTTGTTTGTTTGTTTGTGTCTTTAAAAGTGATTTGTTTTGTTTTACTTAAACCATTCCATTTGCTAACAGGAGGACCTAACTGAAGCTAAAGCATACTTCAGTGTATTTGGGACTCCTAAGCAGTATCCTTCTCCTTTCCCGACATCCCGTGATGCTTTCCCTGTATCCTCCACGCTAGACCAGGTTGGTGGGAAAGACTTGACTGGGCTTAGCGGGAATTTTCAGGAACAGCTCCGGCTTTCCCATTCTTTAAGAACCTTCTGCAGTGTCATGTCAGTCTTCCTGACAATCTGAACCCTCCAGCCACAAGCTATGGACTTGGAGTCTAAAACCACAGAAGATCGTCAGTATCTTAGCATTCAAAAATAGGTGCTGGTATCTGTGTAGAAGGAAAAAAAGTGACTGCCTAATTAATGTGACCTTCAGCTGAAAAGAAAAAAAGTCAGTTGCAGATGATATAATTAGGAACTGTCTCATTAAAAAAATTAAAAGATGTATTTTCATTTTACAACTATATTTATTTTTTCAGTGTGTATGTGTCCTCCGTGTCCCGCATGCACGCAGGGGGTTGTGAGCGGCCACCTAGGTGCTGAAGACCAAGCCTGGGTCTTCTGTAAGAGCAGCAAGGGCTCTGAACTTGAGTCATCTCTCCAGCCAGTCCCCATAGATCTTAGATTTCAAAAAGAAACAACTTAGCCGGGCGTGGTGGCGCACGCTTTTAATCCCAGCACTCGGGAGGCAGAGGCAGGCGGATTTCTGAGTTCGAGGCCAGCCTGGTCTACAAAGTGAGTTCCAGGACAGCCAGAGCTATAAAGAGAAACCCTGTTTCGAAAAAACAAAAAAACAAACAAAAAAAAAAACAACTTTTCTGTAATAAAATGTCTAAGCAGTCCAGTGCTTTCTGCACGCTGACATTTAGCACATCTGGCCCGAGCTGCTTCTCTCTTCCTGTTTGTCAATCCTGGGCTAATCTTCTCTCCACATTTCCTCTTGCAAGTGTTGTTGTCATTCTGAGGTAGGGGCTACTTCTAGTCGAACTCAGGATTCTTCCGCCTCCGCCTGCCCTCGATGAGACATAGGCACACACCATTACATCTGGGGAGTGCTGTTGTTTTATTATGCTTGTGCAAGTGAATAGCTGTTAGGAATACTAATTCCCTGGATTTTATTCTTTTGCTTTATTGTTTAATTTATTCTACTTCCCTTACAGAGCAAGCTCACTAGATATCACAGGCTTTCTTCAAATTCCTGACCCTCCTGCTCTGGCCTCCGGAGTGTGGGGATTACAGATGTGCACCACGAGGCATAGCTTCAAAGGCACAGGCACCCACCACACACATACACACACACACACATTATATATAAAAACTTTGGTAGTCTATATTTCATTTTTTTAAGTGCTTCAAAGCTATCAACCAAAAATTAGAAACTGTGACGTTTATTACCATTTCAGATTTGTAATCAGTTGACTACACACTTGTATTCTCTCTCTGAATCTGATGATCTGTTTTCTACTGGTGGGGAAGTTATGGGTTCTGAACAGAGCTGGTGGGGGGCCAGGAAGGCTGAACACTGGCTGCCTTAGAATATATTTCTCCCTGAAGTAAGGGTGGAGGCAGCTGGGTGGTTTTTTTTTTTTTTTTTTTTTTTTGGTAGTTGGAGCTTTTGTGATTTTAAACTATTCCATCACTAGGGATTAGGGTGGAGGTGGCTAGGACTCTCTCCAACTTCTTAGTAACATTTCCTTTAATGGAAACGACCGTTTCTGTCTCTGCTTTTAAGTCCATTTACACTGACACTACAGTTGGCAATGAAATGTCCTGCCCCCCTTCCCCCCTGTATGAGTGGAAGTCTGGCCCAGCCTCTAGGTGTAGTGTGGCTGCAGGGACTTCTCCATCGCTGTTTCCCAAGCACTTTCACTGGGAGCCAGACAAGGCTGCAGCTCCAGGAGCGTGGGAAAGCTCAATTTACTTCACAAAGGCCAAGAGTTTCACTAATTGGCATTCTAAATCTGTAGGAGAAACTATCTTGGGTCCTCTGCTGAGAGCAGTTACTGTTCTTAACCTCCAAGCCAACTCACTGGCTCCAGTTACAGAATCTGCTTAGGTTGTAGCTGTGGTAATGACCCCACAGTGGTCATGAAATTGTTTTTAGAAAGCTTGTGCATAAGACATTTGATTATGACAATACCAATGATGTCAACAACATGCATATATATATATATATATATATATATATATATATACACACACACACACACACACACACACACATACACACACACACATATATATCTTTATGTAAACATATCTACCTATCTATCTATATATTGACATGGCCTATGCGTAAGTACATCTGACACATCAAAATCAGGTTTGTAAATAACTTTCACATAATTCAAATAGATTTAATTCACTGAAGGATAAAAGGCTGTCCCACATTTATTGACACTGACTTAATAATTGATAAAGTAGGGCGATGGTAGTGTACCCCTTTAGTCCCAGCACTAGGGAGGTAGAGGCAGGAAGATCTTTGTGAGCTTGAGGCCGGCCTGATCTACAGAGTGGGTTCTAGGACAGCCAGGGCTACATGGAGAAACCCTGTCTGGAAAAACAGAACAAACCAACCAAACCAAACCAACCAAGCAACCAAACAAAAAAACAAACAAAAAAATGGACTGCGGCGTGGGCTCAGTGGCAGAGTTCTTGTCTAGCGTGTTTGAGTCCATGGGTTTGAGCCTCAGCCCTGCAAAAGTAATACAAATAGGCAAGCAAACAAAAACCTAGCTTCGTATGCTTGTGGTTATGCCCATGTTTAGTCCTAATACTTGAAGGCAGAGGCAAGCATGGCTCTTGTGATTTTCAGGCCAGCCTGGTCTACACAGTGAGTTCCAGGACAAGCAGGACTATACAGCGAGACTCATATCAAAAGCAAAACAAAACAAAACAACCCCAAAACAAAACTTAAAACTAAAGATATTCATTCTAGCAGCTAATACTCAATTTAAAAATAATTTTTAAGAGCTGAAAAAGTAGCATGTGTTGCTTTAGACCCATTTTCTATCAAATCAGACTTAATACGTGAATGCTAATAATGTGACTTATTTGATACTACAGAAGAGTGGTTCTCAGCCTTCCCAATGCTGAGACCCTTTAATACAGTCCCTCATGTTGTGGTGACCCCACAACCATACAATTATTTTCATTGCTACTTCATAACTGTAATCTTGCTACTGTTATGAATCACACTGTAAATATCTGACAGGCAGGATATCTGATATGTGACCCTTGTGAAAGGGTCTTGACCCAGAGGTTGGGAACCATTGTCATAGTATTTGGATGCAGAGTAATAGAATAATTCACCAACAACGCCAGCCATCACCAAGCCAATTTGAAAATCTGGGTATAGATGTTAGAATGTGTGTGTGTCTGTGTTTGTGTGTCTGTATGTGTGTGCATGCACATGCTAGTGTGCTTGTGGAAGGTAGAGAGAGCTGGGGGGAGCTGGTGCTCTCCTTCCATAAAGTGGGTCCCAGAAAGAGAACCCAGGCTGCCGGGCACAGTGGTTGAGTGTCTTTTCTTTTTTTTTTTTTTTTTTTTTTTTTTTTTTTGGTTTTTTGAGACAGGGTTTCTCTGTATAGCCCTGGCTGTCCTGGAACTCACTTTGTAGACCAGGCTGGCCTCGAACTCAGAAATCCGCCTGCCTCTGCCTCCCAAGTGCTGGGATTAAAGGCGTGCGCCACCACCGCCCGGCAAGTGTCTTTTCAAGGTGAACCTTTTGTAACAACCTATTGTCTAAAAGTAAGTACTAAACATAGATCAGGCTGTGCCTGGTGGTACATGCCTATTGTTTCTGCTACTTGGGAGATTAAGGCAGGAGGATCAGAGTTTGAGGCTAGCCTGGACAACATTTTAGGGGATCACACTTCCCCTCCTCGCCAAAAGTGTCCAATCAGAATGTAAACAAACAGATAAGCATGTGGCTGATAAAAACTAATTTTCTTAAAAAAAAAAAAAAAGCTCACCTTAATCAATAAACTTAAAAAAAAAGATTAATTAATTTATTCTATGTAAATGAGTACACGGTCTCTGTCTTCAGACACACCAGAAGAAGACTTCAGATCCCATTATAGATGGTTGTGAGCCACCATGTTGTTGCTGGGAATTGAACTCAGGACTCCTGGAAGAACCACCATTGTTCTTAACCACGGAGCCATCTCTCCAGCCCCATCAATAAACTTTCCATCCTGAAATCTTGGAACCAAATGAGGTATCACTATAGTTGTTGTGATATTGAGTGTTATGTTCAAATCCAGAGCTTCGTCCACACCAGGAAGACATTCTAACAATACGCTCGCTACATCCTTTCCCTGGGATGAACCTTTGGACTCCCATCATGAGGTACCCAGAACACTTGTGTAGGTCAGTGGAAATCCGTGCTTCCTTTACCAGGCAGAGGGTGCTGGGAAGGAGTAACACAGCTCTTTAGTATGATTCTCCCTTTAGCCCTCACCCTAAAACTACAGACAGCTTCAGTTGTCACTGAATGACAGGTACTCCAGAGCGAGGCCCTGGTCTGTATGCTCATTCCTAACACCCCCACAGTCAGTGAAAAATGAGGTCACGCTGGAAACTCAACAGAGGACTAGAGTCATTGCTGGGCCTTTTAATAAGTCATCTCCCAAAGGCCTGTCCCTCCTTTGTTCCTTGTTCACAGTAAATCCCAGGCCCAAATGTCTGATTTTAACTTTCAAGTACTGTTTAGCCAGTCTTTCCTTGCTGCACTCTCCAGTATTCTTAGAATAAGAAAACCAGTTTCCTAGAAAAGCTACAGCAATTACACACGACTTGGAAGTAAACACTCTCATATTTTGGAATCTTTAAGATGTATGAGCCTGGAAAACTTTGCAAAAACCCTATTAAATCTCCAGTAAGCTTGCATTTCAATTACTGCAAGGCTGTGAGCATCTAAGTAGGCCATATCAGCCACACCATACAGGAAATTATATCCCAGGAAAGCTCTGCTTTAAAAATAGGCAAAGGAAGAAAGGAACGCTGCCAAAACACACAGAGCTCTCCCGTTTGTTTTGATTTGCACACGGCATCTGTTTTATCAGGTGCAACCTGCCATTTGCAGGCTTTGGGGGAATGGTAGTAGTTAGGGAGGGAAGAAGTAAATTAGTCCAAAATGTTTGCTTTCAGACCATGCTTTTGAAGTAGATATCAGCAGAATTTAGGTCAGGACTAACTATCACAAAGACGCTGGGTTTGGGGATAAGCGTTGAGAATGGGCTTGTACATGCCCTAACCTGGCAGAATCCAAGCTGAGGAAACAGACTGGTCCTCCAGGAACACATACAGGCTCTCGCAAGCACAATGTAGCATTCTGCAAGCACCGAGAAGCCAGCTTTTCTGTCTTACAAGTTCATTTATTCAAAAGTTCTGACTAATTACTTTATACCAACTATGTTCTAGGTATCGAATAGTACAATTAAAGTAGCCAAACCCTTCCTATGGTAGGAGACAGACATTAAGGGATACAGTACTACCGGGCAGCATAAAATGATATTGAGATCAGAACATACACATGCAAAGAGGTTTACTACTGCTAAGAAACTTCCACAGGAAAAAAAAATAAAGTGAGTCTACAGATCTGCCAAACATGGCAGGACCAGTTTAAACAGGATGGCTCTATTTGGTGAAATTCAGGTGAACACAAGAACACTGTATTAATGTCCTGCTCTCAGAGAAAATAAGGGCTATTAAGATTTTTTTTTCCTCTTCCAATTTTTTACAGGACTTTCAAATACTTTCTAATTTTTTTTTCTTGTTTTTTTGACTCAGGGTTGCTCTGTGTAGCCCTGGCTGTCCTAGAACTGGCTCTGTAGACCTGGCTGGCCTCCAACTCAGAGATCTGCCTGCCTCTGCCTCCTGAGCATTGGGATTAAGCCAGGGCCAGTCCTATGGAAATTTCTGGTTGTGAGCCTAGCCTTTAATGGGTGAGCCATCTCTCCAGTCCCTATCAAAAAATTTTAACCTCTCAGTTCACGGTTGATCTGAGAGCTTCGAGGTCCTGCCTCAATGCCCTGTTATAAAATAGCCAAATCACTGTGGCCCCCAAAGTGTAATTAATCCCAAGAATGGTCACTGGCCGGTAATGAAAGCTGCCCCAATGTTTATGTGAAGTTAGAATGTCACCTATGTTAAAAAAAATTTAGATATTTATTTCCATTATTTTACGGGTATGAATGTTTTGTCTGATGTGTACTGTATGCCTGCCTGGTGCTCTTGGAGTTCAGCTGTAGTTACTGACTCTCTTGGAATGGAATCAGGGATATGAGCTATTGACAGAATCTAGGTCGTCTGCGATATCATGTGACTTCTCTCCGGTTCCATCACCTTTGCTTTTAAAAACAGGAGCACTGTTGGGGTTGGGTGTGGTGTGTACTCCCTTTTGTCCCAGTACCTGGGACACAGAGGCAGGTGGATCTCTATGAGTTCAAGGCCAGTCAGGTGTACACAGAAAGTTCTAGGGCAGCCAGAGCTACACAGAGCTCCCTGTCTCAACAACAACAACAACAACAACAACAACAACAACAACAACAACAACAACAATGGCAGCACGGTAGAACAGAGTGATTAGAAACCCAGGAGCTCTGGTGTGGACCCATGCTGTCCTACAAGGTCCTCCAGTGTGGTCTCCCTTTCCCCAGCATGGAACCTGCTTGCTCAAGGGTAGAGCTTCCTGCTCATTTGTCCTGCCACGCCTACTGTTGGACCCTGTCACTTTGCTGCTTGGAGGCGCACACGTGTTCGTCCTGCTACTGGACCCTGAGTTACTTGGCGGGAAATCGGGTTCCCTCCCCCTTCCTTTATAACTGAGTGTCTGGAAATAGTAAAATTGAGCTTTGATCAGAATGTTGTCTTAGCTACATTTCTTTCTCTCGCCGCCTAGCCCCTCTTCTCTTCCAGGTTTCCAAAATGCCTTTCCAGGCTAGAACCCAGGTTGTGATCTGCTGGCCGGACACAACACTCCAGGGTGAATGGACAGCAAACACGAGTCTGGATATTATTGGGGTTGGCGGAATGCTGCCTCCTTTCCTGGGAATAGATCCCTGTTTTAATTCCTACAAATTTTAAGTATATTAGGCTATATGAGAAAGAGAAAATAAGGCGGCAGATGGAATTAAGGCCAAGGATCAGACAACCTTGGGGGGTGGGCCCAGTCGTTCATGAAGGACCATACAAGAGGAAGGAGGAGGCAGAAGGCTAAAAGCCCAGTGCTGGCGGTATCCAAAGATCTCAGCCCTGAGCTCTTGGCTGCAAAGACACAGGGACTGAGCCTCAAGCCAAGGAATGTGGGCAGCTTCCAGGTCTGAACGACAGAGCTTCCACGGGAATCAGAGCCTTCGGAGGGAACACAGCCAAGTGGATCCATTCTACATTTCTGAACTCTAGGGATGTCTGGGATTAAATATTTTTGTGGCTTTCCATCTAGAGTAGTGTGGTGGCTGGGATGAGCAGCAACTCGACATGGTGATATGCAGGAGTGCTCTGAAGTTTGTGGGGAGTAGTTAAGTACTCATCCCTCATTCCAGGGAATGCACACACTGCACCTCAAGCTTGGTTTCTCAGAGTCTTGCTGTTAGACGAGTGAGTGATGGAGGTCTTCAATGATGTATTCTATTCCTTCCTGGTTTTGTTGTGCCAGGAAGCATTCGTGAACCTCAAAAGGCCACCAAGCAGCCGTTTCCCATGTAAGAACATTAGGGTCTCTTTATTACAAGCTTGGGCTCTCTTCCAACCAACCCTGACACAGCAGGACGGGAAGGGAAAGTGGAGCAGCCTCAACCCTCAGCAGGACAAGGTTTTATAGGAAATGGAAGTAAGGGAGGGGGTGTCTATCCTGGCAAGTATCTAACTGAATGTCTACTGTAAGTCCACAGGTGGGTGCTCTGAGGTAAGACAATCACAGTCTGAAAGTGCATCTGAAACAATCAGATTAATCTTTGATTAACTGTTGTTGGAAGTAGCTAGGGAGGAACTCAGGTCGTGGACTAGCTGAGCTGTGGTATGTGGGTGTAGCTTGGGTTCTGTTGCAGATCAAAAATCTCAGGTTTGTTTGTTTGTTTTCCCCTTTACGATAGAGGCCGGTCCCAAGATGGAGTAGGTTTGGCCTCCCAGTTCAGTACCTGTTCACTTTTCTTACTCACTGTATTTTCAAAACAGGAGTTTTGAATTTAATGGATTCTCTTATGCAGGCTAAGTTATTTTTAGCACATGAAGGAGAATTAAAATTTCAGAAGCATGTTATCTCTAATTGTCTTACATGTTCAAATAACCCAATAATAAAAATCTGAGTGTGTTATTAAGGGAATAAAACAGATGAAGTTACATTTTCAAGTGGAGCTGAGTGTGGGGACACATGCCTTTGATCTTAGCACTTGGAATAGAGAGACAGGAGGATCAGGTGTTTAAGGCCAGCCTCAGCTAGCTACTTAGTGAGTTAGAGGCCAGTTTAGGCTACTTGAAACCATGTTTCTAAAAGAAAGGAAAGGAAAAGAAAAGAAGAGAAAAGGAAAGGAGAGGAAAGGATAACACAAAAACCCTGATGCATAGTGGAAGCAGAGTAATCATTGTTTTATAATTAGATCAACCTCTAACTATCCATTTTTTTTAGTATTCATTTATACGTATAGGTAATTTATTTATGCTTCCCTAATACTTTTATATTCTTATTGCTGTCCATTTAGCTTGCTCTTTGGTCTGCCTATCTACCTACCCTCCTATCTGCTTACCTATTTGTCTTTATTTATCTATCTATCTATCTATCTATCTATTATATATGTATGTATCTATTATGTATGTGTGTATGTATCTGTATGTATGTATCTACCTGTCTAGTATGTATGTATGTATGCATGTATGTATGTATCTACCCATCTATGTATATATGTATCTGTATCTATCTACACATCTATCCATCTATCTCCCTCTACCTACTTACTTATCCATCCATCCATCTGCGATACTGAGTCTGTGTCTATCTACCCACCTACCTATCTGCCTGCTCATCTCCTTGTCAATCTACCTGGGACAGGGCATCTATCTATCTGGCTGTCTACCTATCTATTTTCTATTTGAGACACATAGAGTCTCTTCATTCTGTAGTCCAGGCTAACCTCAAGTCTTCAGTGATTCTCCTGCCTCATCTTCCAGAGTGCTAGGACTGCAGGCCTGGGCTTCTACAACGGGCCCTGGAATGCTTTAAAGGTGAGATGAGCCCATAGCTGAAAGACATACCACCCAGTTCTTCAACCGTACAGTTAGCTAGAATCAGAGAAAGATCCCACTGAGTACACACTATAAAGGAGCTTCCATTTATTAAGGTCTGGCCAGTAGTATACCCCATGGCTCATAGTCTCATGCACTTTACAGATGAGGGGTTATTCATACACTTTTGCCATTGGAAAAAGGATTCTAAGTAGAGAATTACACAGTAGAGCGAGCAGTATTTCACGTCCATTGAAATGAATAATAATCAGTGTTACACTCATATGTCTCTGGGGTTTTGCATCTTTGTTTTACTAGGGGCTCATTTCCATTGTATTTTTACAACAGTAATGGTAAATGACTTCCAGGGGAAACAAAACCAAACCGGTTCATCCCCAGGACCACAAAACACAAAGCAAACATAACCAAACAGGTCCTTCACCACAGGCAGCTTGAGAAATGCTGGAAACGGAAAGCAAGTGTTGTTTTAAAAACTAATATAAGCCAGTAGCATAACACGGCACTTGAAATATTTATTACGGCACCTATTGAAATATGCCCCTTCAAGCTACTTATAAAATGAATTTAAATTAGTATGACTTAACACGCTTCCATGTCTTAAGACTATTTTCCCAGTCCTGGATCCAAGAGATCTGTATCATAAAAGGATTTAAAAACTCCAGAGCTCACCCAACTAACTTCTTCACCTCTCATAAAAAATGTATCCCACCATTATAACTGCGGTGTGTAGGTCTATGCGTACGTGCAGGTCATTACAAAAACTGGCCTTATATGAAAGAGAAATGTGACTACAAATGTTGAATAGGTTCATTATGAAAGTTTCAGCTACTGGCTCTATGCAACCTCAAATACCTGTAGAGAGACTCAAGAATCAAGCCTGGATTTCTGATCTTTGTGATCACACACCGGGCTGGATGGCAAGGCTGCCATCCAAAGTCCTTACAAAGAGCCACAGTTATACACCTCCGAGAGCCCAAAACAGGCACTTAGACAGATGCTCACACGGGCATGTCCATGCCAGCGTTATTCGTAAGAGCCAAAAGACAGAAGCAGAACAATTCAGACGTCTGTCAGCGGATGAGCAGATAAACAAGCCATTGTTTGGTTTCACCAATACAATGGAGCACTGTTCCAACCATCAGGACCCACTGAACACAGGGAACACTGAAACATGCAAAAACACAGATGGACCTAGAACACAGCTCGGCAGCCGAGAGAAGCCAATCCCAACAGGTCACACTCACTCTAAGATTCCATTTAAGGGAACTCTCCAGGGAAAAGTGGGTGGGGGAGGGGCAGACGCCTAATGGGCCTCCATTTCATTTTAGATGGAGGAGAGCTGGAAAGAGAATGGTGTCTGTTGTCTGC
Organism: Mus caroli; assembly: GCF_978045245.1. Lineage (NCBI taxonomy): Eukaryota > Metazoa > Chordata > Mammalia > Rodentia > Muridae > Mus > Mus caroli. The sequence continues at coordinate 65,311,115 of NW_028227264.1, forward strand.
CAGGCAACTGTGCAAGTTCTAAGTGCAATCAGATTGCTCGTTTTTGAAATGGATATTCTGGCTCCCTCAAACAGATTTTTTTTTTTTAAAGTGCCACAGTTATTGATGTGAGTTATCTCAGTACTGGGTGCTTATTTCTTTTGATTAACTGCCCAAGGTACACATTTGTTATTGTCTGGAAATGTACTCCGCCAAAACAGAAAACTACGCCAGGACTCGCCAGCAAGGAAGTGTATGCTAATACTCTGTTATACTCGGTGGAGGGTGGAGGAAGCGCTAGCTGGCTGGTGTAAGGGCCTGAGTTCAGAGCCCCCAAACAACACAAAATGGGTGCAGTGGCACATGCCTGAACTGGGGAGACTGGCAAGAAAACCCTAGGCTCTTTGGCTCCTTAGCCTAACTGTACCAGTTACCTACAGGTTCCCAGAGAGAAGACATCTACCTTCAGCCTCCATATGCATGTGCACCAAGGTGTACACACATACACAGACACACACACATACACAGACACACACACACAGCAAAAACAAAATTAAAAAAAAATTCATTATGAGAAAAGTTAGGGGGCTGGAGAGATGGCTTAGCGGTTAAGAGCACAGGTTGCCCTTCCAGAGGTCCTGAGTTCAAATCCCAGCAACCACATGGTGGCTCACAACCATCCCTAATGAGATCTGACACCCTCTTCTGATGTGTCTGAAGACAGCTACAGTGCACTTATATATAATAATTAATAAATCTTTAAAAAAACAGAGAGAAAAGTTAGCTTCAAACCTGCAATAGTCAACATGAATGGGGTAGGGACATGTTCAATCAAAAGTGCCACGAAAGAGGAGGCAACAGTGCATCTGTAAAATCGCAAAGCTGAAAAACTACAACCTTTCCTCCAATGCACCTTAAGCAGGCACACAAACCTCAGTCCACTGTGACTCAGGCCATTAGGAGCCCTGTGTCACTGCTCTTGGGAACTCTGAGCTCCAGGTGCCAGTGGTCAATGGAGGCCATTTGAAGCTTCACTGTCAGTTAACAATGCCATTTTAAAAAAATGGTTATTTCCACAACAACACTCCAGTATCACCTTTCAACCAAACCCATCAATCTAACTCTAAAACTGCAGCGCTTTCAAGGTTTGTGCTCACACCACATGAAAATCACGGAAGCTTTACTTACGTATTCCTTGACATTTTTCGTCTTCACGGCTTTGTAGGAATAGTACGCCGGATAGAGCATTCCAAACACCAGCCTGAAAAGAAAAATCCTGTTAATTCGATACAGCGGTGCTTCTAACAGTTCAAGATTTGACTCAGGAAATGTATTAGGATGGTAACATTCAGATGCAAAAAGGCCATTTTAATGAATTAGATACCAGCTTCATGGTAATAAAAACTTTGCTTTTGGGGGGAAAAAGGCTTTTTTTTTTTGTTTGTTTGTTTTTGAGACAGGGTTTCTCTGTGCAGTTCTGGCTGTCCTGGAACTCACTGTGTAGAAACCAGGTTGGCCTCGAACTCAGAAATCCACCTGCCTCTGCCTCCCAAGTGCTGGGACTAAAGGTGTGCGCCACCACTGCCCAGCAAAAAAAGGCTTTTAAAGTAAAGACAGCCAGAACTGCACAGAGAAACCAAAATAAGGAAAAAAAAAATGTATCTTTTTCTCATCACCTCACCAAATTATATATTATATATATATTTTTTTTCCCGAAGAACATTAAAAAAAGAAAATAAAAAAATCAAAGGTAAAAATCGTCCCATCTCTGGCAGCTGGAGAGAATCCCACTTTTATTATTATAGAAAGTTCACAATCTTTCATCTGTAGATAGCAAACTTAACGCACACACATATAATGTTGTGGGTAAAAAAAAAAAAAAATCTTCACACTTCAAACTACCAGCTGGATCAGCACTGGCTTTTACAGATGACAGACTGTGAGGCAGTACTCAGTATTAGTAACGATATACATTAAAATAACTAGGCATGAGGTGGGGCTGGATCTGAGAGAACTCAAGAGGGAAAAACAGGTGGTGTGTGTGTGTGTGTGTGTGTGTGTGTGTGTGTGTGTGTGAAACAGGATCAAAATACACTGTACACGTGTGTGAAATTCTCAAATATCTGTCAAATATAACTCTAAGCACCTAAAAAATTAAATTACCAACGGGACTCGATTGCATTTATTAAGGTTAGCAAGGACACAGGGAAAGAATAGACAGATATGTCACAAAAGAAAACTCTTTCCAGTTAACATCTGCATTCCCAATGCGATGCTTGTCCTTGAAGGCCAAGGACAAGCAATAATCAGTACGGTTATTCCCAATGTCGCAGATTCCCACAATATTTACCAACGTTGGTTACTCTCTCCGCAAACGGTTCTCTGAAATTACACCTCCTGAAGTAACCTTCACCTACTTCAACATACCTCCAGAGAGATGACTTCATTCTCTGTTCTTACGTAATCAAATCCTATCTGATGGAAAATTATGCCAGATAAAAAGAAGATAAAAATCACTATGATGATAATATTAATATTATTAATGGAAATTAATAATCTAACAATATCTGAGTTAGTACTGATTTTTTTCAAGCGCTTACTAGTATTTTTCCCCCCAGACAGGGTTTCACGGTGTAGCCCTGGCTTTCCTGTAATTCACTCCATGGCCCAGGCTGTCTCACACTTAAAGGTCCACACACACTGCCGCCAATACCCAGTGTTATTTGGATTATTTTAAATAGCTGCTTTATCTTATAGTTAAGTTTTACAGAAAAGTTAGGAAGTATACAAATAATTTCTATATATTCCATACAGCGCCCCCTCTGCCCCCATTATTATCTTACATTGGGAGCCCAGGCTTCCTTCATTTTCACATAGCAGCAGATATCCTAGGCTCCAGGTTCCCAGCAAGCACAGCACACTGTGCTCATACGACTTCACAGCTCTCTCTAGCCTGGACATTTTGTACTTTCCTTGATGCTAAGGTCATTATGACAGCTTTGAGTACCGGTCAAGTGTACGGTAGGAGGCTTCTCTATCCAGATTTGATGTTCTTCTCACTATTAGCCAGAGGTATGGGTTTTGTGGAAGAAACCACAAAGGCCAGGTAACATTGTTATCATGCTCTATCCAGGGCACATATTATCAACAGAAATCAGTGTCTGTGTTAACCTTGATCCGTTTTCTGTTATGTCAGATTTTGCCACTGTAAAATTTTGTTTTGTTTCTTAAGATGGAGGTCTTGCTATGCAGCCCAGGCTGGTGTTGAGCTTGTAATCTTAGGCCTCTGCCTCTAACTCCCAAGTGGCCATGTTAGATAGATGTGTGCTATCATTCCTGGCTAAGACAAGTCTATTTTTCTTTCTTTTAAAATATTTTTTTTAAAGTGTGTGCATATGTGTGTAGGTGGACATAAGTAAAGATGTCCCACTCAAGTGGGAAAAAGGCACTGTGACCTCTGGAGCTAGAGTTATAGGAGGTTGTGAGTCACCTGACGTGGGCGCTGGGGACCAAATTTGGGTCCTTTGCAAGAGCAGAAATGGCTTGTGACTGCTGAACCACCTTTTTAGCCTGCCTTTCTTTTCTCTTGTGGTACAGTGGATAGAACCTGAGGCCTTTTGCAAGTTCTCCAGCACTGAGCTATAGTCCTGGTTGATGAGTCTGTCTTTCTCTGAGTAAATATTTACATCTCTATTTTTAGTTTGCCCACAGCTTTTATTTTATATGTGTTTGTTTTGAGACGGTGCTTTCCTGGTGGTTTCCTTCGGCCTTGGTTTGTGGCTTCATGTCCCCAGGTCAGAAGAGAAATGGCAAGTTCTCTCCTGCTGGGGATTTTATCTTCAGCAACTATAAATGACACACTGACAATCTCTGCCTTACCTAGCAACAGAACCTGGTGATTGCCACCTACCAGAAGAACTGACTCCCAGTCTCTGGTTCTGGGGATTTTAGCCTTACCACAGAGCCCAGGGATTTTAGAATACAATCAAACTCCCTGGAGCATTGACGACAACTATCTAAGGGTAAAGCAGAACTCAATTCCCAGGACAGCCATTTGCCAGTCCTCACAGTGCACACGAGGAACAATCCTGTGACTGTATTTTAAATAGTCACATGCGCACACTGCACCCGCGGTGCCTTTCACTCTGGATTCTGCACACCACCAAGGCGTTGTCTTTCACACTGCCACAGAATCCAGGATCACCAGGGTGGAACTCACTGAGGCTATCCTCTGCACGGGTCTGTCACATCCTACCCTTAGACCATCCAGTCTGTCCCCCCAGGCCTGTTGGTTTGTCCTTGGTGACAGTAGATGTGCCGATTTGCCTGCTTTATTTTTTAATCTTATGAGATTGAAAGGGGCAGAAAGGCAGCTTAACTTGTTACCATGTCTGATGCTCTGAATGTGATTTCCAGAATCTAACCTGGTAGAAGGAGAGAAATGGCTTCAATGAGTTGTGCTCTGATCTCACACTCTCACTGTCACACACACACACACACACACACACACACACACACACACACACAGAGTAAAAGAAAAAATATACCAACAAAAAAAAAAAAAACTCATGGCCAATAATACACTGGGCTCATGCCATCCAGCTGACATTTTGGCCATCCCAACGTGCTCCTTGGCATGCCAGCAGGGGACTTTCTAATGGATATGCCACACCACTGTGCTCAGGGATGTCCCTTGCAGACCAGCCTCTGTGGGAACTCCTCAAAATATAATTGAAGACCACTTCCTCATACAAACCATCTGCTCCATCCCAGACTCTCACTATGCCTCCAGCATTTCCACTCTGGTCCTGAGCATAGATATAGCTTCCTGCCTGCAATTCATAGCGCCCTAGCTCTTTCTCCCTGAACTCTTCCTTTTCTTTCTGCTTTATTCTTTCTTAATTAAGTCACACACTTCCTCCGAAGCGTCTACCTTTTAATATAGAACATTTGAATTATGGACATTCTGAATTTTATGGAAAATCTTGGCCAGACTTTAGTCATCCTGTATTTAGTTCAATAATTAGACAGTGTAATGTATTATTTAGTATACACTTGGCTTCCAAAGCAGATACTTTTCACAAATATAGTAAAAATTTGGTATTGATGCTCTGTCTACAGATGTTTTGCCCTTATTTTTGTTTGTTTGTGACAGGGTCTCATTATGTGGACCAGGCTGGCCTCGAATTTAGATACCAGTTTGCCTCTACCTCTGGAGTGCCTGGGATTAAAGGTGCCCGACTTGCTCTTATTCCTTAACCTCTACATTGGACAGAATAATCAAACAAACAAGTAGATTATCCTGAACACCTCTTCTTTGAAGTAACAAAAACCAATATTGCTTCTCGTTTGCAACTTGGGCAAAGAGTCGATGTCTTTATAAATAGTGGGGTGGGTTTTAAGGACTGAGCCTCTGTTAACCTCACGAGTTATTGTCCAATGTGAATACGAAAGTGACTTATTAGGAACACGAGTGATGTTTTCTAGGGGTTGTTTTGAAGGGAGGTGTTATTTCCTTAATGAGTGGGGTCTACTGTTAATGGCTGTAACCTGGGAGGTCGGGCATGGAGCCAAGGCATGGGGAGTTATAAAATGAAACTACATTTTAGGAGACCACCTACAAGAGCAACTTAAGCTTTACAAAGGGAATATTTACTCCATATAAAATTCACGTAGAAATTTGATTTAAAAAAAAAGTTATATAGGCAAAAAGAAATAGTTACTCATTTCCTCTCCGTCTTATTGCCACCGAAGGAGTGAAAACTTGGCCAAAATATTCAAGATAGCCCACACCTCCAGTAAGGCAAAGTGGCCCCTTCAATTGTGTGAACTGAAAAATGGACATGGTTAAATACCCCCCCCCCACACACACACACACTGTTTAGAAGGGAACACCATTATATTTAATTTACCAATACAATAATATATAAAAATAAACATTGAATTGAAAGGATATTACTTTTAGTTATCCATAATGGTGCACACTTATAATCCTAGCACTTGAGAGGCTGAGGCAGGAGGATTACTGAAAGTTTAAGGCCAGCCTGGGCTATCAGTCTCAAAAAACACAATAACCAAACCAGCCAAACAAGCATTAAAGTAAACTTTAGATTGATTTTATGCATGAGTGTTTTGCTTTCGGGTCTGTTGGTGTTCTGTGTGTGCTGTCTGGTACCCTTAGAGGTCAGAGGAGGACATTAGGTTCCCTGGGGTGCAGCTAGGGCTGGTTGCGAGCTGCTGTGAAGGTGGTGAGAATTGAACCTGAGTCCTCTGCAAGAGCAACAGGAGCTCTTAACTGTTTTTTTGTTGTTGTCGTTGTTTTGTTTTGAGACAGGGTTTCTCTGTATAGCCCTGGCTGTCCTGGAACTCACTTCGTAGACCAGGGAACTCAGAAATCCACCTGCCTCTGCCTCCCGAGTGCTGGGATTAAAGGCATGTGCCACCACGCCCGGCGCTCTTAACTGTTAAGCCAACTTTCTAGGCCCCGAAGTAGTCATTTTAAAAATAGGATAAACAGGGACTGGAGAGATATTTCGGTGGTTAGGAGCATTGTCTGCTCTTATAAGAGGACCCAGGTTTAGTTCTCGCGCCCCCACATGGTTCCAGGCACACATGTGGCATTCAGGTAGGTAAAATACTTATACCCATAAAATAAATCTAAAATAATTTAAAAAGTAGAGTAAACATATGGATTAAAGTAGTCATGCCTAGAAAATAAGACCAATAAATACTATAGTTAACTTCAGCATTACACCCCCCAAAACCTTTGTATCACAAGTTACGCTTCTAATACTGTAAGAGATTTCAAACCACTAACTGTTAAAACAAATATTGCGGAGTTCATTTGATGAGTCTCCATATGTCGAAGTATAATGTTGCTTGGCAAATTCTTATTTTCACTCCTTTCAGAATCAAACACATGGTATTTTAATATATTAAAGGACAAAAACAAGACAAACAAACAAACAAACAAAAACCCCAACCAGACTAGAGAGTAACTAAAAATGGTAGAAGTAATACCAAATAAACACAATGAACTACAGAATCAAAAGTCAGAAGGGTGGAAGACAGCAGCAGCAGGTTTGTCTGGATGAGTGTCTGCAATTAGCGTCCCACCCTCAGAACAACAGGAAATGCAACATAGTTACCAAAGCGTCCTCTGTGCATCCCACAAGGGCTGTTTTGCCTGCACTCAGACTGGAGCAGGGTTGACAAACCGGATGGACTAACTCATAGTGGTCGTCCCTTCGGCCCCATTCCTGTGGTAAGCACAGACCACTAGTTATTCACCACATTCGAATTCTGTGGTGTCATCTTGGCTCATCAGCCTTGTACCAACAACAGTCTGAAGTTCTATAGAGCCGCCTGTGACCAACCAGTACTGCCTTGTTCTAAACCTTTATTTCTCCATGAAGGCTCATCCTAGCATTAGATCAAGATTGACCATAGGTTATTTTTTTTTTTTTTTTTTTTTGGTTTTTCGAGACAGGGTTTCTCTGTGTAGCCTTGGCTGTCCTGGAACTCACTTTGTAGACCAGGCTGGCCTCGAACTCAGAAATCCGCCTGCCTCTGCCTCCCGAGTGCTGGGATTAAAGGCGTGCGCCACCACGCCCGGCTAGGTTATTTTTTTTAAGCTCCCTTGAGAGAAAAAGTTGTAGTATATTTTACATTTTTCTTCAAGTATAGAAACTGCTTCAGGAAGCCCATAAACACAAGAGGGGCAGTGTCGAGGGCAGGCAGAGTGTACGAAGCTTGTACCCTTGCTTGTGAAATTTCATGTGTGAGGTTTCCTTTAGAATTCAGTAATACAGTGCAGTGTTCATCACTTTAAAGAAGTTCTTATTCCTACTTGATAAGGCTACATGATGCCTTTCTTTTTCACGGATTGCCAGGAAACCAAGAATCCAATCTGTTGCTCCGCTACATCAATTATGCCGGCTCATTGTATTGAGTATTTATATTTTTATTTGCAAAATTTTCTTTGGTTTGCGACTTTCTTCTCCGTCCTCCTGTTTTTCCCTCATTATATCCACTTGGTCTTCAAGCATCCAAAACAGCACACCAGAGAATACAATTGTAAAGTGACAGTGGTGCGGTTAAGGAAGCAGGTGCTTCTAATAGGAGTCACAACACCGGAAAGGCACTTCCTCTCATGCCTGGAGCCGTTCCATTGAATCCCAGGACTCCTTAAAGGGATGGGTGCGCTGGTGAGTTTGTAATCTTAGCTCTGGGGAGGTGGAGGCAGGTGAGTTCCTAGGATTCAGTGGACACTTTCCCAGGCTACTTTGCAAATTCCAAGCCAGTGAGGAGAGGCTGGCTTGTTGTTGTTGTTGTTGTTTTTGTTTTTGAGACAGGGTTTCTCTGTGTAGCCCTGGCTGTTCTAGAACTTACTCCATAACACTTGTGTGCTCCCTGTCTGCCCCCAAATTCAACATATATTTAAGAATTCTATTCATCCTGGTTTACAAAGTGAGTTCCAGGACATCCAGGGCTATACAGAAAAACCCTGTCTTGAAAAAAAAAATCTATTTATTCATTATCACTATACAACAGTAGCTTTCTGATTTTTTGCAGACTATTTCTCCCTCCCAGAGAAAATCTTTTTGTAGAGCCTCCTCCATCTGGACTCACCTCCAGCAGCTTCTGAAGACACACTGACCTGGGAAAGAGAGACCCTTAGAAGCAGAGGTAGAGCATCTACATTCTACATTCTGCATCCCCAACAGTGATGCGTGACAATGTAGCGCTCACTCAGCCACTGTCCTCTCAGCCGATGTCCTGCTCACTCTCATTTTGGATTAAAACTCATTCTGAAGAAACAATAGGCTGTCAGCATGGCAAGATGGGTTCAGTCCTAACTGGACTTATTATTAACTTCTTCTGAGAGGGTGTCATTTAACTAACGCTGACTCTAACTTGTGACCGTCCTGCTCAGCTTCCCTAGTGCTGGAGTCACAGTGTGTGATATTACCCCTGGCTCTAACGAGATGTAAACATTTCCTTTTGAGATTTTTTTTTTATTTTTAAAAAATGTATATGCCCAGATGTATGTTATACATCATGTATATGCAGTGTTCTCATAGGTTAGAAGAAGGATCCCCTGGGAGGGTTGTAAGCTGTCATATTCTGATCAGACTTTTAAAGTAGCAAGTTGTTTTGACTCTTGTTTCTTGACTTACATAAGCTTAAGTGATTGTGACAAAGTGAGCTACACCCGTAAACTGAAACATCAGCTTGAAAACCTTTAGGCAGGGTCCCGGTACCCCTGAAATTCACTCCAGGACAACCCCAAACTTATGGTCCTCCAGCTTGCCGAACCTCCATCTCCCAAATGCAAGAATTACAGGTATCTGCTACCATGTACAAATTTATATGGTGCTGAGGCTGGATCATGACTTTGTGCATAGGAGGCAAACCCTCTACCAACTGAGCTATGGTCTCAGCTCACAACGTATAAATCTTTGAAAACAAAGATACTTTCCTATAAACAATGATTAGCAGTCAAATCAAGGTCAAGTGGAACACAATACACTTGTTACAGTCCAGCGATGGAACCCTGGTGAGTCACTGTACCATTGTTTATGGGGCTAGTGAATGCATCTCACACATACACACACACACACACACACACACACACACACACACACCCCAGTCAAAGCAAATGTGCGACTTCTGTCTTTTACAGAGATTTGTTGCTGCTTAACTACAATTAAGGGGCTATAGCCTAAAAGAAAAACAGCAACGGGGGAGAAGTTGGGTTCATGTAGAAGAGACTCCCCCTGAATACTAAGTAGTTCTAGAACGGAAGGTCCACATTTAAAACTGTTAAGGACAGAAAGAGACAGTACCATTCCTTGGGGAGACTTTGTACACATTATCAAGAGCTAAGAAGCTTGGAATTTTCATGTTGTCAGAGCTAAACTTAATTTTACACCACAGGGACTCAGATTTCTACTCTAAAAGGAAACAGAAAGTTAAAGGGAAAAAGAAAAGACCACATAGCACATCAGACTCCTCCTGCCCCTTTCCAGTCTCCCTCCTCTGGCCATGCCCTCTCTACTACCGCAAGACCCTACTGCATGGTAACCTCTAGCTCATGGGAAATGCTTGCAAGAATGCTGAGGGGCTCAGAGATGTAGCTTAGTGGGTAGAGAGCTTGTTTAGCATGCACGAGGCCTTGAGTTTAATCTCCAGCACAGCATCCACAGGGGTAGAGGGTTAGTGGTACATGCCCATAGACCGAGGACCAGGAGATGGACTGTCAGACGTTCAAGGTCATGCTTAGCTATTTAATAAGTTCTAGGCCAGCCTGGGCTACCTCCATGAGACCTCATCTCAATGGGGCAAAAATGTAGGTGATGTAAAGGTTACTGTGATAGTTCTACAAACCACACAAACAATGCTCAGAGAGGTTGAAGAGTTTAGGATTGATTGATTGATTGATTGATCCAGGGAGGGTTGGTTGACCCTGACACAGAACACAGGGCTTTTTTTTTATTAGGTATTTTCCTCATTTACATTTCCAATGTTATCCCAAAAGTCCCGCATACCCTCCCCCCCACTCCCCTACCCACCCACTACCACTTTTTGGCCCTGGCGTTCCCCTGTACTGAGGCATATAAAGTTTGCAAGTCCTATGGGCCTCTCTTTCTAGTGACTAGGCCATCTTTTGATACATATGCAGCTAGAGTCAAGAGCTCCGGGGTACTGGTTAGTTCATAATGTTGCTCCACCTATAGGGTTGCAGATCCCTTTAGCTCCTTGGGTACTTTTTCTAGCTCCTCCACTGGGGGCCCTGTGATCCATTCAATAGCTGACTGTGAGCATCCACTTGGCTCCTTACTTTTAAGACCTTTGCTCTCCTATACCTGAAACAAAACCCAGAGAAAAGTCTGTATGATTTCACACACTGCATAGCTCACTTTTCCCATGTTAGCAGATGAAAGCAACATATGGATCTAAGCCATCACAGTTGTAACCTGGTAAAAGAAAATTGTCCTAAAGAGACCTGAACCCAGCGGTACACTCAATCTGCCAGGGCCCATCCTTAGCTTTGAGTATTATTCGCCCCATTCCCAGATTCCCATCAAACTCGTTAGGTGGCAAAGACTTGAAGAGGTCACAGATTCCTCCTCTTCTGACCAACTCCTGACTCTTGAGTGAGTTTTTGCTCGGGAACCTCAGGCTTTATTTAGCTTCTTAAGCACAGGATCTGTAAAACCACACTTACCATTAGCCTCCCTGACTAAAAGAGCATTTAAGAGTTGAGTTGTAATCTAAGGTTTAAAAACAAAAAACACCAAACCAGATCTGGTGGAAGGGAAAAAAAAAAAAAAAAAAAAAAAAACCATACAAACCAGTTTTGAAATGTTGAGAAAATTTCCTTTCCTAAAATATACCCGATTACGCCAATAAAGCAGAGCCTAGTAAGGCAAGCCATATGCAGGGATTCGTGGTCTGCCGCTCACTACTTCCAACTTCCCAAAATGAAGTCAGGTCTAAATCTTCTGCCAACGCCATCCATAAAACACTCATTCCCACTGCACCTCCTAAGCTTCAGTCCCCTCCTGTCCCCCCAGAAATCTCTGCTAGGAGTCTGCCAAACTGAAGTGAACTTAGCAGTTTGTTTTCATAGCATCTGTTGTTGTTATCATCATCATTATCACCACCACCACCACCATCCTGTACCCTCCTCCTTCTCCTCCTCCTCCGCTTTTCAAGACAGGGTCTCTGTGTAGCCCTGGCCATCCTGGAACTCATTCAGACATCCATCTGCCTCTGCTTCCCAAGTGCTGGGATTAAAGGCGTGCATTACCACCGATCGGTCAAAACATCTTTTAATTCTCCTTTAGACAAAACCTATCACCGATGGCAAGGTGCATGCCAGACTCTACTACAACTTCCCTCGCCTATGACCGCATCTGTGTATAATTCTTTATTTTTTGACTTGTGGTGCTGGGGAAACTGCTGGGGGCTTTCAGAGACCAGTTCTCTGCTCATTATTCACACAGGGTCTCTGGTTTCTCTACTTTTTTTTTTTTTTACTATTTTGAAGATGGAGTCTTGCTACATAGTTCAGGCTAGCCTCAAGATCATGCTCGGCCAGACTAAACCTCCCAAATGCTTAGGATGGCAGGCAAGCATCCATTTACTGGAAGCCTAAGCGTTATTATTTTTGTGTTTCTTAAACCACTTCCTTCGTTTCTTTCACTCAGATCCTTCGAGTGTCTACAATATCGCCGAGGCAGTAAATTTCCCCACGCCACTCCCTATGGCTAGAACAATCTCTCTCTTCATGTTGACAGCTACACTCCTCTCAAACTTACATTAACGGGGTTGAAAGGCTTATTAGCCTCTTTCTGTGGGACAGACAATAGCATACATTATGGTATCAAAACATATCGAGAACATAGTGATCAGACACCATAAAGGCATTTAAAAACGCTCTTGACATTTTCTTGAGCCACTACCCCGACAGAGGGACATCTAAGCATCTCCTCCAGTCCAAGGACACCAGGGAGGTGGGAGCATTCTTTTCTATCTTGGACAACTGAACAGAAAAAGAAATAAACAGGTCACAAGAACTCTTGCACTACCTAATTTGATCCTGAGTTCAGTCACTGCAGAAGTCAGCCTGCTGGCTGGTTGGCACCAAGTCCTCTCCTCTTTGGAAGCATTGTTCATGAGTTTGGAAGGGAAAGTTTGGACAACACCACACTATTACCCCTCTGAGCAAAGGTGCAGTCTTTCCCAATTCTGACTTGGTTGGGCATCCCCCATTCCTGAAAGAAGCCCCATGGAAATATAGACAATAAATAGTAAAGCCAAGTCAAAGTCCTTCCTTAGGAGTGCTCTCTATGTCAGTCTCCCAAGTATAAGATTTAGACATTGATTTTACTTAACTTCATTTTTTTTTTTTTGTTAGGGATGCTGGTACATGCTTTTAATCCCAGCACATGGGAGGTAGATGCAAGCTGACCTATGAGTTCAAGGCCAGTCTGGTCATAGCAAGTTCCAGAACAGGGCTATAAAGAGAAACCCTGTCTCACAAAACAAAACAATCAGTTTTTATCAGTGTGTACATTTGTGTCCCTGTATCTGCCACCCCTAGAAGCCAGAAGTGGGTGTCATGGGACTTATAGGCTACTGTAAACTATTTGCTGTGCCCTCTGGAAGAACAGCAAATGCAGGTGTGAGGACCAAGTCTAAACGTCTAGCTCCCATGTTAAAAAAAACAAAAACGAAAAACCCCCAAAAGCTGGGCACAGCGTTGGTGCCTATCATCTAGCAGTAGCCCTCCAAGACAAGCAGGCAGATACCCAGACACCCAGCAAACTTCCAGTTCAGAGAGACCCCCTAACTCAAGGCAATAAAGCAGAGACATATAAAAGAAAGTTCTAGAAGTCCTGCTTTGGGGTCCACATACTCACACAAGCTTGCTCACACCCATCACACCCATAAGCAAATACTTAAAAACAAAACAAAACAAAACAAAATGTATTTATGAACCTAGGCTGGCCTTGAACTCCTGAATTCCTGCACCATCTCTTGAGTGCTGGGATTGCAGGCATGTGTCACCGCATTCAGTTCTATGTAGTGTTGGGAATTGAATCCAGGGCTTAGTCCGTGCAAGGCAAGCACTTTGCCAGCTGAGCTCTATCACTGCACCGGAAGGTATGTATTTTGACTTTGTAGGAAATTACCATCACAATATTAAACGAGTAATCTCTCTCGTTAATTAACACTGGTCCTAAGCCCTTCGGTTGTCCATGGTGCCAGTGGGTATTTGGTTTCCGTTGTAATCACAGATTCCTCAGGGTTTGAATGGTGCTATCACTAGTACACTTAAGTATGCTATTAAAGACTTTTTAGTTATTAAACAAACAAAAAACCAGGGCTGGGCTGCAGCTTAGTGGGCAGAGACCTTGTCTATCAAGCGTGAGACCCGGGTTCTATCCCCAGCTCTACAGAAACAGAGTATGCCGGTGGATGCCTGGAATCCCGGCCCTCATAGCACGGGGAGGAAGATCATCCTGGGCTACACAGTTGAGTCAGTAAGTCTAGAGCTAGCCTGGGCTACAGGAGACCCTGACTCAAAAAAACCCACTCAGACCCTGTATTTTCTCTTGCTTGTTACTGGTGAGGGCTCCACCACGGGCATAGCTCTGCTTTGGTTTTCTGGGTAGCTAGAGACAGGGCCTTCAAGCGGATCTCCGTGCTTACATTTCTCAGAAGCTTTGTTCTAAAAGAGAGAATCAAGACAGTGTCTAAGGCAGTCTCTCACTAGGCACTGTGGGGCTGGAGAAGGCAGAGTGTACTTTCAGAACGTCCCACATCTGATGCACACGCATCCCACAGACCAGTGCTTACCCATCAAGAGAGCGCTTAATGTCACTTACATCTATGGCAAAACAATCAAAACAAAGCAAAAGAAAAGAAAAACCCAAACCCCAGTACGTTCGTTCACGTTCATGAATTTCTTTTCTTTAAATGCACAACCAGTTAGTTTCCCAGACCAACTCTGAACGAACTTGATTTCCATTTGATTGTAAAGATTTAACAGTTTAATTTAAGCTTTAACTCTTTCTCCAAATACATAAAGAGGGCTGAAATATGGTTTGGCATTACATAATGTTGCCACCTCCTCCTGAAACAGAACTGAGCGCCTAGCAACAGCAGGGGGTCATCTCAGGAGAGCACCGATTGCTCACTGGAGCATTCTCGACACAGATGCTTTCCTGGGTTTACCGTGCCCAACCCTGCGCCTCGGGAAGACTGGCCTCTAATGGCAATCAGTAACTGATGGTCACGGTGCCTCTACCTCTCAGTTACAATAACACCAAATAAACTGTGAAACATCTGAAGGAGATACACATCTCTTATACAGCATGTTTTCCCCCAGGGATATAGTTTTAAATTCATATTTATTATGGCTGTGCTTTCCTGTCATCTTTCCGTGGCTTCCCAGGTTGCCAGGCTTGGACAGTAACACCCACTCCCCCACCAGCTGGCCTATTGGTTTTGTTTTTGTTTTGTTTTTTGTCTTTTTGATAGGAAGGCTTAGTTTTCTTGGTGTTACCTTTCTGATTCTATCTCCCATACAACAGATCAAAGCATGACTCTTACAGAGTAATGAAGGTGCCTAAGTGTTAGCTTTCTTTTTTCCCTTTCTTCCTTCCTCTCTTTTGGAGACAAAGTCTCACTAGGTAGTCTCCACCTGTTGATGCTCGGCAGAGCTGGGATTTAGAGGAGTGTATAGCACCACGTTCAACCTTAGATGATATTTCTTAAAATATTCATCTGGTGTTCAAGACTAGACTTTTACTTCCTGCAGTCATCCACCCAGCCTTTCAAGTCGCAGGTAGATTTTGAAACACAGTTTCCACTTAATCCCAAAAGTATAACAGTAATCAAAGATGGAGGGTGCTCTGGCTCCCTTGGTAAAGACAGAGAATAGGAACTCACTCGGCTTAATACACCACTGCTACCATGTTAGAAAGGCACATGCTGGCCAGGAGTGGTGGCGCACGCCTTTAATCCCAGCACTTGGGAGGCAGAGGCAGGCGGATTTCTGAGTTCGAGGCCAGCCTGGTCTACAGAGTGAGTGCCAGGACAGCCAAGGCTGCACAGAGAAACCCTGTCTCGAAAAACAAAACAAAACAAAAAAAAAAAAAAAAAAAAAAGGCATGTGCTTTCTGTGCTCCTTGGCTATATTCATTCTCTCTCTCTCTTCCTTCTTCTTCTTTTTTTTTTTCTTTCAATATAGGGTTTCTCCTTGCAGCCCTGGCTGTCCTGAAAAATCTGTAGACCAGGTAGGCTGGCCTCAAACTCATAGAGATCCACCAGCCCCTGCCTCTACAAGAGTGCTAGGATTAAGGGTGTGTGGCAACCATCGCTGGCTTTCCTTGGCTATTATCAGGCACACTACTTTTTATTTTTTTTGTAAAATGACTGTCCATGTATCTTTTTATGTTCTGCATATGACACGTCTTGCTTTTCAGAAAGACAACAGCCTGTATTACACTTTATTTTGTGTGCACACGTGTGCATATGCGCCGCAGTGGAAGTCATAGGATAACTGCAGAAGTTGGATTCCTTCTTCCACTGTGTGGGGCACTGAGGACCGATCTCAGGTGGCTAGCCTTGCTGGAAAGTACACTTCTGAGCCGTTTCGTCGACCCTATTTCTCTTTCCTTTCCTTTCCTTTCCTTTCCTTTCCTTTCCTTTCCTTTCCTTTCCTTTCCTTTCCTTTCCTTTCCTTTCTTCTTCTCTTTCTCTTTCTCTCTCTCTCTCTCTCTCTCTTTTTTTTTTTTGTCTAGATAGGGTTTCTCTGTGTATCCCTGGCTGTCCTGTAACTCACTCTATAGACCAGGCTGGTACCTTTGTATGCTCCTAATATTTTGTCCCATTCCGGTTTCTTTCCCACTCTCCATGCTGTCTTTATCACTTGACAGAGAAGTATACAATTTCAGTCTACTTCAACCTATCATCATCAGCCTTTCCCATTGAATGCAAGCTGCTGGTCCCACTTATGATTGCTTTTCCCAATCTTAATGTCATAAAAGGTATCTTTCAATAGTCTAGAATCTTTATTGTTTTATTTCTGTGACCTCACCAGAACTGACTGAGTGTGGTTTGAGGTGGAGGCTGTGACCAGAGAGACAAGGGTGTGTAACCCAAGATGTCTTTCCTGTGCTTTCCTTAATGTTCTGTGCTCTATGCCATTACCCATCTCCTTGCCTGTTCCTGCCCTAATGCTGCACCGTCTCAATTCCTATAGACGTACAGTAATTCTCAGGCTGGACTGAGTCATTTCCCCTAATGCTCGAATGTACCATCATCCTACCATAACGGCTTGCTTTTTTGCTGCCACACTATCTGGGGAGCCTTGCGTGTCCCTTATGCAGAGATAAGACCTAACACCCTTTTCTTGTCATCGATGAATTCCCTATGTTATGAACTCCTCTGGTTCCTACTCGGAACACTGACAGCCAAACTGTCAAGCTGCCCTCCTAGCTTCTACTTTAAAACACAAATCGTGACTCTGACCACTGCCGCCACCTGGGGCCTTGTTACCTACCATTCGCTTGACTAGTTCACCGAATGAGCCTATTGAAGCTCCTCCTTTGTCCCCAGTCTGCCCTCCACAGCCCAGAGATCTTTTAAAACACAAGATCCGATCTGCCCTCCACAGCCCAGAGATCTTTTAAAACACAAGATCCGACCGGGCCACTTGCCCCTCTCTTCTCAAAACCCCCACGTGCTCAGTGAAAGTCCCCAAGCTTTCAACAATGGCCTTTGCCACTGGTGACACCATTGCTCTGTTAAAGCCACATGCAACCCCACAGCTGTCTCAGGAAGCCTTGGGGCTTGCCCTTGGTAGGCAGCTTCACTGGAACTCTCTTCAGGCTAAGTGGAGCTTCGCAGCCAAGGCCCCCACTGCCTGCAAGTCTTTGTTCAAAGTCAGCCTCTCACTTCCTTTGCTATCCGAGATTGGAAATAAGTCATTCCACGGCTAGACCAAAGAAAAACACAATCCAGACAGTGTTTTATCTTTTGACAGAAGTACATCCGGGAAGAAGTACCCACAGTAACTATTCAATAGTTCACACATCCACTTCTTTCCAATAGCTGATTCGTGTCCTCCTGTTTGCAAAAATAAGACAGCTGGAGAAATTAATCTAAGGCACGCTAAATACAACACAATGACAGAGGAGAGCCCTTTGCTGACCAGAGATCAGCTGTTTTTTTTTTTTTTTTTTTTTGGTTTTTCGAGACAGGGTTTCTCTGTATAGCCCTGGCTGTCCTGGAACTCACTTTGTAGACCAGGCTGGCCTCGAACTCAGAAATTCGCCTGCCTCCGCCTCCCGAGTGCTGGGATTAAAGGCGTGCGCCACCACGCCCGGCTAGCTGTTTTCTTTTTAATGTGTGGAGAAGAACTATGTAAGTTCAGAGGCTGTTACTTCAATGAATTAATCTCTAACTGAAACTTACACAAGTGGAGGAGGGGTCTCAAGGTGTTGGGGTATGTTTCCAGTAGCAGTTTTAGCAAATGCCACTCTTAAAATGTACTATATAATACACCGTCCACACTGTAGAATATATGCAGTGTACTTGTGAATCATAAAGACTCAATAAAACACATGAGCCCCAGTCCCCACGACAGGGTTTCTCTGTGTAGCCCTGGCTGTTCTGGAGTTTGCTCTGTAGACCAGGGGCTGGGAACTTGGAGATCCACCTGCCTCTGCTTCCTAAGTACTGGGGTTAAAAGCCCCCCCCCCCATTTCTTTCTTTCTTAAGGAAGATGACTTTTAAAGACAGAGGTTCAAAGACTCTGTGCTTTGGGAAGCTTTTCTTACCCCTTCTAGGTGAGAAACCCTTTCCCCACACCACCATAACACCTTGTTCCTACTTGTTCACACACACACACACACACACACACACACACACCAGTTACACAGAAATAGGACTGGGGGATAAGCACCCACTCCCAGTGTGTCTTAGTCAGGGTTTCTATTCCTGCACAACATCATGACCAAGAAGCAAGTTGGGGAGGAAAGGGTTTATTCAGCTTACACTTCCATGCTGCTGTTCATCACCAAAGGAAGTCAGGACTGGAACTCAGACAGGTCAGGGAGCAGGAGCTGATACAGAGGCCATGGAGGGATGTTCTTTACTGGCTTGCCTCCCTTGGCTTGCTCAGCCTACTCTCTTATAGAACCCAAGACTACCAGCCCAGGGATGGTCCCACCCACAAGGGGCCTTTCCCCCTTGATCACTAATTGAGAAATGCCTTACAGTTGGATCTCATGGAGGCATTTCCTCAACTGAAGCTCCTTTCTCTGTGATAACTCCAGCTGTGTCAAGTTGACATAAAAATAGCCAGTACACAGTGTGATTTGCTGAAAGTAGCGTCAGGACAGACTCCCTGTGCTATTTGTCACTCAGAAAGCAGTTAAGACTTAACTGCTGTATCTGGAATCTTTGCGTCAACACACCTAAAAGTTTCTCACTATCACAGGTTTTGGATCGATGGCCATCTCTCGGATTCATTGTCAGTTTGTGCAGAGAGTCTACATGTAACTTCTGTGAAGTGCCTTTGCTTCAGTTAATCCTTTCCACAGAACGCTTCCTTCCCTTCTGCGTTTCTAGCCAAAGAGACCTTTTCCTGGATTAGTTTCCATAACAACACATTGAACCCCATTTTAAATACCATATAGCTTTTCTTTTCTTTCTTTTTCCTTCCTTTCTCCCTTCCTTCCTTTCTTTCCTTTTTTTTTTTTTTTTTTTTTTTTTGTTTTTTTTTCGAGACAGGGTTTCTCTGTGTAGCCCTGGCTGTCCTGGAACTCACTCTGTAGACCAGGCTGGCCTCGAACTCAGAAATCCACCTGCCTCTGCCTCCCAAGTGCTGGGATTAAAGGCGTGTGCCACCACTGCTCAGTCCATATAGCTTTTCTTAGATTTTAGGGGAAGGACAAGCAAGAGAACTTGGACACACACATACACACTCCAGCTACACAGAAATAGGACTGGGGGATAAGCACCCACTCCCAGTGTGATTTGCTGAAAGTAGTGTCAGGACAGACTACCTGTGCTATCTATCACTCAGAAAACTCACAGCTTGTGAGGACATCCCAAGTAATGGAGCCCTTTAAGAGTTGACTTCTTTAGAGATCTATTTTTAAAGCTCTGTGTGTGTGTGTGTGTGTGTGTGTGTGTGTGTGTGTGTGCAGGTACCTGTGAAACCCGGAAAGAGGTGTTGGGTTGCTTCGAGCTACGGTCAGCTATGAGTCACCACGTGGATACCGGGGACCAACCCTGGGTCTTCTGCAAGAGCAGCAAGTGCCCTTAACCACTCTGTCATCTCTCCAGAGCTGTAAGCTAGTTTTATATTGAGGACACTTTAACTAGCAGAAAGAATTTTGATACACTTACTATACAGATAAACAAGCCTCGGGCGCCATTCCCAGAAGCTTTACAAATGGCCCTTTTGAGACAGTATAGACTGCAGCAGGCAGCCAGGCAGCCACTGCACAAACATGAGGTTTTACTGCTTGCTGAGCTATGTTCTCATGCTGGTTGAAGACGTGATATCCATTTTCAGGTTCAAATTCATGCTGTAATAAACTCCAGATATTCCATTTCCCATATTCGTCGCTTCTAAATACTTTTACAGTTAATACTAAAAAAAAAAAACACCAAGCTTCGTCTGAGAGGCGATCACTTCCTTTTAAACATTTAAAAATGATATGTGTATGTGTGTGTCCATCCATGTGCGTGCACATGTGTCCGTGCATGTGCACATATACGCTTTATATGTGTGCAGGTTAAAGGTGTCTGTTTTCTCCTTCTAGGGTGTGGATCCTAGAAATGGGGGTTGACCTCAGACCCTCCGGCTTGGTGGTAAGCATGGCCACCTGCTGAGTCACCTCGAAGGCCCGGGGAGGGGGGGAGGGGGGGCTGACTTCTTTACAGACCACTGACTGCTTCTTAGTAAACTTCAGAGATCTTTTTTAAGGGCTCAGATGGCATGCTTTAATATCACTGCATAGCCAAACCAACACCACTGTACCATTTTTACTTCTCTGTTTTAAAATGGTGGTCTTTGGCAGCTCACTCCAATGACAGTTTCTAACAAAATCCAGCAGAAGAGTTTGAAAGTATGACTGTGTTCCAGTCACAGAGGAGCCCCTGGAAACAGGGACACCCAGCTCATCCTAGGTCCATTCAATCAGATTCTTTGGGAATGGAGTCTGAGAAAACTTTTATCTCTATTTTTTGTTTTTGTGTGTGTGTGTGTTTTTTTTTTTTCCCGAGACAAGTTTTCTCTGCATAGCCCTGGCTGTCCTGGAACTCTGTAGACCAGGCTGGCCTCGAACTCAGAAATCCGCCTGTCTCTGCCTCCCAAGTGCTGGCATTAAGGGCGTGCCCCACCACACCCGGGGTGTCCGTCTCTCTCTCTCTCTTTTTAAAAAAACCAAGCTTCCAATAAGCTATAGTACTCCTGAGCTCCAAGGATGTACCATCTTCTTTGTGACAGGGTCTCATTAGGTTGCCCAGGCTGGTTTGAAACACAAGGGCTCAGTTGAGCCTCTGACCTTGACATCCAGGGGGACAGGTGTCACCGCCCAGGCCCTGTTCTATTTTAATGAGGCAGGCACTCAGTGTCTGTAGGAAAGTGTCTGTGATGCTAATGAGGGATTCAACATCCAAGTGAAAATGGATTCTGCCAGCTCTAGGAGGCAGAGGCAGAGAGACAGAGGCAGTCAGATCTCTGGGAGTCTGAGGCTAGCCTTAGAGAGATCTTGTCTCAAAAACAAACAACAGAAACAACAACAACAAAATCAAAATTGGATACCCTCCCTTAGGAACACTGCAACCCCAGAAATAACTTAAGAGACATTTTAGGAGGTCAAGGCCACCATCTGACCAACGGAATTTCTCAAATTAAGTAATGTTAGAATTGCTTTTCTGGCCCCAACCTGTAATGTTAAACCATGCATCTTACAGGATTCGTTTTTATCTTTCTTTTTTTCGAGGCAGGGTTTCTCTGTGTAGCCCTGGCTATCCTGGAACTCACTCTGTAGACTAGGCTGGCCTCAAACTCAGAAATTCGCCTGCCTCTGCCTCCCAAGTGCTGGGATTAAAGGCGTACGCCACCACACCCAGCTGGATTCGTTTTTTAAGATGTTGAACAAAGCTAGGCAATCTTTTAAGATAGGGTCTCATGCACTTTAGGAAGTCCTGAAATTGATTCTCCTGTCTCCGACTCCAAAATATCAGAAGTACTGGACGTGTGACCAGGTCCCAGTTCAAGGTTGGAAACTCTTGTTTCTTTACCATAAAGTTTTAGACCTGGTATCCTGGATTAAAATGTTAGCAAAACATGAAGACTGAAAAACCATAGCAAAGCAAGAATCTGTTGAGCTCTACAGGGAATCTAGGCCATCCACAGCCCATATGGAGGTAATACTCTCCAAGCTGAAAAATCTACATTGGCAAAGCCTTTTTACTTTGGAGTGACTGAGGCGGTTACTGGGATGGGGGTGGGGCGGGCCTGCGGGAAGGGGGTGTAGAGGTGACTTTCAAAATTCTAATCCAGTGTCTTAAAATTACAAATCTTTACACACAGAGCTGCACATTTACAAGCCGATGTCTCATATCCGGTTCTGGTTCCTCTGGCGCTGCTCTGTGTACGTGTCATTTAGTGACCAAGTGAGCACAGCAGAGAGAATGAACAAGAGCCAGTGACTAGGCTAACAAGCCAAGTAAATCCTGGCCACCGGAGAGTGACAGATGTCCTAGCCAGAGAGCTCCTACAGCAGTGACCCTGGGGACAGTACACACCTCTCCACACCACGTTTCCCTTCTGCATACAAAAGGAGCTCAGGGTGGTCGAGGATTACCACACACCAGGGTTCCAATCTGGTTCAGAGGATCTCTTCCCCTGATAGTTCAGAGCCATCCAGGGCCCAAGGCTAAAGCTTCCACTTCTAACCCTGAGGCACTGCTCTAAAACAGATGTGCGAGGTGAGTTCTTTCCTTCTCCCCTCCCCCTCCCTCCCCTTGTCTTTTACTTGGCTTGCAGAGACAGGGACTGAACCCAGGACTTCATGCATGCAAGAGAACTCTTAACACTGAGACATATCTCTAACTCAAACTAAAGTACTTTTATGGAAGTACTGGGTAGTCTCAAGCACTGTAAGGCTTTGGACTAGTCAACCACTCAAACAGATGATAGCATTTAAAACTCAAAGCACAGGGCTGGAGAGATGGCTCAGCAGTTAAGAGCACTGACTGGGGGGCTGGTGAGATGGCTCAGTGGGTAAGGGCACCCGACTGCTCTTCCGAAGGTCCAGAGTTCAAATCCCAGCAACCACATGGTGGCTCACAACCATCCGTAACGAGATCTGGCGCCCTCTTCTGGAGTGTCTGAAGACAACTACAGTATACATATAATAAAAATAAATAAATAAATAAATAAATCTTTAAAAAAAAAAAAAAAAGCCGGGCGTGGTGGCGCACGCCTTTAATCCCAGCACTCGGGAGGCAGAGGCAGGCGGATTTCTGAGTTCGAGGCCAGCCTGGTCTACAAAGTGAGTACAAAGTGAGTTCCAGGACAGCCAGGGCTATACAGAGAAACCCTGTCTCGAAAAACCAAAAAAAAAAAAAAAAAAAAAAAAGAGCACTGACTGCTCTTCCAGAAGTCCTGAGTTCAATTCCCAGCAACCACATGGTGTCTCACAACCATCTGTAATGGGATCCAATGTCCTCTTCTGGTGTGTCTGAAGAGAGTGACAGTGTACTCGCATACATAAAATAAATAAATATTAAAAAAAAAAAAACCCTACAAAGCACAGCCATTGAATGAAGAACATTAGTCTGCACTTCAGATGTCACTTTGTCTCTTAGGGTTGGTCACATTGATTCACATGGTTTTAAATACTGAATTACTTGTTTTATAGTATATGTAATATATCAGATAGATATATTATCTAATATAGATGATTTTCCTATCAGATAGATAAGAAAGCACTGCCTGGAGCTGGAGAAACATCGCAGTGGCTAAAGCACGTGCAGGAAAGAATGAGAGCTTAAGTGTGGAGCCCCAGAGCCCAGATAAAAGTGGGGTGCAGTAGCCCAGGCTTGTCATCCCCACACAGGCACAGTGAGAGAGGAGACAAGATACTGAAACACAAGAAGCCCCAAGATCTGTGAGGCTGGTGTACCCAGAGAACAGCGAGGACCAAAAGCCACAGATGTCCTCTACCCTCCTCACCAACGCCGAGACATGCACATGCCTCCTCCCCAATATTTAAGAAGGTTAAAGAGAAAGAGAAAAAGAAAACAGCTCTCATCTGACAAAGAAGGGAAGTAAGGAGAACGTGTAACTAGCTGGCTGTGCATCCCCTTCTAGAACCTCAAAAGCTCTTCACATAAATCTGCACTTGGACTTCCTTCGCTGGACTTACACCAGCTTTGAGGAAAAAGGACAAAAGACAGCCTGCCTGTCATTTTCTCAAAGGTTCTGGCCTTCTGTTCCAAGACTGGACTCGTCATGACAGGTGCGGCCCCTTCCCTGCCTCCATCTGTGGCCTGGCATCGCAATAGCACCGGCCCCTATACTAGCAAGAACATATGGGCTGGGAGGGGACCAGCCTCTCTTTCCTGTGGTATCTGCCTCCTGCTTGTCTCAGCTTGCCCCTTTAGTTACTGTAGGTAGCAGCGCCTAACCCTCTCCAATTGTTAATCACATCTCCAATGTAAGGGAAGGATAGGGGACACACACACTCATGTCAAATAGATGATAAAGTGAATTCTATCAATCTCTCAAGCTTAGGAGCAGGATGCCCTAACACCAATCGCTATACCCTTTCTACCTTTGGAGCTAACTCGTATCCTATGCTGGATTGGACTTTTTTCAAAAACTGACAGGCCACATATGTGCAGTTTAACTATGTGGAGGCATTTAAAGATGTTGTCATGTGATACACAGTCATAGCTGGCTTGCTTTTCGCATAGCACTGTAGTTCTCTGAATACCTCACACCCCGACCCCCAAACATACAGCCATGATCAGGATTATATTCAGATTTACAGTCGGCTCAACCATTCTGTACATACCAGTGCTACACACACACACACACACACACACACACTGAGTCTTCCCTAAGCAACTCACCCATGGCTCTCCAGAGGAAGCATACAAGCAGTACAGTCAAGATCTTCCCTGGGGTTCTTCCTTGCCTCCTGAGCTCACAGAGGACCACACACTGTTTTCATGAGGCTGGCAGTTAATGGTGAACAATTTTAGAGGTGATAAAATTGTCCTTTATGGGCTGTCAAGTTGACTCAGTGGGAAAAAGCACCTACCTGTGCAAGCAAGCCAGCCCGATGACCTGCGTTTGATCCCTGGTACCCACATAAAAAGCTAGGCGTGTCATGGTGGCTCATGGCTAGCTGTAACTCCAGTTACAGGGAATCGGATACCATCTTTTGGTGTGAACGGGCTCTAGGCATGCACATGGTAAATGGGCATACATGCAGGCAAGGCACCCGTATACACTGAAAATAAAATAAGCAAATTGGATGTGGTGATGGTCATCTGAGACTCTAGCATGCCTACATCAAGATGGGAGATGGGACCAGGACTGCCTGGAAGTTCTCAGAGGAGCAGCTAGCCTGCAGTTCAGAGTGCAGAGCACTGACACGAGGACCCTGTATCAACAAGGTGAGTGGTGAGAACACATACACTTGGGTCCTTTACAGCTTTCCCCCACATACTGTCAGTTCTAGTTTTGTGATTCACAGAGCAGAAAATCAGTACCCCTGTGGGGCAGCGGACCCTACCAGGAAACTTGGTAAGGTAGAAAGGGTTCAGAAACCCTGGCACCCACCTGAGCACAGTAGGAGTAGCCCTACTCTCCTGCAGAAGGCCCCTCCTAGTTCACCACCCTCCTAGTTCACCACCTAGACATCCACACTCTGAGGTAAGTTGGAGATCTCCTGGTCCCAGTCTGTGGGACACCTATGTTCCCAACTCCCCGGTTTCCAGCAGAGTTTGGACTCCCCGGAGCTTGGGAACCTCTGACTCTTTGGCTTCAGCCTGCCTTGTTTCTCATCTGGGCTGAGATCCCCATCCCAGGCTACATCCTCCCACCCGCTGAGCAATGCATAGGAGTTTTCTGCAAGCCCAGCACCCGATGGTGGCACAGGCTATGTGCAGTCTAGAATTATGTGGTTTTTGTCAGCCCGGAGCAGAGTTAACACACCCAGTGGAGAGGCGATAGGCAGAACCACATACCCCTTCTCCCACAGAGTCATATTAAGAAAGCTATTTTTTTAATAATCCAGTCCCTGAGGTTGTTCTTGGGCCTCTGTCTGTATCCCCTCTGCATGCTTGAAGGTTGTTGTGTATTGTTAGGTATGCTGCAGGCCAAAGCACTACTTTAGAAAGTAACCATATCTGGAGACACGGTGTTGACAGGGATAGTCAAGTTAAAAGGAAGGCAACAGAGCAGGCAGTAATCCCGCAGCCATTGCCCATCTATGTGAAGATGAAGGGAGGGACCAGAAGATGATAACACCAGAGGCGGCTAGCAAACCACCAGGAAGCAGAGAGGCTCCAAAGATTCCTGCTCAGTCCTGAGGACCCTGACTTCTTGTTACCTTGATCTCAGACTTCTGAAGTGACCTCATTTGTGGTTTTCTGATCTATCAGTGCCAGCAGGCCATAGTTCCCAGAAAAGTGACGTGCTAAGAGGTTCATAAAGCTGTCCATGGCAGAATGATTGATTTTACTTATGTGTACACAGAGTTATTTCCTAAGACTGGCACATCATTACTTGAAAACATCACCACACATTCTGCATGAGGACATCTGAACACCTCGTGACATGACATACTGGCCAGTACAAACATATGTCAACATCCTCCCTAGGACTTTCACTTATGATCTCCTTGCTAGTTCTGCCTTGGTCACGCTGCTGACTCTGGTAACTGTGGCGCTGGTGACATAATGGTAACCTTTGGCTTCATATTTCTACTCCATAGAAGTCCAAATCAGAATGTGTCTGTTTAGCCTCATAAGCTTGAATACTTGGCCCCTTGCTGGTGGAACTGTTTGGGAAGGACTATGGGGTGTTGCCTGGTTGGAGGAGGTGTGTCTTGGGTACCTTATAAGCAGCCTGTCATCCCCGGTGCACTGCCTCCTCCTTAAGGTTAGAGACAGGAACTCTCAGCTGTTCCTGCTACAGTGCCTCTGCTCAACCCTCATGGACTCTAACCCC
Source organism: Mus caroli (assembly GCF_978045245.1). NCBI lineage: Eukaryota > Metazoa > Chordata > Mammalia > Rodentia > Muridae > Mus > Mus caroli. Next base: position 65,337,882 of record NW_028227264.1, read on the forward strand.
CTGGAACCATCAACGTGACTAAATGCTCTCCTTTATAAACTGCCTGGGCCACAGCATCTTGTCTCAGCAATAGAAAAGTAACTAGTACAAAGTCCTAATATCTTTTTGTCTGTATGGTGCTGGGGATTGGACCCAACAGCCCAGACCTGTCAGGCATATGATTGACTGTTTCCAGTTCTGGTGGCTGACAACTGCAATCCCAGCGTTCAAGAGGCTGAGGCATGAAAATTTTGAGTTCAAGGCCAGACTGAGCTACAGAGGAAGGCCCTGTCTTAAATAAATACATTCCCCAAAGCCAAACAACAACATACAAAATACAAAGTGGAGAGCCCCTCCTCCAAGCTGCCCTCCAGCCTCACACAACTTCAAAGCTCTGCTGTGTCATGTAGAAACTCAGAAAATATGGTACAATACTGGGAATAGTGTAAGGCGATTTCTTAAATAATTCAGTAGTTTTATTACTCCTGAAAACATCTCTATATGGCATAAAGAAAAAGAAAGACAGCTTGGTTAGCGATCATGTTTTCCACAGAGCATTTAGAGAAAAGTCTATCCTAGTGAATTTCCTAACATCATTACAAGAATTCCAATGTCTCCCATAAGGGCACACGGAACAGCAAACAGAAAACAAGCCTGCCAGTTTTAGACGGATGTGCTAGGCAGGTGACTGTATTTGCTAAGAGATTATTTCTATAAGACTTTCTGTAACAAGGGAATGTATTCTCTCTCTCCCTCTCTCTCTTTTTTTCCTGAGACAGGGTTTCTCTGTGTAGCCCTGGCTTTCCTGGAACTTACTCTGTAAACCAGGCTGGCCTTAAGCTCACAGAGATCCACCTGCCTCTACCTACTGAGTGCAGGGATTAAATGTGTGTGCCACCACTGCCTGGCAAAATTCTGTTTGGCTATCTAGACTGAGTAAGTGAATTTTGAAATTTACTTAATTATTTACATCCTAGTACCCACATGTGACCACACTGGCCATCATAGCTTCCGGGTTCCTTCCTTCCCTTTGCATGGAGCCTGGGGCCTCTCAGCTAGTAGCAATTCTGTATATGAGGTGAAACAGGCAGGGCAGCATCTGGAGGCATCTGGGGCTCTTAGAGCCAATGAAATGGGGTATGATGTCTTGGTTCTCATGAGCAGAGACCAAGAGTTCTGCTAAATACCCCACAATGCACAGCGCCCTCAGAACAAGGAAGTACTTAATCTAAAACATCAATAGTATCGAGTGTAAGAAAACCTGGCATAGGGCTGGAGTGTCAGCTCAGCCCATGAGAGCACTTGCTGCTCTTACATAGGACTCAGGTTGGGTTTCTAGCATCCACACGCCACAACTTCTGGCCTCTGTAGGTGCCAGGTTACTCACACAGCACACAAACATATATGCAGGCATGTGCGCGCATGCATACACACACACACACAATTGAAGTCATATGTTAAAGAAAACATACGAAAAGGAACTTTTAAACTTTAAGCTAGGTGTGGAAGCTCATTCTTATGATCTCAGTTCAGGAGGCTGAGGCAGGAGGATTGCCGTGAGTGTTGGGGTACATAGTCGATGGTTACATAGTATAGTAGAGTGACACTTTGTGGTCTACTCCTTAGTTATCTTGATTGCTAACCAACAATGCCATCCCAACTGCCACATTTTCCCTGTCTGTAAGACCTGGGTGAGCATTCTGTCTTCCCCGACTTTCAGTCATGGTGGTCTGTGCAAATATAATAGCATGAGTGAGTGTTAAATATATTTCACTAGTTATAGATAAGTAGGCAAAGAACTTCACAGTCAGTTAATATGGTAGATAAGAAGATTTTTATAATGGTTTTGTTGAGCAATTTTGATTATTTATCTATTTACCCGAAAAAAATATAGAAGAGTAGTCTAGTACAAATGTGTAATCTAGGATCCAAAAAAAAAAGGCTTGTTATCTGCACTAATCTCTCCTCACCTGCTTATGCTCATTTTAAAGTATTTGAATTACTAAATATATGTTATTATCATTTAAAGATTTACTTATTTATGCATATGAATGCTCTCCTCATGCACACCCAGAAAAGGACAACAGATCCCATTACAGATGGCTGTGAGCCACCATGTGGTTGCTGGGAATTGAACTCAGGACCTCTGCAAGAGCAGAGGTTGCTGGAGAGTTGCTGGAGAAAGTCTGAGGTGACGGTGACAACTGTAGCAAGGGCTGCTGATATAGGAGATGAAGACCAAGCAAAAGGACATCACCACTGGAGGGAAACAGCAGCATCAGTGGGAGGGGAAGGGAAGCCTAAGCGATGGCGTTTGGGAGCATCCCACAGGAGTCAGAGTGGATACAGCCCACACAGTTTATTTATTCTCTTGCAGTATTCTTTTTTTTTTTTTTTTTTTTTTTGAGACAGGGTTCCTCTGTGTAGCCCTGGCTGTCCTGGAACTCACTTTGTAGACCAGGCTGGCCTCGAACTCAGAAATCCGCCTGCCTCTGCCTCCTGAGTGCTGGGATTAAAGGCGTGCGCCACCACGCCCGGCTCGTCTTGCAGTATTCTTAAGACAGTTATTTTAAAAATAATCTTATTATTTTATGTGTATGGTGCTTTGACTTTATGCATGTGTGCAAACCAAGTGCATGCTTGCTTGGTACCTGAGATCATAAGAGACGTCAGATCCCCTGAGACTGGAGTTACAGACTTGTGGGTGCTGGTCCTCAGTAACAGCAACAAGTGCTCCTAACCTCAGAGATGTCGCCATCCCTTCCTCTGAGGTATTCTTAGGTGAGAGAGGGAGAGAACTAACTGAAGAGTTGAGCAAAGTATTTAGCAAGATAAAGGAGTGAGAAAAAATAGCACGTAAGTATGCTTACAAGGAGAACCCGGCAGATGGGTAAAACAGAACATGAATTGTATGGCCAGGCAGTGGTGGCTCACACCTTTAATCTCAGCACTTGGGAGGCAGAGGCAGGCGGATTTCTGAGTTTGAGGCCAGCCTGGTCTACAGAGTGAGTTCCAGGATAGTCATGACTGCACAGAGAAACCCTGTCTCGAAAAACAGAAGGAGGGGGAGGAGGAGGAGGAGGAAGAGGAGAGAGAGGAAGAAGAAGGAGGGGGAGGAGGAAGAGGAAAGAAAGAAAGAAGAATATGCTGGAAAGAGGGGACATTGCTAGAGCATTGTTTCAATCTCCAAAAATATGTCTAGGTTGGCCTGTGGGCATGTCTGGTGGGGGGCAATATTCATAATTGTTACCTGATGTAAGAAGACCCAGTCCATTGTGGGTGTCACCATTCCCTAGGTCCAGCACCTTATAAGAGAGGAGAAAGCCAGAAGAAAGCAAGGAAAGATCACCGCCAAGTGTGCATGTGAAGCTTTAACTCCCCTGCAATGATGGACTGTCACCTGGAATTGTGAGTCAAAATACACTCTTCCTTCCTCTGTTGCTTTTTCTCAGGGTGCCCGTCACAGCCATAGAAATGAAACTAGAACAAACAGTTGAAGAAAGCAGGAGAAAGTTTTTACTACTACTACTACTGCCAGATGATATCATTATGGCAAAACAGAGATGAAAACATGTTAGTTATATAGAAGGAAATAGAGAACTCTCCATAATTCAATTGTGTATGAGAGGAACATAGTTACCAAACATCTGGATTTACATGAAGTTAAGAAAGAAAGAAAGGAAGAAAGAAAGAAGGAAAGAAAGAAAGAGAGAAAGAAAGTCAATATGTGTAAGAGCTGGGGATACAGTTCAGTGGTAGAACACTTGACTAGTGTGTACAAGGTCCTAAGTTTGAGCTCTAGTAACACCCACATCACCAAGAACAAAGCAAAACAAATGGAAATGTTATTATAGGGTGGGGGAGATGGCTCAGTGGGTAAAGTGCTTGCTATGCAAGCTTGAGGACCTGAGTTCAGATCCCCAGCAGTCCTGTAAGAAACCTGGGCATGGCAGATGCCCCTGTCACTCTAGTGCGTGGGAGGAGAGACAGGAGCATGGATCCCAGAGAAATCAGCTAGCCAACTGATGAGTTCCAGGCTCAGAGAGATCCCAGGTCTCAAATCATAAAGTGGAAAGTAACAGAGGAAGACACATGACATTGACCTCTGGCTCCATGTGCGCCTATATGTGCACACATACCTATCCATCACACACATCACTAGAACTATGAACCATATAACAAAAAACCGACATCCATGAGAGACGTAAAATAAGCTTAAAACATATTTCTATCCAATGTTAAATAGTCCGAGATTCCTTATCCAGTAAGGGACTCAGAGAAGACAAACAAGAAACACACAGAAGTGATCAAAGCACACACAGATTGTTTAAATAGTGAGATAATTAATAAGTAAATATTAGGGCAATTATTCAACCTCGATAATAAGATATGAAATACAAAAGAAAAAAGACCTATCATACATTACTAGGAAACAAAACACCAGTATAAGACTGTCAGGTTGCTTATTTATTTATTTATTTATTTATTTATTTGTTTATGTTTTCCAAGACAAGGTTTCTCTGTGTAGCTGTGGGTGTCACTCTGACCAGGCTAGCTTTGAACTCACAAGGAGGCCTCTACCTCTTGAGTGCTGGGATTAAAGGCATATGCCGCTACTGTCAGGCTGCCAGGCTGCATCTTGATAAAGTTTTTGTGCTTTGTTGATGTAACAGAAGACATGAATAACTTTTTGGTAAATAATTTTGCAGTTTTAGGCCAAGGATAAAGTTTCACTCAGAAATATTCCTCATGTACTTCTCCTAAGGAATTCCTCAAGGCAAGTGTGTGAAGGATGCTGTGGTGGTTTGAATATGCTTGGCCCAAAGCCGGGCGTGGTGGCGCACGCCTTTAATCCCAGCACTCGGGAGGCAGAGGCAGGCGGATTTCTGAGTTCGAGGCCAGCCTGGTCTACAAAGTGAGTTCCAGGACAGCCAGGGCTACACAGAGAAACCCTGTCTCGAAAAACCAAAAAAAAAAAAAAAAAAAGAATATGCTTGGCCCAGAGAGTCACACTTTTAGGAGGTGTGACCTTGTTGGAAGAAGTGTGTTTCTGTGAGGTGGGATTTTTCTGAGATTTCCTTTGTCATTGATTCCTTTACCTTAGACTTAGTCTCAGGCAGACTCTTCAGACAAAGGCAAAAAGCAGCCACATTTTCCAGCAAAATACCACAGGAAGAACCTCTAGGTCAGAGGTCCAATCCATTATCACCAAGGCTGGATGCATGACAGCATGCAGGCAGGCATGGTGTATGTATGGGGAGCTGAGAGTTCTACATCTTGATCTGAAGGCCACAGAAGATGACTACCGGAAACTAGGAGGAGAGTCTCAGAGCCCACCCCCACAGCGACACACTCCCTCCAACAAGGCCACAACTACTAAGAGTGCTACTCCCTGCGTCAAGCACAATTCAAAGCACCACAGATGCCCACTGCAGAATTGCACCTGTATTAATTATAGCGTTCCTTATAAAATATTATGGTATACAACTTTTGTATGTATAACTTTGATATCTAAACACAGGCTCAGGGGGGACAAAAGAAAATGAAATATAGTCTAAAATTTTTTTTTTTTAATAACCTCCTGCCTGCTCTTTTTTTTTTTTTTTTTAAAGATTTATTTATTTATTATATGTAAGTACACTGTAGCTGTCTTCAGACACTCCAGAAGAGGGAGTCAGATCTTGTTACAGATGGTTGTGAGCCACCATGTGGTTGCTGGGATTTGAACTCTGGACCTTCGGAAGAGCAGTCGGGTGCTCTTACCCACTGAGCCATCTCACCAGCCCCCTAGTCTAAAATTTAATATGTAGGTTATTTGGCTAGTACGTGCTTCTTTGTTCTGAAAGCAGCTACTGGCACCTATGGAATAATTACTACCCACTAGATGCTGCATGTGGACATTATATACGAGAATGTGCCTTATCTTAGGGGGTGAGTCACAGTGGTAGAACTGATATTTAAAATCAGACAAGCTGGTTTGAGTTTTGATTTGTGTACAATGCTATAACACAGAAGCTACGAAAAGTTAGGGAAAGATGTGTGTGTGTGTGTGTGTGTGGTTTCCTCAATCTGTGAGTAGTGCCTTCAGAATACAGGCAGTGTATATGAATTTAGTATTATGAGGTATGCTCACGTTACCGTTCCTTAAAATTTGCTCACCTGGAGAACTGGTTCAGAGGTTAACAGCACTTACTTCTGCCCAGGACCCAGGTTTTGGTTCCAGGATTCAAATGGCAGCTCACAACTGCTTGTATCTCCTGTTTCATGGGATCTGACATTGCATTCTGACCTCTTTGGGTTTCTGCAGAAGCTTGGTACACATACATATACTCAGGCACACCCAGGTGCAGGCAGACACACCACACCACACCACACACACACACACACACACACACACACACACACAGACACATTCACACACAGAATCCATTAAAAACCACTCATTTATTGGTCTTGTAATGTTTAAGTAAGTTGATTTTGTGACAATCAATTTAAGATGAGGAGACTTTGCTTGCTTGTCAAGCCTAAGTCCCTATGCTCACCCAATCCCATGGTGGAAGGAACAAACTGACTCCCACAGGTTGTCCTCTGACACATTACCCCAAGGCCACCCCAAAACGATAAATTAAAAAAAAAAAAGGCAACTTAAGCTCAGGTGGGCTCAGTACAGTCAGAGGGGCTACACAGCTACTAAGTGGAGTCTAAGTCCGAGTCTAATGTATCGTTCTTGTCCTCTGAGTTGTACTTCACGGTCTGCAAAGAACTGTTCCTTAATCTTGGGAGTTCAGGTTTAGATAGGGTCCCTTGTCCTTTATGGTGCCTCCAAAGGCTCAGGCTGAGAAAACTGTCTGACCTTGTTTAGGCCCAGCTGGGCATTTCAGTAGGTTAAGAAGGAGATATACAAATTCTATTTCACAGTGCGGAGCATGTGCCTAGGTCTGTGTAGCTATTAGGACAGCTTTCACATTTAGAGACAACCCAAGCGCAGATGGAAACACACACACACACACACAGATGTTCTTTGACAAATGTGCTGGACCCGAAGTTCACTAAACACATTTCCAGACTCCTGATTAATACATGTTTTAATGACCTTTAAAAAAAAAAAGTCACATTTGCGTGCTTCCCCTTCACCCCAGACCGTCAATTCCACAGGCTGACGGAGCAGGAGCGCATCCTTCCTTCAGTACTGGACTCAGTGTTTCTGGGATTATAAAGTCTTCATAAAACAATGGCCTCTCTTTCTCTTCCTGCTTTTCTGGCTCTCACTCTGTAATCTACCCCAGCTCTGGTTTACACCAGTCCACCTATCAGAAATCTTTTCCTTCTTCCTCTTTGGCGGTCTAGATCGGGTTCATTCTTCAAGGTCTATTATGAGTGTAATCTCTTTTGCCTTCTTTGATGACGCTCCAACCACAGATAATTTCTTCCTTGTCGAACACTGGGTATTACACTAGGTATAACCCTCATAAGACCTGACATTCTGACCTGTACAGTAGCTATCTGTGGATGTGAAATGTGTGTCCCAGTAAGATCTCCTACGTGGTACTGACCTTTGTACTGGAGGTAACATAGCACTAGAAACATACGCCCTTTCACCAATTAAAAAAAAATTAAAATCTTATTTGATGAATGCAAACTCAAGGTGTTCCATAATTTTCCACCATTGAAAATGGTCTAAGAGATCAAAAGACAAACCCAGTTTCTTAATGGGGCTTTTAATTTGAGGGGCTAGGCCAAAATAGTTGAGGGACTTCTGGTAGGTTAAGAAAGTATGCCTGGATTATGTGGAAACCTGAAGACTGCCTTGGAAGAGGCAAAACATAATTTGAAGGCACCCGCGGCATAACTTTATTTATCTGTGGCTTTAAGATGAATACAAGAAGTTCAGAGGCTTTAAGGAACATTTTATGAAAGGGCAAATTTTGAATGCATTGCAAATTAGGTTACCTAGTTCACTTCCAAACGAAATAAAAGCAAGTTAAAAAAAATTTAGCTCCTTCTCCGTAGTGAAAATAATAATAATAATGCCCAAGTAATGTTATTTTCTCCCTTCAAATTATAAGCTCATCAGCGAGGCCTGTTAACCTCATATAAACATTTCATTAAGATACTCAGATGACACTACTGCTACATGAATAATGAATCCCCGTCCCCAGGCTTTACCTAATTTACGGCCCTTTATTTGGTGGCTTTGCTTTAGAGCGCACAGGGTAAGGTGAAAGATGGGAAGAGAACCGGTTTAACTTGTATTCAAATACCTTTGCAGATTAAACAACACATCTCAACTTTTCCCCCTCCTCTCCCCATCCGCAGATCTCGTTTGTATCACAATCAGTGAACTGAGGAGATGACCCGAACAAAGGGGACTGGCACCTGCGCCTTCTCCATTGCAAACATTTCTTCCCACCTACGGCCCTCCACGGTCAGCGTTTGGCCGACCTTTCTAGCGCAGCTCTTTCCCAGGTCACCTCGGGACCCCTGAGCAGGACTCTGCAGCCCGGGCTCAGACACCGATCTCTCCTCCTCCTACACGTGACCAAGCGGCGTGCGCCGCGGACAGACACCGCAACGCGGTAGACCTGGTGACAAAGGCTCGGGCGCATCCGGAGTCCCGCCGGCCTCCCGCGCTCAGCGTCGGCGGAGCCTGCGCAGGGCGGTGCCGCGCAGCGCGGGCCGCGGGAGCGGGAGCCGCAGCCGGGAGCGCGCCGCGGAGCCGAGCAGAGCCCGCCGCGCGCAGCGCCGGGCAGCGGAGGAGCCGAGGAGCGGAGCAGCGCCCGCCGCGTAGCCGAGGAGTGGAGGGGAGGCCGAGGAGAAGCCGAGCAGAGCCCGCCGCGCGCCGGGGAGCGGCTCCACGGAGCAGAACCCGCCGCCTGCCAGTCCGTTCGCCCGCGCCCTGCTGCTCCCAACGCCGCCGCCGCCCCGGAACCCCGCAGCGACTCGGACACGGGTGAGCAGGCCGCGGCCCGTGAGCTTGGCTCCGGCAACCGGGCCCCAAGCGTCTTCCCCGCCCGTACTTACACCACGGCTCGGGAGATCATCCAGGACACCATCTTTTCGGCCGCTGGGCCGCTGACCGCAGGCCGCGCGCTTCCCGCTCGCGCTCCCCGGGGCCGCGCTGGCGCCCTCGGGAGCCGGCCCGGTGTGTGCGCGCGGTGCCCGGAGCCGCCCGGAGCCCGGTCCCCCGCCCGTCCGCCCCCGCCCGCGGCCTCGCCGGCCCAGCCGGCCCCGCCCCTGCGCTCCGCTGATAGGCGGCGGCTCCGGGACCCCGGCGGGCGCTGCGCTCCACCGACCTGCGCGGTCACCTCGCTTCCCCGGGCCGGGGGACTCCGGGCGGGCGGTGAGAGCGCGTGGGAGCCGAGGCCGGGGGCGGGGGAAGCCGGGATTGTGAAGTGTCTGGCTAGGTGCGGCTCCGGTGCTCACCGGGGCTCGGCAGCCAGGGCCTACCACAGGCCTGGGTTGGCACGGCGAGGCTCGTGGTGCAATGCAGGGGCCAAGGGAGAGCGTCGGGGGTCACGTTTGGAGTGATGGGTTTGCAGGGATGGCGAGGCTGTTCTGGGCCCCTTGGGGCACCTTTTCCATCAGCGTCATCCAACTCCTGTCTGTCTTGCCTGCCACACAGCCTAAAACGTGGACCCAGGATTTCCGACCCGTGGTGCTGTTTACAAGTGTCCTTATTTTTTTTTTCCGTCACGCGCGCGCGCGTGTGTGTTACCTCTTAACACTGTCCAAAATTTTAAGCTGACCTTTAAGTTACTGTAGGTGTTTTTTTTTTTTTTTTTCTTGGTCCCCTGGTGGAAGCAATAGTAAAAGTTCTCTAAGCTAGAAAGAATAATGTCTGTAATGTGGTGCTTGGAGCCTTTAATTAAAGTCCTAGAAAATATGATGGCTCATTTTGGGACGTACTGTAATTTAATCTTTTTGTTCCCCAGTTTCCCCATAATAAAAAGAGGCTAATAATACTCTTGCTTGCCTCCTGCTTTTCAAGGATGATGTAAGGTATTGCTAATTAATGTGTTTAGGAAGGACTCGGATTTGCCTGGGATGGTATCAAGGGACAGGGATAGGTTACCATGAGTGCCTTGTAGTTCATGAGGCCTATAAATTAAGAAGAATTTTGGCCATGAAAGAAAGCAGCAGGGGAGGGATGGTGGTGATCTCTTGTGATCCCAGCACTTTGGAGGAGGTGGAGGCCTGCGGGGTTTCCTTCCACAGAACCAGGAAGAGAAGTCCTCAGCTGCTTTCTGCTCTTCCGCTCCTTTTTTTTTTGTTGTTTATTTACATTAAGAATGTGTGTTTTTATTTCAGGGGCTGCTGTGATTGCGTTTGTCCTGGTTTATTTAGTTTGACCATTGTTCAGCGTTACTGGGGAGATGTGCTTGCCCTCTAAGCAGCACTTTTTCTGGCACATACCTTCCTTGTCCTTTCATGTCCTTCCATGGGCAGAGCAGTCTTGTAATGTCTTTATTTACAGCCTTTCGTTCCTCATCCTTAACATACCTTTTCCCCTCCTCTCTTTCCTTAGCTAAGCTGTGTTTTCGTGCCCTTGACTGAATTGCATCATTTTCTTGGATGTTTTATTTTCCATTCTCTACCTTTCTGACCTCTTAAATCCCCCCCCCCAATTATGTACATTCCCTGCCCCCCACCCTCCCTCATAATTTATCCCTTAAGTTTCTGGACTCCTTTCACTCCTCGGCATTTAGTCTCTTCTGCCTGTTTTGCAGCGGTGCTGGCTCTTGTTATTGTTTGCAGGACACAGCCCCCTTGTTCCTATTTCAAAAAGCCACGGGTTGTAAACCACCTACCTACCCTGGGTTGCTACAGTGTTGTTGAGTCATCCTGCCGCCCCAGACAGCCCTGGAGTGTTGATTCTCCTTGGTACCATGGAAACGGGGGTTTAGAGAACTTAACTCTTTAGCCAGTGATCCCCATAGTTCATAGGTAATCGAGCTGAACTCCAGTCCTTTTGAGTCATACCTGAATTGGGTGTGAGTTGGTTAGTCCAGGGGGATTGCTCTCTAGGGGAAAATTAGCAAGCTTCTTTTCTTTGTGGTTGTGACTGGCATTAACCACTAGCAAGCAGGTGGGGATGGATCTGGGGATGCTACACTCTGTGCTGTGTGGGGGACATCCTGAACAAAGACTGTTCCTGTGTCCTTCCTGGCTTAGGAAGATCATGCTTGTCATTCCTGTAATTTTTGTCATCGCCAGAGCCTGACATTTCCACTTTATAAAGTCACAGTTTTAACCGTGACTGAAGTTTCTTGTCTCTGTCTCTGCACACTCCTGTTGTGTAAATGAGAAGGGAAGGTTGTGTTCACCACTTGATTAAGAGACATTTTTGATAGTTGTGTCACGTGGAGTCCTCAGCAGGTTTGCAGCGCAGTCACGTCCAGTTCCTAATCATTTTGTCCCAGCACCCATATGCTGACGGGCCTTTGTGTAACTTATTTTTATTTCCCCTTTCCACTTTACTGGTTTATCTAGATAGATGGATTTGTTTGGAGTTGCCTGTACAGGGGGTTTCTCGGTGCGTGTCAGCGTGTTAACCGGAGGGCCATGCGGAAACTGATACGGCTGAGAACTATTGACCTACATAAGAGGCAGTCAATCCTAGGAGGAGCCTCTTGTGGAAAGCGCCCAGCTTTTAGAGGTGGCTGCTTGCTGTTTGTTACTGGACCTCAGATACTTGAGATCTGCTAATTGATGGCTATTAGATATATGCTTCAGTGTGTAAGATGATGCTATAGCCTTATGTGAGAAAAGGGAATACGGTATCTTCTGCCCAGCAGTGTGAGTGTGTGTGCGCGCCAGCACGCGCGCGTGCGAGCGCAGTTGCCTGTGCTCCTTGCACCAAATGAAGGCCAGAGGGTGTCAGGCATATCCTATCCTCTGCTGCTCTGCCTTATTCCCTGGAAGTTGGGTTACTCTGACCTTGGAGAATTCATGTTTTCAGCTAGGCTGGTACCCTGCAAACCCAACTAACTCTCCCGACTCTGCCCCTCACCTCACGCACTGGGGTTATTATAAGAACAGGGGCTGGAGAGATGGCTCAGCAGTTAAGAGCACTGACTGCTCTTCCACAGGTCCTGAGTTCAAATCCCAGCCACCACATGGTGGCTCACAACCATCCGTAACGAGATCTGACACCCTCTTCTGGACTGTCTGAACACAGCTACAATATACTTACATATAATAAATAAATCTAAAAAAAAAAAAAGAACATGGATAACCAAGTCCAGTTTATGGGGCTGGGCAGTGATGTGGGTGGGGTGGGGTTGCTGGGGTTGGAACTCTGGCCTTCATGGTTGAGCGGCAATCACCTTTAACCACTGAGCCTACTCTGAGTAGCTTTTATAATGTGGCCTTACTTGGCATGCTTCCTCCCATTCCACATGGAAGCTAGGGAAATATTTAAAGCTTTGTTTGTTTGTTTATACATTTCATCAGTGTTTGTATGCTGTGTGTGCAGTGCATCCTTCCTGGTGCTGTGCCAGGACCACTGGATATTGAGCTCAGCCTTGGTGTGGGAAGCAGTGTAGGTAGGCTGGAGGACATTTTCTCTGGAGACCTCTTGCTCTTCCTCATAATGAGATGAATGGTGAGTCACTGTTAGTTTTGTTTTGAATGACTATGTTAATGGGTGGTGATCAAATGTAAAGGGCTTCAGGACTCATTTAAAAGTCTCACTCTCGATACCACTTCCTCCTTTAGTTGTCCTAGGAGATAGTGGAATGTACAGCTTTTTGCATGTTAAAGGAGCTCGCTTATTAGCAAATCAACAGAGAGTAGGAAAGTACCTGCGGCATGGAGAGCCTCCCCGGGTATAGAGCAGAATTACAGGGTAAGGAGATAGTATCACAAGTCTTGTAATTATTAATGAGTATGCTAATGAGACTGAATACTGGGTCACCTTCCCATTTCTAATAGGGAAGTATTTTTAAATAATTGAAAAGACTTTCATCTGTAAGGCTAAAATTACCAAATTACCTTAATAGTGACTTAGAGAGTAGTGGTAGAGAGAGAGGCTTGGGAGAAGAGACTTTCTCTATCTGCCCAGATGAACCCCTGCTCGCCTGCCTCTTTCAGCCATTCTCCTTTGGGTGTTCCGGTTACCGCAGAGGTAGAGTTTGGTATCCTGCGAGGGTTGAGTCATAAAGAGATGGTGAGCTGAAAAGTAGGGTAAGATTGCATTAGAATAGGCAGATTAGGTAGGGAATTACACCATCTTACCGGTATTGATCAGAGGCACCAATCAGCCTTGGGGAAAGCCAAATGTCTCTGGCTAGCTCTCATCTTTGGTGGCTAGCTCTCTAGCTCTTGGCAACTCGCCTGAGACTCGCCATTGTCTCAGGTCTTCTTCACATTTAGGAAGTAACCTCACCTGAAACCTGGATTGAGACCAAAGAGCTTGCTCCCTCTCTTCCTGGTTAAAAAAATGATACTCTGTCAAGCAGCACAGAGACTCTGAGGTGCGCTTGAAACACAGTAAATTGAACCACACTTCCTTATTTTGAACTACAGTTTGGTGAATTCAGAAAACTGGAGTTTGTGAGCTGATTCTCAGTCTCAGAAAGCTAAATGATAATTCTATCCCAGGACAACTTGCCTACCATTCGAACAGGAGAGTAAAGGTGTTTATTTGATGTTGCCCTGTGACTTGAAACACACCGAGTAAAGTCGAGAAGTGGGATAGTAGAAATCTAGTCCTTTGTTTCTTTTCCTCCAGTTGTCCAGTCCTTTCAGAAAATCCACTTTTTATTTAAGTTCTACCAAAGAGAAGGAACAAATTATGTAAGTGTCTCCTCTTGGAGAAGATACATGTGAGAGGCTTTTGTAATATCTGCCTAAAACAAACAAAAAACCCAGCAGATTTCCTATGTTCTGAAGTCCCTCCCTTCCTTGCTAATCACTTGAGGACCGTGCTTAGGTGTAAAGTGGTTTGATGGACAGCTTCTTGACAGAGTAATATAAGGAATTCAAGAGACCACCATTTCATGAGCAGAGATGCAAAGATCTTCAACAAGAGGCTCGCAAACAGAGTCCACCAATTCGTGAATCGTCGTGGTGCACTGTAACAAAGTGGGACACCCCAGGTGGACCAGTCTGAGGTGGCAACAGAGATGTCACTTGAATTAATCTTCACACACTGAGAAGCTAAGAAAGGAAAACAATATGGTCATGTCCAAACAGGCAAGCTAAACACTTGACAGGTCCAAGACCAATTCCTTATGACAGTGTTTGATGGACAGGGCTAGAGGAGGGTTCAGCGGTTGGCTAAGAGCAGCAGCCAAACTGTAGCTCATCATAGTTCATGGTGAAGAACTAACTGGGTGCTCTCTTGCTAGGGGAAGGAGAAAGACAGATACCACCATCAACATTGCTTTTCAGCCATGAATAGAAAATAGGCCAAAGATCTTAAGAGACACCTTGTCCAGGAGGAAATACCCAGGACAAACAAAAATGCAAAAAGCACCACAGCCCCATCCCTCACAGGTTAGCGAGGTGCAGGGGGTTGGGTGGTGCGTCCTGCACCTATGAGGGGTGGTCAGGCTCACAGCTCTGGGGCCACAGTGCTGCCCGAGACATAGTACACGAGGGAAGCAGCCCACTGACCCATGGCACGGCCAGCCTGAGAGACGGTTTCTCCCGAGTCAAATCTGCTGGCCCAATGATCCTGATACCCTCCAGTATCTGCTTCTGTTGCAGGGAAACCTGCATGTGTTTACAGGAGCTTGAGTCACTGTTGTCGAAAGTCACTGGTGACCAAGATGTCCGTTAGTTAGGTGGTCTAGATAAATTATAGTAAGCTCAGACAGCGCTGGAGGGAAGGAAACAGCTTAGCCCAGGAAACCTCACTCTGCATTCTTATGAAAGAAACACTTCCTGAGAAGTCTGGGTCCTGTGTGACTTCAAGCACAAGATCCGAAAAGGCAGAGAACCATGCACAGCAGAAAGATCCCTGGCTCTCAGAGTTAGGGAGTGGGTGAGGGCTGAACAGGCAGATTTGATATGCAAGAAAACGTTTCTGTTCTGGTCCTGCAATGATTCATAGGCTCCATGATATATGTGCTAACATCTGTAGCAAGATGTTACAAGATTGTAACAAGATCAGTAAGGCCCTATTTGTAAGCTGTGGAGTATGAGTGAAGATGATAAGTCTGTGTGGCCCATGGATGGCGCCAGATGTGCCTCCCTTAGCTCTATTAGTATTTCTCCTCCTCATTTTTTTCTTCAGGTTCAGGCTTTGTTTCTAAATCCTCGCCTTTAAAAAGTTGCTTCTCATTCATACTTGTCTCGTTTCCCCTATGTGATGTCGATCAAATTAATTGTGGCAAATCCTTGCTAAGGAGTTGATTGGGCTGGTGAGGTGATGCAGCAGGTAGAGATGCTTGTCCTAGGACTGGCAGCCTGAGTGTGATTCCCTAGGATACACGGGGAGGGGCGGGGGGCAGGGGAGGGAGAGGGAGAACTCTGACTACTATAAGTGGTCCTCTGATCCTCACAAGCATGCAATGGCACAAACTTGATACACACAGCGTAGGTGCACAGGCAAATAGTGCTTGTAAAAGGAGGGAGGGCCAGTGGAGGGAGGAGTACTGTATGTGTTCACATGTTAATCAGTGCTGTCAGCTCATATGAATTATTTTTCTTTTTTTTTTTTTTTTTTGGTTTTTCGAGACAGGGTTTCTCTGTGTAGTCCTGGCTGTCCTGGAACTCACTCTGTAGACCAGGCTGGCCTCGAACTCAGAAATCCGCCTGCCTCTGCCTCCCAAGTGCTGGATGAATTATTTTTCTATCGGGTCTCACTATGTATCTCTGGATGGCCTGGAACTCACTCTGTATTAACTTCCAGAGATCTGACTGTCTTCTGTCACTTGAGCGCTAGGATTAAAGACTGTACCCAGCCCCAGTGTCTTGATCTTGATTATTAAGGAAACCAGCTCACAGGTTCCTCGGCCGTGTTGCTGAGAGTGTGCTGATGATACTCACGGGTTGTCTGTGGAGAAGGCAGAGGTGAATTTAAATATCTCAGGGGACAGCTTGCACACGTTTCCATATTTCCATGGACGCCGGCTGGGCTTTTGATGATGCCTTCCTCTCGAGACACGGTCTGGGCCTGTTGTTTCAGACTGTATCTCCTGGCTCCTAACCTTTCCTCTGCATAGTTCAAAGCTGACTCTATTGGTTGTGCCTCAAACTTATGTGTGTACAGGACTTCTATTTAAATCACGTTTGGCGCTGCCCGAGTCCATTCTGTGCTTTCAACAGGTTAGCCATCTCATAATCTCTAGTTGGGGGTTAGAAACTTTTAAAGCACATTGGAATTAGAGCTGTGATTAGTTATATTAGAGGGTTGATGGGGTTACCATAGACCTTTAGCTTCTGCTAAAAAGCCCAGGCTTTGAGGAGGTCAGTCCCATGGCTCCTTCAGTTTCCATTCTTCCTGCTGTGAGATTTTGTTTTCATCTGCCCTCTGTCTGAGAACCACTGGAGAGAGACCCTGCATCTCTCTCATACCTTTATAGGAAGTCTCCGCACCTCCTTGTTTTCTCAGTTTTTAATACTGGGGTTTGGAGACTTACCCACTTTTGTTTGTAATCCTGGTCCCTCGGTTTCCTCTGCTGTGTAAGGTTGTCGGTGTCGAGTGTACGCCAGTATTCTTTTCATCCGGCTCACTGATTGTTGCCTTGAATGTTTGGAACATCTGTTGCTGCTGTTGTTCTGTTTTTGCCTCAGCTACATACGTAAATGTCTATGACATGTGTCAAGTAGCACATCCTATTCTAAAAATAAACCGCAGGGGGATAGATAGGCCGGCGGCAGAACCCGCTCTGAGCATGTCTAAGACCCCCGTCTTGACTCCCAGAACCCAAAACATAAAAGAATAAAAACAAACTGTCGACCCTGAATGGCTGCCATCTGTGTCCCGCCAGCTGTCACTCTGACAAAATAATTGAAAAGTCACCTCAAAGGGAGGTTCAGAGGTCTCATCCAGGGTCACCCGGCTTGATTTTCTTCCTGTGCCTGCCTGAGGCAGAGCTTCATGGCTGGGCACCTGCTCCCCAGAGCCGTTCCACTCTCCACTTCTTGGGAGGAGGGGAAGAGGTAGGCCAGGGTCATAGTATTCTTCAAAGTCAGGTCCATCCTTGACCTCCCCTCCCCCAACTCCCCAAGTTTTAACCTCCTCCCCCTAGTAGCTAGAGACCAAACTCTAACACCTGAGCCTGGCAAGAACATTCCAGATTCAAACATAATGCCGTTCATTCCAGCAGATGTTAAGCTTCTTGACAGCAGGATGTGCCTTACACACCCCAGTTTGCCTTGTTTCGTGGTCCTCCCAGTAATCTCGAGACCACTTCACTGGAAGGCTGGGTTTAGGACCAGGTCTAGCGCAGGCCAAATGTATATCCGCATACATTAAAGGCCATACTTTAGATGGTTTGCCTTAAGGGGATTATTTATAAATTGCTAAGAGAACTAAACACGGAAGCGTATGAGAACTCTTGATAAGTGTACACTGTCACAGATGTGAGGTGTTTTGAGATGGGTAACAGTCCATCGCACATAACCCAGGCAGCCTTTGCAACAGAGAGACCATGGAATTTGGGAGCCACATACTCTCAACTATAGAACAAGGAAGGAGCATATGGGCAGCCAGTGACGACTGCCAGGGTAGCATGCCACGTATACTGATTTGAGGAAATTAAAAAGGAAGGGAGAAACTGTTCTTTTTGAAGGAACAAACCTCAGCTCCTCCAAAAAGGTGACCCTGGGTCTCCTATGGGGAAAATAGAACAGGTAAAAAGAGCTTGTGGGGTGCGGGGGGAGACACAGAAGGGCTAGCCGCAGTCGGTTCTACAGCAGGCCCTAGCCAGGAGTCTGCTAGTCCAGTTGGCACTGTCAGATTGCACAGGTCACAGGCTGGTTCTTTACCAGCACAGGTCACAGGCCGGGTGTGTAGATGTCCCCTTCACCCTGTCTGTCAGGTTGTGAGACCCTGAGACCCATTCAGCTACTTGCATCTCTTCTCTGTGCCCTTTTCTTTCTTTCTTTCTTTCTTTCTTTCTTTCTTTCTTTCTTTCTTTCTTTCTTTCTTTCTTTCTTTCTTTTTTTTTTTTTGAGACAGGGTTTCTCTGTATAGCCCTGGCTCTCCTGGAACTCACTTTGTAGACAGGCTGGCCTCGAACTCAGAAATCCACCTGCCTCTGCCTCCCGAGTGCTGGGACTAAAGGCGTGCGCCACCACGCCCAGCTCTGTGCCCTTTTCTTTTTCAGTCCTCTCTCCCCGCCCCAGCTGTCTTGTGTTGCGTCAGCCCCTGCCAGGTTTTTCCAGTGCTCAGTAGATACCCTTGGCAGCTCAGAATCTCAGTGTTATCAGTTACTTGCAAAGAGAAAAAGGCCAGCTGGGCAGTGGTGGTGCTCACCTTTAATCCCAGCACTTGGGAGTCAGAGGCAGGTGATTTCTGAGTTCGAGACCAGCCTGGTCTACAGAGTGAGTTCCAGGACAGCCAGGGCTACACAGAGAAACCCTGTCTCGAAAAACCAAAAAAAAAAAACCAAAACAAAAAACAAAAAACAAAAAAAAAAAAAAACCAAAAAACCAAAACCTAAAGGATAGAAAAAGGCCTAGGGTAAGGTATGGGAAAGGGCACCGTGCCCTTCTGTGCCAGCTGAGGTGTGTCTAGTATTTAGAGACTCCCCAGTGCTGTCTGTTCTTGAGATGTCCTTGCATTGTAATGTTTGAAGTGTGGATAGCCATGTCAAGATGCGTAAAGATAGAGGCAGTTCCCTGGCTGTAGTCTGGGGGAAGACCCTGCTCCAGAGACTGTCTGCTTTAACTTTCTTGGCTGTCTGTCAGTATTTCTTTTTAGACGGTATGGGTAGGGCCTCTGAGAGAGGGAGATGCTACAACCCACTGTCAGCAGGGGGTGGGCACTGGGAGGAGTAGTATGAGCAGCTTAAGGCAGAAAGGGTGGGAAAGATTAGAGTTTCTGTGGCCCTGCCTTGGGGGCCAGAAACCATGGATGGGAAAAAGGAAATTGTATATCATGATGTGACCTCATTTCTCTTGCTCTCTGTCATTAAATTCTACCTTTCTGAATCAGCGAGCCTTCTCATCCACAATCTCCTGGTCGCCTGGCACAGCAAGCAGAGTGGGCTTTCCAGTACGTACGTGAGAGGGTCCTGCCGCTTACCCTCTTCCATGACCTGTGGCTTCCCCAAGCTCTGGTTAGATTCTATCTTGGCTCACGGAACCCCGTGTGCACTGATCTCCTTGTGTTTCCAAAATTGATGGGTTACTATCTCTCTGCCCTCTTCCTGATCCTGTGAACCTAGCATTGTACTTCCTTCCCTGGGGCCTTCGCTGTTCCCTGTTTCAAGACGAGCACCTGGCAGGTTCAGCTGGAGATTCTGACTAAACACTGCTCCTCAGACTGTCTACTTAGTGTGGTCCAGATTCCAAGGCATCTCTGTCACCAATTACCCAATCTCACCTAGCCTCGAATGGATTACCTTACTCCATTGTAAGCTTCTGTTCTTATTGTCTGTCTCTTCTTCCTCCAATTATGCTGTAGGTTGTTACTTCAGGAATGTTGTCTGTCCTGTTTCACTGTTTTGGTCTCAGTGCCTGTACACACCCAGCCTTAGGATTTCGAATGGCTATTTATACCAGAGAAGGCGCAGAAGCAGGCTGTTCATGATCCCGTGGCATTTGCCCTCAGGGCACAATTTATCAAATCAACCAAAAAGTGCTGAATAGAACCCAAATCAGCGGTCATGGGCCGACCAGTCTAATGTCTTGGCAGAGTGTGGCTTTTAGCAGTTCAAGTGGGACTTATTGAGGAGGCAGGCTGGGGGAACAGGACATAGCTCACCCATACCTCTTGAATCCATTTCAGAATGATCTAGATTTCAGAGAAGGCTGTGCTGGAGACCAGGTAGTTCCAGGAGCTGCTGAGAAGGTTGGAGGAGCATAGCTCAGCTGTCTGCTTGTCAGAGAGCAGGTTGGTTAACAGCCAGAGAATTAGAGTCAAGGCGGGAGCCAACCGAACACTCGGGGTTTGCAACAAAGAACAAACAAACATGGGTCACCTTGTGCTGTCTTCATTCAGCTCGCCTGCAACTGGGGTGTTGGAGTGTAGGATGAGGAGGGTGGCAGAGGGATTGGACAGGGCTTAGGGTGGGTGAAGAAGACTTTGGTGTTGGAGCAGTGCTGTGCTGATAGATCTCTGCAGATCACCCAGGTCATCTGTCCACTGTCTTCCAGGCTTCACAGAAAGGGTCTCCTAATTGCTCTCCTGCTCCCAGCCCTGCAGTGCAACCATGCCTTTTGTCAAAGCCCTTTAATCATTAATGATTTCCCTTTTTTTAAAAAGTAAAGATTGCAGTGAGAGTACAGTTTGCTGTCTATACCGAATTGACCTAAGTTGAACTAAAAGCCCCAAGCCCGAACAGAACCTCATTCTAGTTACTGCCCTAAGACAGCTAAGACAGCTAAGTGGCTATTATCTCCTGTAGATTTCTGAAGGATTAACGGTGGGTGTGAGCTCTTGGAACCTGGCTGCCCGAGGCCCATTCATTTCCCAGGCTCTCTGTCCTCAGGGCGCCATCCTCCAGGAGCTGGGTTTGTTTGCTTGGCTCTTCAGACCCAGTACCATTTGCAAAGTGCATGTGATGGCACTACTTCACGCTGAGTGATTTGAGCTCTCTCTAGATAATAATGCCTTTTAGCTCTTGGCATATTGCCCGATGCATGGTCCGTAAGGAGCAACGGTTGTCTCGTTCTCTGAATGATCTTGCAGAATTTGGACCTGAACCCCAAATTAAAATTTTATTTTACTTAACGCAGTGCATGGGATCAAACTCAGGGCCTTGGCACATGCTAGTCAAGGGCTCCATGGAGGTAGGATAGAAAGAGGGGGTGAGAGGAGAAGCGGAGGAAGCCCCCTTCCTCCGGAGTTTGAAGTTTCTGCAGCTGAGAATTCCAGCTCACTGATGAGCATTTGCTATGGAGGTTGTTATACAGAGACTTTCTTTTATATAAAGACCTTCCAAATAAGGATGTTAAGATAGCCATGAGCTGTGCTTCAGGCCAAAGCCTTTATGACCCTCTCTCCTTTCTCAGCTGTAAACCTACAGACTTCTAGGAATAAAAGCTCTCTGTTTACAGTAAGGGCACCTTGTGCTGCACTTGTGACCTGGCTCGTGACCTGGGCTTGTGCTATCTGCCTATATTCCTACCACAGCCCCTCCAGCACCATCTCAGGATCTCATTGGCCAGAAATGGTGAAATGTTTCCTGACAGCACTTCAGGATGTCACCAAATCCTATAGATGGCCACTGCTAAGACATCTAAATGTGACTTGCTTGATTCTTAGAGAGAAGACACTCATATCCCCTCCAGGCTTGTCACTTAGTTTTCTTCCACGCTCCTCTCTATTAACCTTTATACGTAAATTAGTATTAATTCTCCTTTTGAAAAACATCTGCCTCACTTGGTTTCATTCTGAAATTCTTTCCTGTGGTAAAGTCAGGAATCCCATCCTCACTTGAGTAGAAGTCTTTGAAAACAGCTCCCTAGGCCACTGTGGTGGTAGCTCTTGGTAGCTTGTGATAGCTCGTGGTATTGTGGGGCTTCATCTCCAGCCACTGCCAGTACCATTGAGCTGCACATGCAGCCCAGACTTTGTTGTTTTTACTTCCAAAATTTGAGTCTGTTTCTGTGAACTCCAAAAAACAAACAGCAAAGAAAGAAAGAAAGAAAGAAAGATAGTTTAGCAAAGACTGTTTTACAGTGGCGGTGGCAGGTGGAGGGGGAGCTGAGGACTGGCAGGTTGTGAACACATATCCTATGTTAAGTAAAAGACTCCGCTGTGCTTTCCCTGTGCCTAGGGCGATGGCAATAGGCCTCCTTCAGTACTCAGTGCATTACTGCTCTGCAGTAAGGAGCTGCTGGGGTTTGGGGGGGTACCTGACTGGGTATATGGACCTGGAAGGAAATTTGCACTGTGGTAAATTCCTAACAGTGGTTCTGACCTCAAGTGTCTTCATGCAGTCCGGGTCTTATGATACATTTCACAGTTCCTGTCTGTAATTAATACTTGTATAGCTTAGTGAATAAAGTGTGTTTTCTTGGTCACCATTGGCATGCTATTTCAACACAGTGAGTAAAACATTCCCCAGGTCAGCACTTTTTACTAACTTACTTACTTTCTTTCTTTCTTTCTTTTTTTTTTTTTTTTCTATTTGATTTCTGTGCATGTGTATGTATATCAGAGGATGACTCAGAAGCCCTCCTCTCTTCCCACCATTTGCGTCCCGGGTTCAAACTCAGGTTGTCAGACTTGGTGCTAAAGACCTTTACCCTGAAGCCTTCTCGCTGGACTTGGGCTGGTGAGGTAAGGTCAGTGTTGGCTGTGCAAGTGACCTGAGCTTTAATCTGGGAACCCTTGGTGAGAAGAGAATCAACTAGAAACTGTCCCTTGACTCGCACGCATGCTGCTGCCCGCACTCCCTGTGCACACAGTATGACAGCAGCATGTGCACTGAGCGGCATTTTTGAATACTCGTGTGCTTCTTTCTCTGTTGCCTTTCTTCCCCTCTTCCGTCCTGCTCTACAACGGAAAGCGTGTTATCAGGCGGTTTTGTTGATGAGTGGAAATTTGATGGAAAAGTCCCATTTGTAGGAAAATGACTTAAGTTTGTACAGGGCCTTAGATTTAGTGTCATTTAGAAGGAAATAAGGGGGTCTGGGAGAGATGGCTCAGTGATGAAGAGCACTCGCTGCTCCTGCAGAGGACTCAGGTTTGTATCCTAACACGTGCATGGTAGCCCACAACCACCCGTAACTCTAGGTACAGATGAAATCTAGAAGATTTCATTCAGGTTGGTCTTTTTTTTTTTTAATTTATTTTTCCGTTATACTTTTGTGGTTGGGGGCTTAAAAATGTGTTTTCATTTGATATGAAGGCTGCGAGTTTTCATCAATAACTACCTTGTTCTCCTTGGTCTTCAGTAAGTTTTACTTACACGTTTGACTTAAGTTTAGGGTTGGGACTGGAGCTGATTGTTGTGGACCAAGAGCAGAGGAAATACAGTTATTTGCAACGATACAAGATGATTCCTGCCCAAGATCTCTCCGCTAGGTGCTGGCAGCAGGGTTGACACTAGTTAGCGGGACCCTGCACATTTGTTGATGGGCGGTTGGCTTGTTTCCTTATGCAGCATTAGAGTTTAGGGCTCATAGGGGCTTGCAGCTAGAAATGTGAAGACCACCCTGATGCTCAGCCGGACGGAGGGGTAGGCTCCTTTCTCTGAACCACAAAGTTTTCCTGGACCCTGGGCAGAGGAGAAAGTTTCTCCTTGGAGACTAGAGTGGCTTTCTGGCCGGGCAGAAAGAACCCAGGGGTTTTATTATCAGTGGAGAGAGAATGGCTGGGAAAATTGAGGTATCTGTAAATGATGTATTTCTGGATGAAAGGACATAGTTATCTGAAGGGGAGATCAGAAGGAAGCAAGAGGTATGCCATTCCAACAGCCCTGCAGCTTTTGCGTGTATCTGCCTCAGATGGGATCCTCCTGAGAGTGCTGGGAAAGGGGGTGGGGAAAGAGTCAGTAGGGGCTGAAATCTTAGCCTGTTCATGCCTGTTAGTCATGCAGCAGACTATGCTGTGCAGCCATTATTCTGAGTAACTTACGTGTGATGTAAGCTCTGTGATACACTCTTACCTTTTGGTGTGTGTGGGGGGCACATACAGGTCACCAGGATCAGTATGGAGTGTGCAGTTTGAATGTATGTGAATGACGTCATTCTACCTTCATGCTTTGACTGGAGCTAAAGGAGCTCTAAGTGAGTCTCATGTATTCCTGTGCGCTTCGGAAGTTTCAAGTCTGAGATGATAGCAGTGTTTTAGTTTGGATTTCCTTGCTGTGAAGAGACAGCGTGACCACCACAACTCTTATAAAGGTAAACAGTTTTCAGAAGGGTTAAAATGTTGACATTTTTTATTTTACTAGGGGCATAAAAGTTGATTTAATATTAAACAGGAGGTTCCCCCTCACGTATTCGAGGCCCTGTTTGAGGCTGTTGTCTAAGGATGGGAGGTCAGAGGAGTGGTGCCGGTTGCTCTTTTACTCAGGCCTTGACACTCTGCCTGCCTCAGATCTGGTGCCTGTGGCTTCATTCTGGGTGTCCATCAGATTCAAGCCTGGCTGTGTGTCAGGTTGTTTCATTGACATTTGAGGAACAGCGTGTGGGCTTTCACTGTGCTGAGTAATGTGGCATTTTTATTATAGAGACCGCCATGCCTTCATGCCTGTCTTCTTACAGTGTGCTTTCAACAGTAAACTTGAGGGGTAGGCCTGGCGATGCACACCTTTCATTCCCAGCACTCTGGAGGCAGAGACAGTTGGCTCTGAGTTCGAGGCCAGCCTGGTCTCTGTAGAGTGAACTCCAGGGCAGCCAGGGCTACATAGAGAGACCCTGTCTCAAAAAACCAACAGAGCAGCTAGAACAACAACAGTCTACTCTGTGAAGTGGTTACAAGCATTGTCGGTGAGTGACTATGAGGATTTTGGAGTGAGCGCTTCTCAGTCTGCCAGACCACTTCCTGATGCTGATCTTGGAGGGGTGGTTTGCAGTCAAGGGCAAGTTAGCAGCGTCTTCTTGAGGAATGACTGCTTTGATGTGTTTAGAATAGGGGCTAGCCCAACGTATGTATGATTTTTATTATGGCCAGACTCAGCTGTGACTGTAGAGTTGATTGTCTGGTTTCCTCAGTTACTCTGTGAACCCGGGCATTGCCCTTCTTGCTAGCCTAGCCCTGTGTATGCGGAGTTATCTTGATTGAATGCAGGCATTTATTTCAACTGCTTGAGCCCTGGAAGAGCTGGTAGTTTTTATATAGGCAAAAATTAGAATGTCTCTCTGGGGAGCGGGAACCCTGGAGTGCACACAGGAGCCGCTCTATTGGGTCTTCAGAGTGCATTGACTCAGCTCTCTTTCACTCCTCTGGAGTTCAGACTGTCTCGGTCCTTCTCTCTCTTTCTTGCCTCTTTTCTTTTCGTTTCTGGTCTTGTGCTTGAGTCTGACATGAGAAAACATCTTTGTAAATGTCTTGACACAGACCTGAAATCAGTTAACCATTTTCTTAAATCACTGTTCCCTTGATCGGACATGGATTGAGGTAGCACAGATGGGTTACAGTCCTTGATACTTGTTTTTTTTTTTTTTTTTTTTAATGAATGGCCTCAGGAAGTAAGTGTGTGTGTGTTTCCGTGATGTGTCATGACAGCACCCCACTCCTGCCTGTCCTTGTTATTGTCTGACTGCCCTCCCCCATTGTAAGAAAAATACCCTCCACTATTGCATATACCAGCAGGATTTTGCTGAAGGGACCCTGGTATAGCTGTCTCGTATGAGGCTATGCCAGTGCCTGGCAAAATACAGAAGTGGATGCTCACAGTCATCTATAAGATGGTACACAGGGCCCCCAATGGAGAAGCTAGAGAAAGCACCCAAGGAGCTGAAGGGGTCTGGAACCCTATAGGTGGAATAACAATATGAACTACCCAGTAACCCCAGAGCTCATGTTTCTAGCTGTATATGTAGCAGAAGATGGCCTAGTGGACCATCACTGGGAAGAGAGACCCCTTGGTATTGCAAACTTTATATGCCCCAGTACAGTGAGAGTGAGTGGGTAGGGGAGCAGGGCGGGGGGAAGGTATAGGGAACTTTCCGGATAGCATTTGAAATTTGAAATGTATATAAAGAGGGCTGGAGAGATGGCTCAGCGATTAAGAGCACTGAGTTCAAATCCCAGCAACCACATGGTGGCTCATAACCATCTGTAATGAGATCTGATGCCCTCTTCTGGTGTGTCTGAAGACAACTACAGTGTACTTAGATATAATGATAAATAAATCTTAAAAAAAAAGAAATGTATGTAAAGAAAATATCTAATAAAAAAACCCTAAAAAGAAAAGAAAAGAAAAGAAAAGAAAAATACCCTCTGTCTCTAAACTGTGCTTTAGGAACAAGTGTCAGGACTTGTGTACCACACCGTGTGTGTGTGTGTGTGTGTGTGTGTGTGTGTGTGTGTGTGTGTGTGTTGAGGTTCTCCCTTCCATGCAGGGTCCGCTGCAGGTTGACAGGCTTGGCAGTGAGTGACTTGTGTATGTGTTGAGCCATCTCCCTGCCCTAGAAAATTCTCTTAAAGTCATCTTGGGAAATTCTAGCCTTGCCTTCCTCCTCCCGGCTTTGTGTGAGCTCATTACTTCCATTTATAGTGGCCACTTACCTGGGCCATAAAAATGGCCTGGTCAGAAATTAATTTATAGGTGAAAGTAGAACTTTTTTTTCTCTTAGGTGCTGTTGGATATTATTTTAATAGTATGTACTTTTTTTTCCTACTTAAAAATAGCTTCTAATTTAACCTAGATTTTAACAGAGTCCACTTAGATTTTTCTGCTGTAAATACACCGTTAAAAGGTTGAGTATAACCTCAGCAGAACTTCCAGGGCTTTAAGGCCACCTATGCACTGCACTGAACACCATGTCTCCCATAAAACAAAACAACAGCTGGGAAGTAAATGCATCACCCCGAGTTTCCAGCTCACCACGAGGAAAAGAGGCCAGGAAGGGTGAAGTTAAAAACAAGAAATGGAGAGAGCTCAGGCTTCCGGTTCTCTCTTTGTAGCTACACCTGAACATGTGACCATTAGCTGTGGCCGTCAGCCTGACGGTGTGGACCTTGTGACTGTTGAGTCTTCAAGCAAACTGTGCCTGACTTTCTAGGTTGCTTTTTTTGCCTTCGTCATCTGCATTTTGTAGGTAGCACCTGGAGTTTGGAACATAATATGCATTTTTCCTTTTTCTTACATTAAAAAAATTGTTGTGTTCGTATGGGTGTTTTGTGTGGTAGCATCTGGAATTTGGAATATAACATGCATTTCTCCATTTTCTTTTTTTTTTTTTTTTTTTTGGTTTTTAGAGACAGGGTTTCTCTGTGTAGCCCTGGCTGTCCTGGCACTCACTTTGTAGACCAGGCTGGCCTTGAACTCAGAAATCCGCCTGCCTCTGCCTCCCGAGTGCTGGGATTAAAGGCATGCGCCACCCCGCCCGGCTCAGCCAGTACTCTTAATCATCGAACTGTCTCTCCAGCCTCCTTTTGTTACAATTTAAAGGATTGCATCTTTTCTTTTGCAGGGAGGGGTGAGTAGAGACAGGGTTTCTATGTGACAGCCCTGGCTGTCCTGGAACTCACTCTGCAGACCAGGTTGGCCTCCTCAGATCCACCTGCATCTGTCTGCCTCCTGGGTGCCAGGACTAAAGGCGTGTGCCATGCAGCTGCCCGGTTTAAAGGATCATTTCTTATTTATCTCATTGCGTTCTTTTATTTTTTTAAAATCTATTTATTTAATGCATATTGGTACACTGTAGCTGTCCTCAGACACACCAGAAGAGAGCATCGGATCTCATTACAGATGGCTGTGAGCCACCGTGCGGTTGCTGGGAATTGAACTCAGGACCTCTGGAAGAGCAGCCAGCGCTCTTAACCACTAAGCCATCTCTCCAGCTTCCCCCCACCCCCACCCCCATTGCGTTCTTGAATCTCCATTGTAGGTTTTAACAATTTTTTTCTGACTTTGGCTAATTTGATATTCACATTTGGTTTGCATGGGAAAGAACCTCCGTTTGGCTTGTCTCCGAAAGAAAACATGATCATTATGGTTTAATGTGGTTTAAAAGGTATTTGCTATAAGGACAAGGGAGTCAAGCAGGAGTCTGCTATCTCCCTCCCCCCCCCCCCCCCCATTTAGAATGGAATCCCCCTTGTGACAAATAAGCTCTTTTGTTTTTTGAACTTGGCAGTGAAACTTCCTCTTGGGACTCTCACAGAAGGAGATTTGCTCTCCGAGCTTTCTTGAAGTTGCCTTATTTGTCTGCAGAGTCTGGAGTTCTGACTTCCTTTTCCCCTGAGGCTGCTTGTTAAGTGGAGTTGATCTGGGAAATAATCTTCAAGGTTCCCCAGCGACTGAAATAGAGCGGTGCCTGTGTAGGTGTTGCCTCTGAACGCTAAAGCTGCAGTAAAGGGACTCTTCATGGCAGAGACAAGATCTGGGCCTGGTGGTACAGGTCTGCAATCCCAACCCTTAGAAGGCTGAGGCAGGAGGATAATGAAGTTGAGACCAGTGGGCTACATGAAAATAACTTAGTCCCCCCCCCCCAATTTAATTTATCCTCCTCCTTTGTAGGCCACAGAGAGGAACAAGAAACCTGAAGTTCCAGTGCTTTCTTTCTTCCTCTTCTGTTTATTCTAAGCAGTTCTCTATGAAGTCATGGCCTGGTGACTGAAAGAACAGAGAGAAGTATGGGAGGTCTCTGTGCAGTGCCTTAGTACTCTTCATGTTAAAATGCCACACAGAGTATTAACACACTACAGTCTCAAGTTTCCGGGAGTCAGATTAAGTGGAGAGGGAGGAAATGGTTAAAAAAAATGAGGAGGGCTAAAGCCAGCTGGAGGCTCATGGCAAGGAGCTCTGTAGGTCTGGTAGGTTGCCACTGTGCTGTGTAGAAGCAGGCTTGCTTCAGCCAAAGCAAACGTTCCTCTATCTTACTCTGGGTGGTGGCTGTAGCCTACTGAGACTGTGTAACCAGTAGGCTCATTCCCATCTCATAGTGTGTGTGTGTGTGTGTGTGTGTGTGTACGTACACTCATGGCTATTGGTGTGTCAGTTCATAAAAGCATGGATGTGGAATGAGGTCATTCTCTGACCCCCAGCTCTGCAGCCCATGGTGTGGCTGCACACACTTTTTTTTTTTTTTTTTAAACCTCTGTCTCTCAGTTTCTTCGTGTTCTCCATATTGGAATAGTAAACCTTTCTTATAAATGTCAAGCATGGAATAAATGAGTCGATAAATGTGAAATATTCTTGATCCTACTTCACTTTTACGACGTAGTGGTGCTTGGCTGGCAAGCTGGCGGAACACTGCCCCAGGGCCACGGCAGTACGCTGCCAAGGTCTCTGCCTCCTGCTCCTGCCCTAATTCAGCTCAGCTGCTTGTCCTTTGTGATTTGCTTCCTTCGTGGCAATTTTTCTTGGCATGTAAGACAGACAGCCTGCCCTGGCATAGGAAGGCTCTGGAGGTTGTTGGACCATCACTGTCTTCCCGGGTAGCTGGTTACTTCATGGATGCACTCTGAGTTTCCAGCCTGTATGCTCAGCAGCAGTGGCCCTCGCTGATGGAATATCAGCCCTCGGGCAGCAACAAGGGTCCACTCTGTCCTTGCTGGCATCTTGGATCCTTCACACTGTAAAATTTTTTGCATTTTCTACCTTCACGGTCTGTTACCTGAAGTCTCATGAACATCTTTGGATCCCTCCTCCTTCTTAGGAATCCAACAGCAGGTTTCTCTTGTTTTTTGGGGGGAAGACTCAGTTTCTCTTTGTAGTTCTGGCTGTCCTGGAACTCACTATGTAAATCAGGCGGACCCTCAACTCACAGAGATCTGCCTGCCTCTGCCTCCTGAGTGCTGGGATTAAAGGCATGGCCACCAAGCTCAGCCAGGTTTCCCTTTAACCCTGTTGACAATTGGGAGGGGATGATTCTCTGAGGAGACTGTCCTTTATTTACTGGTGCCTCTAGGTAACCCTTTTCCTGAAGGCTTGACACCAAAACTGTCTACATAGTACCCAGAAGCGCACAACAGGGCAAATTGTCTCCCCAGTCTGTTTGTTGTTCAGAGCCATTAGTCTGTGGACCACATTTGCACTTCTCATCTGCGCCATGAGAAGTTCACAGCTGGGTCAGAGACATTATGAGCATACCTATTTCATTCTGTTTTAGTAGTTCCTAATTTTGCCTGGCAGTCCTTTAATATTTTACTGGCTAGTGCTTTTAGTTTTCATGTTTTTTTTTTTTTCCTTTTCTTTTAGACTTTTATTCTCCTCAAAGTTTCCAACTCATTTTACTCCGTATTTGTAGTAGATGACCTTGACATCAGAGATAAAATAGAGGCTGTAAATCTGTCCTCTCTAAACGTTGTGATATGAGCCATGAATTTGAATCCTGGGTTAGCATTTAAGGAATTTTGTGGCCTTCGTTCTGCAAGGCAGCCTGTCTCTGTCATGGCTATCATAGCAGAAAAGGTGTAACGTGTTTCGTGTAGTGACTTGCCCATTGGGTCATCTGATGACAGGTACAGTGAATGCCAGAACTGACAAGAGGACTGATGCTTTTTGTGTGAGGTGAATCAGCCGCATGTTAGTTAGGGTAATACTGACTTGGGGGTCTGGAGAAAATGAGGGGAACGTGATTAACACAAGAGAAAGGGAGCTGTGTGGGGGCATGTAGTAAGAGGGGATGGGTGTGAGCCGCCGTGTGGGTGCTGGGAATTGAGCTCAGGACCTCTGGAAGAGCAGTCAGTGCTCTTAACCACTGAGACATGTGGGCTCTTTGAGATGAGGTCTCACTGTGTAGTCCAGGCTGGCCTCAGACTCAGACTTGCCTCTGCCCTCTGAGTCCTGGGACTAAAGGTGTGCTCCACCAATACCACCCACACAGTCTCATATATTTTGATTGCCTGTGGTGAGTGCCGTTAAAGTTTCAAGTGAGAGTAAGTTATCAGTTTCAACTAGCTAGTCCTCTCTCATCCGATCTATTGTTCTGCATGCAACTCTCATTTCTTTGCTTAGTTGGCTCAAAGACATGTTTAAGTTCCGCTTGCCTTTCCTTGTAAGATTCACACCTTGTAAGACCTGTCTCCCTTTGTCATGATGCACCAGCACCCGATGATACACTACCTTCCTCTTCACCACTCTCACCTGTACCTTTCTTTCTGTGTCCTCAGGGTCTTCCCCCCGCCCCCGTGTCCCACTAACTGTCCCAGCTCCAGTAATACCTCCTGTTTCACTTCGGCATGGCACTTCTGGGAGCTGGAGAGGTTGCTTTCTGTGTAAACACGAGGACTCACATCACCCAGTTAACTAGCTGGGTGTCATGCTTGTAACTCCAGCTCCCAGGGATCCAGTGCCTCCTTCTGGCCTCTCTGCCCAGGCCTGGGTGTGCAGCCTCTGCCCCATTCCACAGGCATACAGTCTGACAGACATAAGCACACACATGCATGTGGACATTCGTAAAACCAAACAGTGAAACTCTCTAGTTTGCCGCGTTTGCATGCTTTGATAAGGCCACATCTTCCTGCTCACTCCTCCAGCCGTGTGGGTTGGTGGCCCCTCCTATGTGTTGGGTGTTGTGTCTACCCATCTAATACCTTCATGTCGGTGCTAAATCCCAGATTGGAATTTGTATCACACTTACTGAGTGTGTGTGCACCCCATGCCTGTATGGAGGTCAGAGGGCACCTAAGTGGTTGTCAGGCTTGTGCCTTAGTGATCTTTACATGAGGAACAACTAAAAAAAGTTAAAGTTTGGTGTGTGTGTGTGTGTCTACATGTTATGGCTTTACTTGCTGAGTCATCTTACAGGGCTACTAGCAAAATTAAGGTAATTTTTGAGATTATGTTTTGGCTTCGGTATGGTGGCTCATGCCTTTAGTCTCAGTATTTGGAAGACAGCAGCAGGCTAAGTTCTGAGCTGGAGGCCAGCCTGGTCTATATAGCTGGTTCCAGCCCAGCCAATGCTACATAGTAGTAATTCTCAACAAACAAACTTTAAGTTGCCAAGATATTTTTAATTTTGTGTGTGTGTGTGTGTGAGAGAGTGTGTTTACCATGTATGTGCTAGCGTGTCCGTGGAGGCCAGGAGAAGGGAGTCAAATTCCTTACAGCTGGAGTTCCAGGCAGTTGTGATCTGCCTGGTAGAGTGCGGGGAACCAAACCCCAGGTCCTCTGGAAGAGAAGCAAGTGAGCCGACTCTTCAGCTCCCCAAACATCCTTCAGGAATATTTCACAGCTGCCGCAGGAAAGTCTGAACGCAGGATGGTGTTGTCTACAGTCAGTTCTGCGTTTCACCTGGGATGTAGGCATTAGTGTATTATTGTTTTGCCCCCTAAAATTCTGCATACAGCAGTGTCACTAACTGTCCCCTATAAACGTATATCTGTCTATGGCAAATGAAACCAAGAGGTTGGGAGCCTCTGGTTCTAGGGAAGAGGGTTTGTGTGTGTTAGGCAGGATTCCAGGTTAGCTGGAGTTTCTTGGAGCTCTTCCTTTGTTCGCCATTCAGAATGCTAGGTTTCCCAGAGCCTGAGCTTTTGTTAACGTTATTTTGTGTTGTGTGAACTTATATTTGAGGATAATTAACATATGTCTGTTTACTCCACATAAGAAAGGATTCCACCCAAGTGGAGTTTGGAAATTAGTGTGTAAAATTGGGGTTATATACAGAAGCATGGGCCTTTGGGTATGGGTGCTGAGGAAAAACAAACAAAAATACCTCCTAGTAACTGTTAACTGCCTGGGAAATCCTGGGGGACTTTGTGAGGTTTTCTGTCCCTGCAACTGCCAACCACCTCGAAGACCTTGGGGCTGGGTGGAGCCTCGTAAGCTCCTCCCCCAGCACCCTTGTTTATAATTCCATAGGGGGCGGGTCCTCATGGTTGGGGCGGGGCCGGATGAGCCCCTCCCCCAGTTAGTGTTAACTGCCTGTAAATACTGGGGAGGCTTGTGAGCCTCTCCCTACCAGCAACTGTTAACTGTTTACAAATGCTTGGTTATGGGCCAGGCTTCAGGAGGGTAGAGCCTTATGAACCCCACCTCCTAACCAGTTGTTAACTGTTTATAAATCGTTGGGGAGGGAGGGGCCTCACAGGCCCCTTTCTACTCAGTGGTGGGAATTTAATGGTGGATTTGGGCAGGTCTATTAAAGGTGACCTCATCTCATGATAGTTCAAGAGGGTGACAGCTGTGCTTTGAGAGGACAGCATTCCAGTCTTACCTTTTAAGTTTCAAAAGTTCTCAGTATACGGGAATATGTCCAACATTCTGAATATATTACCATCATGTCTATTTCCACAGAAGTCAGCAAGATCACACGATTTAGTAGTACTGAGAAAGAAAACTTGAGGTTAAGAAGTAGGCATCAGTTTTGGAAGATGGTAGACCACCAGTTTATTATTCTGACAACTTATAGATAACAAGAAAGAATAAAAACTTTATCCCTGCTTTTTCCTGTAAAACCTGATTTCAAGGTAAGCAAGTTGCAAGCGAAGCCTTCAGTTTCAGTGTTTTTGTTCCTGTTGCCTTCATTCTCAGCGATCAGCTTCCTGGTTTAACGCTTGATTCGCGTAGCTCTTTCTCATTGTTTTTATCTCATTGTGAGCATAATTACCTGTTATCATTCATAATTATTTTAAATCCCGTGATGGATGGTGTGGACATTTGGCTGGTCTCTGAGTTCATCTGGATTGTCTTTCCTTCCGACAAATATTTATATCAAAAGTTTGTTTGGATTTCAGCCATGTTTCTGAATGTGGGGGAGGGGAGTCTGGTTGACTCCAGTGCCTCATCAGTGGGTGTCGATGTGCTAGAAAGCTCTGACACTGCCACTATTGTCTTTCTTGGACTGGCTTGCACATCTGTATCCAGAAAGGGTCTTAGAGGCTTCGTTCCGTCGTTCTAGTGGTAGAGTGCTGTGCGTGACCTACTTGGGGAGATGTTTAGGTTTGCAGTGGTGGGAACTGAGTCCTCGCTGTTGTCCTGGGCCAGTGTTGGGTTTGTGCAGGCTGTGTTTTTCTCTTTCCTCTGTAATCTGCTTCTCCTTTAGACTTAGGAGGACTCTATATTCTTCCTCTGCAGGGAAGTAGTTTCCCTCAGCACTAGATACTGTGAATAATTTTGAAGGAATTTAATGAGAAATGCTTTTATATTCAGTATGAAAACTAATGGGGTCAGGGTCTTTGACCACAACTACATGAACCTTTTCAAGTAGCGTTCACTAGTTCCATGCACTTTCTGACATTCCTGAGTAACTCCTGACACAATTCAGTAAAGAATAGTGCTTCATTGCTCTCAAGGAATTTTGTTTTTAGGTGTGTGTGTGTGGGAGGGTGGGGAGTAAAAAAAATCAAACAACCATAGAGAGTGTTCCTTTCTGCATGGGATAGAGTGTCCCCCACTGTAGTTCCTGTCCTTAGTCTTTGCTGGGCTTATGTGTGGATGGTACTAGATTGGTTCCTAAGAGATACATTAACAAACTTCAACTTTTAAGCATAATATTTGAAAGTACAATATGACTAGAGAAAACACCAAAGGCTCTGCCTGCTGTATTTTTAGGTATGACCCAAGGCTACAAAATAAGGTTCTTGACTATATATTGATATAAATGTGAATGTAAAAAAATTAAACTGTGTACATTTACATATACAAGCAAATGAAAGTGTCCATCTTAATATATTTTTTTTACAGTAAGAATAATTGCTGGCAAAGTGTTTTTAAGCTACTATTCATAAAGAAGGATATGAAGTTATACTAAATTAGAGGTTCTAAATGTAACTTTTTACCTGTGAGAGACTGGTCATTTTAGGCTAGTTCTGATTTTGTTTTTAATGGGATAGTTTTACCACCAATCTTGGAGAGCAAAATTCTCCATTGTTGTTTATAAATCCATTGTTTAGATGGCATTATGGCAGACTGAAAAGCTTAAGAGACAGTCTTCAGTGTCTGTCAGACTCCTGACGAATGTGATACCTAGAATCCTTAAGAACTCAAAAAACGTTAAAGCAGAATAGCAATTAGTTTAATGCTAATGACATCATGGGAAGATGGCCTGAATAGATGCTTCAGGCAATAAATATGTCACACTAAAAATACTCTTGTGCCATCACACTGTTAGGGAAATGCAAATCACAGTTGTGATGTCATAGTACTTCATCGTAGTTAGAATGGTTGTTTATCAGAACCACACAAAGTACAACAAATGTTGAAAAGAATGTGCAGAGAAAGAACCTTTGTATGCTGCAGGCAGAGATGCAGACGATTATAGCCACACAACCAGAAGAATGGAGGTTCTTTAAAAAGTTAAAAAAAATATATAGCTGCCATACAAGACAGCTCTCCCGTGACGGGGTATGTGCCCAGACGGAATGAAGCAAGTGCACAGAAGAGATACCTGCGTGTCCCGGTTTATTTTCTCTCTTGTCATAGCTGCCACGTGGAATATCCCTGATGACAGAAGAAGGGACAGAGAATAAGATGAACTCACCTGTGACACTGTCTGGCCAAGTGACCTGCAGAGGGATGACTGCGACTGGAGAGCACTGTTTCAGCGCACTAAGTCAGACTCAGAAAGACAGAAATTGAATATCTAGTTTCCTATGCGGAAAGTAGGGAGTGGGTGTGCCTAGCAGGGGGTAGAAGAGCACCACCAATGTACAATACGAGAATGCTTGAAAGGGTCACAGGGACGCCCACGAAGCCATACAGTTTAATAGGCATTATTATGAACAGATCTGCTCAAGGGCTGGTACATGCCACTCACTCCCAATCAATAATGACTGTATTTTAAAAGTCTCTAAAGAGTACTTGTTTGGTTATGCAGTGGGTCTGTTGTTAGTGTGAGCGCAATAGGACAGCTCTGTATATCTGAGCCACTTGGGAAAAATGAACCGGGCGAGTGTTAGGCAGCTCACAGTGATGCAGACAGGCGAAAAGGGCTACCTAGTCACTGAGCATTTTTCGGGTTTGGATTCGGCATGAGACAGGAGTGCAATTTGCTGATTGCTGAATGACCCAAAGCCTTAGAGTACTTCAGATTTCTTCAGCCGGGTGTTTTAGAGATGATGACCTTGAAGAGCAAGTTTTCAATAGTTGGTGGGAGATGGGCTGGGAACTGAACCCTGGGTCCTCTGGAAGAGCAGTCAGTGCTCTTAACTGTTGAGCCATCTCTCCAACCCACTTGGCTACATCTTTTTTGGAATGAAATGACCTGTTTTGCCGAATTTGAGACGTATTTTGTTAAAAATGATACTGGTTATTTAATATTAACATCACAATGTGCTTCCCAGTAACTGAATATTAACAAATGTGTTGATTGAATTTTAAGTCTGTAGTTAAAATATTTTTGAGGTTCAATAGTCATAGTGCTAGCTGAGTCTAAAGTGAAGCCCAGACCTTTCAGGTCCCAGCTTCTGTAAATACAAGCTCTGGTATTGAAGTGCCTTATCTACTCCCTTTAATTGAATAAATAATTTGCAGTAGTGAAGCCCATGTGGAGCTAGTACACAGTGCGTTTCCTTTATACGGACTGATTTGTTTTTATTACATATTTGCGTTTTGCAGTAGGTTATAAATCTCATTACATGTAATCATGTGGCTTTTTGAGAATGAACCAAAAGGAAGCAATCACTGAAGGTGACTATATTTCCCTGCTAGGTTTTGTTTTGGTTTTGTTCCTTCAAACCAATTGCGTAAATTTGAGCAGTGTACCTCAGAGCTCTGATTGCAGAGGGCCTCCAGTATGTAAAGAGGTCCCATTTTATCTGGAGAGGTGATTTATGGAGCAGAGTTAACACCTTTAGATTCTTGAGCTAGGTAGAATTTATGTATATGAGTATTTGGCCTGCATATATGTATGTGCATGTTCATGCCTGGTATCTTTGGAGGCCAGAAGAGGGCATTGACTCCCGTAGCATTAGAGTTACAGATGGTTGTGAGCCACAGAGTGCGTGTGCTCAGTGAATTTGTTTATGGACAGAACTAGGCTCAGGACTTTTAGCTCTGACCAGCACAGGGCAGAGGGAGCTTGTGGATTCAGTAGGAACATGGCCCTGCAGGAACCTGACCTATTTGTTGAGTGAGAATTTGCATGTGGCTTGTTTTGTTTTGGTGGCAGTTAATAGTTGGAGCATTTCTGGGAGGGTGTCAGTAGAGAACTTGCTGGAAGACACCCTGGAGAGAGAGTTGCTTCCTGTGGTCCATCCTCTGTTTCCAATTCCTTTTTTCTTGGGGCTCCTCTTGAGCAGAGTAGGAATTTTGTCTTGTTATTTATAGACTCTAACTTTCTAGTACTTTATTATTAAAAGCCAAGTCTAAATGAGGAAGTTAATAAGTCCTGGGTTCCTGTGCAGCCAGCCACACTAGAAATAGAAAGTAGTGACTGACCATCAGTAGAGAATGCACAATTAGAAGCTCCAGTTGAGAGTGCT
The DNA here is from genome assembly GCF_978045245.1 of Mus caroli. Classification (NCBI taxonomy): domain Eukaryota; kingdom Metazoa; phylum Chordata; class Mammalia; order Rodentia; family Muridae; genus Mus; species Mus caroli. Next base: position 65,374,975 of record NW_028227264.1, read on the forward strand.
TGTGGGTTATTCCTTCCTTTTTTCCTTTTGTATTACCCCCACCCCCACCCCCAAGAAGACAGAAATCAGACTCTTATGTTGGCTCCTGCAGAGATGAGGCTGCTCTCCTTGGAAGGCTGACAGTAGGCAGGTGTTTGTGTAGGCTCCCAGAGACTGGCTTTGGAGTTCGTATCAGATTGGTAGTTTGCTAAAGAAATAAAGGCTTTGCTTGGGAATTGTAAATCCTTATATCCTTCCTTTTCATATTCTCATGGAACAGCCAGGCGTTTCTGCTGCAGCCCATGCTTAAAGATATTTTTAGCACTGTTAGGTCTGGTGAAATGGGATAATGCAGCGTGACATGAAGGCAGCAAGAGCACGTAGGCAGAACAGGAACTCTGAATCACTATTCTTGATTTAGAAATTCTGAGTTCTCTTCGGTTGGAGTAAGAAAAGGTATATGTGTGGTGGTATATCACCCCAAAGCCGGTATTTAGGAGGCTGAAGCAGGAGGATCCCAAGTTCAGGCCAGACTGGCCTACATAGGGAAGAGAACTTGTCTCCAAAGAAGAAAAAGACTAAAGGAGAAAAGACATTGCACTGTATCCATCTATTAATCCATTTCATAATAGGCTCATAGATGCTGGGAGCAGAACTTGCCCTGTAGACCATGCTGGCCTCGAACTCAAGAGATCAGCCTGCCCCGGACTACCAGGTACTGGGATTAAAGGTGTGTGCCCCCTTACATGACCTGAGCATCTTTATAAAATAAGGAAAATCGTAAATGAAAAACAAGAGTATTCTAAGGGTATTTAGTTGCTTTTCCTGTTACTGTGACAAAATACCTAGACAGAAGCAGAGTGATGGTGAAAGACCCCTCCCTCCCTCCCCCCTCCCTCCCTCCCTCCTCCTCCCCTCCCTCCCTCCCTCCTCCTCCCCTCCCTCCCTCCCTCCCTCCCTCAGTCATGGCTACACAGTCCATGGTGTAGGGAGGGCATGATGGCAAGAATGCCAGGACCATCAGGCACCCACAGTCAGGCTCAGGAAATGAGTGTTGCTCCCTCCCTCCCTAATCGGTGGGCTCCTCTGCCTACAGAGAAGATGGCCTAATACCTCCATCTAATCTAGGTAACCCCTCACAGACAAGCCTCCAGGCTCCTCTGCTAGGTGGGCTTGTGATCCATGACGACTAAATCCAAGGTTTGAAATCTGATGTTAACACTTTTAATTCCATATTATTTATAGTTAGGATTTGCTAGTAAAATGAAACACTATACCTATTCCTTAAAACAAAACAAAACAAAACAAAACGCCATGATTAGCTAGTAAGAAATGCTGCTGTGGGGATCTGTGGCCTGGGAAAGCTGGTTCTCTCCAGAGTGTTGCTTTCGTCGTCGTCTTTACATGCTTTTTAATGGACTGCTTTCCTTGTAGTATGGTATCCTTGAGAGTTGGGGATTAAGCAGTCTTCTTTAAAAAATAAAACAGAAACAACAAAAAGACTTCACCCACACTGGGACCCCAACCCAGACCTTCCTACCAAGTAGACAAGTGCTTTGCCACCCAGCAGCACCGTCTGTCCCCAGCCCCAATTTCCTTTAATGATTACTTTGTGCTGCAAGTTATAAACTAGAGAGATCACTGATGGTTGGTATTTGAATATGGAACATCTTTACATGTGCTGCACTCTTTTTCAGTGGCTTGTTTTATTTGGCTTACTAACCTTAGGTGGGAATTAAGAAATCTAGAGCCGACAGCATGCAGATTTGTGCAGTTTTCCTAGCATCAGAGGCCCATTATAGATGTTTGTGAGCCACATGTGGTTGCCGGGAATTGAACTCAGTACCTCTGGGAGAGCAGTCTTAACCGCAGAGCCATCTCTTCAGCCCTGAGCTGATCTATTCAACTTACCTTTGTTTTCAACTCTCCCACCGCCACAGTCTGTAGCTTTAACAGTTTAGTTTAAATGGTCTAGAGATATAAGTCTTTTGTATTTATTATAAGCACACAGAGTGCTATTATAAGGGTTTTCAGAAAGCATGGGGGGGTAGGAAAAGATTTTTATAGGATTAGATGAATTTTTGAAGATGATAATCCCTGGAAAACGGCAGATTGAATTTTGATTACCGTTTTCACAGATCTTTAAAATACAAGCATACCATAGGTCGTCAAACTTCTCACTGCTATCTTGAGAGACTTGTGAGAACTGAGGAGCGATCAGAAGAGGAATTCCTAGCTGTCTTTGTCTGGGTTATAAAGTCCTGTTGTGATTGGACGGGAAGTAAAAACCATCGTTTATTTTCTTCAAGTGTGATTGGCTAAGATTCTTTTCTTTTCGTGGTCTTTTCCAGTAACTGACTCTGGAGCTTTCCGTTTTATTACCTGACTATGTTCTAGTACGCGGAGTACTCGGGTTGGCTCTGAGACAGTTTGTGAAATTTAAGGATGTCGGTAACAGCTCGCGGTGGAGTGTCTAGCGTTCCTGTAAGAAGGCGGCACGAGGTGTAAATCTCCGAACTGCTCCAACACGGAATTAGAATTGCCGCCGGGAGGAATGCTGGTTTAGAGCCGCGGGCCGCCGAGGGGGCGCGGTGGGGTGGGCGGCGCGGCTCTCCCGGGGCCGCGCGGGGATCCGGGCTCCTTGACAACGGCGTTATGTGTTCGCACGGCCGTCGCTCCTGACATGCGGACCTCCCGGAGTTGGCTCTACGACCGCGCGTGGGAGCCGAGCCCCGTCCCCGCACTCGCCCCTCCGAGGGGGCGCAGACGGAGCGGCAGAAGCAGCCTGGCTGCTGTTCCTCGGCGGCCACCTCTCGGGGCCGCAGCGCAGTCCGTGGGCGGCACTACTTGGCGCGCCCGCCGACGCCGACCCCCACTCCCCCGCCCGCGGAAGGACACGCGGCGCGGCCCGAGGGGCGGAGGGGTACCGGCCGCCTGAGCGGCCGAGCGCTCATTCCTGTCAGTTTGCCTGTGGGCCGCGCGTGAGGTCGTGGGCGGCGCGGCTTCGGGTCGTCGAGCGTGCAGGGGCGCTCTCGCTCGTGGGCCGCCTCGTCTGCGGTCGGCTCCTCGGCATGGGCGGCCGGTAGGAGCGGGCCGCGCTCGTACCCGGCGCAGTGGCGGCCATGGCGGTGGAGACGCGGCCCGAGCTGGTGGGGAAGCGGTTCCTGTGCGTGGCGGCCGGCGAGGACGCGCGTCCGGAGCGCGGGCAGAGCGGCTGCGGGCGCGGCTGGCGGGCGGGGGTCATCCGAGCCGTGTCCCACCGCGACCGCGGCCACCCGGACCTGGCGGTGAGAGCTGGCGGGCGGCGTGTGGCACGCCCCTCTGCACGGGCGGGCGGGCGGCAGGTGGGGCGGGCGGGCCCTGCAAGGGGAGCACTGGCTGCCACGGCCCCGACTCTGAGCTCTGCGGGGCAAAACCATCCTGCGTTTGGCTTTCTAGCCGGAAACGATGGGAATGTTTTTGGTATGAGGGGTAGTCCAAATTATTTCTCCTTTTCTCCATCATTTTGTACTTTGTTAGAAACGGACAGCGCTTTCGGGAACTCCGGCTCCTGGGTTTTGTATGGCTTCACGAAGGCTAGAGATAGTGTAAATTAGGGGTTTGAAGGGCGTTTAGTACTTCTAAGTAGCCTCCCCTACATTTATCAGTTACATAGGACACTGTCAGTGTTACCTTTCAGGAGAATAAATGTGTATTTATGATTTCGTGCCAGGATACGTTCTTTTGGTCGCAAGCGCATTCTCATAAGGGAATGGGATTGAGTGAGTAGACTGGAGATAAGAGAGTTGAGTGAGTAGAGTGGGGGTAGGGAATATTAAAATATTCCCCCTTTGCATTTAGATCAAATCCACCATAAAATACAAAAATAGTCACCATTTTGATATAGTTGTTGCAAGTTTCGAGTATGTTCTTGCAAACTGTTCCTATCTGCTATCAATTCCATAGTTCCCCACGCACTGTATTATTAGTTTAACCGTGTAAAATAGGCTTAGTTGTGAATGCTTATAAGAAGAAATAAAAATAGAGACAATTAACAAAACTCCGCATGGTAATTCTTTGTGCAAAAGGAAAAAAAGAACCCTTAAACTTTACTCATCTTAATGCTTACTTGTGATAGCTTCACAAAGCCATTGCTTTGTGTTTGTGTAAAGATGCCAGAACTCATTTCTCTTTCTGCTTTGATAAGAAAATTGAAGATTTTACGTGGAGGATACCTGGATAGTGGCCTAGACACTAAAGCAAACATGGAGCAGAATTATGTACTGTACTGTGTTCCTATATACATGAGAATTAGGAAATTATTTTAGATTAGATAGTATTGGAGACAGTCAAGTTCTGAAACTGTTTTTGAAAGGTTTGTTGGAAAGAAAGGGATACAGAGGGTACAAACATATTCCAGTTGCCCACCTCCCTTATTTTTCCAAATAGCAAGATAATAAGGTGGTTGCTTAGAAGTAACAATTGTCAGGCAGTCACTGTTTTGAATGGGTGTAATCCAAAAACTTGGGAGTGGTGTGGGAAGATGTCAAGTTCCAGGCCTGCTGGGGTTACAATCAAGACTCTCTTTCTCTTTCTATATGTAGTTATGTATATGCTGTGGCTCACAGCAGTTGATTGGAAAAAAGAGAAAGGAGTTTCAGGAGGTGACAGATTGTTTACATACATTAAACATTCCTCTTGATTATTGGTTTATATACCTTAATATATCAACATTTCATTTTATATAAGTTTGAATGGACAAAGATCCATGCTGAACTGAAACTGTGAGTCGTTTCTTTCCTTCAACAATTTGGCAAGTGATTTGTTACTGTATTTCAGTTTTTATACTTTTTTCAAGGATTCCTTATATATTATTTGAACCTATGAAATGTAGAACGCTTTAGCACCAGTGTTAGTGTAATTTTACGTTCAGCCACAAAATGCTCAGTTGGCTTTCCTTATGGTGTGCCTATTGGTATTGCTATGGGAGGGGAATTGTCTTCTATAAACACTGTGACTTCTGTATAGTATTTCTTGGGGATGACAGAAGTAAGATTTTCTAAGATGAAATTTTGCCTTGTTGTCCAGGCTAGTCTTGAACTTCTGTACTCAAAAGTGCTTTATGACCCAACCTCTCAAATAGCAGGCAAGTGACGTAGGCAAGCATGTACCACTGAACCTGTCTTGGATTCTTGAGGTGCAAGCTATTATATTAGGTCTTAAATAATGCTGTACACATTTCTTTATGCACTCGAGGTTTTAGTCACCTATTTAATTTTTTGGTGAAAGTAGTGTATTGGTCAAATGACTTAATAAGCCACATGACTAGATGATCATAATATTTATTAAGTTTTTGACTTGTTAATCTGAAATTAAGAAAATAATACAGTATGTCTATTTTAGCAGATAAATTTGGAAAGGAATAGGAATGTGCTTTCTTGGATGTATTTTTCATTAAAAACTGTATTATTAGCCTAGGGTGTTAATAGTCTTTAAACTGAGCACAGCAAGCAAATATGAAGATTTGAGTTTGACTCCCCCAGAACCTACCTCAATAAAGGCAAGTGTGGTGGAGCACACTTGAAAATCCAGCCCTGAGAAGTCAGAGACAGGCAGACTCTTTGGGGTTCCCTGGCCAGCAGGCTGGCATGCAGCCTAGCTGGCTCTACAAGTTCTAAGCCAGAGAGAGATCCTGTCTTAGAAGAAAAAAGAGAAAGGTGGCCACTAGCTGTGCCAGTTTGACAATCTGAGTCTGCTCTTTGGATCACTTGATAGCAGAGGACCAACTCCTCCATACAGGTTCTCCTGCACGTAGGCAAATGTTTTAACAGAAGAAGGCATCAGATCCCATTACAGATGGTTGTGAGCCACCATGTGGTTGCTGGGAATTGAACTCAGGACCTCTGGAAGAGCAATCAATGCTTTTAACCGTTGAGCCACCTCTCCAGCCCCGGCAAATGTTTTAAAAAAGTAAAGACTTTTAAAAAAAGTAAATATGTTGAAAACAGAAAGGTTTCTTACATGTGAGGAACAGCAGCTGGGATTGTCCTCTGGCTTCCATTCACAGTGCACACATGCATGATCTGTACACAAGCATCTTGCGCCTCATTGAGGTGATTCAAGTGTGTTATTGAATTTTCAAGTTAGTGGTTGCTAATTTGACAGATCAGTGATAGGTATGTGATATTGCTATGAGTTAGATTCGTATCTTTACCTTTAAATAAAAGCGCTTGTACGAGTAACTTGAGTTATGTAATAAAAAAAGAACTTCTTAGTAGATATTAATTTGTTAGATTATTTCTTTAAATTCTCCATATATAGGGAGTATATTTGGTGTTAATTCATGTATTCATTGCTTCTATGGTGTGTTTATGTTTGTGTGTGAGTCTGTCTGTCTGTGTGTGTGTCTGTTTGTCTGTATGTGTGTGTCTGTGTGTGTGGTTTTGAGATGGCATCTCTTTATGCAGTCCTGGCTGTTCTGGAATGTTGGGTAGACTAGGCTGTTCTTGGACTTAAAGAGATCCATTGTCTCTGCCTCCTGAGTTCTAGAATTTAGTGATTCTTAATGCTACTAGAATAAATCTCCTGTGCAATTATTGTTGGATTTGAGCAGAGTCTCAGTCTCAGGCTTGCCTGGAGCTCACTGTAACCGAGGCTGTCTTAGAACTCATGCAGTCTCCTGCCTTCGTTTCCTCAGAACTTGGATTACAAAGGCCCTCCAGAGCCTGAAGGCTGGCTTGTTTCTCCTTGGTTTTGCTTTGTTGTATGTTTTGGTGCATTTTTTTTTTTTTTTTGGTGAGTTTTTGTTCTGCTGTTCCTTTTTGGATTAGTATCTAAGTACACATGACTAAAATACTCATGTTTGGTTTATATGAGAATTAAATTTTTCCAATCTTAAATTTTGTCTATAAGTTAATGCTGTAACAATGATGAAGCCGATAAGTTTTAAATTTATCATCTGAAGTGTCATTTACGATTCAGTCACTAAATTTTACACGATAGAATCAGAATTATGTTAGAAATATTTTAGGGACTTGGTTGTAGCTCAGTGGTAGGGATTGTGCTTCATGTATACGAGGCCCTGGGCTTAATCCCCAGCAGAGAAAGAAATATTTTAGAACATAGCCTTAATCTTTTAGAGTGCCTCTGTCACGTGGTTCAGTGTCACACAGTCCACTCTTGCAGAAGGGAAGCTTAGGAGTCACCGTGAGCACCTCCTCCTCTCCCGTGCTTTAACTGAATGTGGTTTCTTAAGGCTCTGTGCAGTTGTAGAATGGACTTAATCTTCCCATGTGGGTGGAAAAACTACCTTCTCATGGAGAAAACACTGAGTGTACAGTCTTAAACACTCAGTAGAAAATTTCTAAGTGCTTACATTGGGTATTTGTAGTCCTATAAAGCTGCTGTGAATGGAAGTTGAGTATTTGTAGTCAAAGCTCTCATTTTATGTACTAGACAGAACATGTAGTTCTGGGATCTTAGAATGTTTATTGAGCTTCACAGATAGTAATTTATTAGTCTTTTAAATTCCCATAGTTCAGTGATAATCCTGTGAAAATGGTTGATATTTTTGTATTTTGAGACATGGTCACACTGAGACTAGCCTGGAGCACCCTATGTAAACAAGGCTGGCCTTGAACTCACAGAGTTGTTCCTGCCTCTACCTCCTGGTATCTGTGATAAGAGCCATGTGTCACCTTGCCTGGCATGGTGTCTATTTTCTTAACCTTTTAAAAATAAAGGAACTTGAGAATTTTGAAATCACAGAACTAGTAAGTATCAGAGCAGGGATATGAATGCAGGTTTCTGATTCTGAGACTATTGTCTCTTGATATTCTTCCATATTGCTTTCTTCAAATGGCTTTTAGTGTGCAAATTTTCAAAATTCAAACATATTCCCTTTAATTTTGGAATATGTGTGAGGGTGTAGTTGTTACATTGAGATAAGGTCTTTCCTTTATAGATTTACTTACTTTATCTGTGTTTCTGTTACATGTATGTATATGCACCAGATCTGGTGCGGCTGCAGAACAAAAAAGAGGGTGTTGGGTCCCATGGAACCCATACATAGCAAATCTGGCTATAACTGCTACTTTCTGGTTCTGCTTTGGTATTATGCTTTTTTTTTTAGAAGAAGGGTCTTAACTAAGTACTAAATACTCTCACTAAGTAGCCCTGGAACTTAGTCTATAGGCCAGGCTGTCCTTGAACTTGCAAAGATAAGTCTGCCTCTGCTTGTCCAGTTTTTGGCTTTAAAAGGCACGAACCACCATGCCCATCAACATTGTATGTAGTGCTTTTGACGCCAAGGCATATTTCTTCATGTTGAGTCTGAAATTAAAAATTTTAACTCTAAAATGGCATATTTTAAGCAGTAAGCAGTCATCAATAGTAATATAATGTAGTAGCCTAAATGCAAAATGTGTGTGACTTTAGTCATGTCTAAGGTTTCATTATCCCTCCTAAAAAGCATTGACTTCTATTGGGCTTTGATGTGTGTGGATTATCCCTATTGCCATTTTAACTGTTTCAAGCCTTCAGAACATGCAGGTGCTCATTACAGCACTTGTATTGGAAATGATACTAAAGTGATGATAGCTGTGTACAGAGAAGAGAATGAATGAAAAATACATTTACTGTCTTAATAGCTTATTTAGTTTTTATCTCACCTCCTTAATGATTTCCTTCCTTCAAAAAGTTGGTGGTGTTGCTAGTATGTATTGAGTGGCGTTCTCAAAGTCCTTTTATTTGCTATGTTGATGTCTTGTATAGAAATGTATATCTAAAAAAAAAGAAATGTATATTTGATGTAAAGGAGTTTGTTTCACATGTCAGAGAATGTTATCATTGTAGTGGAAACAGTGAACTAGTAGAATACATGTTAGAATTTTTGTAATCTAGGAGGAGGTCTATGTAACTTAATTCCATTTTGTGAGAGAGAGGATACTTAGACTGAAACATCTGTTCCATTTGTTAAAGCCTCCTCAGATTCAGAGGGTAGCAGAGAAGGAAGCACAATGTATGGATATAGTTATGTACTGTCATTTTTATTTTATAAAGATGGCTTTGAAACTTTTTAGTGTAGGACTTCCCTCTCCTTCCTTCCTTCCTTCCTTCCTTCCTTCCTTCCTTCCTTCCTTCCTTCCTTCCTTCCTTCCTTCCTTCAAATAGAGCCTTAGTATCCAGAGGGATACTAAGCACAGTGCTCCCTGAGGGATTTGAGAGACATTTTAGGTGGCAAACGCTTCCTCCTCCTCCTCCTCTTCCTCCTCTTCTTCCTCTTCTCCTCCTGTTTGTACTTAATTGTACCATATCATAATTTAGCCTGTTAAAATTCATATTGAAAATAAATACTTAACAGGTCTTTAGCATTTCCGTTGTATTCTAAAATGTTTTAGCTTTTAATTAACAAAGCTAATCATTGTAATGCTAAATTGAATTCTTCTAAGATAAAACAGTTTATTCCACAATGAGTACTTTGAATATGCTATATGGCACATATATGAATAAAGACATGATGGCAGCATGCTTTTAAATCTAGCATTTTGGAAACAGAAGCAGGTGGATCTCTGAGTTCAAGGTGAGTCTGGTCACAGAGTGACTTAAAGGATAGCCAGAGCTACAAACTAAAATCTTCTCTAAAGATTTTTTTAAAAAGATTTATTTATTTTATGTATATGAGTATACCATTGCTCTCTTCAGACAAACCAGAAGAGGGCATCAAATTCCATTATAGATGGTTGTGAGCCACCTTGTGGTTGCTGGGAATTGAACTCAGGACCTCTGGAAGAACTGTCAGTGCTCTTAACCTCTGAGCTATCTCTCTAGCCAGAACCTCTCTTAAAAAAAAAAAAAAAAACTATTTATATTTTATCTTTCCATTGATTCTTAAGCACATAATCATATACTTGCTTTTAGGATAACTACTAAGTCCTTTGAAATACAAAGTTGAGGACAGTTCAGTAGAACTTAGAAGAATCTGATATACATGATTGGAGTCATTCATTAACAACTTCTGCGTCTTGTATTCATTGTTGTCTCTTAGGGCTTTTTTGTGCACAGCGAGCATGCCAGTAACAGACTGAGAGTGGCTTTGGGACAAGGGCTGGAGAGATGGCTTAGTGCTTAAGTGCAATCTCTGTACTGTTTTACTGGTTTTTGTTGTTGTTGTTGTTGTTTGTTTGTTTGTTTTTTAAGAGAACCCAAGTTAGGTTCCCAGTACCAATGTTAGGTGGCGTACAATTGGTTGCTATTCCAAGGGAATCTTGGTGCCCTCTTCTGGTTTCTGTGAGCACCTCACCCCAGCATACAAACTCACATTCAGACAAACATATATACATAAACATTTAAAATACTAAATAAAATAAAAATACCTTTTTTTTCTGTGCCTCATACCCACGTACTTGCCCGCTGTTGTATAAATACCAAAAACAGTATGAAAAGGTACGTCTAGAATAATGTTTTTTTCTTTCTTTATTTTCTAGTACTGTGATTTGAATTTGGGTCTAATACGGGGTAAGCAAGCAATCTACCAATGATTCATATCCCCATCTTTCTGCTTTTCTTTAAAAAAAGTTATTAATTTTAAATGTATCTGCCTGGAACTTGTCTTTTCTCAATGATTCTTAACCTTCTTAATATTGTGATCCTTCCTTCATGTTGTGGTGATCTCCCACCATAAAATTTATTTCTGTTGCTCTTCTGTAACTGTAATTTTGCTACTGTTATGAGTGAATTGTTCTGTAAATACCTGTGTGTTCTGATGGCCTTAGGTGACCCCAAAGTCCTTTGACCACCAAAGGGGTCATGGCCCACAGATTGATAACTGCTGGGCTATTAATTTATCCTGTGCATTGAATAGATGATTACATCATTTTTGTCCAGGTTTCTTATAGATACCCTTAACTTTTTTGACTCAGATTTTATCCAGATGGTTAGCAAAGTCTTTTTTGATTCCACTTTCAGAATTTATCTAGAACCCCACCATATTTTACCCTCCTTTCCTATACTAGTTTAAATCACCATTGTATTTTACCTAGATAATCCTTTATTTTTCTAACTAGTTGTAGTAGCCTGGACTAGAACTAGTTTTTGTTAAGTGAATACCTAACTACCTGTCTAGTCTTCCATACTCATAAAAGTGTGTAGTATCTGTAGCAGACAGTCAGCTTCTGTTCTTTCTGTGATCACTCTCAAGGCTTCTGAGCTGCTTAGTGTAGATGCTTTGTAGTAGCCTCAAAGGCATTACCACCATACTCCATTTTGAGGTTATCTTCTGTCACTTTTCCTTATGTAGTGGTCTTATATGCTATTCTCTGAATATGCTTGTTGTGGTCTTGCTTTATGATCCTAAGACGTGCGTTTCTATGTCAGATGTTCTTTCCTTTCTGCAAGAGTTCCTCACTTTTTTTTTTTTTTATTAAAGATTTATTTATTTATTATATGTAAGTACACTGTAGCTGTCTTCAGACACTCCAGAAGAGGCGCCAGATCTCGTTACGGATGGTTGTGAGCCACCATGTGGTTGCTGGGATTTGAACTCTGGACCTTCGGAAGAGCAGTCGGGTGCTCTTACCCACTGAGCCATCTCACCAGCCCGAGTTCCTCACTTTTAAGTTTGTTGAAATAACAGCAGATTTACCATTTGTGGCTGACTCTGGAAACCTTATCTAAAATCCACCATTTTTTTCTTCCTCTGTTTACTTTCTGCTTCTTTCCTCTGTCGTAGTAAGTATTTTACTTGTTTTCAGTCACTAGAATTGAGCTACCTTATAAAGTGAGTTGGCTTTGATACTTGCTATAGTCTCCATGCCTGGGGCATTATTTATCATATAGTAGGTGTTTATTGATTTAAAATATAGAAATGCCCTAGAGTTTTCTGATATTTATCTTTAGTCTTTAAGAGACATTAATAACAACAACAAAAACTATTAACTCAGTGAAAGAGAATTTTGTAATATTTATGAATGAAACTAGAAAACCCAATTTTATATATTGAGTTTTAATAAATGTGTTTAAATATATAAATATTAAGTGTTAATTAAATGGTGGACTCATCCAACGTTTAAGAAATCAACTCATCAGTGGTACCTGGAAAAGAGATGTTAATATATTCGGCTAATGTATACACAGTTGTGGCGCTGTAAATGTGAATTTGTTTTCTGTGGTTTCTGATGCAGAGCACTTAATACTTGAGGAATTTCTTAAGCTAAAATAGTTCTAGTTGAGTCTTGTTCTGTGAGAACACCCTTGGTAGTTTCAGGATAAGGATTGGTCACTGGAAGAACCACATCTTGATTAGACATTGAACTTCCATCCTTGCTCCCTAATTCTCAAATGATAGGAGAGGGGCTAGAGATAGTTCATCCTCAATAGCCATGCCTTACCTGTGAGAAAGCAGCCATTACAAACCCCTAGATGATAGATAGGTTTTGGAAAGCTCCCATGTTGAAGAACGCAGTGTATTGGAAGGATGGGTATAATGGTGCTGGGCTTGAGAATCCTCCTTGTTCTTTGTATAATAAAGTAATGAGAGTAATTATTCTTCCTGAGTTCTTGTAAATTGTTCAATAGCTAAACCAGAGAAGTGGGGTGGTTGTGGAATTTCTGATTTTTATACCTAGTTAATTGGCTGCAGAGAAGTGTGAATAACCCTCTACTTCCCTGTGGTAACTAAAGTGTAGGCAGTGCTGTAGGAGTAAGCCCCGCCCTTATTTTGAATTGGAGTGTCAGCTTTATAAAAATCTTCCTATGCATGTGGATTTCATTCTACCCTTTTAAAATATTATACCATAATTTTCATAAAACATTTGCATAACTTTAGTCTTTATACACACACTGTATTAATAGTATATGCTATGAGGACTGAGCTTTTACCCAGTGGAGTTTACACCTAATACTGGGTACTCTATGTTGGATTTAAATAGTAAGAGTTAAAGAAGTTATATTGAAGAAGATCGGATGTATTTGGTGGCAGGAGGGAAAGCACCCCCAAATTAAAGATTATTTACTTTATAATAATACAGTTACACTGCATGTTGTAGATATTAAAGTAAAGGGTATTCAGAGAAACAGTGGAGCGCTATTGCTGATAGTGTGCATAGTGGCCAAGTTGCATAAAGGGCAGGCTCTCTACTGCCCTACTGTTGTACCTACTGACTAGGAGTCCAAGGCTCTGCTTGGCACTTGCAGAATTGTGTGCCAGTGTTTTCTTTTTACGCCCCTGTTTGTGTGTGTGTGTGTGTGTGTGTGTGTGCACGCGCGCCCCACCACATTGTTGAGGTCAGAGGACAGTGTTTTGGAGCAGGCTCTTCTAATGTGTGTTCTGAGAAGCCAGTTGTCAGTCTTCGCGGTAAGTTCCATACCAGCTGAGCCACCTTGCCAGACCTACTTTTTTTTTTTTTAAATCCTTTTTCATCTTCTGTAAGTTACATTTGGAATTACAAGGCACCTATTGGTGTGCATCCTATGCATAACACACTTCTCATCAAATCCAAAAGAGCATGCCTGTCAGCAGCACTCGGGAAGATGAAGAGGGCTGAGAGCTGGAGTATAAGTACAAATATGTACACACACAAAGTTGTGCTCACATACATCAATGTATGTATATAGTTGAAACCATGTTGTATGTTGTCCTCTCTTTACTAAGAGGAACTGATAACTGTTTCACACTCAATGAGGGTAAAAGTAGGAGGGAATGAGGAGCTAACAGGCCCCCAGATTGCTTGTTTATTTCTGCCTGGCAACCTAGGATACTTTACTGTTTTGCTTGTTCGCTAGCAGACAGCTCTTAATGAGGTGGTTCTTGGACCATTAGACAGTAGTTTTGTTTGCTTGTTTGTATCTCATTTAAGTACTTTAAAATTATTTCCTCTTGTAGAAGATCTTACCAGCTGCAGTGACCAGTCAATTATTGTGCTTATTAGCACACATATATAACATTCAGAGTATTGTCTAACAAATAGTATTTTGTAATATATAAATTTTAGATACACTGAATTAAGTAAGTTTTAGACTATAGTTTTGAGTAGTTGAGCATATCTATTCATATTCAGGAAGCACAAATTGGCTACTCCCCCTCCCAAATAAATAAATAATTAATTAAATAAGTAAGTAAGTAAATAAATAAATAAATAAAACAAAGGACAAAGAAGGTCCGGAGCATATCCACTCATATTCGGGAAGCACAAATTGGCTAAAAATAAATAAATAAGTAAATAAATAAATAAAACAAAACAAAGGACAAAGAAGGTCCGGAAGATATGTGTTGGGTGATAAGGAGGTGGGAATGGGGGATGGATACATTCAAAATACATTGCATACATGTATGAAGTTGTCAAAGAATAAGATTATTTAATAAAATAAAATTTTAAAATGCCAACACTGCTGGGCATGGTGGCGCACGCCTTTAATCCCAGCACTCGGGAGGCAGAGGCAGGCGGATCTCTGAGTTGGAGGCCAGCCTGGTCTATAGAGTGAGTTCCAGGACAGCCAGGGCTACACAGAGAAACCCTGTCTTGAAAAACCAAAAAAAAAAAAAAAAAAAAAAAAAAAAGCCAACACTAAAAATGTAAAGACATGGAATGAGCAGAGTAGAATATTAAGGTTAAGGTGATGGTAGCTATGAAAAATCTGAAGAATTTGAAGTGAGATTGAATATGATGATGAGAACAAAGGAGATGGGTGGGGCCATAAATAGGGGTCTGTTAGATCTCCTTCCAGAATATGCTTACATGAGTTCATTATTATCAACTGGCTACTGTGATTTTTGTGGATGATGGTAAAAGGAAAACTGGATAAAAAAGGGGAGTAGGTTATATGAAAATGGAAAGTACTGGTATAAGAAAGTATAAAATAAAATAATTACGAGAACTTGGATTGAAGGTGAGTAGGAAGGGATGAGAGGATCTAGTGTAACACAGTGATGGAGTGCATGCACGGTGGGATCAGTCCTAGGACCAGAAGAGGAAAATCGTCTGCAGGCATCCGTAAAGGTGATTTCCACCTCTGTTCCTAGCTCACTGAATGGCTCCTGTGTTAGCTAATTTTCTATGATAAAACCCCATGAACACGGTCGCTCGTACAATAAGCATTTATTTGGTTGTGTGGCTATAGAGGGATAAGAGTCTACAATGGCAGAATAGAACAGAGGCATGGCACCTGCAACTGGAAAGCCAAGAGCTTAACCTCCTGAACCCTAAGCAAGAAGCAAAGAAAGGGAACACAGCTCTCCTCCAGTACCACACCTTCAACAAGGAAGGCCACATCTCCCTAAGCAGTACCAGGAGCTGGGGATCCAACATTCACTTATGAAAGTATAGGTGACATCTCATTCAAAGCTTAGCTCCTGTCTATCTAGTTGTCTCAGAAAGATTCAGTAACTCCCTGATTTGCTTATGGATTCTCATCTGAGATGTTCTCATGTCTTAAAAAAATGAGCTGTTTTTCTTGTAGTGATTCTTTAAGTGTTGATGGGCATGTGAACTGGTTGGTGATTTTTACTGTGAGATTTTCTTCTGTAGTTCTGCTAGAGTCAGCACACACTTCTGGAGACTTCACATTGCAGCTGTTTAGGGCAGTTCTTTTTTTTTTTTTTTTTTTTTTGGTTTTACGAGACAGGGTTTCTCTGTGTAGCCCTGGCTGTCCTGGAACTCACTCTGTAGACCAGGCTGGCCTCGAACTCAGAGATTCGCCTGCCTCTGCCTCCCAAGTCCTGGGATTAAAGGAGTGCGCCACCACGCCCAGCTTGTTTAGGGCAGTTCTAATTCAATAAATGACCAAAGTGTACCTTCAAAAACCATGGCTGTCATGTTGCATCTTGACTGTGGTCGTTGAATCAGGAGCAAGAGTGTAAGACTTAGAGCTTCTCTGGACCCATTGCCAGAGCCTCCTCAGAAAGGTGACCACCTGGTGATCTGACTCGGATGACTTTATGTGTCTGTTTCTAAAAGAAGGTGTCCTGGTCGGATGCTTATGCTGGATTTTAATTCCTGGGTACAAGGGATTGGCTTCTCTTATGCTTAAAATCAGGCTTGGACTTTCAGCTGCTCATCTGTGTCAGTTCTCCTTTTTTAATATTCTGTCTCATGATAATAGAGTGTAAGGGATTCTTTGAGAGTTACAGAATGAGACTGCTGTCAGGATTCAGTCTGAACCATATGGAAAGGGGAATGGAGGTCACTTGAGTTCATAGACATTACGACAGCTTTGGTTCCTCAGGACATGGCATTACTTTGTATGTCTTTTTGTGCTTTTGCCTCTTCCTGAAACTGCTTTGCACCCCGCCCCCTTCTCTGGTTGATGCTGCTGTAGAGTTTTCCTCGGTTTCCTACACTTCCCCACTTGGTTGAGTTAGTGACTTGAAACAGATATTTGGACGATGCCGGGGCCTAGCAAACACAGGAGTGGATGCTCACAGTCAGCTATTGGATGGATCACACGGCCCCCAATGGAGGAGCTAGAGAAAGTACCCAAGGAGCTAAAGGGATCTGCAACCCTATAGTTGGAACAACATGATGTACTAACCAGTACCCCGGAGCTCTTGTCTCTAGCTGCATATGTATCGAAAGATGGCCTAGTCGGCCATCACTGGAAAGAGAGGCCCATAGGACTTGCAAACTTTATATGCCCCAATATAGGGGAATGCCAGGGCCAAAAGAATGGGAATGGGTGGGTAGGGAAGTGGGGGGCACTATGGGGGACTTTTGGGATAGCATTGGAAATGTAATTGAGGAAAATATGTAATAAAAAATATTAAAAATTAAAAAAAAGAAACAGTTATTTGTAGCTGTTCCCTATGCATTTTAAAAATATTGAACCAGAAAACTTTTTCCTGGCTTATCAACTAGAGATTATTTTGCCTAAAAGAGTGTTACAAGAGTTCAAGGAAATATGTTAAGCTAAATGTCGTCATGTCTTATATTTTCTTTATTTTAGTAGATGGTTCAAAAGTAATGATCAATAATTTAATGACCCAGTCTTCAGAGAAAGTATATATAGGTAATTAAAAGATCTAGAAAAAGATCTTGTGGTCCTGTTACATCTGAGCTTCAGTTGACTCCTAGGATTCTAGAGGTGACTTTAGAGCCTGTTGGTTGTTGGTGATGGTCAGCTGATATATTCTAACTTTATTAAGTATTTTTTGAGAAAAAGAATATAAACAATTGTTATATGAAGTATTATATAAATGCAGACCTCTATGTTGTATATCTTGCTCCAATAGTTTGAGATATGTTGTAATTATTTTTATAATTAATATAAAATGGGAAAATTACCATTGTGCTTTATAAATAATATAGTTTAATTAATTATATCTTCTGTTGCAGTCAAACCATCACTGCTGTTTTTCATATTCTGTATACTTGAAAAAGTTAGGTCCTTGCTTGAAAGCTGTATATGTAGAAATAATTTTTTATTATGTTTATAATTATTGATAGGTTGGTATTTTAATGTATTAATATGCTAATGAAGTTATTACCTTTTCAAAAATTTATTTTTATTTGATTGTCTTGCCTTCATGTATGTTTGTGCACCTGTTGAGACCAGCAGAGGGCTTGGAACCCTGGGGCTGGAGTGCTAGATGATTGTGAGGTGCCATGCAGGTGCTGGGAACCTGGGTCCTCTGCAGAGCAACCAATGCTCACCCATCCCCACACTTTTCCTTAGTGAGATCGTATGTGCGGAAAGCATTTGCTTTGTCTTCATATAACTGTTATGAAAAATGTAACAGATGTTCATGGTATTTAGATATTCAGTGCCTGTGAGTTTCTATTTGTGGATTAATCTAAACCGGTAGAATAAATATAAAAACCTATGCCTATATGCAGTTACTGCCTTGTATTTTTTTTTTTATTGTGCTATAAAAACTTGTATCTGATGTTTTACCTTTTGACTTAGTTTTTCTTTAATACTAGTTAGGTTATATGTTGATGTATTAACATTTCCTTAATATTCTTGGAGAGTTTAGAGCTATTTCAGTTACAGATTGAGTTTTGCATGTATTTAATAAAAACTCTAAGTAGCAGTAGCTAAACAGGAGAAAATTTTTGTTGTTCTAAGTGGAGAAGTAGGTGATTCATTCTGTGGCTATGACAGTATTATTCTTGTGGTTTGTCCTTCATAGTCAGTGACAACATAGCTTGTTTAAAAAAGGACAGAAGCTTCATTCTGTATTATTTTGTTGCTAGTTAAGGAGCACTTTATTGGCTACCCTACCTCATCTCCAGATTTACATCATGTTATCTTCTCTATCTTCCAAGATACTGGGAAACTTGGATATCAGGCACTTTCTGCTACTTACAGAAACTGTTGGTATGAAAAGGAGGAATAGATGGGTATAGGATTTACAACTTGGAGTTCACACCCTGGAGCCCACCCTGCTTGTGGATATTTCTCATACCCTTGTTGGACTCATGTTTTCCATATCTGTAACCCTTCAGAAACCAAAAGCTAGATATGCTGTGTTTTGAATTAAATCCCCAGGTTCAATTGCCTGCATCAGTCTTGCAGCTCACAACTGTCTGTAACTTCATGACCAAGAGGTCTTAACTTCTGAGCCACTCTCCAGCCCAAGCTTTTACCTTTGCATTTTCTTGTCTATTTATTCATTTTTTTTTGTTGCAAACAGTCACTTGTTAATTTAAATGGCTTACTAACTGCCCGAGAGTTCTTTGTCATAGGGCCATCATTCTGTTTTCATGATAAAAATATTGAAGGCTGGGGAGATGGCTCAGATGGTTAGGTAAAAGTCTGAGGACCTGAGTTTGACCCTGTAACCATAATAAAGGTGGAAGGAAAGAACAATTTCAGAGGTTTGTCCTCTTACCTCTACACTTGCTGTGGCATGCCCATAAGTCTAGAGATACGCACACGTACACACACAGTCACGCACACACATGCACACACATCAAAAATTTAAAAATTGCTGTTGGATTAAATTTAGT
The DNA here is from genome assembly GCF_978045245.1 of Mus caroli. NCBI lineage: Eukaryota > Metazoa > Chordata > Mammalia > Rodentia > Muridae > Mus > Mus caroli. The sequence continues at coordinate 65,393,874 of NW_028227264.1, forward strand.
ACCTCATACATTTTAAGTATGTGTTTAAGCAATGACCTTTATCTTCCTGGTCCCCTGTAAAAGTGGTTCATTAGGGTTTTAAAATGTTCACTTTTAATTTGTATTCTTATATAAAAAGACATTTTAAATCTTCATAATTTATTCTCATAATATGTTTATCAAATTTGACAGCAGCATATTTAGCTAATATACAGGGAATAATTTGAAAAGTATGTGACCTTTAAATTTGGCTTTAATGTAACATCTTTTCCAGATGAGCTGGAAGCTAGGCATGGTAGAGTACACCTTTCTTTAATTCCCGCATTCAGGAGGCAGTCAGGTAGATCTTTGTGTTCCAGGTCAGCCTGGTCTATGTAGAGGGTTCCAGGATAGTTAGAGGTCCACAATAGAGACCCTCCCCCAAACAAAACAACACCCAGGAAAAGAGCCTGGAAAAGTGATACTTGCCTTCAAATCTCAGCAAGCACTAAGTTTGAGACTTGGAGGCCAAACTGGTTTACCAGTGTGCTTCAGGCCAGCCAAGATTACATAGTGAAAAACAAAACCAAAAACCAAAAACAAACCCCCCCAAACAAGTGGATGCTTATAATTCTAGCACTCAGGCACAGAGGCAGGACAATGAGGAGTTGAGCGTCAGCCCACTGTGGCCTACTTAGTAACACCATGTCTTAAAGCATACAGACCCCCCATCACTTACACAGACTTGCAATAAGTTTTTTTTTTTTTTTTAAGATTTATTTATTACTATAAATAACTACACAGTAGCTGTCTTCAGACACCAGAAGAGGGCATCAGATCTCATTACAGATGGTTGTGAGCCACCATGTGTTTGCTGGGATTTGAACTCAGGACCTTTGGAAGAGCAGTCAGTGCTCTTAACCTGCTGAGCCATCTCACCAGCCTGCAATAATTTTTTAATGCTTTAGTAACTTGTGTTTAAATATTGTTTAACTAACTAGTCAGATTGCCTGAGCAGTCACATTAAGATTATTATTGTTCATGTGCTTGTAAGCTTATTTGTACCATGTACTTCCAAGAGTGATTATAGCTCAGAAAAGGGTGCCAGCTCTCCTGAAACCCGAGGTACAGGGGGCTGTGAGCCACCCCGTATGAAGAGCAGTGTGCACTTGAGGGAGCTCCCTCGTCAGCACTGCTGTCAGTCTCTATCATCACAGAAACATCCAGTAACAAGTTTACTTTTACCAGTAAGTCCTGCTTTCTAGAAATGTAACGGCTGTGAACGAGCTGTGTGCACTGAGTAAAGCAACCTGTGAACTAACATGTTTTCAGATTCCTAAAAGTGACTGTTTGTTGTTAAGATTGTCCTAACTTTTTATTAGGATTATGTTTTTATTATACTTTCTCTAATATAAAAAGAAAAACAATTTTTTTTAACCTTTGGAAAGGTAGAGTTTTATAAATATATGTTGTAAACACAGTAAACATAAGTTTAAGTACAAATAGAAGTTCAGAAGTGTTATTTAAATGTGTGATTTCTCAGATAAGAAAGCTGTAGACTTTGCTGTAATTTATTACAAAGCTAAGTTATGTTCTGTTACTTATGTAAAAGAGTGGTCTTTGTTTAGCTTCTTAAAGTGCTAGGAGAATTGTGTAGTTCCATTGATTGCTTCCATGCAGTGGAAATCTGACCTTTAGCAGATGTTTGAGACGTTGCCAGCACAGCATGGTCAACCAGCTAGACAGTTTCCCCTTGTTTTTTGACAGGCTTTTAATAGTTTAGTAACATGCCAAATTCTTTTCATTATATCTGAAACTTTGTAACTTATTAACAACATACTATAAGATATTGATAAAATAGCCTTCCTGTCATAGATTACAGCCACTAACTTCAGAAGAAACCATTGTTAAAAATCTTAAAAATACTGTTGAGTGAATAATATTTTGAGTCGTCAGTTTGGAATGAAATTGTTAGGTTACATGCATATGTCGCATGTATCTTGCCAGAAGTAGAAATTATTTCAGGGCTGTCATGTTTTAGTGGTAGTTTTAGGCACTTTCATTAGTGAACACTTTTAAAAATAGTAACTTTTTAATAAGGATTGTTTGTTTGTTTGTTTGTTTCCACAGAGCAGATATTCTGTCTAGAACTTGAATCCACATTAAAACTTGTTCCCTGAAAGAAAGCCGTTTTTTTTTTTAGGCCAAGTAATAGGTTCAGCTGTGTAGTTGTGTAGTTCAGCTAGAACACTGTAAGCTCTGTTTTCTTAACTCCATCCACTGAGTGCACAGGAAGGGAGAGGAGGAGAGCCTTAATGTTTGAGAACTAAGTCATGAATGGACAGGCCCAGCACTTGCCAGACTGCATCTTTTCCTGCAGGTGTTGGTTTTCCATAGGACATTACAGTTGCTTTTCATTGTGTTAGATATGATACAAAAGATTTTATTTTAAGCAACATTTGAGGAATATAGTATTGTATGTTTTGCAGTATAGATTTGTAGCCATTTTTGTGTTCAGGCTTATATACTGTAGGGAATTACTATTAGCAGTGTTGGTATACCTGTGCATATACCCCCTTTCAACAGTAAAAACTTAAAGGCCTATTCAATACCAGGATTTATAAGAGTATGCTAACTAAAATAGAAAAGATGAAATACATATAATACAGTTTCACTAAATACCATGGACCAAAAGACTGATTACATATTACTTACAAGTGAATGTGAGTTCTCTGTGTTCTTTTAAAATAAGTGGGGTAATAATTATCCCATTCTTCTTTCATACTAGTGTTTATGGGCATTACCTATAATATTTTAGTAAATGAGGGCTATGTGATTTAGGAAATGAATAGGTTTAATCCCTAATACAAAGTACAAACAAAAAGTAGATAATGATACCAAAATTTATATGTCAAGTAGTTGCTTTTCAATAGAATTTAGCAGAGAGGCTAGTGTGTTTTGTTTTGTTTTGTTTTTTTTTTTTTTGAGATAGGGTTTCCCTGTGTAGTCTTGGATTTCCTGGAAACTTGCTCTGTAGACCAGGCTGGCCTCAAACTAAGATTCTCCTGCCTCTGCCTCCTGAGTGCTGGGATGAAAGGAGTTTGCCACCAGGGCCCAGCCTAGTTTTCTCAAGGTTTTCATTATCTACCAGAGGCTATGATTTTTGTGTGTGTGTGTGTTTTCCCCCCAGTTTTGTTGATATGAAGTTATTCCTTAAGAAAATTTATTTTGAAATAGGTGGTGTTTCTGGTTGTTTGCTTAACTGTCTGACCATCTGATTGCAAGTATTCCTGATGTTGCGCTCATTCTTTTTGTTCTACTTGGGGTTGCTTACATTTTTACTGTTTTTGTTGTTGTTGTTTGTTTTTTTACTGTTTTTGTTTGTTTTTTTTTTCATTGTAATTTAAAACAGCCATAATAGTAAAATATGTACATAGGACATTTTGTAGATTCAATTTAATGATATATACCTGATGGATAATACCTGTAGCTATCTATGCACAGTACCAATAAACTCATTTTGGAAAACATACAGGTTCTGAAATGGGTCTATTTCTTATTTTGATTTGCTGTGATCTGCCTGTGGTAGGAGGACACGACAGTAGGAGTGAGGCTAGCAGCCTGGGGTGGCAGAGCATGTGGATAACATTTTACCACACACAGGAAACACCAGGCCAGCTTGTTGGAAAGTCTCAGAAGTCTACCCTTTGAGTAGTGCTGTGGCTGTCCCAGCGAGGTCCAGTTCCTAAAGGTTCTGTCTCCATCGCAAACAGCAGCACTCCTAGGGACCCAGGACTCAAGCACGTGAACCTGTAGGGAACCTTTTATATTCAAAGCACACATGGAGTTTTCTGAGTACTCAGCTTTATATATAATTGCACTGCTATACTGTCATCTATATTTGTTTTTAGAATCTGGGATTTTAGAGGTCAGAATTCCCAAATCTGGCAGGAAATTATATGCTTCCTGAAGGCTATAGTGGAGAATCTTTTCTGGCTTTTATGAATATATGACCCAGTTTATTATTCTGTTATATTTTGTTTCATAATAAGCTAGCTAGTATTACATCTATGGTAGTGGCATTAAAAGGTAGGGCAGTACTGAGAAACATGAACTAAATGTCACCTTAGTGTGTAAGTACAATAAATTAAAAAGGTTGTTTAATCAGCATTTGGTTTTGAGTACAGATGAGAGAACCAATCCAAAGATGGAAAGATTAGTTTGGCTTATGATTTTAGAGGTAGGTGACAGCCCAAGTTTGTTTGGTTCTGCTGTTTGATATCAGAAGTGAGTTAGAATTGTCCATGGAGCCTGTGGCCCAGGTTTCTCCCTTCATGGCAACCATGCAGTGCAAGATAGCCAGATGGGGCTAGGGCCAGCTAAAACTTTTGAAGGCAAACCCCAAGTTTCCTACTTCCTCCAGTTATGCTCTGCTTCTCGCAGTTCCACCAGCTCCCAGGAGTCTACTCAGATTTTTAATCCATCAGTGTCTTCAACCACTGATTAGTTGTTTTTAGTTGTTGCAAGAAATGTCCTGGCGTACATATGTTCAGAAAGAGGCATGTTTTCTGAACCTGGGCATCATTTCTCAGTCCATCTTGTTTATGGTCTAGATTCCCCATTCATAGTGTACTAAGTATACTAGAAATAACTCTTAAAATGTTTTTCTTAAACTTACTGTTTGCATTCACATACTTGCATATACCACTTGTGAATGTGGAGGGCAGAAGGACAACTGAAAAGGTTCTTTCCCTCCCTCTACAATGTAGCTATTTGGGGGTGGAATTTAGATAGCCAGGCTGTGCAGCAATCACCTTTACATGATGAGCCAGGTCACTAACTCAGAGATTATCTTGCTATGTAGCACTGGCTGCTCTGGAACTTAATATGTATCCCACAATGACCCTGAACTTTCAGGGATAATAGATGGGTTCCACTTCACCCAGCTGGAAATAGTCTTTGTAACACTAAAGGAATATGGGAAAGGAGCTTATAATGGGAAAGACTTTTTTTTTAATTGTTTGAAGTTACATTAACACTTGCATGTTCATTGTGAATAAACAGCTTAAGCTCTGTTGAAAATCAAATGTCAGGGGAATAGCATTACTTACCCATATTTTGACCATCTGCTTTATGTAAGATTATTGAATTAACAGAATAAGGATTGTCATGTGAAGATGATTTCTTTAAAGGACTGGATATAGACAAAGAGTCATGGAAGAAGAAGACCTTGTCTTAGGCCCTAAGCTAGCAGGAAGGCAATTGGGGGAACACTCTGTTATGAAAACCCAGTTGGGTGGGCTTAGAGAGATGGCAGTGCCGGTGAAGAGCTTGTGGTATAAGCAGGAGGACCTGAGTAAAGAGTGCAGATACAGTCCCCATTGAACCTCACTATAGAAATGCGTGTAATCCTCCTGTCAGCAGTCATCTTCCCCCAACTTGACTGACTATTACTCCTATCCTAGAGACCTACTCATAAACATCTCCAGGAACAACTCTCTTCTGTCAGTCCTGAGGTGGAGAGGCATTGCTAAATACTATGTGTATAAATACACAGTCTATGTCACTTACATAGACTGTGGTCACTTTTTATATTGACTGTACGTCTTCCCCAGAGAGTCATAACTTTGGGGGCTTTTCTGTGATAGACTCTTGTGTACTGGTATTCCCCAACTTTGGGCTTAGTTTAACTTACTTTATTTCACTAACCTACCCCTGCCATTGCTTTGATTCTACCACCAGTCAGTTATGTTCTTTAGTCTGTGTGTGTGATCTTTATCATCTAGTCATGTACTATATTATTAATATGCTCATACCTTGACATTTTGTACCTAAATATTTTTAGTCTTTTCATAATATTTTGTCTTTAAAACTGTAGATAATACTTGCCTTAATTTCCCCAAACAAAAGATTTCAATTGATAATAAAAACTTAACATTAATTATAAGATACAATTAGCTCAGTATAAACTTTAGGAAGGATTTATTTGTGTATGTGTGCATGCAATATTTATTTGTGTCTATATTCTAGATTGAGTTTTTCTCAACCTTCCTAATGCTGCAACACTCTAATACAGTTTTTCATGTTCTGATAACCCCCAACCATAAAATTATTTTGTTATAATTTTGTAATTTTGCCTCTGTTATGAGTTATAATGTAAATACCCAATATACAGGATATTTGATATATGGCCCACAGGTTGAGAACCTTCTCTAGAAGAACCTTCTAGACTCTAGAAGATGGCATTGAGGGAGGGGTGGCTGGAGAGATGGCTCAGTGGTTAAGAGCACTGATTTCAGACTGCCTTTCAAAAATAACACTTTAAAAAAAGATTTAACTTTATTTTATGTGTGAGTAGTTTGCCTGCAATTCTGAATGTTCACCATGTATGTCCAGTACCTGCAGGGTCCAGTCCAGGGCATCAGATCAGATCCCTTGGAACTAGAGTTCCATACAGTTGTGAGCCACCACATGGGTGCTGGGAACCAAACCTGCATATCGCATCCCCAGCCCCCCATTTTATAGGACACATTTTTTTCTTTGTTTCCAAAGAATGAGGTCATATTGAAAACATTAGAAGTACGTGCCTAATTCAGGCTCATGCTTATTTTGGTTCTGTAGATAAACACTAATTTAAAATTTTGTGGCTAAATATTTTCTTACTTTTCTCATCTTGAATTCATTTACTTTTTAATTATATTTCTTCTACCTTTTCCAGTTTTCTACTCAATTCTCCTTGGTGGAGAAGATAGATACAAAACAGGCTTCATGCGAGTAGTTTATTCTCTCTGTATCTGCTAATTCTATAGCATCTTCCTTTGTGATAATAGCCTTGTTTCTCCTGAATTCATCCTCTTACATTTACTTAGTAAATGGGTCTATTTGGTGTCCTTTCTGAATCTGAGTCAAATAAATGAGAATAATTTATAAGCATTCTTATTTATGTTTTCCTGCTTTTAGTTTTCAATATATGTACTTTAAAAATTTGAGAACAGAAAACTGTACCAACTTTTTTTGGGGGGGGGTGAGGTCTTAGGGACTGAGCTTAGGGGCTTGAGCATGCAGTAAATGTTCTAGTGAGTGTGCCATATTTCTAGCCTCACCCCACCCTGTGCCTGCATGTTTTTTATTTACCCATTCATCCCTTCATTTATTCAGTCCACCGATATTTATAAAATTAGTTGCATATATGGTGCCCTAGAAAGTAAATATTGATATAACTTTTACTATATATATTTTATACTTTTAAAGGGAATTTTATTTTTTCCCCCTTCCCTTCTCCCTCTTGCTCCAGCCCCTGCTCGCTCTGGGCCCCACTCGCCAGCCTGATGTACAAAACAAGTCCCAGGCAGTGAGGAGCACATACATAGCTAGACCTTGTCTCACCCTTCCCTCCCAGAAGTGTTTCGTTGTAAATGTGTCTCATGTACCAAATGGTGTATTTCAACTGTATAAATGTCAATAAAGAATATTTCTCCCCACCCGGGGGTCCATCCCATAGTCAGCCACCAAACACAGACACTATTGCATATGCCAGCAAGATTTTGCTGAAAGGACCCTGATATAGCTGTCTCCTGTGAGGCTATGCCAGTGCCTGGCAAATACAGAACTGGATGCTCACAGTCATCTATTGGATGGAACACAGGGCCCCCAATGGAGGAGCTAGAGAAAGTACCCAAGGAGCTGAAGGGGTCTGCAACCCTATAGGAGGAACAACAATATGAACTAACCAGTACCCCCAGAGCTCGTGTCTCTAGCTGCATATGTAGCAGAAGATGGCCTAGTCGGCCATCATTGGGAAGAGAGGCCCCTTGGTCTTGCAAACTTTATATGCCCCAGTACAGAGGAACGCCAGGGCCAAAAAGTGGGAGTGGTTGGGTAGGGGAGCTGGTGGGGTGAGGGTATAGGGGACTTTTGGGATAGCATTTGAAATGTTAATGAAGAAAATATCTAATTAAAAAGAAAAAAGTTTAAAAAAATATTTCTTCTGCTATATGGTCATTGTGTTCATTGTGTTTATGTAAATAGATCCAAGTGTGTGTTTGTGCTTAAATTTAGGTTTTTATTTTTTATTTTATTTTATTTTTTTTGGTTTTTCGAGACAGGGTTTCTCTGTGTAGCCCTGGCTGTCCTGGAACTCACTCTGTAGACCAGGCTGGCCTCGAACTCAGAGATCCGCCTGCCTCTGCCTCCCAAGTGCTGGGAATAAAGGCATGCACCACCATGCCCGGCCTAAATGTAGGTTTTTAAAAAGCATTTGTCATTTAATAATGTACTCAAAGTTCATAGTTATCCTTTGCCTAAATGCAAACTATGAAGTGGAAACATGCTAGGCATGTCTCTGAATCCCAGCGCGTAGGCCAGAGGCCAGCAAGGCTCTGTGAGTTCCAGGGCAGCATGGTGCTCTACAGAAAAGTTCTAGGTCATCTTGGGACACAACACACACTGAGAGATTGTCTCAACAAACAAAAACTCGTTATTCCAAGAATTTGGGATATTGGGCTGGAGAGATGGCTCAGCAGTTAAGAGCACTGATTGCTCTTCTGAAGACCCTGAGTTCAAATCCCAGCAACCACATGGTGGCTCACAACCATCCGTAATTAGATATGACTCTCTCTTCTGGAGTCTGAAGACAGCTACAGTGTATTTACATATAATAAATAAATATTTAAAAAAAAGACTTTGTGATGCCCATAAACATGAAGGATTCATCTTTGTTTTGTAGCTTTATGGAAACCAGCTTTATGATAACAAGATTTTCACTTAGTAGACATATTCCAAATAGTAGATGATGATGGAACGATACACTTAGAATATTGCCATTTTGTAGATTTAAGGGAAGTATTGGATTTAGATAGTAATTATCATTGGCGCAAATACATCATGTGTACAGATAATTTATGGCTTTTCTTGAGTGTTGATAGAAAATCTTCCTGGGTGGTCCTTAGCCTGCCTCAGTCTCCCATGTGCTAGGACTGGTGGAACTACAGGTACATGCCAGTGTTGACAAACTTACGGATGTATGTGCATTGATAATCCAGCACTTGGGAGGCAGAGGCAGGCAGATTTCTGAATTGGAGGCCAGCCTGATCTACAGAGTGAGTTCCAGGACACCCAGGGTTATACAGAGAAACCCTGTCTCAAAAAACAAAACAAAACAAACAAACAAAAACTTACCATGCTACTTATTTGGTAGTTTTCTCTAATAATCCTGAATTTCATTGTGGTGGTATTAATATGCCTGGCCCAGGGGTGGCACTATTTAGAGATGTTGGAATTAGGTGTGGCCTTGTTGGAAGAAGCTTATCTCTGAGTTCAAGGTCTATCTACAAAGCAGGTTCCAGAACAGCCAAGCTTAGGCAGTGATGGAATTGGAAAACTGGTAATAGAGTAAGGGGGTGGAGGGGTCCATTTCCATCAAGCAGCAGAACTCAGCAGCTTTGGCCATGTGCCTTTGGCTCTAGAGTCAAAAATAGAAGGAACTATTGGGGCAATTGATGCTGGTTAGCTAGAGCTATGATATTAGCGGTGAAGAGACCAGCATCATTGAGGCAGTGTGTTCTGAGAGCACAAAGAAGCAGTGTTCTAGAGATAGCCAAGATTGTACCTCATGCTGCAGCTGGACTTGGTAATGTGTAAGAATCACCCAGGTGGTACTGGTTTTGAAGATATGAATGGGTCATGGATAGCAGCTAAGACTTGTCAATGTGAGAGGCCAGGGAAGGCCATTGGTGAGGTGCAGCCTCAGTTGCAGTTGATGGCTGTCTTAGTCAGGGTTTCTATTCCTGCACAAACATCATGACCAAGAAGCAAGTTGGGGAGGAAAGGGTTTATTCGGCTTACACTTCCATGCTGCTGTTCATCACCAAAGGAAGTCAGGACTGGAACTCAAGCAGGTCAGAAAGCAGGAGCTGATGCAGAGGCCATGGAGGGATGTTCTTTACTGGCTTGCCTCCCCTGGCTTGCTCAGCCTACTCTCTTATAGAACCCAAGACTACCAGCCCAGGGATGGTCCCACCCACAAGGGGCCTTTCCCCCTTGATCACTAATTGAGAAAATGCCTTACAGTTGGATCTCATGGAGGCATTTCCTCAACTGAAGCTCCTTTCTCTGTGATAACTCCAGCTGTGTCAAGTTGACACACAAAACCAGCCAGTACAATGGCCCAGGACTGAAGGGGTCATGCAAAGAAGTTGAGGCTTGACAATATGAAGAGAGCCTATGAGAGGCTATAGGTGAAGCCTAGTTGCAGCAGAAGATCCCAGCATATTGGAGATGCCAGTACCATGGGATGATCACCAAGAACAGCAGCAACAATGGAGTGGATCAACCTGAACTTAGAGTGCTCAAGAGGGCAGAGCAGGAGAAGTGACACCAGCCCAGATCACGTGTGCATCCCTGACAATGGAACAAGAAGCTGTGAATTTGAAGTTGCTTTGGAGACCCAAAGATGTTAAAGGTGCCAGTGCTGTGGGATACCTACTGTGGAAAGCTACTAACAAGGAGTAGAACCAGGTCAGGTGAAAGAAGTTTGTTGCAGTCAACAAAGATGAAAAAGGAGTCAGAAATCTGAAGACCAGGCTGGAGAGATGGCTCAGCGGTTGAGAACACTGACTGCTCTTCCAAAGGTCCTGAGTTCAAATCCCAGCAACCACATGGTGGCTCACAACCATCGTAACGAGATTTTACGCCCTCTTCTGGAGTGTCTGAAGACAGCTACAGTGTACTTACATATAATAAATAAATAAATCTTTAAAAAAAATCTGAAGACCACTTTGACATCAAACATGCAGATGTAGAGTTTGGAGTTTGCCCAGCTGGTTTCTTGTTTTGCTTTGAGAATTACAGTAAATTGATTGGATGAATCTCAGAGACTTGAGCTTTGGACTTTTAACATTGTTGAGATGCTATAGACTATGGGGACTTTGGAAGTTGGAGTAGATGTACTTTTTTTATTATGCTATGGCAAGGTATGGCCCGCATAGACTCATGCCCATGGGGGCCAGGAAGCAGAATGTGGTGGTTTGAATATGCTTGGCCCAGGAAGTGGAACAGTTATGGGGCGTGGCCTTGTTAGAGTGGGTGTGTCACTGTGGGTATGGGTTATAAGACCCTCATCCTAGCTGCCTGGAAGTCAGTCTTCTAGCAGCTTTTAGATCAAGGTGTAGAACTCTTAGCTCCTCCTGCACCATGCTTGCATGGATGCTGCCAGGCTCCCACCTTGATGATAATGGACTGAACCTCTGAACCTGTCAGCCAGACACAATTAAATGTTGTCCTTATAAGATGTGGCGTGGTCATGGTGTCTGTTCACAGCAGTAAAACCCTAAGACATTGATTAAGAGTGTATTAAAAAGTTACAGGAAGTACAAGGACAGAAGTTCATGATTAAAGAAAGCACACTGAATAGTCTAATGAACTAATGGCCTGATTTCTTTAATAATAGAATCACACCAGGAAAACATTACATGGAAATGTATAAACAATGGGAGATTTGAGAGGCATGTTGGAATTTGTGGACCTTTGAAGAACTTAAAGCATTCAGAATGACCGTCCTGGGAAAAGTAAATGCTGACTTACTATAAACAGATTTTAGAGTCAGTTGGTAATGAGATTGTTGAAACAACTGAGCATAGTGGTGCACACCTTTAATCCCAAACCTGGGAGAAAGAGGCAGGCAGATTTCTGAATTCTAGGCTAAGCCGGTCTGTAGAGTAAGTTCCAGGACAGTTAGGGCTACACAGAGAAACCCTGTCCTGAAAAACTGACTGACGGATGGATGGATGGATGGATAAAAATAAGTAAATGTAATTATTGAAGCTGACAATGAGTGTATTATGTTCATGTTTCAATACTAAACGGTTAAAATTTTGTACGTTGCCTTTTATATATTTTCATTAATTTAGTATAATAAACTAAGATGTACAGCTTTTTTACCCTTTTTAATTTTTTGAGTGTGGGTATTATTACTAAAGGCCTGCACCACCAACGCCTGGCCTTTTAAAAATATTTTAAGTGAAGGACCAGTTTATACTTGGAGACTTTGTGGTTATTTTTAAAATGGAAACATTGCAGTTGGCTAGTAATAAAGATCAAAGTTCCTCTTTACTGGGGCTAATTTTAATAGGATGATAACCTTCTCCTGAATTCTGTTTTCCTGTAAAACTTTTCACAACCTGAAAATACAAATACCTCTGAAAGTTAACGGTGGTATGTACACGGGTTATTTTCCCCCCACCCTTCCCTGAAGTATGTGCCCGTGCCCCTGTATCTTTTGTGGAAAGATGCGTTAAAGTGTGGTGGTTCGTGTATCTAAGCCCGGCACTCAGAAACCTGAGCCACAGGCTGTTTCAGAAATTCAAGTCCAGACTGAGCTACATTGTAAGTACAGCCAGCCAGTGCTAAATAGCAAGACTTTATCTGAGGAAAAAAAAAATTGTTATCCATTTCTCAAAGGATCTCGACTGTTTTCTAGGCTGCCTTTATAAACAAAACAGCTTTGAACTTTAAAAAAAAAAAAAGTGGTTTTCTTTTTATCTGAAACTCCCAGAAAACCATATCTATTGTCATTTAATTTTGTATCTTTGTAAATTCTTTCTCTCTCCACGTAACTTACACTATTTCCACTTAAAGTTCATTTCTTTTCATGTGCAGACTGTCAGTGGCTCACTTTCTTCAGTATCTGAGGGTCTACAGTCTTGAGTTTGACTTTTCATCATGAAAAGCACCTGTGTTCAAAGATTTTTCACCTGTTTGTTTATTTATTTTTGGTAGTTTCTTTTTCTGAGAAAGATTTGTAAGTTCTGTCTTTATACACATATTTTGTTAAATACATTATTTGTAATTTTTTTAGTTTATAGCTTTTCACTATGTCAATATTGTCACAGTAAAAATTAAATTTGAAATTTCCTTTTTCACATAGATTATGATCTTAATATTATTTCTAAGAATCATTTTGCTACCCAGCGGTCATAAGATTTTGGCTTTAGAAAATACTTTACTTAGTACTCTTACGTCTAAGTCTAAGCAATTGAGTAAGTTTTGTATAGGATGTGAAGTATGGATTCAAGTTAGATAGTTGCATCGTTGTGTCTCTGACATGGGTGTCTGATTATCAGTATTTATTGAGGGGACTTAATCCATTTTCCTTTGACATGAATGACATTTAAACATATATGAAGACCAGGTTTCATTTCTTTTGCATTTATTTTGTGTCATCTTTTCATTGATTTTTGTCGTCTATCTTTTTGGCAATATTCTTATATGGCAGCTTTCTTCTCATCTTTAATCTTTATTATCAGTGTGTGTATGCGTGTGCGTGTACATCGGGGAGCATGTAATCAGGTGTCGAGCAGTATCTGCAGTTGGCTCTCTCCTTCTACCTCTGTGTGGGTTCCAGGGTTCAGGGTTTGGACTTAGATTGCCAGCTCACTCAGCAAGCCCCTTTATCACCTGTGCCATCTTGTCAACCCAGTGTTCAGTTTTGAGTCCTGTAGTTTTAGAAATCTGATTCCTTCTTTGAAATTGTTTTGGCTTTTCTATTTTCTTTGTACGATGGTTTTTGTGTTTTAGAATCTACATAAAGAAAATCCCGATGGGTTTGTAATTGGAATTATACTGAATCTCCAAATCAGTTTGAGTAGAATTGATTTTAATAACAAAACTGAAACTCTTAATTCATGAATTTAGATGTTTTGTTTATTCCGCTGAATGTTGACCCCCCCCCCCCTTATCATTTTGTAGTTTTCCCCATACATGTTCTAAGCCTATTTGTTAGATTACTCCTTTGTGGTTTCTACTTAGCTCTATGTACTTGTATTACTTTTCTCATTGCTGCAATAAAATTCTTGACAAAAGCAACTATAAAGGGAGGAAGGGTGTATTCTGTTTCTTAGACTGAGGGTCCAGCCATGGAGGGGAAGGATAGCCAGAATGAGTTGTGCAGGTTACACTGCGTCTTCATCAGAAGCAGAGACACAGGAATGCTGGCATCTCCATTTAGAGTGGCTCTTGTCACTCAGTTTCCTAACAGGTGTGTCAAGAGAGTTGTCTCAGCCTATCAAGTTGGCTGTCAATATTAGTCATTATAAGACAACTTAGTGTTTGAAATGGCCTATTCCAACTCAAGTCTTTGGAAATCAACACCGTGGTCACAGGTTTAGCTTCTGCTGCAAATTATCACTTGTTCAGATGTCAATCTCTGTTAGACCGGCCCACTGGCCCACCCAGCTAGAAAGTGTTCTTCATATGTTACTGACTAGCTTCTGTTAGGGTTTATAGATATGTCTTCAATTAGTACTTATAAACCAAAAAATGGAGGTTAATTTATGTTTTAAATGAAACTGTATTTTTTCCTTCTACTTTAAAAATTAACTTATATTTTTATATTTGATATTAGCCCAGAGATACCATAGTGAACATAAAAATGTTTTTTAAAAACTGCATTTTATGGCTATGGGTGTTTTTGTGTGCATGTATTTCTGCACATTACATAGGTCTTTTTGTACCAGTGGAGGACAGAGCAGGGTATTTGATCCCTGGAAATGGAGTTACAGAAGATTGTGATCTGACACAAGGATGCTGGGAATCAAACCTGGGTCCTCTGTAAGAGCAGCAAGTGCTTTTACATGCTGAGTCATCTCTTCACTCTATGCGGTTAACTTTTTAGAAAAAGATGAGTTAAAAGTCAGACCATCAGAATGGAACAACTCTTTATGTTTAAGTTCTCTATCATTATCCAAGGTATTAAAATGTACCCTTATTATTTGTGTACTTGGATCGAACAGTATTCAGTATAACCATTCTCAACTCATCTAAGGTCTATCTGTAGACACTGCTAACTGAGATTTCTTTTGGAGCACTTAGGTCATCTGAAGTTTTTGATTATGGTCCAGTAGTCATACTATGTCAGAAAGTAATTTCATACTAAACTCACTCACTCTGAAGTAGATTTAAAAAATATACTCAAAAAGAAAACAGATTTCAAGAATCTTAATTGTTAATAAAATGCTGGAGCCGTTCATCCTTGTTAGGTTAGATGAAAGAAAAAAAAAAAAGGAAGGTGTGGGGTGCATGCCTTTAACCCCAACGTGAGGACAAGAGCCTGGTCTGTGTAGCCAGTTCCAGGTGAGTCAAGTCTTACACAGCGAGACCTTTTTTCCCTTAGGCTTATTGAACGATTACTATGCTGTTTGTCATTCCTCTCTCATGTTTCACCCGAGGTTAATAAAGGTCATTGTAAAGGTCCATTGCAAACCCACTGTCAATCTCTTACCCTTATATACCAGTGCGTGCTGTGTAATATGAGAGAACTATGCTCATAGGTTGCAGATATCATTGGGACTGCATTCGAACCTCAATTGTTTTAATGTTTTGGTTGAATCCAGAAAAAACAATTGAAATGTTGAGATGCCAGTTTACATTGCTGTACATGTACCCTCAGTTCTTCCCCTTTGCAGTGCTAGAGATGAGCTAATTACGTGTTCTATGACTAAGCTACATCTTTAGCGTGATTTGAAATATTTGATGACCGTTTTAGTTAGGGTTTCTATTGTTTTGATGAAACACGATGACCAAAAAGCAAGTTTGAAAGAAAAGGGTTTATTTGGTTTACACTTCCAGATCATAGTCCATCATTGGAGGAAATCAGGACAGGAACTCAAGCAGGACTGGACCCTGGGGGCAGGAACTGATGCAGAAGCCATGGATGGGTACTGTTTATGGCTTGCTTCTCATAGCTTACTCAGCCTCCTTTCTTATAAAACCCAGGACCACCATCCCAGGGATGGCACCACACACCATGGGCTGGGCCCTCCCCATTGATTACTAATTGGGAAAATGCCTTACAGCTGGATCTCATGGAGGCATTTTCTCAACTTTAACTCCTCCCTTTCTGATGATTCTAACTTATGTTGACACCTAAACCAGCCAGTATAGGAACCTAATCATAGCAGATTTTGATTTTGAATTTTTGTTACAATATTATTTGTATAGACCAATGCATAGATGAATCTTGAAACAACACTTTCATTGTTTTTGATATTATTCTATAGAATATTTTCCTTGATAGTCTAGTAGCAAATCAGGGAAGCTCTATAGATAAACTCAGTGGTGGTTATGTACAGTGAAACTGTTAGTAAAGGATTTAATGTTGGACGCTTGTTACTTAGCATTTCGTTACTGACTAATAAGTGCTGATGAGCATTTTTGAGCCACTCTTCTTACCATGTAGTCATTTGAGTCATTTTCATGTCATAGAAGTGAGTAAGGTTCTTGTTCTACAACGTTCCAGCACTTGGGAGGGCAAACCAGGATGGTCACAAGTTTGAGACCACTCTGAGCTACATATTATGCAATACCTCTGCCAAAAAGATGAATAGTAATGTTAATGTATTTTCTAATTCTGCTTCATGGGTTAATATCATTGCTGTATGTATAATACTCAAATTTTATGTTTTCTTTTTTTATAGGTCTACGTGGAATTTGATGACCTTGAGTGGGATAAACGGGAGTGGGTTAGAGTTTATGAAGATTTTTCAACTTTCTTGGTGGAATATCACTTAATCTGGGCCAAAAGGAAGGACCCTAGCCAGACTCAGGGATCAAAGAGCAGACAAATTCAGTGGCCTGCACTGGTAAGATTTGTTCCTGTTTTATTTATTGTTCTCAGTTGTTTGTCTAAGATGAGTGAGCACTGAATGGAAGTTAGATGTGTTTGGCCAATTATAGTTTAATATTCTTGAAAAACCTAGCAGAACTTGCAAAGCACTGTTGTATTTAAGAGTGTTTCGGTTTAATTAATATTTTTTTTCAGTATATTTAGTACATAAACTGTTTGTTTTATCCAATTTGGTGAAAACTTAAATTTGGCTATAGACTAGTTGAGAAATAGTCATTCAGATGCTGTCTGTATGGTGTGGCACAGCTGTGTTGAATGAAACTTTGAAGCGAAAGACAGACAGACATATGGCAGGACACGATTCTTCTTGGTCTTGTTAATCAGTCTTCACTGTAAGTCATAACATGTTCAAATAGTGGGACAAATTAATTTATGTTAGGAAATGGTTTGTTTAAGAAAACATTTTAATGCATTTCTCATTATTTAAAGAGTTTAAAAAAGAAACATACTAACTAAACAAGATTACTAAATTCTGTGAGTCAAGCTAGGTATGGTTGTATGTGTGTATAATCCCAGCCATTTAGGAGGTGACAATGGGGGATTTTGGATCAGCATCATCTACCTAGTGAGTTCTAGGCTAGCATGATATCCTTTAAGAACAAAAGAAAATGTTATTAGGCAAATAGCCACATTTAATAACTTGTTACTGTTTTTTGGCAAAATGCCTATCAAGTGATGAACAGACAGTGGCTCCTTTAACCTCATATTAGCATGGTGGAAATCCTTTAAAAATTAATAAACAGTCAGAAAGATGTAAAAGTTTGAACTTTTCCAGAGGACCAGAGTTTGGTTCTCAACACCCATTTTGGGTAGTTGTGCCTGTAACTCCAGCTGCAGGGCATCCAAAGATCTCCTCTGACCTCTGGATGCCTGTACACACATGGTACACTAAGAGATTTACACCAGCACACATTCTAGAAAGCCATCTAGAGTGATGAGTGATCCGCGTTAGACACTTTCACCCCCAAATTCCTAATACTGAGATTAAACCTGGGCCTCAAGCACTCTACTAAGGAGCATATCTCTTGCCTTCCAAGTTTTTAAAAGTGTAATTTGCCTACATATTTTTTCTTATTTTAGTTGGTTAACTCTTTAATGCTTTTCTACATATAAAATAGAAATTTACTTTATCTATTTTTGAGCATTCCTTTTACAGTTTAAAGGCACACATGATTAAAAGTAGATAGAGGCTAGGGATGTAACTCAGTAGAATAGTTGTACATATCCACATATCCCTGGATTCAATATAGATAGAAAAAATTTAAATGATAGAAGATAGGACAAAGGCAAGGAATGACATCAACTGAATTAAAGCATTTCAACAGGAAATAAAGTATGGAAATGATTTTCATGAACTATATTTTTGATAGAAAACTTTCAAAAAGCAAAGAATCACTTCATCCATGGGCTTAAACAAGTTTATTAAATGATTATGTTTCAGCTCCCAGTATTAAAGCAAAAACTTAATCCAGGTGTGTGTATTGGCATGCCTTTGATCTCAGTGGGTGAAGCTCAGTGAGTTCCAGGCCAGCCTGGTCCACATAGTGAGTTTCTAGATGGCCAGGGCTTTGATGCATACGTTAGGGTTAATAACATAGATCAACAACAACAGGAAATTAAGCTGTGACTTGCTTTAAAAAAAAAATCCCAGCCACTCGATTTTACCAATAAAGACTCTGGTGCCAGATGCTGAGAGAGACAGAGAAAGCACCCAGCTGACCTTCCTAGTCCACCCAAGTCCCAGAAGGACCAGCCCCTTCTCCTTCTGCAGGCTGTGCTGTCTTAAATACCTTCCAGCCTGTGTCCCTCCTTTCTGTTTACTTATGCTCACTCCCTGGCTACTTGTTCCCTCTCTAGACCTTAGGCCAACGTTATTTAGCTCTCAGATTAAAGGTGTATGCTAAGGCTGAGCCACACCAGTTCACAGTCTCGGGGATCACAATGTGATGAGATATCACGCAGCAATGACTAACATGATGTTTCAGTTTCTACACCTTAACTTAAAACTCAGTTCAAACATATGATATATTTGTATTTGGGTATATGATATATGTATATGTATATGTATATGATATATTTGTATTTGGGTATGAGTGTTGTATGAAGTTTCAAAAGTAGTAGGAATTAGTATCATAAATAACCAAACTATATTATCCTAATATCATAGTTGAAGAGTAAAAACCTTTAGGGAAATCATTACCCTTTCTTAGGTTGAATTAAAGTCAAGGTGAGATTCTGATTAGTATTAATACATTTCCTACTTGCTGAAAAATTTCCAAGGAACTACTTAAAACTATTTTTGTCAGTAGTGTAAAATGCTGTTTCTGTTGAAAAATTTTAACAGTGCAGGAAGATGGCTCAGTGATTAAGAGGATTTGCTATTCTGTCAAAAGATGAAGGGTCAGTTTCCAATATCCGTATGATGGCTATCTTGTTCTCCACTACTTTTCTTCTGGCCCAGCCTTCCAGATCACCCAACCAGACTGAATCTTATATTTGGTGTTTCTATAGAATCATGTTTGTACTTCTGTTTTATTAACCAGCTCATTTGCTTTTTATTGTATCTTTTCATATCTATCTTTTAATAGACTGTACATTGTTTAAAGTTAGGAATTCTATGTAGTTATCTTTGTGTGACTTGTAAGAATAAAGCCCAGTGCTGTACCACCATAGACAGTGAATCAGTGTCAGTTGTAAAGTGGTAAGTGGACAGCAGCCTGGCTAGATAAAAGTTACGCAAGTTTCTATACTTTAATTTATGTTAAAGGACCAAGCATAGTCTGGTAAAATGTTAATTTACTGATTTAAACTTGCCAGAAGAGTGTAAATACTGAAGCCCAGAGCACTTGTGTTGCAGAACACAAAAATCTGGTTCTTACTTCTTAGTGTGTGTTTTCTTTAATAGATACGCAATTCTGGCTAGTATGTAAACGTTTATTAATTTATTTTAGATTCTTTGTCCAGTAAGAATCCTTTTACATAATTGTGTATTCAGAAAAACAGCTCTTTGGGATAAAACGTTGGAAAGTTGATTTAGATTATGGCCTCAAACGTATATTGGTTACTAAGATGTTTAGACATGCCACATCCCAAATAGGAAGTAAACTTTAGGGTAAGTTCATTTAAAGTGTTAGTGAGTTTGTACCATTAGAATTGTTAGTGATAAGTTGGCTCTGTCCTCTTGTAAATAGTGACATAGAACTGAAGTATACCTTTAGAGCTGCTCTTTCTTAAAGCTATACCTTTAGAGCTGCTCTTTCTTAGAAAGGCAAAGCACTTTAAGAAGATAAGGTTAGCCGGGCGTGGTGGCGCACGCCTTTAATCCCAGCACTCGGGAGGCAGAGACAGTCGGATTTCTAAGTTCGAGGCCAGCCTGGTCTACAAAGCGAGTGCCAGGACAGCCAGGGCTATACAGAGAAACCCTGTCTCGAAAAACCAAAAAAACAACAACAACAAGAAGATAAGGTTACAAAGAATAGATTAGTTATCTTCCTAAATGACTACAGAGAATACTGGTAACAACTAAGCACATTGATTCATTCCTTGTGGATTACAGATTATCATTTTTCTTCCTCCCTCCCTCCCTCCTTCCCTCCCTCCTCCCTTCTTTCCTTCCTTTATTGGAGGGGGAAGGAAGGATACCATATTGTGAGAATCAAAAGAGGGGCCTATGAGATGTTCAGAATGTAAAGACACGTGTCATCAAACCTAACACTGTGAATTTGATACGGGATCCAGTGTGGTGAAGGACCCCACACAGTACCCTCTGACCTCCACACGCATGCCATGGTACATGTGCACCCACAGCCACAGGCAATCTCTGCCAACTCTCCATGCAAATAATATGAATAAGTCATTTATATTCTGGTTTATTAATTTAGTTACTATGAAGTTAGTCTTAAAATACATTTTAAACGTAGAAAATGTATTCAATTCATCCAGTGTCTGTTAAATACCATGTAGGCATAATAGAAGTTATAGACACAAATTACCTGCAGAAATTGGTATAGTCTTATTTAAAAAAAAAAAAAAAGGCAAGAAAATATGTAGGTAAAAATTGAGAATAGCGTTGGAATGAGTTTTGCCATATGCAGTAGTCTTTGAAGGGTGTCTTTACAAGGGTCTACTTAACTTCTGATCCTGTTTATTCTTGAGGGCTTCCCAGAACTATCACAGGGTTTATTTATAATCTCCTGGAACTCATAGAACTTACTGAACATTTGTAAATACTCAAGCCTACCTTTGCAGTTTGAGGGTTTTCAGCTGGCATGTACTCCTAGCTCGCCAGAGGATTTTCTCCTTGGAAAAGGAAGGTGCCAGGGTAAGGACAGATTCCATCAGAGTTCAAATGGCCATGGGGTCGGACCCATCCACCCACCTCATGCCAAAGCAGTTTATTCTCCTATAGTCATGTGTGTGCATGTGTGGAGTTGGTTGTGGAGGCCGACAGGCCTAGGTTGTTCCTGGACCTGGACTTGCAGGTAGTGTGAGCTACTTGATATAGATGCTGGAAACTGAACTCTAATTCTTTCTTAGAGCAGTTTCTGAGCCGTCTCTCCAGTTCTTTCAAAAGCAATTTATAAAATGTTTTAGTACCTTTCAATTAAAAAGAACATTATTTATGTGTGTGAAAGTGTACATGAATGTCATCACGTGTGTGGAAGTCAGAAGACACCTGGCATAGTTCTCTTTTTGTATTCTGTGGGCTAGGGAGGACCTGTCCACATTGTCAGACTTGGTAGCAAGCACCTTTACCTGTTCAGCCATCTCACAGACCCTGATTGTGGTTTTAAAGACATTGCTATTTTGGTAATAGATGTGTATATTTCCGATAGTTATGGTATATATATAAATTTTACTTCTTTTAATGTTTAAAAAATGATTTATTTATGTGTGTGTCTATGTAGATATATGTATATGAGTGCATGTTTCAATATAGGACAGAGGACGTAGTCATATCCCTGTTTTCTGGGGCTATGGGCACTTGTGAGTCACCAGACATGGATATTGGAGATTGACTCCAGATCCTCTAGAAGCCCCCATCTGATTGTTCCTTTCCCATCCAAATATATAATATGTGGGCATGTGCACGCGCACACACACCTTTTTAAGGTCAGGTGTTCAAATTCATGACAGTCATGTGAGAGGGAGCAACACGCTATAGTTGGTGCCACCCCTAGGCAGTTGGGCCTGGGGTGTATAAGAAAACAAGATGATCAAGTCATGGGCAGCAAGCCAGTAAGCATGGCCTTTACTTCAGTTTCTGCCTCTAGGTATCTTTCCTGTTGTGTTCCCCTACTCTGGCTTCTTAGTTGATAGACATGTAGAAGTCTTAAGATGAAATTAATTCTTTCCTCTCCAGGTTGGTCTTGGTTATGGTGGTTTTATTTGTCATAGCATTATAAACTGTAACTAGGACACCTGAGTTGCATCTTTGTGAACTAAGTGGCAAGTTGTTTTTCTGCCATTCACATCTGTGCTGTGTGTGTTGGATTTGTTTTTTTGTGTTCAGCTAAAAACTCAACGAGTTCTCCTGTTAGAGTTTTTTTTTTTTTTTTTTGTTTTTGTTTTTGTTTTTGTTTTTGTTTTTGTTTTTTGAGACAGGGTTTCTCTGTATAGCCCTGACTTTCTTGGAACTCACTCTGTAGACCAGGCTGGCCTCGATCTCAGAAATCCGCCTGCCTCTGCCTCCCGAGTGCTGGGATTAAAGGTGTGCGCCACCATGCCTGGCTTCCCCTGATACAGTTTTTAAAACAGTGTTCATGGAGGTCTGAAATGAGATGCATATATATATATATATATATATATATATATATATATAAAACCCCTAAACACACAGCTACTGAAATGGGCAATGCCAATGTGTCTGTAAGTACTTGTCTTACCTCCTTTTCGTAAGTCTTATGTTTCATGTGTAGAACATGAACTAGATTTAAACAACAACACCTGACCACTAGCCAAATCGAACTAAAAGAATAAAAATACCCAAACCAGATGACTCAGAGGTTAAGAGCACTAGCCGCTCTTCCAGAGGTCCTGAGTTCAATCCCCAGCAACCACATGGTTGCTTACAACCATCTGTAATAGGATCCGATGCCCTCTTCTGGCATGCAGGTTTACATGCAGATAGATCATTCGTACATAAATAAATTTTAATAAAATACCCAAACCCACATGTCATTTTAGATGAATCTGCAAAACTAAAGAAATATCATATAAGGACTGGAGAGATGGATCAGCAGTTAAGAGCACTGACTGCTCTTCCAGAGGTCCTGAGAATATTTCCCAGCAACCACATGGTGGCTCACAACCATCTGTAATGGGATCTGATGCCCTCTTCTGGTGTGTCTGAAGACAGCTACAATGTACTTATAGATAAAATAAATAAATATTTTTTTTTAAAAACAGGAAATTATGTAAGTGCCTTTTTAGAATGTTTCTAGTAAGTGACGTCAGGAAAACATAGTTAAATTTTTATTGCTGTGAAGTTTGATTTCAAACTCAGAAGTGTCTTACTGCGAGACCTTCTAGTAGATTACACATGATGACTTGATGACCGAGGTATTGTTTAAGCTTTGCAGGGTGAGCTAGAATGATTGTGCACACTGACTCCCCATCCTAATAGACCTGATAGGTGTCGAGAATGACCATCATAATTGGTTTGTCTGGAGTTAGAATTCCCTGGGAGTTAGATTCTGAGCTGGTGTGTCTGAAGGCAGGTATAGTGTGCTCATATACATAAAAGAAGTCATTCTTTAAAAAAAATAGAAAAGAAAAAAAAAAGGAATTAGGATAAGCTGATAAAATTTAATCCATAGTAATGTGCTATTATAAAATATATCATAATCCATAGCTCTACAAAAAGATGAAGACAGGCTGGAGAGATAGCTCAGCGGTTAAGAGCACTGACAGCTCTTCCGAAGGTCCCAAGTTCAAATCCCAGGAACCACATAGTGGCTCACAACCACCCTTAATGAGATCTGACGCCCTCTTCTGAGGTGTGTACTTACATATAAATAAATAAACCTTAAAAAAAATGAAGACAAAAATTTCTCTAATATTTGTGTATAAGCCAAGTGGTAGTACTGGTGATGAACACCTTTAATCCCAGCACCTGGGAGGCAAATGCTGATGGATCTCTCTGAGTTTGAGGCCAGCCTGGTCTACAGAGTGAGTTCCAGGACAGCCAGGGCTACACAGAGAAACCCTGTCTTGAAAAACCAAAGGGAGGTGTCCAGGGGGTTGAGTCCTCCAAGTTGTCTTCTGACTTCCATACATGTCTTGTGCTATACATAGCAACACATACAACAGTAAAATTTAAGAATACAATATATACGGATATGTGTCTGAGAAGTAAAGTAATTATTAGAATTCACTCAACTCTAATTATAGCCAATATGAACTTATTTTCCTACATTACCATCAACAGTGATTTTTCAGTGGAAATGCTACTAAAAGTCTCATGACTAGTAATTGAAAGGATTATTGCTTTTAGGTGGATCCTTTAAAAGATTCTTGATAAGCACTTTTATATGCTGTAGCAGGTATAGCTAAAGAAATATACACATTTATACATCTTAAAGTTTGGCTGTAAATATATGCTCAAATCACGTATGTGGTTTTTGGTTTTGTTGTTGTTACGCAGATTAAAGCTACTAAGGAATTGCCATTTATGATCTCTGGTTCTTCCCCACCTATTCCAAGCTCTCAGTGGGTCTTACTGTATAGCCTAATACATAGTTGGTATTCCTGTTGTAGCAAATTATATCAATAATAAGTTAATTTTGCATCTTAGACAAAAGAACTTGAAATTTAGTATGCCTGCCAACCTAGAAAAAAAAAACCAGTTTACTAATATGAATGTTTAACTAAAATACACTATTTTTATTTCTTTTTGAGAACGTTTGTATTTTGAGTTTAGACAGCTGGTTCCTCCCCTCCCCTCCCCCTCTATTCTCCTTTTCTTCTTTTGTTCAAACTCTGGCTGTGAATCCTAAATTCTCATTCTCTCAGATGTAGCCTGCAGTCTGAGAATGTCTGTCTGAAAAAACAGAGACAGCCTTATGCCCAAACTTCTGTTACCAGTGCCTTTTGATATGCAGTATGAATTATTTTGTTTGAATTCTTGACAGTAGCAACTGCAGTAGCTAACTTCACATTTTAAATAGTGTTCAAAAGCTGCACATTCATGGAATATTTTATTTTGGGAGGACTCAGTTTGGCACCACAAGAAAACATTTTATTTGTCCTTTACCTGCCTAGTTCTAGCCTGTAAATGCTGAAGCAGGCCGATTGCAAGCACAGTGTTGTAGTCTACATAGCAAGTTCTAGGATAACTTATGGCAAGTAAATCTGTAAGAATATTATTTTCAAATATCACATGCATAGAAGTCTAGTTTTTTATTTTGCTGTTGTTTGTTTGTTTTTGTTTTGTTTTGTTTTTTTGGGGTTTGGTTTGTTTTGGTTTTGGCTTTGGATTTTTTTTAAAGACAGGATTGGGACATGACAGCGCCCAGGATAAAAGACATGTGCTACCACTGCCTGTCAATTTAAACACATTGAGAAAGTGAGTTCTGACCAAAAAGAATATGTACCGTCTAACAGTCTTGTTCACTGCTTAGGTAGGTGCACTACTGTGAGCTATATCCTCAGCCTCAGAGATCATAAATTAGTGTTGCATACAATACCTGTAGAGAATGAGAACATGATGGATGTAACTCAAGTGTTGGGGAGTAGAGACAAGTAACCTCTAGAGCTCATTGGCTAACCTGTTGAGCTTAAAGGATAGGCTCAAGTTTAGTGCAGGACCTTGTCTCTAAAAGTAAGGTGGAAAGCAAAAAAAAAGTTACCTGCTGCCCCCCCCCCCGCCCCCCTCCCTCCCGTCAGGGTACATACCAGTGCATGCATGAGAGTGGACACAGCACATGGACTTGTGCACAGATTCTATTAATTTTCTTTTGCAGGGGGGATGGGGAGCAGAGAGGCCAATGTAACCATAGGCCATTGATCTAGCAATTTTAAGTTTAAAAAGGTACTCCAAAGGTAACACTTTCGGAGGAAATTAAATATCTTACTAAGTTGCAGTTAGGCATGAGTTACTGTGCTTTTTTTTTTTTTTTAAATCAAAAAATGTCAATGAGCCTACAGAACTGTTAAATAAGATATTATGAAGAAGGGTGTGTGTGGGGTGGAATTGGTGTTCAGTTGGTAGAATATTTGCCTAAAATGCACAAGACTCTGGGTCTGTTGCCAGTACCACATGAGTTGATATGGTGGTGCATGCCTGTAATTCCAGCACCTGGGAGCTGGAGGTAGAGGGACCAGAGGGTCAGGAGCATCTTTAGCTACATAATGAGTTCAAGGCCATTTTGGGGTATATGAAATTCTGTCTCAAAATGAAATGAACTATAATAAAATAAGAATCTGCCTAAGTATGGTGGTGCATGTCTTTAATCCCAGCTCTGAAGGAAGAAGTGGCTGTCTCTCATTTCCAGGCCAGCCAAGGCTACATATGGAGACGCTGTCTCAGTACCCCTTATTTTTCACCAAGACAAATACAAAGTGTCCTAGAAAGGAGATATGTAAACATGGTGTGTGGTGACTGTTTAGCAAGGCGTTTGTGACAACAGATTCATAGGAACTTACTTTGTTTCCTCTCAGGGAAATAGCTTAGTATTTGATAATCCCGTGCTTGAGATGACTTGACAGAATACAGAACATAACTATTGTGAATAGTAGTGAGAATTGATTATGCAAGTGTTTCTTCCATAAATATTAAAAAATTTCCCTCTTGGTTAGAACTAAAATATAATATTGTTTGCATGTTTGTAAGGAACTTAGTCACAAATGTTGTGAAAATCAAGTTTCTCTGTTTTGAGGTACCTCTAATCAACTGATTATTCCAGTGAGACTCAAAAATGAGAGCAAGACTGTATTCAAGATAATGAAGCTAGTTATACTTTATAATGGTACCAGCCTTGTAAATGCTTCTGACGTTACAATCTTTTCACAGGTCCGTGATGTTAGGTGTGTCTGTAAGACCCTGTGTTGTCTCAGTGCTTCTTTCTGTACACTGTAATGTTCCAGTCATAGGAGTCACAGTTCATGAGGCAAGAACAACACAGCTAGTGTCATGGTACTTGGGAGGCAGAGGCAGGTAGATCTCTTGAGTTTGAGGCCAGCCTGGTCTACAAAGCAAGTTCTAGCAGATCTTGTGCGTTTTTTGAGAGAGGAGGGAGAAGGAGAAGGGAGAGCTTGTGTCCAAGAATACTAGAAGAGGGGATCAGAACCTCTGTCACTAGAGTTAGAGGTATTTATAAGTCACCTGAACTGAGTGCAGGGAACTAAATTTGTAAGACCAGTATAGATTGAGACATCTCTTCAATTCCTTAAAGAGTTTCTTGGTTTGTTTGTTTTTAAATCTGGTGTAGAATAAGATAGGAAAGCCTTAGGCTAAATATTCCTAGTTCTTCTAACCATTCAGAAAAGGGTTGGATAGATAGATGAATCTTTATTGTGCGGATCATTGCTAGTATCCTCCTGGGCTCTCTAATGAAGTTTTATTTTAGTTTAAAATGATTTCAATATACTGTTATGTTATTTCACATGATTGAAACATACCTTTAACATTCATACCAGCCTGTGATTATAGTTAGTGGTAGAGCTGTTGCCTAGCCTATGCAAATAGTAAGGTTCAATGCCTATTATGGGGTGGAGGTATAGCAGTTTATACCAGGTAAGTTTTGTCTTTTATAGAATTTCCAGTTAGCTTCATCTTTGCATCGTTTTAATAATTGTGCCCGTGCTTAACAAACTGTAGATGTTTCAGTTAGTATTTGTTGAGTGAATTCAACTTCCTAATCCTTTCTGCATCTGAAGCTGTCTAACAGGTTTGACCAACACCTCTTGTACTAAAGTGAGCCTGTGGGGGTGGACACAAGTGTGCATTACCTCACACTTAAGTAGTAGTCTTGTGGAACCTAAACAGGACATTTGAGGGTTGCTGATGTTAAATTTAATTCTACAAGAGCAGTTTCAGATAGTGCTCAACCTAAGATGACTTGGTCTACTTTTCTTCTCTTTGTAACAATGTGAAAGCAAAATATATTCTGTATAAACTTCGAATTTAAAGTTGTCTTTTCTTCGAGGCTAGGGATATATGTTGAAGGGTACTGTTGGAATTCTAGGCAATAGAAACAAGTAGTAGCTTTATGTAAGCCAGGAGATCCAGGGGGTGAAGAGCCCAATATTTCACAGGGACTACTCATTGTTGTACATTAGTATAGGCTAGTATAAAACAGAGTTTGTATTAGAGAAATTTACCCAGCTGTAGCCTATCTACATATTTTTAATGCATTTACGAGACACTAAGCTTCTGGGCCTGGTGGTACATGCCTCTACTCCAGTATTGAAGTCTGTCAGATGTCTGTGAGCTGCCAGCCTGATCACAGGGCAGCTAGAGCTATATACTATGAGATCTTGTATCAAAAAAAAGAATAAAAGTAGCTTTGGAGTTTATCTTCAGCACTATACATAAGTTGTGACTTATATTACATATGAAACCAAATGGCAGTACATGTTACTTTCAGGCGTATAACCTCAGATGGCAGTGCACAGTACAGTGTTTACCACCAGTCCTGACTTAGTGTTTGAGGACTGCCTTTGTTATTATTGAAATAGTTCCAAAAATTATGAAAGTTGATAAGAATATATGCATATAAAGTATATAAAATTAATGTAATGTAATTTTACTCAAATTATGTCAAGTGTATTCTGAAGGCATCAAAATCAGAATAGAGATGGCTGTCTGAAATCTTGTTCAGATGATTGAAGAGCCTGTAAAATTGTTGCTGCTGTTGACACTGGTATTACTTACTGGTCTTTTCATTTAAGTATGCTTGTAGGCAGAGAGAGAAATAGATGCATTATATGTGTATTTTGGGAAGCTAGTGATGTTGTCAGCTTATAAAATTTTATCTTAATTTACCACAATGAGTTGGCAACTTGCAAAATTCAAGTAATTGATCTAAAAACATGAACTTTATAATTTTTTTATTTGTACAGGAGTAACATACTGTAATATGTATGGTCTTATCAGGTGTTTTCTAAATAATGAAAACAAAAACAGCAGCAGAACTTTGGGTACATAACAGGTCTGAGGGCAGATTGGGATGCAAAAGATTTGTTGCACACACAGCCCCTCCCCCCACTAGACATGTTGCTTAGTGATAAAGTTGAATACTTAATAGACTGGAAGCCACAGAATGATCCTTAACACAGCAAAAATAATATATTGATGCAGCATTGCTCAGTAAAAGAAGCCTTACAGAGAAAGATAAATACTTTATTGTTTTGCTTATGTGGAGAACTCGTAGAAACAGAACATAGGGCTTGAGAGATGAGTCTGCAGTTATGAGCTCCTCCTGTCCTCTTGTCCTTGCCAAGGGCCTGTGTTCAAGTCTCAGCACCTGCCACACTGGGACCTCACAGCCCCAGCGACTCCAACTCAAGGGAATCTTCTGGCCTCTGTGGGTACATGCACACATGTGGCCTCACACACAGGCACATACATACACATAAATTCAGCAACAAACAGCTTAGAGTGGTGAGTGCCAGGGATTAGGAGGAATCAACTGATCTTAGTCACAAGGTTTAGACTTTGAATTAATTTGAGTCCATTGTGAGGATCTGGTGTACAGTCCAGTGACCATAGCTAACAAACTATCATCTATCATGTATATTTGAAATTTGCTAAAAGAAGTACATTTACATTTATCTCATCATACACAGAAGTAACCAGATGAGGTGGTTGATGCATTAAGCAGCCTAGTTGTTGCAGTCGCTGTACAGTATGTGAAGCTGTCATGTGATACACTTTCAATTTGTAAACATTTTTTGTAAAAGATTTATGTATTTTATGTACATATATGTCTGCACACCAGAAGAAGGCATTGGATTCTTGGCACTACAGTTATAGACAGTTGTGAGCCTCCATGTGAGTGCTGAATATTTTTTTAAAGACTTATTTATTTGAGTACACTGTAGCTGTCTTCAGACACACCAGAAGTCATCGGATCACATTACAGATGGTTTGAGCCACCATGTGGTTGCTGGGAATTGAACTCAGGACCTTTGGAAGAGCAGTCAGTGCTCTTAACCACTGAGCCATCTCTCCAGCCCCAATTTGAAAGACTATTATTGATTGTATTTTAATATAGATGGAAAAAATGTGCTTTAGTTGGTAATATGAGATAATGCCAGCATTGTAGTTTTAGGGCTGTGTCTCCTTTGACCACAGTCTAGAGCCAGCTCGTTCCGGGTTCATAGTTCATGTGACCTGAGAAATTTTTTTGCTGCTTCATAGGCCATTTAAGTCAGCTTTGAAGTCATTTCTTGAATGATTAACTACACTTCTGGCTCTTCAAGTCTTTTCTTGAAGAGCTTCCTCATTGTTCCACTTCAGATGCATAGAAATAGGGATCCGCGATGATTAAGTCCTCATCTGTTCTAAGCTTCAAGAAGAAATTATCTTTGTGTTTATGTGTTTAGGTTTTAGGTTTTCTCTTGCCATGTAATTTGGGGAAGAAGCATTGCCTTTTCCACAGCCTACCTGTTTGTGCTTGTTGGTATTTTCGGATGGAGAGACATCTCTGAGAAGGCATCTACCTGGTATTAGGGTTTCTCCTCTTTTGCCTTAGGATTTTCACACTTGTCAAAGGACCACTTTATGAGTCACAGCTCCACATTGAAAAATGGATTGCTTTCTAATGTATGCTTATTGATAAGGTATTTAAAGATTTTGGTGGTTACTGAGAAAGTAATTAAGCAAGCAGAGTAACATCTGTCAAAAGAATGTCTTAAATTCTGGGCTGAGAGATGTACTCACCCTGGGCCAAGTGTTTTTGTTGTTTGTTTTTTTTTTTGTTTTTGTTTCTCAAAACTTGGTTTCTCTGTGTACATTGGGCTTCCTAGAACTCTTTAGACCAGGAACTCACAGAGATCAGTTCCCATGCCTTTGCTCCTGAATGCTGGGATTAAAGGCATGCACTTTGAGCCAGCCCCTCACCCCACCCCCACAGCAGGAGGACCTACTCCTCTTAGGTAGTAAAAGTTACAAAATCTAGGGTTTTTAAAATAAAATAAGTATATTAATACTCTGATATTAAAGGAGTGTGGAGGTGGTCAGAGATGTTAGTGGTAATGATTCTGCACCCTGTTGAGCCTTCTGAGGTAATGCTTTCCAAAGCTAACCAAATACAGCCACAGAACAGTTTAAAGATAAGGATTCTTGGGCTCCACATACTAACTGCAAGTTGTGGAAAGCTCAGAAGAATTCAGCATTTGAAGGTTCTCCAGATAATCTTGGAATTCGGCTAAAATATTTGCTAAAAACTGTTGTGTATATCTGGGGAAAACCATAGTTTTTAATCATTCTCAAAAGGGTTACAGTTGTCAAATATGCTGTTAGAATTGCCCAAGAATTTGTTAAAAATATAGGTGTCTATGCCTCACTCTCAGAGGTTCTGTGTCTTTAAGTTTGCTGCATGCCCAGGAAATTTGCATTTTTAACTATTAATAGTTCTTTTTTATGATCAATGCTACTCGACAAGAGGACTTTTTTTTTTTAAATAACTGTTCTTGGCTTTGGCCAACGGTATAGTTTCAGCATCAAGTTCTGGCAGGAGAGTAGCTCTTTCAGAATTCTTATCAACTATTAACAGTGATAAATAGAAGGAAACACAACAAACTCAGTCTAATTGTCACTGTGAAAGTAAAGAAAAGCATAGGCTTGGCAAAGGAAGTAGAAGTGGCAGAGCAAAAATGCACAGGCAGTTTTTACGGTTGACACAGCTAACACAGTTGAACTCTATGCACAATTGCGTCTACTTACCTTTTTTTTTTTGTTTTACTGTAGAAAAATGTTTATTTTTTGCCCTGTAAGCTTAAGGTAATGGTTGAACCCCAACCTTAGCAAACAGGACAAATGGAAAGAGAGACTGAGATGGAAGTAACATTTATGCTTTAGGGTCTAATATAAGCAATATAACAAGTGGCCCTTCAACCTGTGTTTGTGTGTGTGTGTGTCTGTATGTAAAATGCTCAGCGGACACTCAGATGATATTTTTGATTTTTACACTAAATTTTGTAAACTTAAAGTAATATTCATATTTAGATGTCAAACTACTGTATAAAGTTAATGTTTGGCCTAATGAAAAGATAATATTGAGAGTCACTGAGATAAAGCAATCTCAAAAAGCAGGTAGTCAAGTATTAACACTTGGAAATGGTTAAAATGATAGAAAGTGCTCTAAGTCCATAGGAATCGTGAAATTATTTGCCCAGTCTCTCACAAGAAAACTAGGACTATGGAGAAAGTCTTTATTATAATCCATGAAGCAGCTAATTGTGAAAATTTTTTCATTCATACAGAAGTAAATTTAATGCTATGTGAATCATTAATCTCAGTTTCTTCCTTTCTAGTTAGCCCTGGGAACCTACGGAGTTTTCTTTACAATGAAATGTAGTTCCTGAAAGTGCTTTGGAAGCCAGGCATGGTCGTTCATGGCTGACATGGGAGCCTGAATGAAGCAGGATGATTTCCTAAAGTTTGAGGCCTATCTAGTCTACATCCCAAGTTCAAGTCACCTGAGCTAGGATGAGACTTTCAAGGAAAAAGAACAGGAGTGAGGAAGGAGTTAATAAGATCTTATTGCTGTATGTGTGGCTTTTGTTTAAAGGAAGTGAATGATTTTTTTATGAGTATTTGTTGAGATTCACCTTGTATATTTGTTTTCTCTGCTTTTTTGTAACACAGCTTCCTAATGGTACAACATGTTAAAAGAAAGTGATGGGTATCTCAAATGAATTATTCCTGGCTTGTAACTGAAACCACATTTTAGTATTAGAATATCTGGTTATGTAAACTTGGAATTGTATGATTGTCAAAATACTGGCATAAATTATACATTTTAAAGGTACATGCTTGAAATTTTAGGACTTGTTACTTTATATTTTAAATCTAAATATTAAAGATAGGTGACCACTGTCACCTTAAACTGTATTCCTTTTTTAAAATTAGAAATCGCTACTGTGACCAGGTGGAGGTGGTATGCTTTAAACCCCAGCACTTTGGGGGGCATTGGCAGGTGGATTTCTGTTGAGTTTGAGGCCAGCCTGGTTTATAGACTAAGTTCCAGGATGGCCAGGGCTACACAGAACGATCTTCTCTTGAAAAAACAAATAAAATAAAAAAATACTGTGTTATATCATGAAATGGAAATTGTGAAGTCTTTATTTTTTTCAGTGAAACATTCCGCTTTGCAAACTTGCTGACAACAGAGGTTTTGACCCACAAGGAGGCAGCAGGCAGGCCATAGGAAGTGTAGAGCCTTACTTTACTGACTTGCACTGCACAGGAAGCAAGCTTTCGCAAGGTAGAAGAAATAAATACACCAGGAAATAAATTGAGGCCTTATTCCAACCTGGTGGGACATAAAAGTGATTGGGTAATTTGGAAAATACATTTCAGTGCTAGTTTTAAACTGAAAAGGGTAAAGATGTTAGTTATATAAACATAACGACAAATGTTCTTTGAGGATATACACTTGGCTCAAGGCCGTTTATTTCAGATTAACCTCACCTTATTACCATTTTATAATTATTACTAGTTTTAAAAGCACACATAGCTTTGCATGTGTGCTTGTGTCAGTTTAACTGTATAGTACTTCTCATCCCCACCAATTATAATTGTTCTTTCATCCTTAAGAGATAAAAGATCTGTTAACCATGGAGGCCCCATCCTACAAGCTTTCATGTAGTTTTGTTCTTAAAACAGTCTTGCATAATAAATTTTACAATAGGACTTTGCTATTTTGTGGATAGTGCATTAGTGTGTAGCAGTACTTCTGCCCATTTGCAGTAGCAGTGCTTTTGAAAGTATGATGCAATTGTGTTATTTGTACTCTTAAGGCACTAAGTTAATTTGAGAAAGAAAATATTAGAATCTTAAAATATGTTATAAATGATTCTCCATCTGCATGAGAAGTATCTAGGTCCCTTTTTTTTCTTTGCTTTTTGAGACGGGGTCTTTCAGTTGTAGCCTTGGATGGCCTAAAACTCACTATGTAGACCAGGCTGGCTTAAATCTCAAGATGCACCTGCCTCTGCCTTCCAACACTCTTCTGCTTTTGCTTATTAGTGATTTTAAATTTTGATTTGTTCCCTTTTGTCACCTCCACATATGTGCATTGGCTTCCTATTTTCAGACACTATAAAATGCTTCCACGTGAGTTTTTGGAACTGCAACAGATGGCGAATCTCTTTCCCGATCCTCAGATAGCTAGAAATGTAAGCTATAAATACAGGACGTACGGTTTTCTTCTTGAGACAGGGTCTGACTGTAGTGTCGCCTGGCCCGGAACTCCACCTGTACAGCAGGTTGCCTTCTGCCTCCCATGCACTAGGGTTAAAGGTGTGCCCCATCTTGTCCTCAAGCTTTTCTTGGTTCATTTAGAGGTTGACCCTTGTTCCAGTTGTTTTTTCTAATTCCATTTTTTTGAGACAGGTTGTCACTGTAGCCCAGTCGGGCCTGGAATCTAGTATGTGTGAATTTAGTGGTTCTGTGCCCTCCTGTCCCAGCCTTCCAGGCAGTGGGATGTTCATAGGCATCCCTTATCATCTGTGAGCTTGAAGAATGCAGATCCCAGGTTAACACTGCTAGTAGTCAGTATTTGTAGAATAGCAGCCAGCCTGTAGTGAATTAACTTACCTTTAAAGTCAGGCCTCCAGTAGTATCTTAGTTTCACATTCCTGTATTTAAAGTTCAAAGGTTAAAGTTTAATAGAACAGATGGCAGAATACTTTGTTCTCTGCCACCCTATGCTTGCAATCATGAAAACAATATACTTATTTCATGTCGTCTTACAATGTAAAAATCTCTCTGCACCTCCAGAATCCTGGGATTAATGACATTAATGCCGCAGCTTGCAAAGTTGTAGAGAGAGGAAATTGAGTAAAGCTTCAGTATTAGGAGGCAAGAGGACTAATAAGGGCAATTGTGAAAGAGAGGAGTCTGAAGTTAGAAACAAGTGGAGTTTCAGTATGTGTCTCCTTCAGAAGGCCTGGGAAGGGTTGGAGACTGAGTGCAGGATAAAGGGTTGGAGGCTGAGAGAGTGCAGGATAAAGTCTGGGAGGCACTAGCTTTGCTTCTCCAGCATCTTAGAGAGAAACCAAAAGCTAGGAGGAAAAGATTTTGTAAAATTACAAATTCAGCTATAATATAGAATTTCAAACCATCATTGGTGTAAACCTTTGACAAGATATCTGCAAAATTAAAAAATGGGCCTGGGTATTAGAATAGAGTACGGCTGTTTCTCAGGCCACAGTGAGAATGGGAGAAGGGAGACTAATTCTCCAAGGTAATTTCTAAGTTACTATCCTTTATTTAAGTTATCAATGTTCATGTTTTTTGAAAATGACATGAATTATGCTAGGAAAAAAGCTTTTCTTTCATTTATCTTTAAAAAATGATTTATTTATGTAAATGGCTGTTCTATCTTCCTGCATATCTGTGTGACAGAAGAGGGCATCAGATCCCAATATAGATGGTTGTGAGCCACCATGTGGTTGCTGGGAATTGAACTCAGGACCCCTGGAAGAGCAACCAGTGCTCCTAATCACTGAGCCATCGCTCTAGCCCCCTAGTTTATCTTTTTATCATCTGAACCAAGCACATAGGACACCCTGTATAGATTGTTTGAGTGAGGGTGCTACTACTACTTAAGGATGAGTTGAGGGTTTCTGCTTGTTTTATTGTGTTAAATCTCTCTGTGTGTATTCACTTGTGTGTATATGTGTTTGTAGAAGTCTGGGTTGATGTGATGAGTCTTCCTTGATTGCTTTTCTGCCTTATCCCTCAAATCAGGGTTTCAATAAAACCCAGAGCTTGCCAATATGGCTATAGACTATTTGCTCTGAGAATCCATCTCCAACATCAGAGCTAGACTTACTGGGGGACCACTGTGCCTACCAACTGTTTGCATAGGTTGTAGAAACCTAAACTCAGGATCCCGTGAGGGAGTGAGGAGATGGGTCTGTTTCCTCTAGAAGCGCATGGAGCACTTAATCTAAAGGCATAAAGCAATATTCTTCTATCTTTGCACTGTGTGCAGGATCTGTATACACTGAATAATAAAATACTCCTCCTTTGGGTATTTATCATGATAGAGAAATTTTCTGCTATATATTTTCATAGATACATAGAAACATGCTACACTGAAAAATATTCATCGGAATCTAAGGCCGTATCTAGTTGAGGTTCTTTGTAAATGTGGCTGTTCACTTATTTTTTTCCTATTAATATCTCTTTGGTGGTTTTTAAATTTAATAGTTATTTATTAGTTTATTCATTCATGTGATTTGATTGATTGATTGAGAAAGATTCCTTTTTAAAGTCTTTAATGCTAAGACACATTCGACAGAGAAGAGATTCATTCTCTAGTATTAATCACCTTGATTATATCCCTGACAGAAGTGTTTGATTGTTGTTCTTGGGGTTTTTCTGGTCTTTATTGTTGGAGAAATCACCAGGCTTTCATTTTTTCATATATATATATATTTACTTTTATAGGCCAAGCTAAAATGTAGCAAAAATGTCAAGTTAACCCTAAATTTTATGTACAGCCTTCTTATAT
The DNA here is from genome assembly GCF_978045245.1 of Mus caroli. NCBI lineage: Eukaryota > Metazoa > Chordata > Mammalia > Rodentia > Muridae > Mus > Mus caroli. The sequence continues at coordinate 65,430,201 of NW_028227264.1, forward strand.
TATCGGAAAGAACAAATTTTCTTTGGAATGCCAGATAGTGTTGCCTTTCCTTTTAGCTCCTGTCACTGTTTAAGTTCTCAGCTCTGTTGATTTATTCAGCTTGTAACCTGGAAACCAGCTAAAAAGGAAGGAAACCAGATGTACATTTCTGGGCCCACTGGAGTAGCTTCCTTTTCCTCTAGCCTGGCTCAGCCTCTAGAAAAGGCCTCTTATCCTACAGCAGAGGGCAGGGTGGGGGTTGACTAGCCCTTCACCAGTGTCTGATTGGAGTTTCTCTCCCTTATGAATTTTAAAGAATAGGAACCTAGGAGCCTTGGTTAAGCAAGCAGCTTCCTGTGTCATCACCTCACTGTTTGCTGTGTGTTAGAAACTGGTCAGATTACAAGAACAAACGTATTAATGCATTTTCAAATACTTTAAATCCCAGTTCAACATTTAAAGGTACTCTGTTTCTTGTTGCCAGCCTTTTGCATGTATCTCTGAATCTTTGTTGTGCATCAAGAGTTGTCTAGCTAAGTTCTCTAGAGATGCCTTTTGACTTTTTTTCTAACACCTAGATATAGTCTAAAATATGTTTACGATGATAGTTGGTTCCTCAGTAATGGTGTTAGTTATTTTGATTTTATCTCCGGGCACAGGAATGGCTGACTGGCAGTTGGGTAGACTCTGTGGTTCTCAGTGCTGTTGCTTCTGTTGGGGTCTGATAGTACTTGCAGCATTTTAAAGTCTGTTGTATATATAATTAAACTTGAGTATATACTGTATTATTACAAGATTAGTCCTGTGAAATAATAGACTTGAATTATTATGTAGTTTAAATTTTAGAAATGTAGAATAAAATGTACTTAGCTATATGAACATTTTGTCTCTGTGTTGTTCAGGATTTAGAAAGAGACTGCCATATATATATATATATATATATATATATATATTCATGAAGATATATATATTCATTCAGTGGTAGTCCTTTGTAACACATGTAGCCTGCTTTCGCTATCCATATGTTTTCTATGTCTTACGAATGAGTTATTAGGATTGTATATTGTGATTTAATCTTTACTTGACAGCATTAATACAATACTTTATGCTAAAGTAACATTTTAGTACCATCCATCACCTGTAAAATAAAGTATTTTATTTTAGTACTACTTATGCTCTATGAAACAAAACCATATTTACTCCAATACTTAGAATAATCAATGCCTATTGTACCATCTTTATTCTGTGTCCATTCTTGGTTTTAGGGATAAGGTTTCAGTCTTGCCCAGGTTGACCATAACTTTATGCCAGTCCCCGTCTCACCCTCACAGTTAACATCCAGTAAAGTTTTATTCTCTCTCTCTCTCTTTTTTTTTTTTTTTTTGGTTTTGTTTGTTTGTTTGGTTTGGTTTGGTTTGGTTTGGTTTGGTTTGGTTTTTGGTTTTTCGAGACAGGGTTTCTCTGTGTAGCCCTGGCTGTCCTGGAACTCAGAAATCAGCCTGCCTCTGCCTCCCTAGTGCTGGCATTAAAGTCGTGCGTCACCACCTCTCGGCCCTTATTTTCTCATTTCTATTGCATGTGTTCATAGTATGTTTCTTCATGGGACTGAAAACATTTTAGGTAAATATTAACACTGAAGTCTCTCTGTCAGAAGCTAACATTTTGTTTTATGTAGTAAAGATTTAACATTTGATTATACTAAAAAATGAGTGAATGTGGCCTAGTGTTTAGCATGGAGCCACAAATCATATTATGTATCTCTAGTCCTTGGGTTCTTGAGAAACCTCTGTTTATAAAGTGAGAAATACTGCCTTCGTTCAGAAAGAAATGCATATAATTTTAAGCCTTTTAGCACTTTTATTAAAAATTAAAAAGCAACACACAGGGAATGATAATGTTAGCCAATGTAACCAAGGTATCATTGATTATAATCAATGTGGATTTATCTTACATCTTAGCATGCAGTTCTTTCGTTTTTGTTCAGACAACACACACCTCACTTCCGGTGAACTGCATTTCAGATGCTCCATGGCCCCTCATGCGTAGTCACCCACTGCACTCAGCACTGAGCAGCAGACTTCTCTTCTCTTCTCTTCTCTTCTCTTCTCTTCTCTTCTCTTCTCTTCTCTTCTCTTCTCTTCTCTTCTCTTCTCTTCTCTTCTCTTCTCTTCTTTCTATAGGGTGCCTCTGAGATGCTTGTTGTTCATATCATCTTATTTTACTTCACTACACCTTTTTATGTTTCCTTGTGACAGCATTGTGCTAGCCCAAGCTGGCCTGGAACTCATAGCATCCCCCACTGTGTTGATATCTCAGGCCTGCATCACCACATCCAGTGCTCAGTTTTTTCCGTCTTTTTCCTTGGGGGTGGGGGGACCATGTTTTTTGGAGAGACAGGTTTTTAGGCTAGGCTTTCCTTATACTTCCTAGGTAGCTGACAATGACCTAGAACTCCTGTCCTTGTACTTCCCAAGTAAGGGGATGAACCAGAAGTGAACCATTGACACTCAGCTTCACAAATAGGAAAACTTATTTTTCTCTGAGGTTTTTTTTTTTTTTTAAAGATCGTTTTAGGACAAAATAAGTTTTTCTTTTATTTTTGATTTTTATAATTCCAGCATTTCTCCTTTCCATTCCCTTCCTTCAAACCCTCTTGTATTTCATTCATCTTCCAAACCTTCTTGCTCTATTTCAATTTCAGTCTCTTTTTTCATTGTTATTGCACGAATATATGTGTGTATTTCTAAGTATAATCTGTTCAGACTGTAAAAACAGTTTTACATAGCAAAATAATTTTTAAAATCCCAAACCACTATTTTAAAAGTAGTATAATGATACTCTTTATTTTTGCCAACTTGATATTTACAAGTTTTAGTTTTTTTCTTTCTTTCTTTGTTAATTCTGGAAAGCAAAAACTTTGCATTTGCTTTTCGAAGGCGACGTAAACTTGAGCTCTTCGTCTCGCCACTAGTCTGTCTTTGTCTGTTGTTAAAATTATGAGCCAGTCTCTATGGCCGCAGCCAAATGAGTAATCACCAGTAATGTGACTCGTGCTGGAAGTGACTCCATCAGCACCTGTGACGGGGGATTAGTTACAGTTTACAGAGCACCGCCTCTTCCCTTCTCTCGAGTGCCCTAAGCCAAGTACTCGTTCGCATTTGGGTGTCTGCGCTGTTGGAAGCAACTGCCTTGTGTTTCCATGCAGACAGTACAGTGGGAAAGCTTCCTCTAGCTAATGGATGGCTGTTCTCTTTATTTGGAGTATCTTGCTGGTTATGTAAGCGACCTCGAGAGAAATTATCCTGACCCAGATCGGAGGATGCGGTAGTGCTTCAGCTGCAGGATTTCTTCGTCGTTAACACCACAGTGCTGATGACAAAGAGCAAGTTGTAATCCTCAGCACTGCCAGGGCTGAGCCGGGCAGACAGAAAATCGTCATTTGCTGCTCACAGGCTTGTTAGGTTACAGCCTCTGCTTCGTTCTGTGGTCTTGGCTTTTCTTCCTATACAATGACGGCGCTGCAAGTGAGCTCAGAAATGCTTGGTTTGAAAGCCATTTGCCTGTGATTGTTTTTGAAGACTAAAGAAGTATTTATGCTCGATTAAAAAAATACTGCTCACGAACAAAATGAAATGCCAGCTATATTTACTGACCTTCAAAGCCTTGGCTTGGATTGCTGAGATTTAAAGATACTTTAAAATTCTCAAGAACTAAAGTACGGTTCGTATTTTTCTGCTTCCTTTTTCTTTTGTCTTTATTCCATTTGGTTTTGCTTCTTAGCCTTAGGAATTGAGGTCACTGCCTTTTATAGTTCTAGGCTCAGTGTTCTTAGTTTTAGTATTTTTAAAACTGTTTAGAAAGAGGTTTACTGTGTTGACGATCATTTATAGCACTAAAAATTTAATTTAAAACTAGAGCTTAATTGTTTTGAGTGTTTTGGCAGATGTGTTTCAAATTAGACAGCAATGTTTTAAGGAAACTTGGAGTATTTGTTTTGTAGGGGGTTTGTGTGTGTGTGTGTTTTGTAGGGGGTTTGTGTGTGTGTGTGTTTTGTAGGGGGTTTGTGTGTGTGTGTGTGTGTGTGTTTTGGAGGGGGTGCTGATATATATTCCCTTCCCCACCCCCAACTTGTTTTCTAACAGTATTATGTTTTCAATAGACCTGCTTGGGTGGGAATTTGGACTTTGTTCTTTCAAAGTAGCTCCAGTCTTTTTTTTTTTTTTTTTTTTCTTCTATTTTGTAGGCTAAACCTTGACTTAGAAAATGTGGCCTAGATAGTTTAGTTTTATTATTTTCCTTTGTTGAGATCTAGACTTACAGTTTTGTACTTAATGAGCTTAATCTTTTTTTTTTTTAATCTGAAAAAGGAATTGTTAAATGTTAACAAGAGATTGTTAGAAACTCTGGCTGTAGACACAAACCCCATGAATTTCCTGTTAAGTACTAAACGGTGAGCTTTAACGTGTTTTGTCTGAGCAGCTGAGTTGTATTTGAGAACTGTAGATGATTTATTTAAAAATATTTTTCGGGGAGGGCTCATCTGTTGGCCTCTTCCTCATGTGAATGGAATGTGGCGCAGCGTGGAGCCCCAAACAGGATACAGTTGTTGGAGCATTCTTCCTATAGCGTGGTAGGCCCTTCTAGAAATATAGGCTCTCAGCCGGTCTATTTTGGCTTTAGGCTATTTTTAAAGTTTGGTTAACACTAACATCTGACCTTAACAGAACTCTGAATCCCCTAACAAAATGGAAAAAAGTGTTTTGTTTCAACTAAAAGTTCAGTTTTCAGTTAGTGTCTTTCACTTGGGGTTTCAAAGATTGAAGTCTTTTGTGATTAGGGCCATATTCACTGGGCTTGCTTCTTCCCCTTAGGCTGAGGAAGTTCCTCATAGAGTAGTCTCTTCAGAGTCTTGAATTAGGTATGCGTGAGTTCTACTGTCTGTACGCTCCAGAGCACCTACAGCAGAGGAACTTCTACGGACACTTTATTAAAGCTACAAAATCCATTTGTTTCCATTTTAACATGAATCTGTTTAATTTTTGAAGTGTGTTAAGTACAAAAATTACCATGGTTACATAGTTGATTGTCACTTTAAGAAATCATGGTTTCTTTTAACTGCTTTTCAGATTTGTATTTAATATATCTTAATGATTCTTTAACAGGCACTGTAGAGCACCTCTGGTTGGGGAGGGTACTATGTGAGATTTAAATGGAGCTGTACACGGGGTCACTTGTAAATTAGCCTTTCTATTTGTCATACACATTTACTAGCCAGATTTTACCAAGGACCGTCAACTAAATACCTTCAATTTTGAGGAATTGTGTTATCTAGAAATTAATCCTCTTTCTAAGTTAACTGAAGTAATTTAAATTATGTTAAGTTGCTGAATTTTACCCCTGAAGCTGGCCCATCTTGCAAAAAGGGCTCTGGAGAAGATCTTCGCAGGAATGTTTTTGATATTATAAAATGACTGGGGCTTAGGAGATGCAAAACACCTGTATTATTTGCATAAGAAAAAGGTACTTAGGGCTAATTTTGCTAGTGTCTAGTCCTGCTAAATTGAATTTTATCTTTAGCCAGTCTTTTTTGGGGGGTGGGGTGGGGGTATCCTTGATGCTTTGGCCTGAAGTGTTTGGACAAGAAACGGAAAATGTCCAAAGATTGAAAGTCCTTTTGAGAAGGAGCCAGTGTTCTCTCATTTACCAATGCTAAACAAGTAGAAGTATAATATGAAAAGTTTTCATTGTAGAAACTTGATAGCTATCATGTTAACATATTTCATATAATCAGATAACATGTACTCTTAAGCGAGTAAATTCTCTTATAAATAATGATAGAATTGTATGAAATATTAGGAATCTAGGCCCAAGAAATAGAAAATATTGGTAGCAGGCAATGATAGATGTACAGTTAGTGTGGGAATTTTCTATTTTGAAAGTTAATTTCTCACACAAAGTATTTTGAACATCTAGTACTTAAAAGGTTAGGCTGGGACACAGTAGAAAGTTATTCTAACTAGGTTCAATTATCAAATGTTAAAAATAAATGGAAGAGACAGATTTTGTTTGTTTTGGGGGGTAGTTCTAGAGATACATACTGTAATTTTTCAATATTTTTTCAAATAAGGAAAATGTTATTTGCTCAGGAATTCATTGTAATATTAATTGAATAGAAATGAGATATGTTTAACATATACATCCTAATGAACCCACTTAACTCCTGTTAAGGATTTAAGTGTAGAAAATTAGCCCTTTGAGAACCTCTTCAAACTGAAACTTTTTTGTGTAATTAATAGCCAGAGTATTTTGAATTTCTTTAAGACATAATAGCTACAAGACAGGGTGGACAGAAGCACCAGCAGCTTAGGAATCTAGGTGATACTTACTGTCTTGGTCAACAGTGTTGTTTTGTGTCCAGATAGTACCCAAGGTGCCTTGTCATGAGGAAATGTTCTTTTGGTACACATATATGCAGTTTAGAAGCCTAGTTGTTTAATTGCATTTTTCAGATTTTGATTCTTTCTTAGGAAAGCCACACTTTTTAAGATGGTAGAATTTTCATTTTAAAGCTTCTAGAACAAACAGTAGTAGATACATGCATACATTTAATTTTGACTGACTCTGACTCTGCTAAGAATGAGAGTGTGGTGATAGTTATTTAAGAAAACAAACACTGTGCCCTTGTTTCCTTCTTCTAACTTTCCCACATCACTGCCTGCTGTGTGATCTCAAACTTGCTTTGTAACAGTGCTAGCTAGAGACAGGACAGTGCTGGTGGAGACTGCTCTTCCTCAATGGTCTCTCCTGCTGCCCTCTGCTCTCACTGAAGTAACTGCATCTGTAGTTGTTCTGGGAGCGAGGCAGGGGTGGGGTAAGGTCAGATGCTGTCTGCTCAGTTAAAATCTCAGTATGAAAATTAGACTAACATCTCTAGTTACGAGGAAACAGGGGTGAATGTGTTTGGCTTCTTTTCATGTTTTCAGGGTTAAGCAGAAACATACACGTGTGCTTGGTGGTCTTTCAGAAATAGTCTATAGCATGATACAGTATAATTTCCAGCTTATTAATTATGGTTGTGTTTAATTATTTTTTAATGAATAAAAAGTATTCTATGGTTTGAATAAAAACGTTAGGTTATACCATTATGATGACAATATTGAACCATTATATTGCCATATACCCTTTGCATAACACTTTGAGGATACAACCAGAAAATAACCATTAGAACTTTTCTCTTTTTTGACAGACCTTCAAACCATTGGTTGAAAATAGTATACCTAGTTCTATCACTGCAGTAGAATTCCTTATAGACAAGCAACTGGATTTTTTAACAGAAGATAGTGCCTTTCAGCCATACCAGGTAAGGAACTGCACACCACTTGTTCATTAAACTTAATTCATATTCAGGGCATTCAGTGTATTTTGATTATAACATTACTTAGCAATAAATTTGTGCTGGGACTTTGTTGTGAATCAGGAACACTTTGGCTACAGCTAGGACTACAGGAGTGAACACAGCTTGTTGTTAGAGGAGAATTGTCTAGACACCAGGATTACTTCTGTTTATCTTTGGTTCAGGGCTGGACCTATCTGTAAATGTATTTGAGGGTTTTGTTTTGTTTTGCCATATACTTATTTGTTTATGAGGTTAACTAATTTATTAGCGTGAGTAAATGCATCTTAAGGGGAAATAGGTTTTCCAGTAGACAAATAGATTTAAATTATGTAAAGAAACTCATCACAACGATTAAACTATTTGTGGTGATTCATATCTATGATCCTGGGACGTAGGAGGCTGAAGTAGGAGGATCTCATTCAGGGCCAGCCTTGCCAATATAGGAAAACTGTCTCAGAAAGCAGAAAAGTGTGTTTGTGGGGGCAGGAGGTAGTGGCTCTGGAGACACATGTCAGCAGCTAAGTGCTCTTGGGGCTTTTGCAGAGGCCTGGAGGAGTTCCAAGCACCAACAGGAGGCAGGCAGGTCACAACTACTTATAGGCCAGCTCTAGGGGAGCTGATGCCCTCTTCTGGCTCTGGCTGGTGCCTGGCATGTATAATATATAGACAGAGACATGCAGATACTGTGAGAAGTAAAATTAAGTTCCTTGTCTTTTAGCAAAGTAAAAGACAATAATAACCTATTTTTCTTAATCTTCTAGCTTATTACAATTTTTAAATTTAAAAATGTTTACATTGTTTTTATAATGGACTTTAACTTCAATATTTTAAATATATACAAACATTTGATGCAAATACTTTTTTGTTGTTGTTGTTTTTGTTTTTCGAGACAGGATTTCTCTGTAGCCCGGGCTGTCCTGGAACTCACTCTGTAGACCAGGCTGGCCTCGAACTCAGAAATCCACCTGCCTCTGCCTTCCAAGTGCTGGGATTAAAGGCCTGCGCCACCATGCCCAGCTTGCAGATACTTTTCTAGTTAAATGTTTTAAGTAGTATTATAACTGGGTTAAACAAAAAATGATGAAGTATGTTGCCTTTTTTTCATTATAAAGAGTAGAAAGTTACTTGTTGTTTCCATGGGGAGGACCAGTTAATGAGCAGTGAGCAGGTGCTGAAGTTGTAACAGTAATGTAGCTGGAGTCGAAATGGTTTCCTATTTTGAATCTTACATAGTTTACATTCATCTTTTACTGTTATTTCTCTTTCTTCTTTACATAGTGTAGTTATCATTTTGTTTTATTTTTTGGTATTGCTAGCTTTTATTCTTGGCTTACATTTCTGACTAGAATTCAAGCTAGTTCCAATTTAGTAATAGAGGCGTTTGCACTTTCCCCTTGGGCTTCCATTTGCTTTTGTGAGTGCTCTTTACTTACTATAGGCCTTATTATGGTTTTTTTTTTTTTTCCTTCTTCCCCATTTCTAAATGTGCATCTAGGTGAGATAAAGGCTATCACCAATTTATGGCTTTTTTTTTTTTTTTTTCTCCTCTGCTTGCATTATTTGCACCATGGAACTTCAGCTTGGATCTGAAGTAGGAGAGTTAAGTTGTACACGTACTACTTTTAAGAAGAAAGTCTTGGTGGCCTGCCTGCAGCATGCTTGTTAAGAACAATGTGCTAACACTGGCAGGTTGTGTGCCCCCACCCACCCAACACTTAGAAACTTCTCTCAGATTCTGGTCATTTTTGTTCTTTTTAATAAAAACAAAAGTACAGGAGCTAAATGTTTATATAGTTTGTTGAATTGTTTGACTGATCTTGTTCAGACAAATTCTGTACCTGAGAACTGACCTGATTCTCTGAAGTTGCCCCTTTGACATTTAATAATTAATGGTTTCCCCAAAAAAAAAAAAAAAAAAAAAAAGTGTTAGCCTAAGAGTAGTTGACTTTTAGAACTTGTTGTTATAAGAAAGTTATTGTTTACAAGTGTTTCCCTGCCTCCCCTCTTTGTTTCGAGACAGGACTAACCCTATAGCTCAGACTCTCCTACAACCTATGAGGCTTTAGCCTCCCTGGGGCTGTTATTATGGGAGGTGAGCAACCTCTCCTAATTACAAATAATTCTCTAGGTTTTCTTTAAATCTTGTTAAAAGTATCCACATGCAGTTTATAGGTGCTGCTTATATGTTTCTAGCCTGCTGAATAGACACATTGACAGAGGTCTAACATGGCTTAACCTCCTTTTTTGTAATTATCCAAGTGTGGGAAATATAGACAGATTTGGAGAGAAAAAAATACTCGTTTCTTTTTCTTTTAATAAGAGAGACTTTATTCTAGAATGTTGTTTGTAATCCGTTACACAAGCAGGACCTGAGGTCTTTGGCATCTTATACTCGTTACCTTTTACTTCCTTGACATCTCAGCTGTAGATGGTAATCGTGCATAAGTCAAAGGAGGTGGAGTGCTCAATTAGCTTACACCTTATTGTCACAGTTGTTTTCTGACATTAAATTTCATAAAGCTGTTTCATATTAAAAACTATTCCAAAACTAATAACCCTCACCCCAGTTTCTGAGTTCTCAATATTCTGTTCTGTAACAGTAGGTTCACTTTAGTTTGCTTTAACAGTTGTACAGGTGTGCTCTCTCCCCCTTTTTAATTTTATTTTTTACAAGTAGGGTGGGTGTTTTGCTTGCAGGTGTGTCTGCACCATTGTGCATGCAGTGCCTGTGGAGACCAGAAGATGGCACTAGAGTCCCTGAAACTGGAATTACTGAGGGTTATGAGGTTCTTTGTGAGTGCTGGCAATCGAACCCCTCCCTGTCTTCTATAAGAGCAGATAGTATACTTAACCACTGAGCCGTCTTTCTAGCCCCCAAGCCATCCAGACACACACACACACACACACACACAGTGAGCACATAGTGTAAGGAAATTATGTAAGGAGATGACTCAAGACTTAATAGTCTGTTCACTGTAGGTCACTTCTTTGTATTCTACCCTTTTCAAGGACTCATTTCAGTAAATCAGATATCAGATTGCATATATTAAATTATTTGCTCTGGTCAGTTTTTAGGTGACATGAAATTGAGTTTGCAGTATTTTGGAAAGAATGTTGACTGGGGAGAAAAAAATTAAACCAGTACTTCCTAGACAGTGCAGTTAAATGCATTTTAATTTGAGATCACTTTAGCAGCAAACATCTTTCGCATTGTTAATCTTATTTTGCTTTGCTTTTCCTGTGCTCACAAAGGACTTGCTTCCTCCACCTAGTTTTCAGACCGTGCCTAGCTGCAGTTTCTACTCTTTGAAGCATGGGTGGGGGGAAGGGCGCAGGGAAAGGAAATAGGGAACTCGGCCTCTCCTGCTCTTTTGCAGGGGTTAATTGCTTCTTCATTTGAAACTTTTTGGTTGTATTATAGTTGATTTTGCTCTACTTTAGAATGGGATTACAAACGTTTACTTTTTTTTCCATGAAGTTTGATTGAACCCTTTTTGACCAGAGTTTCAATGTGAAAGACAGCATTCCACTTTAAGCGTGGTTTTGAAATCAGCTTGTCATGGACTTGGCAACTAGCCATGCACACACCTGAAGTTGCTTCATACAGGATATAGAAGAGATTAGTTCTTGCCTGAAAAATGGATATTACTCATCAATTATATGGGTTTTTTTTTCTGCTTTAATAGTCCAATATTTTTCAGGAATTCCAATTCTCTGCTCTTTTTTTTTCTTTAATTTAAAATAGATTCCCCCCCTCACACTATATCCCGATTATGGTGTCTTCTCCTTCCCAGTTTTGCCCTTCCTATCTGCACCTGCATCCTTTCTGTCTCTCATTAGAAAACAAACAGGTTTCTAAGGGATAATACTAAAATAAAATTATTTTATTTTATCTCATCTTACACAGTGTTGTTCCCTGAGCCTTGAGGGTAGGGATTTGATGGAGACATTCCATTTAGTGTTCTTCAATGTTCCAAAGTCTCTCACTCTTTGCTTCGTATCAGGCTGTGGATCTCTGTACTTGTTCTGATCTGTTGCAGGAGGAAGCATCTCTGATGGCTGATATATTAGTATAGTAGAATGTCATGACCTGTCATTTTAGCTTTTGTGTTTGGACTATACTGTGTGGTTTTATCCTAGGTCTCTGGCCTATCTAGTCTCTGGTTTTTGGTAACACAGTATCACAATGAGTGCTGGCTATGGGTTCCATTTCATGGAGTGGGCCTTAAGGCAAATCAGATATTGGTTGGCTACTCCCAGAAACTCTGTATTACCATTGCCATAGCATATCTTGCAGGAAAGATGCCATTGTCAATCAAAGGGTTTGTGGTTGGGTTGGTCCTCCCCTCCCCCGCCCCCCTTTCCATTTTTCAAGATAGAATTTGTCTGTGTCGTCCTGCCTGTCCTGGAACTCATTCTGTAGACAAGGTTGGCCTCAAACTCAATAGATCTTCCTGCCTGTGCCTCCCAGGTCTCATGTTTTTAATTTAATGTTTAATGTTTTTGTTTTTCTTTTGGTAGTAGGCACCAGCACAGCATCTCCATGTCTGATGAGCTGTGTAGGTGTTGTCTTCTATCAGTTTGTGGAGAGCAACCCATAGTTTTACAGTACGCCTGGATTGTTTGGGGATTCCCATGGAACCACGTTGGCCAACAGGTCACTAGGATGCAACCCAGTCTCAGTACAAAAGATAGCTCGTTGTTGCTTCCTCTCCCTCATTAGTTGGCGATTTCATCTAGATCCCCTTCATATATGTATATATTTTGGGACACTTCTGCTCTTACTAACTTGCCATACTATCCCTCAAATGGCCTGTAACTTTAGCTGTCTTCCCCTCTTCCTTCCCACTTCCTACTTGATCTTCCTGTTAACAGGTTGTGCCTTCCCCATCCAGCCACACCTATCTTATTTCCCTTTCCCAGGGAGATCTGTTTGTCCTCCTTAGTCTGTTACTCTATATTTAATCTCTGTGGTTTAATGATTGTTGCTTGTTTATCATTGACTCAACAGATTATGTCCACATATAAGCAAATACATACCATATTTGTCTTTCCGTGCCTGGGTTACCTCCCTCAGGATGGTCTCCTCCATCCCCGCCCCCACCCCCACCCCCAAGTTCCATTCATTTGTCTGCAGATTTAATTGTTTTAACAGCAAATGTAATACTCCATTACATTATTCCATTGTGTAAATACACCACATTTTCTTTTAGTCTTCTGTTGAAAGACATCTAGTTTGTTTCCAGTTTCTGGCTATTATGAATAGAGCAGAAGGAAACATCATTGAACAAATGTGTCTCTGTGGTAGATGAAGCATCTTGTGGTAGATGGATTCCAATCTTTCTGAGGAACCTCTGTGCTGATTTCCATAGTGGCTGTACAGGTTTCCAGTCCCAGTGGCAGTGAATGAGTGTTCCTCTTCCTCTGCATCCTTGCCAGCATGAGCTGTCTCTTGTGTGGTTGACCTTAGCTGTTCTGACAGCTGTAAGAGGAATCTCAGAGTCGTTTGGATTTGCATTTCCCTGATGACTGAAAGTGTTGAACATTTTGAAAAAGTGTTTCTCAGCCACTTAAATTTCTTTGAGAATTCTCTGTTTAAATCTGCACTACAGGGTTTTTTGTTTTTTTGTTTGGTTTTTCAAGACAGGGTTTCTCTGTATTGCCCTGGCTGTCCTGGAACTCACTCTGTAGACCAGACTGGCCTTGAACTCAGAAATCCACCTGCCTCTGCCTCCCTAGCGCTGGCATTAAAGGCGTGCGCCACTACGCCCGGCTTGTACCAGTTTTAAATGGGTTTTTTTCTTTTACTTGTTAGTTTTTTGAGGCTTTTTTGTTTTGTTGTTTGTTTGTTTGTTTGTTTTTATGTACCCCTGGCTGTCCTGGAACTCACTCTGTATACCAGGGTAGCCGGGAACTCAAAAGAGATCTGACTGTCTCTGCCTCCAGAGCCCTGGGATCAAAGGCATGCACCTCCACCACCTTGCTATTTGTTTCCTTGATATGTAGTTGCTTTAATTCTTTATAGTTTGTATCTTAACTGTCTATTGGGTGTATAGTTAATAAAAGAAATCTTCTATTCTGTAGGCTTCCACTTTGCCTGAATGATGCCTTACAAAAGCGTTTCAGCTTCATGAAGTCCCATTTATTAATTATTGATCTTAGTTCTTGTGCCAAGTGTTCCTGTGCCAGGAGTTCAAGGCTATTCTGAACTTTCTCTGCTCTCAGGTTCAGTGTCTCTGGTTTTATGTGTAGTTGTTTTATGTAGGGTGGTAAGGGTGGATTTGTATGCGTTCTTCTACATGCAGCCTTCTAGTTTGACCAACAATGATTTGCAAAATATAATTTTTTTTTCCAATGTGTGTTTCTGGCTTTTTGTTTTTTCTAAAGGTATCTATATGTCTAGCACCTATTTGATTGATTTTGATTATATTGATTGGCATGTTTGTATTTGTGTTAATACCATAATGTTTTTGTTACTAGAGTAGTGCAAATTGACATAAAGATGTTGATACCTCTAGCACTTCTTTCATTATTCAGGACAATCCTCTGCTTTAAATTGTAATTTAAAAAATGAGACAAAGGACACTAGCCAAAACTTCTAGTTACCCTGGCATGCAGTGGTGACACATGTCTTTAACCCCAGCACCCAAGAGACAGAGACAGGTAGGTCTCTGAGTTTCAGGACAGCCTGATCTACACAGAAAAACCTTGCCTCAAAAAACAAAAACAACCAAAAATCCTTCCTAAATATTTATGAACATCTTGCTTCTTTTTATAACCCATTTTTATCTGTTGCATATAAGTGTGTAGTATAATGCTCAGGTGTTTTCCCTAAGCATAAGGCATAGCAATTTTAGAATTTAATTATTCTTTTTGTATTTGAAATTCTGGACAATAATGTGCTATTAAATTTAGAAATGAAATTCTTGGTGCTACCCCTTACCCCTTTTCTCCTTGTACTGTATAAACATTGAATCATACACTCATACAGTATGGCTGGAGCCTTAGCCATAGGGCTATAGCACAGTGGGCTGGTTGATGGGGTAACCAGAGGCTTCTTGGTTCCAGAATTAGAGAGTGCTCACAGACTTAAGAGAAACGTCTGTGCTTGTTAGTGTGGGTTCACATGAGCCATGTCTCTCATGGGGAGGTCAGAGGAATCGATTCTGTCCACCATGAGAGTCCTGAGTTCTGACTCAGGTTGTCAGGCTTGATGGCAGGTGTGTTGGCCTGATGAGTCTCTTTTCAATGTGTGTGGGTATTTTGCTTACATTTGTGCCTGGTGCCTGTAGAGGCCAGAGAAAAGAGTCAGATTCCCTAGGACTGAGGCTTCAGCGGCTTGTGTTCTTCTATGTAGGTAGAAGAGGATCCAATCTGAGACTTGTGCAACAGGACTCAGGGTTCTTAGCTGCTGAGTCTTCGTGTGTTTTTTGCATTGGCCTGCATCTGTAGATTGTAATTCTGTATTTGAGATCCTTGCACGTGCTAGGCAGACACTCGACCAGACCAGTACCCCAACCCATTCCAACCTATAATTTTCCCACCATTTTTTATGACTTAAATTGTCTGAGATTTCAGGATATCCTAAGGTAATTGTTACCTAGCACAACTGCCTACTAAAAATAGTCAAACAGTTGGCTAGGATAAGGCAGCAACAGTTTAGGAGGTGTAGTGTAACATTTGTTTCTTACGAATTTCTGCCACTGTCGCTGTAGAGTTTGGAGTTGCTTTCTAATTAGGAGGAAAAAATTCGAGTAAAGTAAAATCGAGCCTCTGAATAGCCAAGGAGGAAAATTAACAAGTGGTGTGGTTAGAACTAAGCTGTGCTATGCTTTCTTGAATTAGCACTGTGAACGTGCTTAATGTTAAAAAAAAAAAAAAAAAGAAGGCAGTCATTTCAAAAACCATAATTGATTTAGTCTGAGAGAAGAAGCATTTTATCTAAAACTGGGTTTATCTCAAGAAAAAAACTTTTGAGTTATGCAGTACTAGATACAAGTGAGAAAGTCTGTCAACCTAGAAAGACTAGATTAAACAGTATTTACTGAGAGATTTTTATCTTGTATTTTCTGTGGTTTCTAAATTATATTTTGGCTGGAATTAAGCACATTTTCTAAATTTTCATAAGCATCTCCCTTTTTCATTTCCACCGTGCCATTCATGCTATCATTTTAATGGAATTTAGAAGTACTTTTCTAAAGCGAAGTGAGTGTCATCCGAACACTGAGGCTATATAGCGTCTATAATCTGCCAAGAGTGTACTGTGAACTGACTAGTGAGATTATTGGGTTTGGTTAAAATTAGCATCCGTGGGTAGGCATGGCCTGGGGGTGGTCTAGATGAAGCCAAAGCAGGAAGCAATTCTTGTTTAGTTCTTGGCTTTATCCCATTTGTACTCAAAAATGACAGCTTGCAATACTTGAGCCTAGCTAAAGCCCAGATAATAAAACATGGACCACAAAAACAAGAGAACCAGCTACTAAATTTGTGCTTCCTTACCTAAATGGTACTTATGTGTGTTTAAGAATTGCTGTGTTAGGGTGGGGGAGGGGCGGGGGGGAGAAGAATTGCTGTTATATTTTAATATTACTTTTGGTGTCCATTTTTTTATATCCCCTACCTACCTAATTTCATAACGTCCTGATTTCAGTGGCAATTATAAAACATGATTATTAAGGTCTCATAAGTTAATATCTAAGTAAACCACGATTGTTTTAGTCTCTTACAACCTAAAACTCAATTGATCTCAAAACCAACAATTCCATGTATGGTGCCATTAAAATTCTCACTTGTGATGACTGCAAAAATGTGCTGACTGTGGATCTGTGGAGGCAGGGACAGGTTACTCTGGTCAAAATGGCCTAGAGTATGTGCTGTTGTGCAGTACTTAGGTGAGACGCATAAGCGACTACACCAGTTCTCTGCTGCTCTAAATATTCTATGATTACAATATTCCCCCTTATTTATTTGTGTTGTTAAGAATTTAAAGTATGTGAAATTATGCTTGTAGGTATTGATTTACAAGTATTCTACACCAGTATAGTTAGTGTTTGAGAAAGACTTTCTGCTTTTTTTTTTAACCAGTCAAAATGGGTGATCATATTTATTTATTCCTTTTATTTAATGCAAAGTTTTACTAAAGCTCAACTATATTATTTAAAATTACACTTAACTTGTGGTATTAAATTATGCTTTTAAAAATTATAATTTTCAAAAATTTTTATGTAGTATTTATGTTAGTTATGTAGGATTCTTCAGATTCCATTTCAGCACCTAGGGAGAGGAGAAAGGACAAGAATTTGTGTAACCAAATATATAGGAAAAGGGAAAATTCTGGTTAAAAAGAATCGGTAATGGTGATGTTCACACAGGTAGCAAGAGAAAAGCCAGAAGCTCTGCCCAAATATTGAGATGCTGAGCAGCTATTTTCACTGTACATAGTGAGCAGTCACAAGGGAATACCTTATATTTATTTATACACTAGTCTCTTGTAGCACTTACAATTGATTTCTAACTACAAGACTAAAGTTCTTTTTTCATCCCTGGTTTTTGTCAGCATAATTTCCCTATGGTTTCCACACAGACAGAAAGCTATCATCTAAACCCATGCATTTGTTTTCTATGCAGAGAACCCTAACAGCTTAAGATGGTTCTCATTTGTCCTTTTTCCAGCAGTCTGGATTTCTTCATGTGGAACATATTATTTTGAAGATACAGATTTGCTCAAAATTAAGTTCAAAATTAAAAACAAATTAACAAAGAAAGACTATTAAGTATTCCTCTGTTAGCCTGTCCAAAATTCATCTCCCCTAACCTCCAACTAAAGACAGTTCTCCTTCACATATATTAGCTGGTAAGGTGGAGGCTGTTAATTTATATGTGTGAGATGCTGTTGTACTAAAATTTTGTGTCTTTGTAAAGTCTATAATCTGATGGGGAAAAGGACCCCTAAGAAATACAAATGTGCATAAAGGCAAAACACAGTATATATCATCAGATCCCAGGAAAGTAAAAGGAAATCAATGAAGTTCAGTTGTCAGTTGTCTTAGGACAAGTGTAAATTAGCTGAGCTAGTAGGACATTAAAGTTGGTCAAATGAACAGGCAGAATGCATACATTGAATGGTCCACTTACAGAAACCTTAACTTTTATTATCTTCTTGTAAAGGTGATAAGAAGGGGTTGTTTTCATTAACTGCTATTAATTTGAGCTGAGTCTTACTGTGTAGTCTGGAACTCCTTTGTTGGTTACCAGGCTGGCCTCTAGCTCCATAGAAAACAACCACCTTCTGCCTTCTGAGTGCTTGTGTGCCCTGCTACCCTTACCCGAGAAGGCATCTTTTTAAAGCAATTTAAGTTGAATCAGCCACTGGTTTCAACCTCTTTGTCCCTATTGCATTTGGTCAAAGGAAGCAAACAGTGTAGGTACAAACTTGAGTGGCACCAAAGTATTTATCAGTATTGCAGAGGCATTGCCACTGCCCAGTTCCACAGACAGAACCCTAGCAGTTTCTTTATTTCATCCACTTCAAGTTTTGGGAACCTATCTTCTACTTTCTTTGTGATTTGCTTGCACTAGGTATTGCACATAATAAATTTCACAGCACCCTCTTTAAAGGCTGTTCACTTTAGTATGACATCTTCCTATTTCACCCATGTTATAGCATATGCCAGAATTTAAGTTTTTTGTTTCTCAGAGTTTCATTGTTTTATACTACATTTTATTTTTCATTTTGAAGGTTATTTGGACTTTTAATTTTGGCTATGGTGTATAATGCTACTGTGAATAATGCTACAGTTACATATTTCTGTCTTTCTGAGTTGTCTTTGTGTGTGTGTGTGTGTGTGTGTGTGTGTTTCTCTTTTGAAGGGCTAAGGAACATTTTGAGGCAGTCTCACTCTGTAGCTGTTCAGATCGTGCTAGCTAGAACAAAATGTACAGCCCCCATCTGACAATCCTCCTGCTTCAGTCTCCTTACTTCTGTCTGGAATTATAGGTAACTGTTGGTTAGGATCACAGGTGTCAGTAGCTGTAATTCATTCACATACTCCTCCTCCCCCCCCCCACCCCCCATTTCTATTTGAGAAATGGCAGCAGCTCTTTTCCCTGCTGGTTTCACCATGTCATTGTCATTGTGTCTGTCAGTACACAAGGTTCCGGTTTCTTTGAATCATCATGCTTGTTATGTTCCTTTCATTCTGTGTAGTAGCCCTACGTTAACATTGATTTTAATCTGCATTTCCCTACAATTACTGACAGTGTCTACTATCTGAATGAGAACCATTTTTGTTCACGTAAAAGGAAAATTCCTTTTGAGTCAGAAACATGAAATACCCAGGATATCAGTCCTTCCTTAAGGACATGGCTTGCAGCTATTCTGTTGGTTTTCTTTTCTCTCCTAGTAACATGTGATGGACAAATGTTGTTGTTTAATGATGTGCTTTGGATGTCACAGACAAGTAATCATTGCCAAATTCAGTGTCATGAGGATTTTCTGAGTGTATTCTTCAGAGAGTTTTATTTATAGCTCTTAATTTAAGTGTTTGATCCATTTTGAGAAACAATACTATCTAAGGGGCCGGTTTTTTCAGCATTACTTGTTGGAAACATTGTTAACAGTGATTATTAGTTACAGTTAGGCTGAGCTGATTATTTGTATTATAATTTATTTCTGCACTTTCTATTTATACCCTTGGTCTGTGTTTCTGTCCTTTGGCTAGTTTCATATCCCTACAGCTACATATTTATTCAAATGATTGTTAATAACATAACTATTACTGTGTTCTGTCATTGAAATTTTATGAATGTTCTAGATAAATCTTGGTTTCATAGCTCCTATATAAGCTATTAGGCAATAGATTTAGACCTTTGTATAAAACAGATGTTTGAGGTTTGAGCAAAAGGGCAACTGTGGTTGCTGAGCTATGACATCTGGCCATTTCACTGTCATTGTGAGTTTGAAGACTGACAGGACACTGGATTCTCTTTCAGTGTAGAGGCAGGGTGCGTGCTTCATTACACACTCATGCTGTCAGTCCTAAGCAGTAGTTTATTTCATAGTGCTTGTAAACTGCCAGGTATGTGTGTCTTCTCAGAAAGAGGATTCTACTAGAAATTGGATGCAAACTGGCCATGTGGTTTGGTGGCACAGCACTTGCTAATGCTCCAGGTCTTGGTTTGATTTTCACAGTGCTGAAAACAAACACAAGTAAGATGAGGAAGAAAAAGTGAGAGACAGGAATGTTTCTCCAGAGGAACAGAAACAAAGAGGAGGAGGGGAAGGGAGTGGAAATTGGTTTATGAAATTAGGGGATACTTAAAAATGCAGCATCTACTGAGTAGGCCAGCCTTGGGTTCAAAGGCAGTATGGAGTCCTAAGAACCAGTCTTCCTTAGAAGACCTCTTTCTTAAAACTTTGAGCTGATTGTGGAGGGCAATCCATTACTGTGAATCTTCTTACTTACAAAAGGCCCTTTGTAGAAACCTGAAGACTGCTATTTGACCAAATACCTGCACATCATAGCATAGCAAGGTGCACAGATAATTACCACTGGTGTTATTGATATCAGTTGTTTGTTTTGTCTTGAGTTATTGGAGGGCAGTTTCTGTGGCTCCATAGTGAATGCCCTTGTTACTTCGTGGTCTTTAGTTGACAAACCCTCTTTCTTCTTCCTCCTTTGCAGTGCTGTTGGACCACAGTTCTAAGACAGCTGGCAAAGTAGATGCCTTCAGAGCACTACTGCTTGGTTAATTCTGAAATTATCAGCTCACAATAAAGCATTTATGTTGCCTGTTAGGCATGAGGCAATGTCTTCCATACCAAGTGCTTACTTTACTCACTGTTAGCCTGTAACTGCTAAGCCTAGCTATTGGGTAGATGCTATTAATTATAACTGCATAATATGCTTCCATCACATTTGTTCTTAAAGGGAAGTCCTCATAGCCCCATAGGTGATTTATAATTGATGTAAAATAGTAACTTTTGTTTTTTAGTATTAAGTATGTTCCACATGCTCTCTGAGCAGGAATCAGTACTACACACAAGTCTGCTTCTCAGTTAAAAAAAATAAAGATTGCTGTAATTCATAGAATAAATCCCAATCTAAATTTGTAGCATATCTTCATTTACAATATTCCCAGGACTAAGACATTTATAGTATATAGACTTCAAAGCCACAGTAAGTAAAGCTTCGAAGCCCTACAGAAAGAGGACTTTTATCTCGTTTCTCTTTCTCCCACGCTTTAGCAGAAGGAATTGGTTTCTTGCATACAGCTTGAGGCTCCATACTACAAAAGATGCTGAAGACTATAACTGTAGTGACATTGCAGTTGAACTCTGTAGTCTTCAACTTGCAGTACATACAGTGCCTAGTGTTAGCAGAAAGCTCTCTTAATATTTATTGCATATGTGTGAACAAACTTGTTGTATTAATTGGTAGTATGTGTCTGGCATTTTGCTACTGTTGGAAAACATTGCGTGGTATGGCTGCTATAGAGGACTAAAGTCAGTACAAACAATTGTATGGTTGTAGACTAGAATAAATTGCTAGATTTTACTGATATTTTACTCAAACATGCATATCTAGATAATTTTATAACTATAAAATCTGTCTTAGGGAGTTTTGGCCTCTTGGGATAGATAGGTTAATTATAAGAGAGCTAGGAATTGTTAGTGCAGCAGAGATCTCACCTGTCATGTGCTGGGCAACGTATACAGTCTTGTCACTAGATCTAATTAATGCTAATAACTGCTTTTCTTCTGTGCTGCTGCATCTGAACCCTTTCATACTGAGCTCTTGTTTTACCAACGGATGTGCATACACCAGCCGAACAAGTTAATTTTATATAATTTTTTAATTTATAAAGTACTACAAAGTACCCCTTTTCATTATATTGTTGTTCTCTTCTCTTTGCTAATATGTAGAAGCACACATTGTGTTCTGAATTTTTTGTGTTAAAGAGAATGTATATGGCATTTATATCAGACTCTAGGAGTATGGGGTCAGGAAATGAATAAGCACAAGGCTTGCCTTGCATGTGTGATGCCCTGGGCTTAAATCCCTGGAGTATAGAAAAGAGGGATAGGGCTTGCCTTTTGTATAAATGTCAACTCATGGTACATATGTTTTCAAGATGCCCTTAGAAGTTTGAGAATACTCAAAATAAGATCACAGTTTCATACATAGCTAGTAAAATATTTTATTTCTGCTCATAAATAATGGGTCACATAAATTATAAAATATAAATTTTACATTCTTCTATTCTACTCAGTGTGGATTTTTTTTTCCAGTCAAGATTCTTCTGTTCTTTATATAATATCACCTTTTTTTTTAAAATTATGAGTATGAATGTTTGGCCTGCACGTGTATGTATGTGTGTGTATGTATATATGTATATGTGTGTGCGCGTGTGTCCATGCACTGCTTATATGCCAGTGCCTGCAAAAGTCAGTAAAGGACTTCAGAACCCCTTGAACTGGAGTTATGGATGGCTTTGAACCACCATCTGAGTGCTTAGAATTGAACCCTGGTCTTCTGCAAGAGCAACAAGTGCTCTTAGCTACTGAGCCATCCCTCCAGCCTTTCTGTTGGCTGGGAACAATGGTTGTGAAGGGTTCTTCCTAGCCAACAGTTTAGCTCCCGCGTGCTTCTTAGGTTTTCTGTCACGTTGTTTAATTTGCAGTGCTAGAATAATTTTGGGGTTGCACCACAGCTGATTTGTTTGTTTGGAGCAGTGTTCTGTTTGGAGGTTGTTCTAAAGCTTTTGCTTCTCCTTTTCCCTTACATGTCCTAAATTTGCATTGCCCAGCCTTGGCAAAAGTGCCAGGCCCAGTTCACGTGTCACATGTGGGACAGTGCAGATATGTTACACTTCGGTTGCAGAAAACTGAACTCGGAAGGACAAGACGAATCATCCCCACATTTCAGAGTCACTGTCTTGTCTCCACTCAGATGAGCCCTTCATTTTTTCTGGCATCATTTTGTATGCTTCTGTAAACTTGGGTTCCCTTACACAGTTACTCCAAATTATCACTGCTCTATCAAACTTCCTTCTTTTCTACTAGTAAATGACCTTTCTCCTACTGCACAGAGGAAACTGAGGTTACAGCAGGACCCCCCCCCCCCGTAACTTCCTGTTCTTAGACCTATTTTTGTACCTCTCTTTGCCTCCTTTGTTTCTTGCCTCAAAGATAAGTCCATTTGGTGTTTCTTCATTTTTACAAATATTTCTTGGGTTGTAGGAGGATGAGGACAAGAGTGAAGGTGGGCGGGGTGAGATTTGTAGATTCAAAGAGCTCTAGTGAGATAGCTGAGCAGGGAAGGAAGGGCAAGAGCCCTCAAGCATAGTGATCAGAGTTTGACCCGCAGGACCAAACTGACCCTTAAGTTGTTCCATGTCGTCTACAGGCAGGCACACATGAGTAAATATAATAAAGAGTTTTTAAAAACATGTCTGTGCAAAGTGGATAAGTAAGGCCTGGATGGGGCTCGAAATCATCAACAGAACAGAAAGTGGAAAGGCCATACAGTAAGATCACTCTAAAAGCTGGAGGCTGCAGAGATTGAGCGATGTTAACAGTGACGAGGTGTTGAAGTGAAGCTTAGCAGGCTACAGTAAAGTTTTGGTTCTGAGAAGTTTGGATTGGAAGCCTCTAGAAGGTTTTGAGCAGAATTTGACTGATGTGATTTTCTTTCCCTTAATTTTATTTTATTCTGTTTATGTATATGAATGTTGTATCTGGGCGTATGTTTGCACACCAGAAGAGGGCATCATATCCCATCAGACTGCAGTTACAGACAGGTGTGAGCTACCATGTGGGTGCTGGGAATTGAATCCAGGACTTGGAAAAGCAGCTAACACTCTTAACCTTAGACAAACTATCTTTTCATCTTCAGCTCCCAACAGGGAGTCATTTCATGACCAGTATTGTTTCATTTGTAGTCATCCTTCATTTTAAAGAATTTAAGATTTAATTTTACTTTTTACTTTGACTGTTTTGCCTGCTTGTGTGAATGTGTGCCATATGTGTGCCTGGTGCCTTGGGAGGTCAGAAAAGGGCTTTGGGTTTTCTGGAACAGGAGTTACCAGATGGTCATGAGCACCAAACTCAGGTCGTCTACAAGAACAAGTACCCTTCCAGCTGACACACACACACGCACACACACACACACACACACACACACACACACACACACGCACACGCACACACTCATCCCCATTGTTTTGTATATTCACTGAGACTAAGTATTATGTATCCCTAGAATATCTTTGTAATTGACTACATGCTAAAGCTCACCTTGAATTTACGATCCTCTGAGCCCCTGGACCTCAATTTTAGAATTTTTTTTTTTAATTTTGATGCACGTGCATTGTCCCCCTTTCCTTTTTCTCTCTCCAATCCCTCCCATATTACATGCTGCATCCACCGCAAAATCCGTGGCCTCTTTTCCTTTTACACACATACATATACACCTACAAAAAATACTCTAAAATAAATAAACACAAGCTGTTTAGTGTGTCTCAGGTTACTTGTATTTATATGGTCTCTGGGCTAACTGGTTGTTACTGGATAGCCATCTGCGGTAGTCGGATATCGGATAGTCAGCTTCTTCCCTACAGAAGACCATTCCCCTGCAACATCCCATAGCTGTCCATAGAGCTCACGTTAGGGCCCATGAGTTTGGTTCATGTGTTGTTATAAAGGAAGTCCCATGTGCCATATGTCATGTGTTTTTTTGTACATGTGTACACATGTAAATAATAAGTAAAATAGCTAATCTCGCATTACTTGCATTTGTCGGTTTCTCCCTTGTAGTTTTTATATTAAGTGGCTTCCCAATTTGGTTGCTTGCTATTTTACAACCCACACTAGATGGTGTCAGGTTTCAACTTTTTCTGTGCTCTGAATCAAGTTCTATACAAAAACCTCATGTCTACTATTAGATAATTATTTATTTAGCCATTTATATATTCTGAGTACTTCCAAGATAAATTCCTGTCCTCATAGAGCTTAAATTTTACAGGAGGTATGGTGGATAATGAAACAATAAGCAAACTCTGTCATAATAAACATTTTAATAACACCTATGACAAAATAAAAATCGAGTAATTTTAAAGCCATTAGAATTGAGAGGGAGGGGGCTGCACCTTTAATCCCAGCACTCCTGAGGCAGAAGCAGGCAGATCTCTGTGACTTCGAGGCCAGCCTGGTCTACAGAGTGAGTTCCAGGACAGCCAGGGCTACACAGAGAAACCCTATCTCGAAAAAACCAACCCTACCTCCAAAGAAAACCAAAACCAACAACAACAAAACAAAAAGAAAGAAGGGAGGGAAGGAAGAAATTAATTAATTAATTATTTAATTGGGAGGGTGGCCACTGGATGATCGTGCAGCCTGTAACTGGAGCATTGTGGAGTCCTGGAGGCAGTGTTGTGAATAGTGTTGTGAGGGAGAGAGGGCCTAGAATGGACATAGCTAGTCAGTCTGTACCATTGCAAAGGTGAAAACTGTATCACACTGTCTACCATTATGATTTCAGCTTTTTTTTTTTAAGTTAATCCATACTTACAATGTCCTTTAGAGTCCTTAATGTCCTTAAGAGTCCTCAGCATACCCCATTGTTTGATCCTTCTGTGTTTGCATGCCTGTTTCAGTTTGGGAGGCTTTCCTCTGATCTCCTGTATTCATGCAAGTACCTTTTGTATTTTTTAAAGATTTAACTCAAAGAACTCATTTTTTTTCCTCAGTTTACAAAAGGACCACTTGCTCTTCAGAGATAACTTTTCCTGTTGCACCTAACTAGCTCTCTTGTCATCCTCACTAAGGCATGTGTGAATTCTGTATCCTAAATGAAACGTTTCACATTATGTCTCTTCCACTGGACTTGGAATGTTCTTGGCAGGAATGCTGGCTCGTATGTGCTGTCACCCCCTGTCATAGTAATCGATCGTCACTAGGTTTCAAAATCCTGTGGGGGGGAAAACTGCATTGATTGTAAATGTATTAACACAAGCAGAGAGGCCAATTCTTTTTCTTTCTTTCTTTCTTTCTTTTTTTTTTTTAAGATTTATTTATTATTATATCTAAGTACACTGTATCTGTCTTCAGACACACCAGAAGAGGGCGTCAGATCTCATTACAGATGGTTGTGAGCCACCATGTGGTTGCTGGGATTTGAACTCAGGACCTTTGTAAGAGTGGTCAGTGCTCTTAACCACTGAGCCATCTCACTAGCCCTGAGAGGCCATTTCAAACATAATTAGACAAACTCTCTAATTCAGTCTCTCATACAGTGAGATAGAAGAGGTCGAAGGAGAATGTTTTAAAAGTGACAGATTGGGGGCTGGCGAGATGGCTCTGTGAACCTGGGGTTATGGGCAATTAGGAGTCACCATATAGGTGCTAGGAATTGAACTCAGGACCTCTGGAAGAACAGCCAATGCTCATAACCACTAAGGTACATTCTGAGCCCAAATACCCTTTCTTCCTACAAAATGGTAGCAAAAACATTTTAATACCTTTACAGCTCAATACTTGTTAAACAAACAACAAAAAGACAGTGTCTCATTGTTGCCCCTGTTTGGCCTAGAATTTAATGTAGACCATGCTGGCTAGCCTCAAAGCTCAGAGAGATAATTGCCCTTTTTATGTTTCTAGTGCTGGGATTAAAGGTATACACCACTATACCTCACTCCCCCTTTTGTTTATAAAAGCAGAAATTCTTACATATATTAAACATCACTTTAACAGTAGAAATTACATGTTAATATCATTGTCAAGTACAGCATGCATACTGCCATCCTTAATAATATTGTGCTGTTCAAGTATTTTGTTATCATAAAACCAATTTTAGGTTCCCTATCCCCTGTTTGTTACTGTGTTCTCTGTCCCGCCCCTCCCCCCCAAGTGTGTGTTTAGCTCAATGTGGCTTATTTATCCTGCACCTCCTAAGTACTGGGGTTAGAGATGTGTGCAGACCTTCATTATTGCTATTTTCATAACAATACATATCTCATGTATTTGCAGATGTATGTATGTATTATCAAAATTCTCCCAGAGGTCCTGAGCTCAAATATGACTAACCCCAGGAATCATTCTAATTTGAACTAGATTTTTTTTAAGGATGACTTTTTATATTATGTGCATAAGTATTTTGCCTACATATATACAGGTGTATGTACCACATGCACACCTAATATATCATGCAGGCCAGAAGGCTCCAGATTCTGTGAACCTGGAGTTATGGGCAATTAGGAGTCACCATATAGGTGCTAGGAATTGAACTCAGGACCTCTGGAAGAACAGCCAATGCTCATAACTGCTAAGCTATCTCTTTAGCATCCACCCTCCCCTTTGTTTGTAGAGGAATGAATGGTATAGTACTTCTCAGGTGTGTGTGTATATGTCTGTCCTTACCATAGAAGCATGAATAAAAGTGAAACATAGCTCAGAAATCTGTAGTATAGAATTAATTTCGAAGTTACATAAATACATTTTAATTGAATGTTCATTTCATATAAAAACTAGAGTAGAACTTTGAGGTTTGTTCTGTAAGAATCAGAAAGTCATAGACAAAACTTTATGTATATACTATCCGACTGAGCTAGGCTTTCTATTGCTACAACAAAATACCAGGACCAAAGAAACTTGGGGAGGAAAGGGCTTATGTGGTTTACACTTCCACAGCACTGTTTATCATCAAAGGAAGTCAGGACAGGAACTCCAGCAGAGACCACAGAGAGATGCTGCTTATTACTCTCTTCATACTTCCCCATGGCTTGCTCAGCCTGCTTTCTTTTAGCAACCAGGACCACCGATCTTGGGATGGCACCACTCACAATGGGCTGAGCCTTCCCCTATCAATCCCTAACATAGAAAATGCCCTACAAGATTAGCTGCAGCCTGATTTTTATGGGGCCATTTTCAGCTAAGGTTCCCTCCTTTCAGCTCACTCTAGTGTGTGTCAACTTGACATAACCTAGCCATATCTCTCTCGGTTAGTTTATACCCAGCAAGCTTTAGGAGACTGCTTTCGGTTTACTTAGGTTGGACTCCCCTGTTGTGGATTGTTTGTCTTTTAAGCCAAGGTGTTCTTGAATATTTTCAGTTATGACCTTAGAAAGCATTCAGGAGTCCCCGGCCTAGTTGAGGAAGCAACGGTTGGTAAACTGTGTTTAGCAGATGTTGTAAGCAGCTGACTCAGCTCCCTACACGCCATGTCAAAAAATGGCTTGAAAGTAAATTTCCTTCATTGCTTTCTAGATTTTTTAAAACGTTCACAAGTATTTGCGACATCAAAAAGAATTGTGTGAATTTAGAAGGAAACATTTTTTAATAGCTTTTTTTTCTCTTTGTGTTTTCCTGGCTGTCCTAGAACTTACTATGGAGACCAGAGAGAAATTGCACTTACAGAGATCCCTGCCTCTGGCTCCCCGAGTGCTCGGATTAAAAATGTGCACCACCCACCACTCCTGGCTTGGCTTTGTTGTTTATTTGATTGTTTTAAATAGTATGGTTTACTCTGGTAACCGAGGATGGAGAAGGCCTTATTACTAATGATACGGCAAATTGTCAAAATGCAGGAGTATTATAGTTCTTTACATTTTCTTATCAAAGGATTTCATTTTAAAAATTATCTAAAACAACAAAAAACCCCATGGATTATTTTTACTTCTTGCCTCCATGTCTCCCTTATTTTCAAAACAGGTTCTTGTTATATAGCCCTGGCTAGTCTAAAACTCTATGTAAGGTAGGCTAGCCTCCAGTTTACAGCAGTCTGCATGCCTCTGCCTCTTACCTTTTGGAAAAAGACACGCACCACACTGCATTGTACTGCTACTGTCTTTGAAGGAAGACATCATTGAACAGGGAAATAAAGCTATTGAGTTGTTGAGGCTAATGGTATATTATGTTTGATAAATTGAAATTTTATTTATAAATTAGTAACCCATTTTATGAGACCATGTTACTATAAGCTATTAGAAACATAGCAGAGTTCTCACACATTTGAGTCTATGTGTTTGTGGATCATTGAAGGAAGGCAGGAAGGCCTTGGCGTGACTGTGCTTGTTTCCTTTCCAACTGGGCACTTTGGGGAAAAGGACTTGGTTTATGATTTTCTGTTTTGGAGAACAAATCATCATTGTAGTTATTGCTGGAATCACCAGACTAGCTGGCTGGAGTGGGGTTCAGTCTTAGAACATACGTAGCTGCGTGAGGCCCTGGACTTAATCCCTACTCCCACACCCTGAGATTATCCTTGGTTGTGGCTAGGGACACACAGTCCTGTGCCCCTCCTGCCACGTGGATTCAGGTTGTCAGGCTGGATGGCAAACACTTCTACCTGCCAGTCTGTCTCTGACACTTGAGTTTTAGAACATTTTTAAAAGTTATTTTTACCTGTGTCAAGTGGTGCATAAAGTGTCAAAATGGCAATCTATAAAGACTGAAAATCGATTTGTGCTATTAGTTACTTATTTTTACATTGTATTGAGATAAAAGGCAGTAAAGGGTTTGCCACTATGCTTGATAAAATGAGTTTGATTCCCTGTACCCATCCCTATGATAGATAGCTCACTCCCTCAGGCTGCCCTCTGACATCCACTTTGGCACACACATACATAAAATGTTTAAAAAAATATAATTTGGTTGCCTATTAAATACATGTTGTATTTGTGTGTGTATGTTTGTATATATGCATGCACATAAAATTTATTATATATAAAGATATCACTGCTGGAAAATCTCCTCACTCTGTGTGCCTTAGCTTTGTCATGTGTAAAATGGAGACAGTGTTCACTACTACAGTGAGGATTAATTACCATAATACAGACAAGCACCTGCTGTCTAAAAGTCCTGTGATCAAGTAAACTCTGCTACTAGTTCTTTAAAGTGGAACATTAACTTTTTTAGTTGGAAAAATAATAAAGAAAAGCATACTTTGTTATCTTTTCAGGCAAAATACACTGGGTTGTTGCTGGGTTTTTGTTGTTGTTGTTTGCTTGCTTAGTTTTTTGAGTTCGGGCCTGGTTTTGGCTAAACTGGAGCTGACTGTAGCCCCCTGCCTCTGTCTCTCAGGTGCTGAATAACTATGTGCACGGCCAGGTCTGGCAAGACAAATGTTTTTAAAAACCATTACTAAAGGAAGTTTCTTTTGAAGAAATATTTTCTATTCAAAAATTCTGGCCTATGATAGAAAATTATATTAAAGCATTTGCATCTTATTATCTTTTTGTTTAGTTAGCGCTTTCATTTCATGATGATATGAAATCTGCTTTTCCATTTTCCATTGAGCTTAAAGTTTGGCTTTTGTGTTGTTTAGAGTCTCCCAATACCGCAGCATCAGGGTCATAATGTTTGAGAATGGGAGTGTTCTTAGTAGACAGGTCGAGCCTACGGATATTTATGCTGTTTATGCTGTTTATGCTATTCCACACAGATGACTAATAGTGCTGAAGCATTTATCATGACTGGAATTCCATTGAACAAACACTATGATTGCTCTGTCAATTCAGAGACAGCTTTTAGGTCAAAATTGCTTTCCCAAGCTAGAATATCAAAGTTAGCTAAGAGAATTCAAAATATTCATTGAAAAATATTGTAGTTTAATACTTTTTCACTTTACATGAAGTTTATAGTAACAGGACTTTTAGAGAATTAGTTTGTCAGATACTTGAATTGTTAACAAAGTTAACAGTAAATACAAAAAAGGGGAAGAATAACAAAATGAACACAGTTTCTTCAGTAGTATGTATGTTGTATGTATGTAAAAATCTCCCAATAAAAATAGGAAGCAAGGCTGGCAATTAAGAGTACTGGTTGGCTGTTTCAGAGGACTTGGACTTAATTCCCAGCATCTACACGGCAGCTCACAGCCTTCTGTGTTTCTAGTCACAAGTGACCCAAAGCTCCCTTCTGGCAACTGCAGGCAGCAGACACATATGTGCAACACATAATACACGCACGCACACACACAAACACACACTTGTAGGCAGATGTTTCACAGAATTTGAGTTTACTTTGTGCAGTGTAGGCCATTGCATATATAAAATCTCAAGGGATGGTGTGCTGAGTGCGAAACACCTCAGTGTGGACCACAGTGTCTGTGAGTACCCTGCATAGATGCTGGGGTGGGTGGGTTGGTTGGTTGGTTGGTTGGTTTTTGGTCAAGCTCTCACTCAGTCCCAGGCTTGCCTAGAGCTCACTGTAAACAAGGCTGTGTTTCCTCAGTTATTGGAATGCATGGAGGAGCAAATACAATAGTTCTGAGATTGCTGCCACTGTGATTTGATACATTTCACAACCTGCTTCCAGCTCCTCTGTTTCTGTCTAGATGAGTCTCCTTTCTTACTGCTGTGATATAATACCCTGGTAAAACTAACTTAAGAAGAAAGAGGATTATTCTTGCTAACATTTCATGGCAAGGAATCCAAGTCAAAGCTACTCACATGACATTGCCAATGAGGAATAGTGAACAATGAATGTATATTACTCCTCCATTCACATTCTCCACTTAAACACTCCCAAGATCCCCGTGTTATATGGTGCTACCCACAGGGCAGGTTTCCCTGCAGTTAATTGTCCCCAGGGATGCCTAGAGGCCACTTTCCAGGTAAGTCATCTGTCAAGGTGACAACAGGAACTTTTACAAATCCTAGAAAAGGATATACTGCCAAATTTCCCATTTGTCATTTGGTAGGGCTTAAAACCGACATTAAACAATATATAGCTTATAGAACAGGAGTGGTAATCAATCACTATTCCTTCAGTACCTGAGTGACTTGCTTTTGGAAAAATTAAAATATATTACATTTGGCAGAAATAAAAATCTTTTTTTATAGGTAATTATAGTTCATGTCTTTAAAAGGTATGAAGTGTTGTAGATTTTTAAAAGTATCATGTGGGGTGTGTGTGTGTGTGTGTGTGTGTGTGTGTGTGTGTGTGTGTGTGTGTATCTGTCTGCCTGACTGTCTGTCATCTGGCACTGGAGTTACAGGTAGTTATAAGCTACTGTGTTGGTGCTAGGAATCAGTCCTGATTTCTATGAGCAGCAACTGTCCTTGACTGTTGAGCCAGCTCTCCAGCTTCCCTTTCCCTTCCTTTCCTCAGGCTCACTATAGAGACCAGATAGGCTATCTTCCTGCTTCAGGCTTTTAAGTGCTAAAATTGAAGGTGGTCACTGTATGCAACACTCTCTTGTTTCTGACTGGGTATCTCTTAGACAGCTCTGGCTTTAAATTTTTTAACCTTTGCCTCCCCGTGGGTATTGGAATTGCATGTATGTGCACACTAAAAACAATTGTATCATTACTTTACAAAGACTTACTAGGCAAATGATGAGGGGGTTGACTAACAGAAATTCAGACAGTCTTAGTAAAGAGATTTATAAAACCAAGTTTTACTGTTCGGTGTCACTTTGATTTTGGTAGTAGTTGTCATGGATCAAATCTCACTACTAAGTAGTTTCTTATTCTATATTGTTATAGTTGCTAAGAAAGCTAATTTATGAGTTTATGCTTTTATATTAAGGAATTTCCTAATGTGCTTAGAATGTAGAAAACAGCAAGTTAGAGTACTATTGTTAGCAAAATGTGGTGAGACCTTCACTTTTTGTTTATAATTTCAGGACGACATAGACAGCTTAAAGCCCGTACTCAGGGACAACCCACAGCTGCAAGCGGAAGTGAAAGTCTGGGTGAAGGAACAGAAGGTCCAGGAGATTTTTATGCAAGGTATCTATTTTGAAACATTTTTTTGGTGCTCAGTTTTATCCAATCTAATAGTTTTAATTGCATGTAGTCTGCCAGAAAATAATTGGCAAATTGTAAATAAACATTTTGATAAAGTTTATAATTTTACTGATTTATTATGCATGGAATTATAGCTTCACAGTTGTTTTGTTGATAGGGAAATTTCCATAATGTAGACTGTTCAAGGTAGTTCTTTCTGGGAAAAGAAGCATTGTTTGCAGTGGAGGGTTGCCCCCAGTCATAATTGAGGTCCTTTGAAGCAGCAGCTGGTATCCAATGTGTCCCTCTACTTTCTACAGCAGTTACCATGACACTAGCTTCAGTTTTGTTTCCTTTGTTTAGTTAGTTACAGGGTTGTCTAGAACATGTGATTTTCAAATCAGACCAGCTTTATAATTCCAAGTAATTTGTTTTAATAGTAGTAAAATCATATGGTAAATATAAGGTTTCTGTGAAGTTGAATTGAAACTAAGACATATGACTTAAACTGTTGATATGCTGTTGGATGCAAGGAATACAATTTGTTAAGTTTGTTAATTTATCTCAGTCTTTGAAATTCATGCCAGTTTTAATTCCATCACTTCAGAATGAGTTTAAGGCCCCTGGTCTTACAAGTTGAGTTCCAGGATAGCCAGCACTATATAGTGAGACCCTCTCTCAAAAAACAAAAATGAGACAAAACCACTCATGTTATTAAGTATTAGTAAGCAATGATCTTTAAGGTGTAACTTCCGTTTTATGTGCACAGCAGCAGATCATCTAGTTATTAAACAATTCTTAGTAAACAAACAAATAAATTGGGACTTCCTGCAACTTTCTCCTACCCAACAACTATCAAACCTCAGAATCCTTTCCTGTCTAGAAGTTATCACCTTATTCTGTACATTTTTTTAAAAATAAATTGAATATCCTCTTGTTATCCTAGACTGGTTTGGGGGACAGTTTCTAAATATCAGACGTGAAAATGGAGGTTCCAAATTACATGTCCTTAATAATGTCATTTAAAGAGATTTTAAAAGTATTTTTTCAAAGTCCAGAGATCCAGAAGATGTGATGTGGTGATGATGTGATGTGTTCAGCTTTACTTTCCCTGATCCCTTTCCTTCTTTGGCAATAGTTATGTGAGGCTGGCTTCAGACTGTGCTCAGTGTGGTTGTAAGGCGGTTGTGCTTTCACACTTAGCTCCTCCTTCCTGTCCGTCCCATAAACCAAATTATAAATTACTTTCTCACTTTAGACATGAGCTCATTTTCCCAAACTTAACTAGTTTTACTTCTGTACCACATTTTAGAACACTATGGCTTTACATTCCTAATTTATTATTGCAAAACTACTCTATGTGTAGCAGTGTCTATAATACCTTTGCATTCTGAGCTAAGATACTTCTAAGACATTTTTAAAACCGACATTGTGTATTTCTCATCTGTCACAGAGCTTTGTTGCTTTTAAAAGGTAATTCCTAAGTATTCCTAAATGGGAAATGTCTTCATTTAAGAAATCCCTTGTGTTTTGTTTTATTTTTTATTTTTTCTTTTGTTTTTGTTTTTTTGTTTTGTTTTGTTTTGTTTTTGTTTTTTTAAGGTCCTTATTCATTAAATGGATACAGAGTGAGAGTCTATAGACAAGATTCTGCCACCCAGTGGTTTACTGGCATAATTACTCATCATGATCTCTTCACCCGCACCATGATCGTTATGAATGATCAGGTAAATAGTTACAGTTCTGGTGCTGGGGTTCACACCCAGGGTTTTGCACATCCTAAGCACGCCTTCCATGTGCTGAGTGCATGTTACTCCCAGCCCCAGCCTCACAAGTGATCCTTTGAAAAGGATATTTTTACAAGATAAATAATGCATTCCCAAGACAATTTTTTTTTTTATGTAACAGTCCTGACTGTCCTAGAACTGGCTTTGCAGACCAGGTTGGCCTTGAATTCACAGAGATCTGTCAGCCTCTGCCTCCTGAGCACTGGGATTAAAGGCATCTACCACCTTACAATATTATATTTTACTATTTTTTTTGTATGTGTGTGTGTATATATACATATATACATGTTTATAGGTGTGACTGTCACAGCACACCTATGGAGGTCTTAGAATAAGTTTTAAGTCTCACTTCAGGATGTGGGTCCTGGGGATTGAATCTGTAGTAGGCCTTTGCCTACTGAGCCATCTGTCTGGCTATAGCCAGCCCCGATACAGGTCTCTAATCATATAAACCTAATAAGTTGAAATGTATTTGTTGTTACACTGGGGCCACTT
Organism: Mus caroli; assembly: GCF_978045245.1. Lineage (NCBI taxonomy): Eukaryota > Metazoa > Chordata > Mammalia > Rodentia > Muridae > Mus > Mus caroli. The sequence continues at coordinate 65,464,587 of NW_028227264.1, forward strand.
TAGGTCAGGAAGTGGTAGTGATGTCATATTTATTCCAGTACACACACAAGTCAGTCCCTAATTGATTAGTGTCAGTCTCCCCCCACCCCACCCTCCCACCCCGGGTTAAAACTTAACTTTCTTAAAACTTGAGGTTTTTTTCTCTCCAATAATAAATATCTCCTAGGTAGTTTCTTTTCATTACTGAACTCTTTCAAAACAAGCATAGTTCTCACACTACATTTAATTATTAAAATTCTCTTTTAAGAATTACAGTGAATGCAAAAGGGAAAAGGTAATTTTGTCTTTTGTAATTAAAATTGGTTATGTAAGCAGGTGGTATTGTACAAATTTGAATTCCCAAACTTATTTGTAAATAGTTGAGTAAAGAAATTGTACTAATGTTATGCTGGTCAGTTTGTTAGATTTAATGTTTGTTTTATGTCATGGATTAGGTACTAGAACCACAGAATGTCGATCCTTCTATGGTTCAAATGACCTTTCTAGATGATGTCGTTCACTCTTTGTTAAAAGGTGAAAATATTGGCATTACATCACGACGAAGGTCTCGTGCCAGTCAAAATATCAGCACTGTTCACGTATGTATGTTATTAGTAATGCATTTTAATAAAATACTTTTCCTTAGGCTATTCAAAGTCAAATAGTAATATAATCATTGTTGATTTATTTTTAGGGTCATTATACACGTGCTCAAGCAAATAGTCCCAGACCAGCAATGAACTCTCAAGCTGCTGTACCAAAACAGAACACACACCAGCAACAGCAACAAAGAAGTATTCGTCCAAATAAGAGGAAGGGCTCAGATAGCAGCATACCTGATGAAGAGAAGATGAAGGAAGATAAATATGATTGTGTATCACGAGGAGGTAGGACCCACTTTTTAAAAGTTGCTTTTGAGAGAAAGAGAGAGAGAGATAGTGTCTCACTGCACACTCCTTGGCTATCCTGGAGTTGACTGGCTAGCTAGTGTCAGACTCAGTGATCTGTGTGTTGAGTGACAACGGCATTAGAGGCATGCCTCATCCTGCATAGCTAGACCTGCTTTATTTTTTTTTTAAGGGCATGTCCATAAATGAAAAAGCATTGAAGTATGCTTAAGATTGTGAAAATTAAAATCTTATTTTTTTATGTCACAGAAAATCCTAAAGGTAAGAACAAGCACATGGTGACTAAACGGCGGAAACCCGAGGAGGCTGAGAAGAGACTGAGCATGAAAAGGCTCCGGGCAGACAATGCCTCCGACGCCTCCGAGAGTAGTGACGCAGAGAGCTCCAGCAAGAGAGTGACTGAGACTTCCTCTGAACCAATGCCAGAGTATGAACCGAAAAATAAAGTCACCTCAAAGGTAAACGGAGAGGAGGGACAGTCCCAGGCTGTTGAAGAGGCAGGAGAAGACACCCTGATAGATACTCGGCCTCCCTGGGACCAGATGCAGGAAGATAAAAACCACGATGAAGGGGAGAAGCCCAAGTCCATGGACAGCCACCTTCAAGACAAAATGACTCTCCGTTCATCTGAGCAAGCCACAGTTGCTGACCACAATTCTAATGATTCAGTCCTTCAAGAATGCAATGTGGAAAAGCAACGCACAGTGGAATTGTTACCAAAGGACAGGTTAGTGTCCAGAACACCGACACCCAAATGTGTTACGGATATCAAGAACGACACTCATTCAGAGAGGGCGGCTCAGGAAAATTTAAATACTTTTGGCCTCCAGACACCTGAGAACATGGATCCAAATGTTAGTGATTCCAAACATTCAAATGCTAAATACCTAGAAACAGCAAAGCAAGATTGTGACCAGAGCTGGGTCAGTGATGTAGTGAAAGTGGATTTAACTCAGTCAAGTGTTACAAATGCTCCTTCAGGAAGTGATAAGCGAGATACGGAGAAAGAGAGAAATCACTATGTCTCATACATGTCTTCATTAAGTGCAGTTTCTGTCACAGAGGATCAGCTACATAAACGAAGTCCACCCCCAGAAACTATAAAAGCTAAACTAACTACTTCAGTAGATACCCAGAAGGCAAAATCCAGTTCTTCACCTGAAGTTGTTAAACCCAAGATCGCTCATTCTCCTGATTCTGTGAAGTCTAAAGCTGCTTATGGGAACAGTCAAGCTGTTGGGGAGCGAAGGCTGGCAAGTAAAATAGAGCATGAGTTATCCAGAGGTAGTTTCCATCCAGTTCCTACTCGAGGCAGTGCTTTGGAAACTACAAAGAGCCCTCTAATCATTGATAAAAACGAGCACTTCACAGTCTATAGGGATCCTGCTCTTATTGGATCAGAAACAGGAGCTAATCACATTTCACCTTTTTTGAGCCAGCATCCTTTTTCTCTTCATTCCTCATCCCATAGAACGTGTTTAAACCCAGGTACCCATCACCCTGCCTTAACGCCAGGACCCCACTTACTAGCTGGGTCAACTAGTCAAACTCCATTACCTACCATTAACACTCACCCTCTCACTAGTGGTCCACACCATCCTGTCCATCACCCTCATTTGCTTCCCACTGTGTTACCTGGAGTGCCTACTGCCTCTTTACTCAGTGGCCACCCACGTCTAGAGAGTGCTCATGCCAGCAGCTTGAGCCACTTAGCACTAGCACACCAGCAGCAGCAACAGTTGTTACAGCACCAGTCACCTCATCTTCTTGGACAAGCCCATCCTTCCGCTTCATATAATCAGCTTGGACTTTATCCAATTATTTGGCAATATCCGAATGGAACACATGCATACTCAGGACTTGGTCTCCCTTCTTCTAAGTGGGTTCACCCAGAAAATGCAGTTAATGCTGAAGCTTCATTAAGGAGGGTAAGTGAAACTGTTGTTGGGTACAGAGCAGCGTGTATTTGTTAATTATCCTCTATAGGTACTTTAAAAATAGTATAGGCTTTCAGGTGTTTATTTTGCAGATGGATAATAACCGCACCAGGCTTAACTTTTATAGATCACACTGTCTATTAGACTGTGATTTATGGTGTATATTTTGGTAGTAAAAGTACAGGCTTACAATTATATGTAGTAGTTAAGTTTTTTTTTTAATACATTTATTTAAATGATGTTATATTAGCCTTTGAACAGCTGAATGCATCATTTATGTTCACGGGATGTTTCAAAACATGACTTTCTAAATGCCTTTTGTGCTTAAGGACATTCGAAGTTAGGCACTGCAAGTAGTTGGCAACACTGTCAGCACTTCTATAGTGACATTATTGCAGGGTCACGTGTCTTTGAACAGTATAGAAGCCTTACTTTTTATCATGTTAAATTCTTACCGTGAAGCTAGCTTGGCCTTTTGCTGACCGTGTATTCTTTAAATATTCCTCCTGGACTGTTTAAATACCACCTCACTTGCAGTAAAGCAGCATGAAATTTATCATTTTTATCATTTTCAAGCTCTTGATTGAATAAGTAGTGTCAAGTTTTCCCATCTTTTACATTGATCCATTTATTTACTTGTTTATCATCCATCTATTCACCCATCTATTGTGTATGTGTTACAATGGTGTGCCACAACATTCATGTAGAGTTCATGGGCTAACTTACTCTGCATTTGGTGTTCCTTCTGCCACATAACTTCTGGGCCTCTTAACATAGGCAGCCAGGCATGAATGCAGGTTTCCTAGTGAGCCATCTGGCAGCCTAGTAGGGTCAAGTATCTTTGAGCAGTGTACAAGCTGTAAACCTTATCTTGTAAAATGAAACTCTATTCATTATACATTTAATTCCCTTCCTCCCAGCCTTTGACAACTTTCAGTTAATACTTTTCTAATTATCTGTCTTCGTTTAGCATGTCCTTTAGGCTCATCCATAGTGACACTGTTTACACAGAAGTATGGCCATTTTTAAAAGCTGCATTCTACTTTATTTCATGTGTGTGTATGCAGGTGGGAACACATTGTCTTTTCATTAGTATTAGGGCCTTATCCGTGCTAATCACACACATTTTGTTTAGCAATTTCTTTAACAGTGGACATTAGAGTTATTTTCAGTACTGAGCTTTTAGGATCAGTGTTTCCATGCAAATGGCATATGTATTAACACTTTTCATGCTATATTTTGGGCAAAATCCATAATGTGTTGGAAGTGGTGATTTGGAATCCCTTGCTACTAAATTCCTCTTATTTTAGGAATAATATTGTTTATATTTAGCATTTCATTGGACACAGGTAAATTGTTGTCATGATGCCAAAAGTTTGTCAGCGACGCTTTTGTGATTTTAGGTGGCAGTAATGAGATTGTCAGAGCCATCATGTTACAGTGGCCAATGTTGGTAGTCAGGTACACCTACTAAGCAGGTGGCAGTCTAAGGATATTTCTTGTGGTTTATTCTCAGTAACTCCTCTGTAGTTTGCCTTCCTATGAACTTCGGGTTTCCTAGATGAAATTAACAGTGGTTGTTACAGTTTGTTCTGCCCCAGTATTGGCACATTTACTATTAAGATTTCAGTTCTAGGATTATGCTTCCAGAATCACAGGCTTATCCTTCTTAATTTTATTTCTGAGCTAGGGTCTGGATTCTGTGTGCATCTCTGATCGTGTGCCATTGGTCATGTGACTTGAAACTTAATGGAGTTTCTGGTTACCAGAATGATACCAGAATGTAGAAGTTACTTAATGTAAGTGAAGCATACGATCACTGAGCACAGTTTTCACCCATATGCCCATTGCAGTCACTCTTCTGGGTCATGATGTAGGTGGCACTGCACAAAGATAGGACAGAGGCACACAGAAGCCAAGAGTTTTGGCAAATGGAAAACCTTCTTCCATAATCTCCAGACTCTGAGCCGGGCGGTGGTGGCCACGCCTTTAATCTCAGCACTTGAGAGGCAGAGGCAGGCAGATTTCTGTGTTCGAGGCCAGCCTGGTCTACAGAGTGAGTTCCAGGACAGCCAGGGCTACTGAGAAACCCTGTCTTGAAAAGCCAAAAAAAAAGTTCCAAACTCTGCAAAAGAAATAGCAGATTGTTTATAAGACCTTAAAATGTTTTATTCTAGTTAGGTTTTTATTCACTTATATAAAATTAAAATACAAAGATGTAAACTAAAGTAACATTTTAAGCAAAAAGATCCCGTTAACTTCATGTTTGTAATCAGGGTGATCAGACAATATAAGCAGAAGCCACTAGATGAGGAAATAATTTTAAATGCTACTTCATAAGAAAAAAAATCTTTCATCATTGTCGTTGAATCTTACGTAACTATGGCCTTCTGTCTGTGTCATTATATTTAATGTTCTTGTACAGCATTGTGCACTATTATCTTGTGAGGTTTAGAACTGTAACTTACCATTAAGCCATCTCTGTGGTACGTACTAACGACTCTTCATGACGATATGAGTTAAAAGGTTTATTCCTTTTAGTCAAACTAAAGGTGGTTTGAATTTTCCTCTTGTGTGACTCATCCTAATGACAGATTTACAAAGCACACTCTTGAGTTATATTGGGTCACAGTATAGAAAACAGTTTTTAAACATGTAATTAGACATACGGGCTTTAACATGTATGTCACTGTCACCATATAAGTACTAGCTTATCAGACCCACAGCACACTGTTATGGAAAACATAACTGTGTCAATGCTTCCACACGTCTCTCTCTAGTGGCCTAACGGGGCCTGGCTTACAGAGACAGTCAAACACATTTAGGCCTTAAATGAAGTGATCTGGGAGTTGTGCGTATACTCTTATATTACAAAGTTAATTACCCTATGGGAAAAATTGACAGACAAACTTGATTTTAATTTTTGCTTCTAGTGGAATAACATGTTAGGTCTAACATTCTGGTTTTGTTGTAAGCACTAATTCTGGTTTTAGGATCATAGGGAATCATAAAATTAGGTCTGTTGGCATTGTTTATACACTTCATATCTGCTTTTAGTGAAGAAATATTTTTAGAAGTTACTATTTTATGTTGATTTGTTTTAAGTTGAATGTAAAAAGACTGTCTGATTAATGTTGGTTAAAAGTTGAATATTTCTCACCAGATTCATTTAAAAATACCAGGTTTTATAAATATACTATGGTAAGAAATCTTGCTAAGAAACTTGAATGCTAGGACTAAGTACATGACAGTCTACCCAGCTCAACAATTTAGGTTTGTGTTTTTCTGTTGTTGTTTTGGTAACTAAAATGTAGGTTTTTTTGGTTTTGTTTCTAATAGAATTCTCCCAGTCCTTGGCTACATCAACCCACTCCTGTGACCTCAGCAGATGGTATTGGATTACTTAGTCACATTCCTGTCAGACCTTCCAGTGCAGAGCCTCATCGACCTCACAAGATTACAGTGCATTCCAGTCCCCCACTGACAAAGACATTAGCAGATCACCACAAAGAGTAAGCTTACCAGTGTTTAACACTTAACACATGCCTTTGGCTTTCATGATTTTGTTGTTTGTTTGTTTGTTTTTCAAGACAGGGTTTCTCTGTGTAGCCCTGGCTGTCCTGGAACTCACTCTGTAGATCAGGCTGGCCTCAAACTCAGAAGTCTGCCTGCCTCTGCCTCCTAATTGCTGGGATTAAAGGCCTGCGCCACCACTGCCTGGCTCATGATTTTCTCAATTCACTTTTTAAATAGTTTATTTAAAATTGGTGTCAAATCTAGACTGAAGATTCTTTTCTTTTCCTTGTGTTTTGCCTTGTTGAGTCAGTCTGCTATTAAACTCATTGCAATCCTCCTGCCTCAGCCTTCCAAATAATGGCAATTATAGGTATAAGTCAATGACTTATAGGTATAAGTCATTACATGTGGATCTGTTCTTTTCACACTGGAATATCTTCCAATTTTAAATACTATCAAAACTGTTTGCTTTCATAATAGAATAACATTTCATAAAAATCATTTTGTATGGAAAAGTGATTACAGGAATCTTTGTGTATTTTCTTTGTAGAGAATTGGAGAGGAAAGCTTTTATGGAACCATTACGGTCTAATGCATCCACATCAGTAAAAGGTGACCTGGATCTTAATAGGTCACAGGCAGGAAAAGATTGTCACTTGCATAGGCATTTTGTGGGTCCAAGGCCACCCCAGGAGACTGGAGAGAGACTGAACAAATACAAGGAGGAACATCGTCGGATTCTTCAGGAAAGTATTGATGTGGCTCCATTTACAACCAAAATCAAGGGCCATGAGGTCGAAAGAGAGAATTACTCCAGAGTAGTGCCATCGTCTTCTAGTCCTAAAAGCCATGCTATCAAACAAGATAAAGACGTAGACCGCTCCGTGTCAGAGATTTATAAGATGAAGCACTCAGTGCCTCAGAGTTTGCCCCAAAGTAACTACTTCACTACTTTATCTAATAGTGTGGTCAATGAGCCACCAAGATCCTACCCATCCAAAGAAGTTTCCAACATTTACACTGAGAAACAAAATAATAACCTTTCTGCAACAGCCAATCCTCAAACTCATTCTTTTATATCATCTCTTTCGAAGCCTCCACCTTTGATTAAACACCAACCAGAAAGTGAAAGTTTAGTGGGCAAGATACCAGACCATCTTCCCCATCAGAGTGCATCTCACTCAGTAACAACGTTCAGAAGTGATTGTCGAAGCCCTACCCATCTGACTGTTTCTTCTACTAATGCACTCCGCAGCATGCCTGCTCTGCACAGGGCACCAGTATTCCATCCACCAATCCACCACAGTTTGGAAAGAAAGGAAAGCAGCTACAGTAGCCTTTCCCCTCCAACTCTGACACCGGTAATGCCGGTAAATGCTGGTGGCAAAGTTCAAGAATCTCAGAAGCCTCCAACTCTAATTCCTGAGCCAAAAGACTCTCAGTCAAATTTTAAGAATTCTTCTGATCAGAGTCTAACGGAAATGTGGAGATCTAATAACAACCTCAACAGAGAGAAAGCTGAGTGGCCCGTGGAAAAGAGTAGTGGAAAGTCCCAGGCTGCTGTGGCATCTGTCATTGTTCGTCCACCTTCTAGTACAAAAGTTGATAGTGTGCCATCTGTACCATTAGCTTCCAAAGATCGAGTTTGTGAAAGATCTTCATCTGGGGCAAATAAAACAGATTACCTCAAACCAGAAGCCGGAGAGACTGGAAGAATTATTCTACCAAATGTGAATTTAGAAAGTGCTCATGTGAAATCTGAAAAAAACTTTGAAGTTGTCTCCCAGGGCAATGTTCCTGTTTCAGTCATGTCTGCTGTAAATGTAGTCTCTACTACCAAAACAGATGTGTTCACATCTGCTGCCACTACCACCAGTGTCTCCAGCTTGGGTAGTGCAGAAACAATTTATTCTTTATCAAATACCATTTCGGCCTCTACACCCTTAGAATGTACTTCTTCAAAAAATGTTAGTCAGTCAGTGGCGCAAGCAAAGGATTGCAAAGTCAGCACCGCAGTTCCAGTCACTCTGGCCTGTAGTAAGACAGGAAGTGGTGTTCAGCCTGGCTCTGGCTTCTCAGGCACAACTGATTTTATTCATTTAAAAAAGCACAAGGCAGCATTGGCTGCAGCTCAGTTTAAAAATAGTAATGTCAGTGAGGCTGAACTTAATACTGTGAGAAATCAGACAGTGGCAGCCTCTCTTCCCCTGGATAGCACCATGACCTGCACTGCAAGTAACAAAGCAATCTCTGTAGGAAATGGGCCAGCAGCCCAGCCCAGTCAGCCCAACTACCACACTAAACTGAAGAAGGCCTGGCTCACCAGACATTCAGAAGAAGATAAAAATACTAATAAAATGGAAAATTCAGGGAATTCTGTATCAGAAATTATTAAGCCATGTTCTGTTAACTTAATAGCCTCTACATCTAATGATATACAAAATAGTGTAGATGGGAGAGTCGCTGTAGATAAATATGGAAGAGATGAGAAAGTCAGCAGGAGAAAAGCCAAGAGAACTTACGAATCTGGCTCTGAAAGTGGAGACTCAGACGAGAGCGAAAGCAAGTCGGAGCAGAGGACTAAACGGCAGCCTAAGCCAACTTATAAAAAGAAGCAGAACGACCTGCAGAAGAGGAAAGGCGAGGTCGAAGAGGACTCAAAGCCCAATGGAGTTCTCAGCAGGAGCGCCAAGGACAAAAGTAAACTGAAGTTGCAGAACAGTAATAGTGGTGAGTAAATACATTTGTTGATTGCAAATAAAATGGGCCATGGTCCTGGCAGGAAGGATGTGGTTCCATAGGATGTAGTTGTAAATTTCATTTCTGCCTTTCCTATGTCTCCCCACAAGAGGGAAAGATTAGATCCCCGATCTTGAGAGATGTTTTCACCTGACGTTTGTTGTAGGAAAGACAATCCAATGTGAAATTTAGAAATTGATCTTTTCCTAGAAATGTCAAAATACAGCTTTGATTATTACACCAGAAAAAAACTGTACTTCTGATACTAAAGTATTTAGCTGTGACATGATCTCATTCGAGAAGTAAGTCCTATTTACCTGTAAGCACAGCACTGAGGAGCAGTGTGATGTGGTCCGTCTCATCCTTACCATGTAACAAAGCTGTGAGTTTAGGGAGATTTCCTAAATCATTTTTGCTTAAATTTACTTTATAAGCTGAAATTGTGACCAAATTTTAGAATGTTTACAATATACTTGTTGATGTATACACTAGCGAGTCTCCTACACTCTAATTAATTTCTGTATCCCAACGTGCATTTATGGTGTTGACATTGAGAAGTCAGGGCTCGAATGCATTTATGTGACTTTAATGTCTTGCTCCCGAGTTCTCTTCACTAGGGCAGCTGTTTTTGAATTTCTTAAGCAAGACCTAGGTCTTCAAGGCTCTCACTGTATAAAAGGAGCAGTGTTAGATAATGTATGTTAGCAGGGTTTTATTCACAGACCTATACATTTTAGATACGTTACCAATAAATTAGACAGCTCGAATTAAAGGATGACGCCTTATTTAAAGCAGATAGTATTATTAAATTACTAGAAGAAATTTAGTAGTATCAAGTCTGGCCTAGTATAGACGAATTAATAGTATCAAAAGCCCTTCAATAAGTTACCTTTGTAATTCATTCACTTCTTTAAAAAAAAAAAACCTTCAGAAGTGCCTATTTTATTATCACATAATTAAGAATTGGTTTCAAGTATATCATTTTGAAAAATTCATAGTACTTTTTAAGTTATTACAATCAGTGTTATGAAGTTTCACATTCTAAACTGTTCCCATCATATAGAATTAAAAGTATATTGGTTAAAGTTAATTCCTAGTTTAAAAGAAATAGAAACAGGATTGCATTTAGTTTTCTCTAGTGTAATCAATTTAGAAGTAAATGATTGAAGAAAGTGTGCCAAATAATGTCTTATCAGTGGTGTGATATGTGTTGTTCATTCTAACACTCTTTAATAAAGTCCATAGGAAAGATCTCTTGTATGCATTGGAAAAGAAGTGCCTTTTTATTAGTTTTCCTGTTTGAATTGAGTGTGCATTATGTGTATGTCTGGTGCCGTGGAGGCCAGAAAATAGCATTGGATCTCCAGGGGCTGGAATTGAAGTTGTAGGCATTGGGGATTGAACCTTGGTCTTCTGGAAGAGCAGCCAGTGGTATCGACTAGAAAGCCATCTCTGCAACCCTAGAAACATCTTTATACCAGTCGTTATGCCATAACTGGCATGTGCTGTGTGCCTAAGCATATGTGATTACTGGGTGGTCTCTAGTCCAAGATAAAGACTAAAAAGGAGGGAACAACTGTAAAGAATAAAGAAGCAGGCAGCAATCTTAAATGTTTTTATATTTTAATCTACCTCTAAACAATACTGCCTATTGGAGAGTGGTGTGTGTGCACGTCTGTGTGTGTATGTGTGATTATATTAATCACACTATCAATAATTAGGTATTAGTGGGAAATCTGGATAGGAATTCTGTTCTCTCTCGGTTTTGGTAAGCTATATTTGGTTTCAGAACCTGTGTGATTTTGATACAATTGGAAAGGATTTGAAAGGAAGGATAGCAAATATTTATTCTTGAGTTACAAATAATGGGCTGTACATCAAATCTTTGTGATGGAGAGGATGGTAAAAGACAAGGGTAAAGAAGTACATCTGCTGGCTGCGGAGCTCATTCTTAAATGAATAGGTATTCAGGTGGAAGTGCAGTCATCTGTATGCTTTGTTGACTCTCCTGGTACACAGATGACTTTAGTAATGTTGTTTCCCTTTTTGGTTCATGCTAAGGACCAGTTATGAAACAGTGGGACTGAATATGGAGAATGAACTTATCTTTTTGCCTACAAATCTTAGAGCATAGTCCATTTGGGAGATTGTATTTCCTTACACACTGGACAGAGTATCTCTTGTGTGTTTGCAAAGATTAAAGATTGCCCTCAGAACACTTGGGCTTTACGGACATTCATAACGAGGAGCAGCTGATTGCTTTGAGTTTGCTTTTCAATCACTTCCTTCAACCAAATGCCCCAATTAATATTGTAGACCCTTTCTCCCTTTCTTCACAACCCTTTTAGTTTTGTAAAAGATACAGTTCCCATCAGTATATTGATGTTGTATACTAGGTTCTTGTCATCAGAGAAAGATGATGGTTGTTTTTGGTGGTGGTAGTGGGTTTTGAGACGTTTTCACTAGATATCGCAGGCTGGCCTTGAACATGTGCTCATTCTTCTACTTCCGTTACCCAAGAGCTACCCAAGAGCTGGAATTAAAGGCACATGCCTCCATACCTAGCAACAGGCTTATTTTCGGCTAAATGTGTACATAATGTGACTGATTCTTATGTTTGGTATTACACTCTTATAAAGATGCAGTGTAAACATTTCATTTCACTGAAGGATTACTGCTTTCCTTTCCTATCTGATTAGAGTGGATGGGCAGGTAAACAGAGGATGTTGGAGACTTAGCAGTTGTCCATCATTTATTTGGAGTTTGGTCTTATCAGCAAGCATTTCAATCCCAAAGACTAACCCTTTCTGTAAAACAGAACCCTGTTGATAAGTTCCTTCTAATTTTACAGCTGGCATTCCTCGTTCAGTGTTGAAAGACTGGCGAAAAGTCAAGAAGCTGAAGCAAACTGGAGAATCCTTTTTGCAGGATGACTCTTGCTGTGAGATAGGTCCCAACTTACAAAAGTGCCGAGAGTGTAGACTCATCCGTAGTAAGAAGGGGGAAGAATCAACTCATTCACCGGTGTTTTGTAGATTTTACTACTTTAGGAGGTAAGTCAAAGTACAAGAAGTGGCAGGGTCTCTGCACTTAATATTGGAGCTTGTACTAGGACTCTGAGGAGCTCCTTTCCTGTGTTCTTTGTTCTGACATAGTCTAAATAATCCTAACTCATGCTGTGCTGTGACTGTGGCTGGCAGCTCAGCCTTTTCACAGTATGACTCAATTACTCATGCTCCCCAATCTTTCTTTGAACAGATTCATTCTTCTTCCATCAGAAGTTTTAGCATTTCTTCCTAAAAATTGTAAGAAAATATCCACCTTAATTTTAAAATTTCTTAAAAATGCATATACTTTTGCCAAAACAGTTTTACATTTACTTAAGTAAAAAATGTTGTCTGTGAATCCAGATACACAGTCTTGGCTATAAAACATAGGAATGGTCATATTTACACATTATAACTAATATATCATATCATAGTTCACAAGGCTTATAGTAAAATACCAGAATCATCTAGATCCTAATCTATTTAACATAAACATTGTCAAGTGCTTTACATGTAAAAGTTTCCTAAAAAGGGCAGGTAACACCACCAGTAAAACTAGTTCTGAGTCTCACATTCTAGACCCACCCCATGATTGCTGTTGAATCCCATCTGTGCTCTTCGGTGCCTCTGTGAAGTTTATGACCTTTTATAGGATGATAGCTGAGCTGTTTCATTTGAAAATGTGTGGGTACTTAATGAAGGCTCACGACGAGGGACACAGTGTGCACGCCCTTGCTGTAGTACAACACATATGTCAGCGGAGCCAGCCTGGGCTATGTAGAGGGATCTTATCTTAAAAAAAAAAGAAAGAAAAAGAAAACAAACAAAACCCAAAAGCCATACATTGTTTTTTACTTCAGAGCCTATGGCCAGCAGTCCACCAGAGGCAAGGCAGGCCACCTTGGGAAGGAGTTGAGGGTTATAGAAGTGGTGCTCATGCATTGTGAGAGCTAAATTCCAAAGGAATCAAGGGAGGATGTGAAAACCTCAGGTTTGAGGAAAAGAAATGTTCTGATGAAGACAATCATACTGGGTGAAGGTGACTGTAATTGTTGCTTCTCAGAGGGAGCTTTCAAAGAGAAGCAGAACCAGGGGAATTAGAAGTTCAAGGTTATTGTCATGTCTCGGGATTGCTGTACAGTAAGTTTGAAGCTAGCCTAGGCTATGAGACCAGTCTCCAAAACCAAACACCTCATTAAAATAAAAAGTAGGAAACTAGAAATCCTGAGGTGATTAAAGACTTTTTTTTTCCTGTGCTTTTTTTTTTTTTTTTTTTTTTTTTCTTTCAAGACAGGATTTCTCTGTGTAGCCCTGGCTCTCCTGGAACTCACTCTGTAGTTCAGTCTGGCCTCGAACTCAGAAATCCGCCTGCCTCTGCCTCCCGTGTGTGCCACCACCACCTGGTGATTAAAGACATTTTTAACTTGATCAATTTTAGATTAGAAAGACTAGTCATAAGACTTGTAAGCCTGGTGTTATATGCTTCTAATTCCAGAACTCAGGACAATTACACAGAATTGTTGCTAATTCAGAGCTAACCTGGGTTACAGTACGTAGCTTTTGGTGGGTGGAGGGAAGCAAAAATCACAATACTATTCTGATAACATTGGTCAGACTCTGTCTCCCTCGCCTTACGCATGCAGAGTTCCTGGGAATTAACTGCTGATTGTTGGTACTGAGAGTGGGTCATTGGTATTGCCCTGTTGAATGTTGGACGTAGAGGCTTGTGCATGCTGGCTAATTGTTGTACCTGTGAGCTTTAGATCCCAACCCTTGGTTCTTGAAATAACCTAAAACCAGTGCTGCTTATCACTGTCACTATAGCATGCCCGAGACACTGAAATTGATTAATAACTTGAGCATGCTTGAGAAACTATCCTCTTCTATCATTTATAATTACAACAGGTTTATAATGTGGGAACATAAAAATTAATTCTCATCTTAGTTCCTAACATTTTGTTTTTAATGTTTCAGATTGTCCTTTAGTAAGAATGGAGTAGTCAGAATAGATGGTTTCTCTTCTCCTGATCAATACGATGATGAAGCCATGAGTTTATGGACCCATGAAAATTATGAAGATGATGAAGTAGATGTTGAAACCTCTAAGTATATCTTGGACATAATAGGTGATAAGTTCTGTCAGTTAGTAACATCTGAAAAAACAGCTTTGTCCTGGGTGAAAAAGGATGGTAAGGAAGTTAATATAACATGCAATTTACAAATTTCATTCAAAGAATTCTTATATATTATTAATCTATAAGTCCTTCATCTTACCTAATTTTATTGACATTTTAGCTGTGATAATGCCACCTCTTACGGATATGAGGTTCAGATGTTCCATTTTGAAACTGAATGGACCATTCATGAAATTGTAATATTTTCATAAATGTACAACATAAAATAGTATGATGAAATGTCTTTGCATGAAAATTATACAGTGTCTGTGAATACATATACATACACACACACACACACAATTCATCACAAGTTTTTTATATTTGAATCTTCTACATTTTGTTTAACTATTACTTATTGCAGATAATGTCTTCAAATATCAGGCCTATAAAACAGAAACATTAACTACTTTGTGTATTTGTTTACCAAACAACTTCATTGGTTCTGTTTACTTAAATGTAAAGCTCTTCGTCTCAGTAAGTGCTGATGTGGCAGTGCCCTTGGTGTTAGGTAGCTTTTTTTCTTTACTTTTTCTTTCCTAAAATTAGTGGCTGGTTTTTCAATGTATATATGGTGATAATTAGAAATATTTTTGTACCATAACTGAAAAGAGATGGCTATGACTGCTTGCTACCTTGTGGGGAGGCCACAGACCCCACTAACTATGCTGTACTATACATGGTAGAGACCCTACTTTGGATACAAGCCAGCCATTTTAGTGTTTACTTTGTGAATCTTATTTTTTTTTTTTTTTTACTTTAAAAATTTTTTTTTATTTTATTAATCTTCAGATACAGCAGAAGAGGATATTGGATCCCATTACAGATGGTTGTGAGCCACCATGTGGTTGCTGGGAATTGAACTCAGCACCTGTAGAAGAGCAGTCACTGCTATTAACCGCTGAACCATCTCTCTACCTTCCTCTTTGTGATTCTTATAAAGAGATGTGCACACTATCAAGAAATCTGCCTTGGGAGTATAATCCCCACAAATAGCGAGTGGAGGCAGGAGGACAATTAGCTTGTGGCCTGCCTGATAGTATAACAGCTGCATACTGAGAAGCTATGAATCTCTTTCTGTTTTACATTAAGACACTGTAGTCATTCTTCATTGATTGTCACTCATTTCTGCTGTAATTTAGCCAAAAGTACACCAAACAGACCATGCCTGCCTTTCAAGTTCTGCTTTCTTTCCTTTTCAGCCAAAATTGCATGGAAAAGGGCAGTTCGAGGTGTCCGGGAGATGTGCGATGCATGCGAGGCCACGCTGTTCAATGTCCACTGGGTCTGCCGCAAGTGTGGATTTGTGGCTTGCTTGGACTGTTACAAGGCCAAGGAAAGGAAGAGTTCTAGAGGTAGGCACATAGTCTAATGAGAGTAAGTGGGGATCCTCTGTGTTGCTTATGCCCTTCCTTACTTGTGGGTGCATTGCCTTGAGGAAATTCGTAACATTTGGGGAAGCAGCAGCAGCAGTAGTCAATTCACTTTGCTAGTGTTTGCCTTTGGAATGAAGCTCCATCCTCATGTTTGAACCCCATCCACCCACTGAAGCCCAACCTGCAATGGATCCACTTGGAGGCAGAATTTCTTCAGTCACCAAATTCAAATATTAGTTGAGGCTTCGTACCTCCAGTTCACAGTTCCTGATATCTTTCTAGAATCTCTTAATTCAACAGTCATTCAAGTTAAGTCATACTTGAATACTACATATCACTCTATAATGTTTAAACAAATTTATTAGAATATCCTGTCATTTATTCACTTTACATCCCGGTCGCTGGCTCCCTCTCTCCCCCTTCTGTTGTGAGAGGGTAGGGTATCACCCCATCCTGGCTCATCAAGTCTTTACAAGGAACAGGCCCATCCTCTACCACTGAGACTGACAAGGCCTTGTAGTTTCTTGCAGACAGGATGAATTTTGTGTTGAAAGTTGTGTGAGTGAGTTGGTGTCCTATCACTACTGGGGTTCCTGTCTGGATACAGGTTCTTTGTTCCTACTGATCGGATCTCAGCTAATGTTACTACCATACACTCCTGGGAGCCTCCCTCATCCCAGATCTCTGGCAAGTCTTAGGGATGCCCATCCCCACCAACCTCTGATTTCCAATCTTTTCTTGGCCATCTCTCCTGTTTCTCCCAACATCTGATCCTGACCACCCCCCACCTCCACCCCCACTACCCCTCCTCATCCCCTCAGCCAATTCCCTCCCTCCTTCCTGCCTCCTATGACTTAACCCTTCCTTCCTGTTTAGATTCTTTGAGTTTTTGGATTGCAACCTGGGTATCCTGTACTTATGGCTGATAATCCACTTATCATAAGTGAATACATACTATTCATATCCTTTTGGGTCTAGATTACCTTACTCAGGATTCCTGAATTCTCGTGTCGTCCTTGTGCAGGGGCCATGCTAATCCTCTCTGTCTTGTTCCAGTTTATGTGCTGCCAAATTGAGCACTGTTGTCTGTCCATCTTCTTTCTTGGCTCTTGTTTTTGCTTTTTATTTTCATTTTTGTTTTTGTTTTCTTAAACAGGGTTTCTCTGTGTGGTCCTGTCTATCCTGGAACTCACTCTGTAAACTCAGGGATCTGCTTGTCTCTGCCTCCCAAATGCTGGTGTGCCACTATATCCAGCTATAGCATAGGTCTTAAAGACTGAAGAAAAAAAATATTTTTATTACAGATAATGAAAACTTTTGTATAATTTTTCTCATAAAATGGTATTAGTATTTCACTTGTTAATATAGTTGATGATACAGTTTTAAAAGGAAGTTACTAAAAGCATCAAAAGTGTTGACGGCTAGTCAGAAGTTTAGTATGTAAGGTTAGTGGTAGAACACTTGTCTAACATGTACAAGACTTGGGGATTCAGGATATCTAATGGAGAAAATACATTGTATAGTTGTAGTAGTACATGTTCTGGAAATTGAGGTAGGAGGATTAGCTTGGGTTCAAGTTCATCCAGGGGTGTAGAGTAAGACCCTGTTGAGAGAGAGAGAGAGAGAGAGAGAGAGAGAGAGAGAGAGAGAGAGAGAGAGAGAGAGAGAGAGAGAGAAGATAGGTAGGATAGATAAAAAGTTTACATAAGGCTGTTTAAGTAGCTACAATAGTGGTATTCTGTCCTGAGTGAAGAGGTGAAGTGATTATAGACTTGTGTCCTTGGCTTGTGTATTAGGAGAAGAGCCATGTCTTAGCCGTGATGTATTTTCCATTGTTAAAGTTACCCCACTCTCTCAACCCTTTTCTTCTTATACATGTTTACTACCAATAAGACCTGAGTATTTCAGAAAATCTACAGCTATTTTTCCCTTGGATATAAAGTAAATATAAGTAAATGATGTAACCATGTTAAAAAATTCATCTTGACATTAAAATAACTTCCTAGGGTCTGGGGCTGCAGCTAAGAGATGGGGTAGATAGGAGGTCCTGTTTGATGTACAGAATGTAATATCATCAAAATGCATTTTGACAACTTTGAGATGTAACACTTCATTTTCTAGTTCTGTAGGTCTTTTGTTTTCCTTTGTCAGATTTTGGAAATCGATTTTATTTTGCTATAGTTTGTCCACCCCACAGCCTTGTCCTACGTGAAGATTTCTTCACCCTTTTTAAACATGGTGTAATCTTTATAATAAATGCAGACAGCACTGCCATAAGCTTCCATAGGGCTCTGTTTGGGAACTATATATCACTTATGACAGACCGTGTCAGTCTCTCAGGTATATGACATGTGCCTTCCTTTATGTCATTGGACTTTTCCATTGACTGCTTTCATAAACTCACAGAGAGAGGATAGGTGTGGTCCATATGTTACATAGTGTCCATCAGCTTAAGTGACTGCAGTATACACAACATTTATAGGTTCCTTTTCAGGTTTGGGAAAGAAAACTTGTAAAGGTCGCATTTGAAGTTTATTTACTAAATTAATTTCAGTTAGGATTTTTGTGAAGTAATTGTAGAAATTATGCTGAACTGCTTGAGCTTTGTACATTTTTGTTTGGTTGTTGTTTTGTTTTAGAGCCACATTGTAAGTGGCTACTTGTGTCATTAGTTCATCATGTTCCCTGAGATACATGGAGTGCCGCATGCTGTGCCTCACAGTGCAACTACATGAAGGGAGCCTCGTATAAGATCAACAGTAGCAATTAATACTGACTCTATATCGTGTCCTCTTTTTGCTGTCTTAACTGTTTTTGTGTTCTCCTTGCATGTTGGCAATAATTGTACCCATGGCTTTATACATGTTAGATACAGGCTGACCCCAAGCCTCATGCCAGCATTCATTGAACAGTAGCAAAAGAAGTCAGTGCTGCCTAAAACTTATCTCAATATAAGAAGTCTAACAGAATGTACAGCTGTTCTACAAAGAAAATAGCTAAGAGCTAAAGAAGATTAATTACAGTTTGGGATTAGACAAAAAGGAGAAGTGACCCCTATAAAAACAATAGGAGAGAATAGTTGTTTTAGAAAGTGTTATCGAACCACTCCACTATTCTTGCTGCCTCAATCAATGCTTTGATCAAGATTCACTGCGTGGTAGTTTGGGGGTTATTTTTGGTTTTGTTTTTTGTTTTTTTCTGACTTTAACAACAGAACAAAATACAATAGAAAACTACATTTTCAATTTTCTATAACTATACAATGGTCACGTTTATAATTAAAAATGTGAACTTGGAACAAGATCTGTTGTCTTACAGATAAAGAGCTGTATGCTTGGATGAAGTGTGTGAAAGGCCAGCCCCATGACCATAAGCATCTGATGCCGACTCAGATTATCCCTGGCTCTGGTGAGTCTCCTCTGTGTTAGAGGTCCTGAGCACTGTGGGTAGGAAGAGCACTTAGAGCTGTGGTAGTTGGGTGTGGCAGTTTGTGCCTGTGACCTCAGCATTTGACACGCTGGAGTGTTTATGTGTTTGAGGACAGCCTTGCTTAGTAACATACATAGCTTGTATTCATGTGTTCCTCCTCCCCCAACCCTGCCTCCCCAAACAAACAAACAAGTACCTAATAAAATGGAAAAATATGGTTTAACTAATATTGAATTGTCTTGTTCAAAATTAAAGGATCACTTAAATTTAATAAAGATTGCAGGGAAAAAAAAATCGTTCTTCCCAGACTTAGTGAAGAAAGCTGCATAGAAACTATGATGTAGAGAAATTGGATAATGGTATAGTTTGGGTCACACTGATGCTCCCTACAAAGAAGTTTTAAGTATTCTGATATCTTAATAATTGGACAGTAAGGAAATGAATATAGATTTGGTTGGTGGTTCTGTGATGCCTAGATATCTGTGATAGTACTGACTAATTCTGCCTGCTCAGAGGTTCTTAAACATAGCAAGGAGAGTGTGCTCTTAACAGCCAATGCTAATCTCTACTAACTGTTGTTTTATTTTCCAGTGTTGACAGACCTTCTTGATGCCATGCACATTCTTAGGGAAAAATATGGTATTAAATCCCATTGTCACTGTACAAACAGACAGAATTTACAAGGTGGAAATGTTCCTACAATGAATGGTGTGTCTCAAGTAAGTAGAAAAGTCTCTGTTCACACACAACACAACAGTTACAGAATTTTAGATTCGGGTGTTTGAAACTCAGGTAATACGGAGACATTGTAGATATGCTTTTAATCACAGCAGCTAGGAATCTGGGGCAGGATTGCTGTGAATTTAGTTTCTAGGCTAGCCTGAGATATACTGTGGGTCTGTCTCAAAAAGGGGGCAAAAGCTCTACTCTAGGGTTTGTGTTTCTATATTACTGTGTAAATTTCTTATGACTACTTTTAACTGCTGAGTGATTGAGGAAACAGTGGTAAATGTTCAAGTGTCTTACCTTATAGGTTCTACAGAATGTTCTTCACCACAATAATAAAACTTCTGTGTGCCTGCCTGAGTCTCAGCAGCAGAACACCCCTCAGAAATCTCAGACTAATGGCAACAGTAGCCCTGGAAGTTCTAGCACAGATAGCAGGTTGACACCTCCAGAGTCCCAGTCACCACTGCACTGGCTAGCTGATCTTGCTGAGCAAAAATCCAGAGAGGAAAAACAAGGTAACTTTGCCCACTCCAGTTTGTGCTGAAGGGCTTCATGCTAGTGTCCTTACTGCACATGGCCTGTAAATTACTTTGCTTTCTGCTTTATTTCATTGATAGCTTAGGATCAAGAAAGTATTTGTTCTTTTTTATTTGGAGCCAGCCCTCCTAAGATTGATATCAAAATTAGCTACATACTCATTTATGAATGAGGTCTACAAAACTGTCAGAGCACCATGTTATAAATTAACTATAGTTTCTGCTAGCATTTGACCATCTTTATTCACAACAGAGACAGCTAACAAGTCTGAGGTTCTGAGAAAGGCCAACGTTGTTACAATAAATAAAATGCAAAGAATCTATTGTTTCTATACTACAGTATTAAATGTATGCACAATTTTTGTTAAATTTTATTTCAGAAAACAAAGAATTTACTCTTGAAAGGGAAATCAAAGAAGATGGAGACCAAGATGCCTCTGATTCTCCAAATGGCAGCACATCACCTCCAGCATCCCAGAGCAACGAACAGGGTTCAACCCTACGTGATTTGCTGACTACAACAGCTGGCAAGCTTCGAGTGGGCTCTACAGACGCTGGCATTGCCTTTGCGCCAGTATATTCAATGGGAGCCTCAGTGAGTGTGCCAGCTAATTTTTGTGTGTTAGATTTGGTTTTGTACATGCTGTCCAAGTGCTCTAAAATTTAGCTGCCTGCACCTTCGGCCTCTACTTTTAAGTTTGGCCCTTAAGTTTATATAGAGATTTGATAGTTAGCTATGGTTCTAACAAAACAGATGCAGATGAAATAAAATGTGCTAAATTGCTAGGCCTGTTCTCATTCAAGTTGTAACTTCAGAGCTAAAGTTTTGTGTATTTTCATGTTAAGTGCTGGAGAAGGATGGTTCTGTGAGTCCGGAGAGCTCTAGGATGAGTTTTCACAAGGTGAATGTTGTGTTTGTAGTGGGGGAAGAATCAGAACCATATGCGAGTGTGCAAGTGTCTATGGCGTGCTTGCAAAGCAAGGTTTTTTAATTATCAAAAGCAGAAAGCAGAATAATTTCCTAAGAAGATGATGTTATAGATGCTTTTAAATTGTGTGGAGAATTCTTATCCCTGCATCCTTTATGGGAGGTCCACACCAGTGTGAAAACCAGGGTGCTGTGCTTCTGAGTCCTCGGAGCTGCTGGTTTGTTGCATTACCAAACTTCGGCACTCATTGTTTTCAGAAGTTTTCTGCTTTTCTTAATAGAGTGGCAAAGGTGGCCGGACTATGCCTAACATTCTTGATGACATCATTGCTTCAGTTGTTGAAAACAAAATTCCACCAAATAAAACCTCCAAGATCAATATAAAATCAGAGCCTCATGAAGAACCCAAAGAAAGCAGTCTGCCTGCCACGGACGAAAGCAATAAGTCTTATCGTGACATACCACATTCTTGGATCTGTGACCAGCATATTTTATGGCTTAAAGATTACAAGAATAGTAATAACTGGAAGCTTTTCAAAGAGTGCTGGAAACAAGGACAGGTATGTATGGCAAACTCCATGGACTGAGAAGTAGGCAGAACACGTAGTTTCTCCTATGGGGAAAAGAAGAACCACAAAATAACAGATTACCAAAATTATTATTTCTGGATTTCTGCTTTTGTCCAGATGTATGTAATTTTACAAGGAAGTAGAGTATTTGTCAAGTAGTTTTAGTTTAGTGAATAGATATTAGTAATATATTTACAAGATTAATTTTTTCTTGTTCTGATTTGTGTTTCTAGTATGTTTATATTAAAAGTAATTGTCTTGAACTGATGAAAATGTAGGTGTTTTTCCTTTCAATGCTAGAGAAGTTTTTAAAATAGTATTTTTGTTTTGTTTGGCTTGTGTGTTTGTTTTTGATCTTTAGTAGGCTTTGGGTAGAAGCAAAGTCCTGTGCAGTAAGTACTAAAGCATATGCTTCCACTGGTGAGCACCCTGCCTTCAGCAAATCTTCCATTCAGTTTTGGGTATTGGAGAGAGGGTCCTTCTTTCTGTGTAGCTTTGGCTGTCCTGGAACTCCCTTCGTAGACAAGGATAGCCTTGAACCTACAGAAATCTGCCTACTTCTGCCTCCAAATTGCTGGGATAAGAGGCATGTGCCACCACACACCTAGCCTTCATTTTATCATATCTTAAATACAAAGTTCGATTACTTCTTTGTGCCCAGATAAAACTGGTTTTCCATATGATCAAAGTTCTGACTTAATGCTTTATATGTACTTTCAATAATGTCAAGTACTTATATTCATAAAAAATTATGAACAGTCTTAATTACTGGCCTCAGAATATTAATATTGCTTAATTTGTTTCTTCCTCTTTGAAAAATTACTAGACTTTTGTTTTTATCCACTATGTGCTATCTGTATGCTTGTGTTTGTATAGTTAGTCAGTGGGCAGCTTTTTGCAGTCAGTTCTCTCCTTCCACCTTGTAGATTTTGGGCATTAGACTTGAGCAGCTCCGTTATCAGCTGCACCACGTCAGCAGCCACACTGAGGATGTCATTAGGAGGCTTTGGGAATGTGACTAAGAACCATTTCCTACCGTGATTCTCAGTCTTTCAGTGAGCACTTTGCTACTCTTTGAACTTTTGCTAGTTGCCCAAGGAAGGAGTTAATATGCACTAGTTATTGCTGAACTCTAGAACCTAGAAGAGTGTGCTAAAGAAATTCACAACTTAAAGTATTCACAATGCAAGGTTCATAAATATCTAGGAATGTTAACATACATTACAGGCAGCAGCTATGTATTATTGGATATTCCAAGATAATAATCCGAGAGGTGAGAAGTCTTATTAAGGGTTATTGAGGTATTTCAGAAGGATGATGACAGTAACTTTAGCTTCTACTTGAAATTATTTTAATATACCATTTAGTTGTCTTTTTACGGATCGTTAAATGACTTAACTGGGAGTACTTTTATATAGAAACTGTAGTATGTGAATTGCCAGCAACAGTTACCTAATATCTGGACCTATCTTAAGAGCTGAACGTGTGATTAACTGATGGAAACAATATTTAATGGAGCATTCAACTAAATTTCTTGATGGGTTTTGTTTTGTTTTTGTTTTATGTGTGTGGGTGTTTTGCTTGCATTTATGTCTGTGCCCCACTTGCATGGCTGGTGCCTGTGAAGGCCAGAAGAGGGCATTGGATCCCTTGAAACTAGAGTTACAGATGCTTGTGAACCACTATGTAGGTGCTGGGAATCAAACCCACGTCTTCTGCAAGAGCAGCCAGTGCTATTAACTGCTGAGCCATCTCTGTAGCCCTTTGATTTGTTATAAGACGGTCTCACTATGTAGCCCCAGCTGGCCTGGAACTCATTGTGTAGACCAGAGTGATTGGGGTGAATCTTAAAAAATAATCCTGTGTCATTAACTTTTTTTAATTTGAGGCATTTCTTTAATGATGAAGTTTTAATGTTTTAGAAAGTTAATGTCTTTTAGAGAGTCTTATAAGTCAGATTTTTAGTTTCTCTGTACTGTAGAACTATTTTATTGGAGTAAAAGCTGAATAATGTATCAGCCAAACAATTAAACATAGAGGTATTTTAATGTAATTTATTAGAGTTTGTAGAAGTAGTAATCTTTAGTTACTGGTATTTTTTAGTTAAACAGTGTTATAAAATTTGAATTCATGAGATCTAAAAGGCAGGATTCATTTACAGTCAATCATTCCGCTGACAGTATGGTATTCTACCTGTTCCTAGTGTTGTTATCCAGACCCTTCTAGAGGTAAAAGAACATGTGCTTGTAGTATTGTAAGTTCCGTGTCCACTGTGGTTTGATCTTTTTTTCCCCAGTGTTACTGCACAATTACAAATAGCTTATACAGCATCTATAGGAAGTTTGCCTATGAATAAAGCAATCTCCTAAAATATTTCTGCAACCCATAAATGCAATATTCACTTAACTTTCTGAAAAGTACTTTCCATTGAAATTTTCATATAAAACTGCCATTTTGTTGGGTACAGTGGCACGTGTAAATCTCTGCACTCAAAAAACTGAAGCCGGGGGACTGCTTATGCTACACTGCAAAAACCAGGTGTCAAAATACAATAGAGACCAAGTAAACAAACAAATGTCTCCATTCCTGCTGCAGCATCTTCCATTGTTCTCATTCATATGCAAGCATCGTTCAAGCCCAGAGCTATTGAGTAGCCTCCATTATTTTTACAAATTTGCCAGTAGAGCTGAAACTTAGCAGTGCCATCCACTTGCATGTACACTGAAGCTTTGAAGTGTTTAGGCACCTTTTAACTATTATTTATTTGTGTTTATTCATAAGCCTGCAGTGGTTTCCGGTGTGCATAAGAAAATGAACATTAGCTTGTGGAAGGCAGAATCAATTAGTCTGGATTTTGGAGACCACCAAGCTGATCTCCTCAACTGCAAAGACAGCATTGTTTCCAATGCCAACGTTAAGGAGTTCTGGGATGGTTTTGAAGAAGTGTCAAGTATGTTGTTTTTCACTGTTGTCTCCCCCATGTAACCTTAAGATAATACCTTGATAATGCGACTTCAATTCTTCACCTGGGCAGCATCTGTATTAACATTGTTATTCAGGAGAGAGGGACAGAGACACACACATCTGGGGGTAGTGACACACAGCTGTATCTCAGCACATGCTTAAGCAGAAAGAGACAGGGAGCTGTAGAGTCCTAGGTCATCCTTGGCTACTTAGTGAATTTGAGGCCAGCTGAGCTAATTCAGACCCTATCTATAAAAGACAAAATATTTGGAAATAAAATAGTGGTTCATAATCCTAACTCTAGTCCTGATTTTCTTTAACTTGGACATAACTTATGCTGTATTTCCTAATGGAATTTTGGTAACTCCCTAAAATTGTGGAAATTATATCGTTTATGTTAAATACTTTGAAAATTAAAAACTATTAATGTAAGACTATTCTTAATAAATATAAATAATTCTGAAGAGCCATTTCTTTTAGATACTAAAAGTAGTTCATGCATGTATCCCATAGTAAACTCTTGGGGCTGGAGAGAGGGCTCAACAGCTCTTGGAGAGGACCGGACTTTGGTAGCTCACAGCTGTCTTCAAGTAACGTCAGGTCCAGGAGATCCAATGTTCTCTTCAAACTTCCTTGTATATCCACACACACACATGAATACATGCACACAGCCCATCCAAAATGCGTTAATGCTGCTTGAATACATGAGGGGGAAAATGGCCAACCAATGCCCACGAAGCATCTACAATTCAATCATTGACATTCTTTCTCAAATTCTAATAAAAAGGCCTAAGTTATATTTTCAGTAACTAGCTTCTGTCTTTATAGAACGTCAAAAAAACAAAGGTGGAGAAACAGTAGTATTAAAATTGAAAGACTGCCCATCTGGGGAAGACTTCAAGACCATGATGCCAACAAGGTAATGTGTTGGGGGAGGTTAAGCTGGGCTTGTTCCCAGCCTATTCAGTAACTACTGCTGAACCATAGTTGTCTTTGGTTTCTACTTTTTGTTTTGTCTTGTTTTTTCCTCAATAAAGATAAATAACCCAAAAGCCTCATCAAGGTGGAGACTTGTACTGAGGAAGTATTGTTAGGGCGTTGTGTCTGCTATAGGCCTCCCTCTTTCTGGATCTTGTACCTAATCGGTTGTGTTTAGGGAAGTGTAATTGAAACATTAGTATTTAGCATGCTGTATGCCTCCCTCCTACAGTTTACACTCTGAAGGCATTCTAGAATAGTATTGCCTAGTTTGAGGAAAGGGTATTACAGTGTTCTTCACAACTTAAGAATTTTGTACCAGTCAGTGGTGTTGCATGCCTTTAATCTTAGCCCTTGTTAGGCAGAGGCAGAGGCAAGCAGATCTCTGAATTCAAGGTCAGCCTGGTCTACAGAATGAGTTCCAGGACACCCAGTGCTACATGGAGAAACCCTGTCTTAAAAAAAAAAAAAAAAAACAACCTCAAAAACTAAAAAAGAAAAAATAATTTTGTCCTTCCAAATATTTTAAATGCAAGTCTATATTTTAAAAAAAAAAACTGTATTGTTATCTTTAGATATGAAGACTTTTTAAGATGTCTGCCATTGCCAGAATATTGCAACCCAGAAGGGAAATTCAATTTGGCCTCCCATTTGCCAGGGTTCTTTGTACGCCCTGATCTAGGACCCAGGCTGTGCAGTGCCTATGGTAAGTATATGTTTACATTTCTCTTTAAGTTGAGACTCTGTGGGAGGATAACAGACTGTAGTCCAGAAGCCACTTGTCCAGTGACTTTACCTGTTACTAAAACCTGTTCTTTAAGTAATGTTATTGAAACCCTTCTTAATATCAAATAATACTATACGAATTGGCAGGTAGTATACTTAAGTAATACTTCATAATTCCTCGTAACATTTCTACGTATTTTTACTGAATTGTTTTGTATGTGGCCTTTCCATTGATAGTTTTAGGAGCTAGTGTTTATCACAAGGCAAATAAACCAGACTTGTAATTAGTTTGTTGTGATAGATTGTTGTGTGGGCATAAATCTGTGCTTTATCAGATGCAAACAGTGCACTGCAGTAAACGACCTCACGTCCACACAGGTGTTGCTGCTGCTAAGGATCATGATATAGGAACCACAAATCTTCACATTGAAGCTTCTGATGTTGTCAATGTCCTAGTCTATGTCGGCATAGCAAAAGGAAATGGCGTCCTCTCAAAAGCAGGTAAAGGAACCTAAGGAGCAGCTGAGGCGAGGCTGGGGTGTGGGCTGGCCCAGATGGGAGGGGTCTGACCTTTGACACTTAAAGTTACTTCTCCTGTTCTTATGCACAAGGAATTGTAATGTTAAAGGTAGATGTTTTTATTTGACCCTTTGCTTTTACTAAGTGCTGTATTTATGAGTGCATTTTGTTATGCTGAATAGGCACCAGCTCTTGGGGGGGATGTGAAGTGCCATTTGCAATTGTGATCACATGCACAGCCTCCTCCCCCACCCCCCACCCCGGGTTCAGAAGGAAAAGAAGGCTTTTAGATACAAGCAGCCATTTTCCTGTATTCATAGATTTTACTTTCTATTCTTTAAAACTTTGTTCTACCATCTATCTAAGTCATCCTTTTCATATGTGAAGTCATGGCTGTTAACCTTTTCTCTCCACTGACTTTCTTTACAGTAGGTGTGTATTGCTTGCTGAGGGATTTTGTGCCTAGTGTCGGTGACACTGCAGTTAGAAAATAAGAACAGACTCTTCAACAATTATTTTCCTTCTCAGAAGTGAAAGTTTTAGGGGGCATGTATATATAACAAGACAAATCAACTCAAATTGTAGTTAAATTGTTGGTGTTGGCATAATATTTGCAAATTATGAGATACATCCAGCACGCTGCAATAAAGGGCCTCATTTCCCTGTCTCTCTACCTCAGTCGCTCTGTTTTCCTGCCCTCCACACACACTGCATTATTCCAGCGCATCCAGGCTTGTCTGGATATGTGGTTGAATTAACTGTTTCTCTAAGCTTTTGGCTATAAGGAAGTAGTTCTCATACACACTGAATTTGATATACATTTGACAGTAATATATGATCTCAACTTTCTCACCACTGGAAGTCTTTGAATGCTTAGCTCCTTAATTTTCCTTTTTTTTTACTACATTGAAACTCCCCCAAGCCTGTTCAGCCCAGATCCTAGAGGGTCAGTGGCACATTGGAGTTGTAGTCCTCAGCGCTAATCCAGAGATAGAAACTACTTTTGGTTCCGGTGACACATCTCTGATGCTGCACTTAGTTGCCTCTTTTATGTCAGTCCACTGTCTGTCTGTCTGTGCATATGATTGCCCTTGTAAGTGTATGACATGCGTGCAGTACTCTTTGTAGCCAGCAGAGGGTGTAGGATCCACTGGAACTGCAGTTAAAAATGGCCATGTGGGTGCTGGAACGGAAGCAAACATGGCCTCTGCTAGAGCAGCAAGGACTCTTAGCTGTGGAATCATTTCTGTGGCCCACTGTATGTTAGTACACTGTCACTGTCTCAGAGGGGGCATCAAACCCCATTACAAATGGTTGTGAGCCACCATGTGGTTGCTGGGAATTGAACTCTGGAAGAGCAGTCGGTACTCTTGGCTACAAAACCATCTCTCCAGCCCTACTTTTTTTTTTCTTTTGAAACTAAATTTCTAGCTCGAGAGTAGATTCTCTGTCTCTGAAGCAAACAATCGCGAAATCATTCTTTCTCTTCCTGTGGACACATGCGTCTCAGACTCAGGCCTTTGCTCCCCCTAACAATTTGAAATTATAAAACTAGGTTTAACAATGAGAGTACTGACCTCTAGCCCTGCAGGGGAAGAGAGAATAGTGGGTCACATTCCAGACTTTGTTGAATGGCAAATTCCACGGCAGTCCGTGCTACATATGGGGGGGGGGGATTACAAAATATACAAACAAAAGGCAAAAGAAAAGGCCTTCCGCGCGGGTAATCAGTCTTAGAAGGTTATGCTTTTAGGTAGCCGTTACTGACCCATTGAAAATAATTTCCTGTGTTTCAGGAATACTTAAGAAATTTGAAGAAGAAGAATTAGATGATGTTTTAAGAAAAAGATTAAAGGATTCAAGTGAAATCCCTGGTGCTCTATGGCATATTTATGCTGGAAAAGATGTTGACAAGATAAGGGAATTTCTTCAAAAGGTATAACTGAGACGTCAAAACATCCCACTCCTGCCTTGAGCGTGGACTGTCTGTCTTTTTGGCATTCTGCAATATACAGATCAGTTAAATAAT
This sequence comes from Mus caroli, assembly GCF_978045245.1. NCBI lineage: Eukaryota > Metazoa > Chordata > Mammalia > Rodentia > Muridae > Mus > Mus caroli. Next base: position 65,493,670 of record NW_028227264.1, read on the forward strand.
TTTTAAGGTTTTTTTTTTTTTTTTTAGTTTTTTGTTAATTTCAAAGGGCCCTTTATGTGGAACTGGAACAATGGCTCAGTAGTTAAGATTGCTTGGTGTTCTTTCAGAGAATTCAGATATGTTCCTAGCACCCGCATGGCAGCTCATACCCATCTGTGCCAAGGGACTGGAAACCCTCTTCTGGCCTCTTAGAGCAGCAGGCACAGATGTGGTGCACAAGCATGCATGTAGGCAAAACAGTCAAACACGTAAAGTGTAAAAAAATAAGTAAAGAGTTTTTCAGAAGTGCTGTCTCTTGGTTTTAAAGCCATTGTGTTTTGCTCATCTTCTTGATTTAAATGTTTCTGGGATCTATATAAAGAATCCTTACAAGTTACCACCTTGTACCAAAATCCCTGAAAGTGTTTTAACGTAAAATACAGTAATTGTGCTTCTTTGTTTTTTGTTTTGTTTTGTTTTGTTTTTTTGTTTTCGAGACAGGGTTTCTCTGTATAACCCTGGCTGTCCTGGAACTCACTTTGTAGACCAGGTTGGCCTCCCACTCGGAAATCCGAGTGCTGGGATTAAAGGGGTGTGCCACCACGCCCGGCAGTAATTGTGCTTCTTAAATCCAGTTTTTCATTAACTATTAATAGTTTCTTGAAATAGATTTTTGATGGGTCAGGTTGCTGTATCTACAAGAGTTACTCATTTTTGTATGTGTGTGTAAGGGCTTTTGAAATCCATGTGCATGGGGTTTGGCTTTGGAGAGAAAAGGAGGGAGGCAAATGGTTTTCTCTCATCTGTGTGGTGAGGAAGTAAATGTGAGGAGCCAACTGGATGAGAGCATCGTAGGAGGGACGTCGTGTGTCAGTGTCATAACTGCAAAGTGCTGTTAAACAGATTTCCATTCTGTAGGTCTGACTGTCCTGGAACCCACTTTGTAGAACAAGTAGGCCTTTAACTCAGACATCCAGCTGCCTCTGCCTCTAGAGTGCTGGGGTAAAACCACTACACAGCCCAGCCTTCCTTACTTTCTTAGAATTCAGAACAGTCATTAACTTTTTTGTTTGCTCTGAGGTTTATTTTCATTTTTCTGTGTATAGATGTTTTGCTAGCTTTCTTGTCTGTGTCCCTGTGTAGACAGTGACCGAGGATGCATTACAGATGTTGTGAGCTGCTGTTGCTGCTGACAGTCAAACCCAGATCCTCTGCAAGCATAGCCAGGACGATTAACCACTGGGCCGTCTCTCAGTCCTTAGCCGTTGTTTTATTAAGAGTATGAGAGCAAAAGCCCAATACAAGTAATGAAGATTTTTTTCCAGTTCCTTAAGTTGGTATGCACAATTTTATTTTAACCTATCCCAGATTTCAAAAGAACAAGGCCTTGAAGTTCTGCCAGAGCATGATCCAATCCGGGACCAAAGCTGGTATGTGAATAGAAAGCTCCGCCAGAGACTGCTTGAGGAATATGGGGTGAGAGCCTGCACTCTGATTCAGTTCCTTGGTGATGCCATTGTTTTGCCAGCAGGAACACTTCACCAGGTACATATTTATGTGATTGTAACTTCTCTGTACTGAAAAGAACTGATTTGAGGGGAAATTTACTCTGTATATAGATAAAAAATATCAAAGAATGTTACATAGGAAAATGCACATCACCATTGCATTTCCACTAGAATGGTATTTATTTATAGTATTTGAAACCTAAAGCAGTTAAACACTTTGAGAGCTTAAGCTGTTGACTTAAGCTAGATTGCCAGTTTACACATTCTCCCCACTTGGCTATGAAGAAGCTGCCCACTGCACATGCTCACCAGCTCTGTAGAGAGCATGGAGAGCAGTTGGGCTTTGAATTTGTGAACATTTTGCTTCTCAGTGGCATGCTAGGATAATTAATTCTAACATTTAATGAAAGATAGTGTACAATTTATATAGCTATCTACCCACAGAACTTACAATGTACATTAATACCTAGCATGGCAGTGATGGCCACCTGTACCCCCTGGCTAGGGAGGCTGAAACAGGAGGATCACAAATTCAAGGCCCACCTGGGCTACATAGCTTGGGGTTCGGAACAAGCAAAGAAGTAAGAAAGTAGATGCAGTTTTTGCATCAGTAGGGAGACATGCAGTGCTGGGAAGAATGGCCTAGAACCCTAGATGGCGGTGGGTAATGAAGTGTGGAAGGAAAACCTGAGGTACCTGCCTCCCAGAAGGAACCATCGATAGTGAGGGGGGGCTCTGATCAGTTGCCTTTATTAAGGGAAGTTTCTTTATTACTCTTGTCACTGTGTTGCATGTATAGTAGTGACAAATACTCCTTAGTTTTAATAGTGGGTGCTTTTTAAAAAGGTAGTCAGATTCATCATTCTTAGATCTTAAATATCATTTGTGAGACTAAAATATCACACAGTAATATGGCTTGAACTGTCCTAGAAAGTATAGGTTGGTTGTTTCTCATGGATTCATGATCATTCAGGGATGTTAATCAATGTCATTCATGTTGAGTTGGGACTCAGAGCTCCCCTATATGTCACTTATTTGTACTGCCTCATCAGAAAGTGGCTAACTTGTACATGAATGTAAATTACTTGAAGAAAAGTGTCTATGGTAGAAGAAATGTAGCAGACTGCTTTGATAATAGGGGAGAGATGTACTTGGAGGTTCTTGTTTACATGTGTAGCTTCTTAAGTATCAGGGTTATTGTGCTGCTTTGAGTCATGTGAGCCAAGCTGGCCTCCTGTCAGCCTTCCAAGTACCGGGTTGTTTGAAAGAGTCTTGCTTGTAGACCTGGCTCTCTTTGAACGCAGTGGTTTTGCTGCCTCTTGCTCCCAAATGCTGGGGTTACAGGTGTGTGCCATTGCATCTCATTTCAGTGCTGAGCTTCCAAAGATGACCATTGAGGCGGCCATTCTTTGTTATGGCACGGCTTTGTAAATTATGTACTCATGTGTTAATGTGCATGGGTATTAACCATATGTAAGCTGGCAACTTAACTCACAGTAGTACCTGTTCTTAACCACTGAGCCACCTTTCTTACCCACAATAAATACTCAGTAACTCTGGCTTTTCTTTACAATGAATTTTAGCATCATCAATAATGTTTAGAACCGTGGTCTATTTTGTTGCTAGTGAGCTGTGGCAGCACGGGGATTTGAGGAGGAGAGAGTTCGGGCTTTCCAACTGCAATACATTTGGGTTGTTTTTAATTTCAGACAATAAATAAATATAAATATTTACAGGTAGGCTTCTATACCAACATGGTCTTTCACTTGGTAAATATTGGCTAGTGGGATTTGCCTAGTTAAATGATAAATGTACAACTAGCTTTTAAGAAGCTCCCTCTGTCCTCTAAAATGGTTGGCCCTTTCCCCACGGGTGTGTTTTATTTTCTCTGCTTCCTTGCTAGCCCTTGCTCCTTTGAGATGTATTTTTTAGCCTGTGGTTGGGGTGTGAAGGAAAGGACATGGTTTGAAATGGTGATGGTGTTTTGTTATTTCGGTGGGGCTGGCTTCAGATGTGCAGCAGTCTGATGACGAATTCCTTTCTGGGAGGCTTAGTCACACACAGGTGCCATACCCCACTCCAGTATTTCTGATCTTTGGAAGTCTGGTTGGGAGGAACATGAGCTTTCACATTTCTGATAGTGATGTTACCACCTGGGACCTACACTTTGATAGATGTTCAGACTGAACCGTGTGACACTGCTTCTCTCGGACTAACACTGCCAGGACAGCAGCAGGATGGCGTTTCTAACCTCTGAGCAGTGACTGGGGAGAAACAGAGTCTCTCCCTTCCCCCCCACCCCCACCCCCACCTCCCAGTCCACAACAGGGACAGAAACAGAAAGGAAAAGAACATAAAGAGAAATATATCTTTATTAATAAGTTTGCCCTTAGTTTCTAGACTAGTTCAGCATTGTGACTTGATATTTTTAAGAGTTGCAAATTGTCTGCAGAAGAAATTGTCCAGAAGAAATGCATGGCAAAACCTTCTCACATAATATCTTCCCGACAACCAAATACTGTACCAAGATAATGAAGAACCCCTTTTTAAAAGATGACACTCTGTCTATAAAGGTGAAAGGCTTTGTTTTCCTCCCTCCCTCCCTCCTTAGAATCCCAGCCAGGATGACTAGTGGCTTGGATGGGTAAAGAGAGGGCATGAATGGAATGGGAACTCAGTGCTGTTCTGCTTTAGAGCTGGATCTCAAGCCTTCCTCAAGATACACCACATAGCGGTTATCAGAAACATACAGTCCTGTGAGCAGGAATAGAAGTTCACAGTCTGAAAAACAGTTTAAAGCAGCCATAAATTGTCAGTGCTGACACAGCCTCTCTGAGCTCTGGGCAGTGACACAAAGTTCAGAAGAGCCAGGAGGCACTTTTAAAAGAAAGTCTCTTTAAGGAAATCTCTGTCAGCACACAGCTAACCACTGGGGGAAAAAAAAAATGGGAAAGTTCTTTCCTGACCACGCCCAGGAAGAAATAGAGCCTTTTCAGAGACTCTACAAGTGGTGAGAAGGACTGCTGCAGCTCTCAGTGACCGGGACCCAGCGCTTGGGTAAAGGGAAGATGCTTACTTACCAGAGCTCACATAGTAATGTGCAGATGCCCAGCCCTCGGACTTATAGACAACTCAGAGAGCAAACCACAAGGACGGTGGATGAAGAGAATGAAAAGAACAAGACATTGAACAAAAGATGGAAGTGAGAGCTACAACTGATTTTAGGTCATGCTAGAGCTAAACATACCAAAGGTAACATGCTAAGACTCCTGAAGGACTCACTCTCCCCACAGCATGCCCAGATAAGACATAGGAGACCCAGGGCATTGGAGACTATGTAGCTGGTATGAGAGTTACTGTAGCAGTGTAAAGCATCTGTTAGACAAGACATCACAGGAGTTGGCCTCCTGTTGACTTGCCATTTATTGGCTGATTTGTCTTGGGACAGGAGCTGAGCACCTCATCCATAGTCTACTGTTGTGAATAGAGCATCTGTTCTACAGACATAAGGAAGACCCAGGGAGACATGTGAGGCTCCCACTGTTACTCTCCAGAGGAACCAGCATCCCAGTGAGCCCAGAAACAGAGCGCTTACTTTATGATGCTACCCGCTTGTCACTAGAGGCCAGTGCTTGAGTTAACCAACTCTGCAGACTTCAGCAGCTGCTCAGGTGGTCGTGTGTCCAGAGGAGGGATTGCAGCCCCTCTGGAGTCCCATCCCTATCATCAGTTAGACTCTGCCACAGTCTCCATTTCCCACTTCCTCTCTGCCTCATCTCACTCTTCCCAATTACATTTGTTTTGCAAACTTCAAAACTAGACTAAATGGAAGTGCTTAGTTTTTCAGTTGTTCCTTCTTTCCCAGGAATTTTTATGGCGTTTTAAAACATCATTTGAAGACAACCTAAAGACAATTTTAAAATCTCACATTAGATCCACTTGGGCCTTCCTTCCTCTGCTATACAAAGCATTAAGAGAAAGCAGTTATTAGGAACAAGGATGTACAGAAGGTGTAACTGCTAAACAAATGGCATGTGCTGACTGGCTCCTGAAGAAAAACCTTTTAGTCAACAACACGAATTTGAAAAACTTAGACTAAAGTCACCTGAGATCAGAGAATCTCTTTAATTGGCTAATTTGAAACAAAGGCACAAATAAAACTTCTAGAACTGTTCTGAAACTCCTGTATGGCCAGTAGATTAAGTGGAACTAACGTTCTGCCCCCGGTGCCGACCGAGTAAATGAACTAAGTTGCATTTCCTTTCTGCTCTTGATCGGAGAGTTAATACTGCCATGACCAACAGGGGACAGCAACAGCACAGACCAAGTGCTCCTTGCAGCCTCCCGTTAGTGTTTTCAAATAACACATGTTTAATAATCCACCTACACATATTGATAAATTAGGATCTTACTAGCCTCTCCAAAGGATTCCTGGAAAAGTCATTTGTTTTTATCATTTAAAAATACTTCATTTACAAAGTCACTTCACATGAAGCTTTTTGGTGACATAACTTCCTCATTAAAGTGTGGTCTTAAGCTCTGAAATCCATTTGTTGTTCTGAGAAAATTCTCTGCAGAGTTATTCTTTCTATTTATTCAGTTCACACAGCTTGGCTTTTCTCTGCTTCCACTGTGACCAACTGTTCTAAACGTTGCATTTCACCTTCTTTCCTTTTTGAATAGGTACAAAATTTTCACAGCTGTATTCAGGTGACCGAAGATTTTGTCTCTCCAGAACATCTTGTACAGTCGTTTCACTTAACACAGGAGCTGAGGCTTTTGAAGGAAGAAATCAATTACGACGATAAACTCCAGGTAAGGAGTGTTCAGAGGAGATCTAAGGTTGTTTTGGGTTTTTTTTGGCTTTGTTATTGGATGAGAGAAGGGGTTGTTGGTTTGAATTTTTTTTTGTTACCCGCCTCAAGACAGGGTTTTTCTGTATAGCCCTGGCTGGCCTCGAACTCAGAAATCCATCTGCCTCTGCCTCTGCCTCTCAAGTGCTGGGATTAAAGGCGTGTGCCACCACTGCCAGGCTTGTTTGTTTGATTTTTATACTCAGAGAGCAGGATATATGAACTCCAGCTTAGGCAGCTGTTTCTGTCTTAGCACACTAGGACAACCACAGTCAAGACAGCTCGGCTTGATGGGTGCTAATACCCACCCTGCATTTTGGTGCTCTAAGGTTGTTTTTTTTTTTTTAAAGTTTATATGTGTACATTGTAGCTGTCAGACGCACCAGAAGAGGGCATCAGATTCCATCCCATTACAGATGGTTGTGAGCTACCATGTGGCTGCTGGGAATTGAACTCAAGACCTCTGGATGAGCAGTCTGTGCTCTTAACCACTGAGCCATCTCTCCAGCTCTGCTTTGAGCGTTTATGTTTCCTGTCTTACGTTTGCTCCTCAATTCCCTTAAAATTAAAGCTATCACTTTGCTTTTTAAACAGGCATATAGTGCATGCTCTGTAGTCGCGGCACTCAGGAGGCTGCTGCCAGAGGATTGCTGAGCTACAGTGAAGTCGTGTGTGTGTGTGTGTGTGTGTGTGTGTGTGTGTGTGTGTGTGTGTGTGTGTGTGTGAGAGAGAGAGAGAGACAGAGAGAGAGACAGAGAGAGACAGAGAGAGACAGAGAGAGACAGAGAGAGACAGAGAGATGTTGTTTTTAATCTAGCAGCAGATCGGTGACAGTAAATATGTCTCTTTTAGGTTAAGAATATCTTGTACCATGCAGTCAAGGAAATGGTGAGAGCTTTGAAGATGCATGAAGATGAAGTAGAGGATATGGAAGACACCTAAGTGCGGTTGGAACTGGGATGCCCCTTGAGTGACGCTAGGTCTGACTTAAGCTCCATTAAACCATCAGTGCCAAGAAATTCTCTTTGTAGTAATTACTTGCTACTGACACCATACCAGTATAGCATTATGCCACAGCCCCTGTGATTCAATGCTAGCTATAAACCAAGCTAAATTTAAAAGCAGCACTATATAGCTGTTCCTGTATCATAGTGTATATGATGTTTGTGAAGATGCCAGATTTAAAATGATGTATTTATTTTTGGTAAAAAAAAAAAAAAATCTATGCTATATTGTTGATCAAGTGTAAATGTGCTGTTGTACAGTTTAATAAAATAACTGATATTTTTCACTACATTGAGACAGTTACTGTGAGACTAGGACACACCAGCTGTTGCCTGCGTTTGGGAAATTGCTGGATTGCACAGCAGTCACGTCATAATCAGAAAATTACTGCCAAATAATTGTAAAATGTGTAAAATACAGAGTACATAAAGTAGATACTAAACTCAGACACTTCAATATTTTGTTGAAGCTATTGACTGTACAATTAAACATTTCTCAAAAGGTGTAATTTATTTAAAATTGTCTCATTTTGGTAAAATTTATGTGAAGTTTTAAAGCTAAATATTAAACTTAATATGCTATGTAAATATATACATATATACATTTAAGGATGTATTTTTTTAAAACATTGGCTTGCTTTTGTTAAAGTGCAAGTGTTACATATGGCTTTGTACATTACAGTTGAAAGGGGTTTTACATTTTCCATTAAAAGACTTTATCAAGAAGCTGGATGTTTACAGTTCTCCCTCTCTGGTTTGACACTGCTGGGATAAAGTGGAGCTTGCAGCCACAGGCTGTGTCTAGGAGCCCTGCCTCTCATTGTGTGGCTCTGCCAAGTTTGTTCAGTTTCTGTAGCTGATCACTGTCCCTCCTGGATAGCCTTTGCCACTGAAGTCTGTGGTTCTGCGCCGACACCTGCTGGTGTTGAGAAGGCGGAACCCAAGTTAGCCACTTTGCACTTGATGTTTCACTCAGCTTCACTCAGCCTGCTGCGCCACACCTTTTACCCCAGGCAAGCTTCAGCCAGGAGTCTGGGCACCTCACTTCACTTTAATAACTGCCTGACACAGGACCCAGGGAGGTGGGGGAGGCTAAGTGCTTGCCAGGAGAAAGTTAGGCTATAGACCAGGTTACAAGTGAGCTATGCACTTAGTGCACTGTCAGATGTGCCTCGGCTGCCTTTGCCATGTGTCCTGGCTCTCCTGAAGCTTGGTGTGCACTTCATCAGGCTGGTCTCAGACTCACAGATGCTCCTGCCTCCTGCCTCCTGAGTGCTAGCATTAAAGGCATGCGCCACCAGACCTGGTCTGATTAAATTTTGATAGGAAATTAGTTTAAAGCCATGGTATTAGTTCTGGGTATTTCTACTTTCTGATCGAAGGTCCTGGAGAAGTACAATCCTTGTGGTATTTTCTCCCAGAAAGCTCTTGCTTCTGGCTATACCCGAGGCTCCTTTTAACTGTCCTACAAAAAAGGATTTAAAGCCTGGCAATGGTGGTATGCACGACTTTAATCCCAGCACTTGGGAGGCAGAGGCAGGTGCATTCCTGGTCTACATGGTGAGTTCAGGACAGCCAGGGCTACACAGAGAAACCCTGTCTCAAAAGAACCAAAAAAAAAAAAAAAAAAAAAAAGGATTTGAGTACAGCAGAAGGCAAGTGATACATTAAGCCAGGCTACAATGGTTTTGTGAGCAAAGTGCTTCTTGTAGCCATAATTGAAGAAATGGCATAGTCCGTGCTAGTGACCGGATGCTTCTTAACCCCCGGCAGAGAGAACACAGCATTTACATCACCAAACACATTTGTAGACTTGGGAAGGCTGGAGAGTCAGCGCTTTGGGTTCTCTTCTGGCTACTGGAGCAATATTTTTGTGTGGGGGTGTTATGTGCATGTGGGTGGAGGTCAGATCACAAGCTGGAGTTTGTTCTCAAGAGCCATCAACTTTTTTTTTTTTTTTTTTTTTGGAGACATTTAACTGACTGACCAGTAAGCTTCAAGGATCTTCCTATTTCCATCTCCCCAGCACTGAGATTACAGACATTTGGCTTTTTATGCCTGAGATTTATGTAGCAATTGCTCAGCAACGAGACCAACAGAACTATCTCCCCAGCCCCGGAGCAACACTTAACATGTCCCAGTGCTATCCCTTTGATTGCTCTGTTGTTCCTCCTATGAAGACATCTTACTGTGTCCGTTTCCCTTGTGTCTTAGGTTTTCCTTTGCTGTGAAGAGACATCATAACTTTTAATTGGTTTCATCATCATCATGGTGGGAAGTATGATAGCATGTGCGCAGTCATGGTGCCAAAGGAGCTGAGAGTTTTACATCCAGATCTGCAGAGAGTAGGAAGTGAACTGGCTTGAATTTCAGCCACTTATGTGGCTCCTGGCCATCTATAACTCTAACTCCAAGGGATCGTCCACTCTCTTTTGGACTCTGTATACATATCTGCACTTAGGTACACACACACACACAAATCTTTTTTCTTAGAGGCAAAATTTATGAACAAGGACTATAAAGTTAATATAAGATCATATTTTCTAATATCCTTTGGGGAGAAAAGCACAAGAATTTAAAATAGCTTAAAAATTCTTTTCAGAATATTAGCCATAATAAAGTAAAATAAATTTGATACAATAGGACTATATTTCTTCCAGAAAGCAAGTTCCACTGTTGAATCATATTTCTGAGTTACATTTTAGTTATGTATATAGTTATATAGGTGTTTCTAATAAACAGACTTTAAGTTCAGAAAATTAAGATGTCAGAGCATATAACGATTGGACCAAAGTAAAAGACATCTTTTCAGCATCTTTTGTAGTTTTTGAAACCCACAATTTTAAAAAGCTAAGACTTGTTATTTAAAAAGCCTTTCCCATTATGTTTTTGCTTTACCACACACACAAAGTGGGCTGAGAATGTGTCACACAAAACACGTTCCATGTTCAGGTATCAGCCCTGCCTCAAAGGAATATGAATATATCCAGTGTCGTCGTCTTGTCTTGGCAAACATTTGAAAGCATGCACACGTGCAGTACCCTCACCACACAAAAGCCTGCCAGCGATAAATGAACTATGTAGAATAGTTTGAGAAGCATCAAGGTCAGGAGGCATTCATAGAAGCACACCAATAGTACATGTGGAAGTCACCATCCTTAGACCTCCATATGGGTTCTTTCAAAACGAGTGGATGGACATATGTCTTTTTTTTTTTTTTTTTTTCGAGACAGGGCTTCTCTGTATAGCCCTGGCTGTCCTGGAACTCACTCTATAGACCAGGGTGGCCTCAAGCTCAGAAATCCACCTGCTTCTGCCTCCCAAGTGCTGGGATTAAAGGCGTGCACCACCACTGCCCAGCTTTTTTTTTTTTTTTTTAAGATTTATTTTATTTATATGAGTATATTGTAGCTGTCTTCAGACACACCAAAAGAGGACATCAGATCCCATTAGAGATGGTTGTAAGCCACCATGTGGTTGCTGGAAATGAACTCAGGACCTCTGGAAGAGCAGTCAGTGCTCTTAACTACAGAGCCATCTCTTTAGCCTGTACATGTGTCTTAAATCCATTTTTTGCTGCCATGTATTCTGAGATTGCAGCATCCTTTCACATCAGTACACTTAGCTCATGAAATACGGGCCTCAGTATCTAGTAAAGATTAGGGACTGAGGGGCAAGTATGCTTGAATACTTTACTTGCTGAGTATATACAGGTCGCAGGGATTGATGCTTCTGGCTGCTGGTCAGCTATGTAGGAGGAAAAGAAATGCATGGTAGCAACTTCAGTTATTCAGTTCACTGTACGGGGGGCGGGGGGTATAGCAGGGCAGATAGGATGCAAAGCCATGTGTGTTTCTCAGCCTGTGTAAGATCCAGATGTTGGCTAATTTCAAAACTTAGGACATAGATGATTACACAATTAGATGATCGTGTCCCTTGGAGCCACCCAAGTACAGTCTTTATTAAGCTACATTCTTAAAAGTCCAGATTGGCCTCAGACTCCCTGTGCTGGCTAGGCTGACCCTGAACTTGTAATTTTCCTGCCTCTGTAGCTCTAGAGTGAGTGCTGAGGTTGCAGGCTTACACTACCTTATTAAGTGAGGAGGAGGTCCAGGGCATTATTGGGTTCCATCTGAGCATGCACCCTACCAACACATACCCTGAGCCCTTACTTGACTTAAACAAGATGAGTGTGTTAGCTGTTGAATCACTAGTGTGTAGAAATCTGAATTTCCACCCTTGACTAAGGAGGCTTTCCACAGCTGACTTTAGCTGTGACCTCAGTTAATGGGACTCTGATAGGGCACGAGCCTAGCATGCACAAGACCTTGGTTTAACTCCACCCCAAAAAGTAACCAGCTGTCTTTCACAAGCCTTCCCTGGATACAGCTAAGGTTAGAGGTTTGTTTTTGGGTATGTCTGTTTTGTCTTAGAGCTCAGTCCTGGGACCAATGGAGGCTATACCCTAAATATAGGCTCTTTGTGGGGAAGGTCAAATCGGCATCTTAGGACACGTGTCCAACACCACACTCCTTGTACTTTCTTCATTTAATATGTGGTATATGTGCACGTGGCAAATGCACAGGAACTATAGGCCTCCCTAACTGTGGAAGTCAGAGTACAAGTTGTGGGAGTTGACTTCTCTCCCTTCCCCACGAGTACCAGGGACCAAACTAGGATCATCAGGTCGGGTGGTGTCTTATCAGGGTTTCTATTCCTGCACAAACATCATGACCAAGAAGCAAGTTGGGGAGGAAAGGGTTTATTCAGCTTACACCTCCACATTGCTGTTCATCACCAAAGGAAGTCAGGGCTGGAACTCAAGCAGGCCAGGAAGCAGGAGCTGATGCAGAGGCCATGGAGGGATACTGCTTACTGGCTTGCTTCCCCTGCCTTGCTCAGCCTGCTCTCTTATAGAACCAAGACTACCAGCCCGGAGATGGCACCATACACAATGGGCCCTCCCCACTTGATCACTAACTGAGAAAATGCCTTATAGCTGGATCTCATGGAGGCATTTCCTCAACTGAAGCTCCTTTCTCTGTGATAACTCTAGCCTGTGTCAAATTGACACACAAATCCAATCAGTATAATTGACCCCTTGTCAACTTGACATAAAAAACATCACTATTAAGCCTCAATCCTTTCTTATTCATCCCCAAGATCTAAATAACTTTAAAAGTTCCACAGTCTTTATATATTAAAAGTTCAATCCCTTTGAAATATCCAATATCTTTTAGAATTCAGTCTTTTAAAAATTCAATGTCTCAGCCGGGCGGTGATGGCACACACCTTTAATCCCAGCACTTGGGAGGCAGAGGCAGGCAGATTTCTGGGTTTGAGGCCAGCCTAGTCTACAAAGTGAGTTCTAGGACAGCCAGGGCTATACTGAGAAACCCTGTCTCAAAAAAAAACCAAAACCAAAAAAAAAAAAAAAAAAAAAAAAAATTTTCAACGTCTCAGGCTGGAGAGATGGCTCAGCAGTTAAGAGCACTGACTGCTCTTCCAGAGATCCTGAGTTTAATTCCCAGCAACCACATGGTGGCTCACAACCATCTCTAATGGGATCTGATGCCCTCTTCTGGTGTGTCTGAAGACAGCTACAGTGTACTCATGTAAATAAAATAATCTTAAAAAAAAAAAATTCCGCTGGGTGGTGGTGGCACACGCCTTTAATCCCAGGGCTTGGGAGGCAGAGGCAGGCGAATTTCTGAGGCCAGCCTGGTGTACAAAGTGAGTTCCAGGACAGCCAGGGCTATACAGAAAAACCCTGTCTTGAAAAAAAAATCATCATCTTTTAACTGTGGGCTCTACTAAAATATCTTCTTACTTCAAGATATCAGGGCACAGTCACAAAAGCAAAAAATCAAACTTCAACCGTCCAATGTCTGGGATCCACTCACAATCTTCTAGGCTCCTCCAAGGGCTTGGGTCACCTCTCCAGCTCTGCCCTTTGTAGTGCATACCTTGTCTTCAAATTGGTACCAGGAGTGGGGTATTCCTGTAACAACCTGACCATGTTTGGGGGAGGGAGGAATGTGGAAGGACTTTGGAATTTTGAGCTAGAAGAGCCATTGAGATGTTAAGAGTTTTGTAGGAGCTTGGAAGATAAGGTTGAGAACAGTGCACAAGATGGAGACATGGCTTGTGAAATTCCAGAGGGAAGAGTAAAGACTCTTATCAGGGCTGTTGCTCTTGCGCGCGTCCGACTCGACCAGCAAGAACTACGCTGCAACAGGATCCTTCTGCACACGTTTATTGGGAGAGCTTGATTGCAGAGGCGAAAAGACCCTTAGCCCAGCCCTGGTGCTGCTTTATATAGGCCTAGGAGAGGCGTGTCTCACACCCGGATTGTGTTGTGTTTGGTTGATGCTTACAACCTCATTTGCATTCTTACATCTGATTGGTTACTTTCTCTCTTATCTGATTGGTTACTTTCTCTCTCTTCTGATTGGTTACTTTCTCTCTCTTCTGATTGGTCAATTTCTCTCTCTTCTGATTGGTCAATTTTGGTCAATTCTCAAAACCTCATCTTGGCAAAAAACTTTCCTGCCTATGTATGCGTGGTGGCCAGCAGAAGCCTGTGCCACTTTGCAACGGCACATGTGGCTTCCCACATCTCCCCCTTTCTGTTTTAATAAAATGAGGCTGGACTAGGCCTGTGCAATTATGTCCATCTGCTGTGGCTCCTGTTTTAGGTCGTTCCTCCAATGTCACAGTCTTTTCCCGTCATAGGGTAACCCTATCGCCACCGGGCCCCGTGCCTTAGGTTGGCCTGTGCATGAGGAAAGTTGCCCGTCTCTGGATACCCCAGTGCTGTGTGACAGTAACTGCTAAATGACCTAGGGCGAACTCTGCAAAAGAGGCCAGCCAAAAAATGAATTAGTGGGGAAATCATGATCACCCTGTCGTATGCATCAATGTGCAAGGGCTGATCAATGATTGTTGAGTCTCTCTCATGCGCAAGAGCAGAGAACTCAGATGCCGACTAATTCTTGAGCATAGATAACCAAACTTTGGGGGAGGCGCCGTTTTCAATAGCCAATAGTGCCTGAGTTATAATCACCTTGTCACGTTTTTGTTGTGTTCTAAATTTGCATACCAACCAGAGCATGAGCGCCAGTCCACAGCATATGGCAGCACCAAACAAAATCACTCCCACCCATTCCTTAAAGTAAGAGAAAGCAGAGGAAAGCCAAGAGGTAAAGTCTCCAAAGGTCACAGGTTCCACTCTGGTTCCATTAAGGTTCAGGATCTGTATCTGCAGCCTCTTCTGCAGCCTGTCCAGCTCCTGCGACCAGTTTCCCTTCAGATAATTCGATAGGTCTGTACTTTTAATAAAAGAATTATTAATATACCTATTGGGAGTAATGCATACATGCGGAGTGGATGCCACACAACTCATTTGAATGACATCCATCATCTGTTCCATGTTATGCTGTAAAATATCCACTCTCTGATTCACTAACATTAATCCTGAGGCGAGATGAGAATCCACCCTTTGCAGAGTGAGCAATGCCTCAGACGTTTTTTCTGCTATCTGACTTATGGTATCAGCACTATTAACTTGATTGGCCATAGCAATTCCTGCGGTAACCGCTGATGCTGCAGACACTACAACGGCAGTGACAATGGCAGCTGTGATTCCAAAATCTCTCTTCTGTCTAATTAGACTCATTATTGGGAACTTCTCTGGATCTGCCTCAACAGGTACAAGGACCAAGATTGGTAGCTGTACCACTAAGGCTAAGGATTTGGTTCCATTCCAGCATTGCGTCAAAAAACAAGTGATATTTGTACAATCTAACCATTCTGTATCATTTTGAAATTCAGCCAATATAAAGAAAAATGGAGGACTAACACAAACTTCTACTGGAGAGGTAGTCATATTTCTGATAACTCTATTAGTTGTCACATTATCTAAATGAGCAGAGGTATTGGAAAGTGTGGCAGAAACATTCAGTATCTCATGAAAGGTGCCAGTCAGCAGTGCAAAGGCTGACAGACTGGTACTAGCACCTGCCTCATTACTTAAAATCCATTGGTAATATGGCCAAATATTTTCTTTTCCTGTAGCATCTTCCTTATCATTCATTACAGAAAAATCTAAAGGAGGTGACAAAGCAAAACCCTTTGCTATTTCTTTTCGAGGAAAAATTTTTGATTGACAAGGTGAAAAAACTATAGGAAATGTGAGGTCCGGATGACACCAGGGCACGCTGCGTTTAGCAGTAGCATTGCCAACAGGCCATCGTGATCTTTTGGGAATAGTCACCTTTCCCTTTATCATAATAGTGGTGATGTTTATAGGTGAAGTTATACTATTTCCAACATCACCTGAGCCTAATTGCTCTCCTTGGACGACTTGCGTTAAAGCATTAAGTAACACTTCAGAGCTCACTTTATTTTGGATAATGGGGTCTGCCCAATTAGAGATAACCTTTTTCTTTAAAAATATACAGGGTGTAAAAGGTCTATCCACATCATGCACAAAGCATAGTGTATAATTTAAATGAAAACTCGTACTATTATACACCCGTGGCTCTTGAGGAGTTTGTCGTGCACAAGGCGCATCCAGAAAACATTCTGTTGCATAAAACAAAGGCAAGGTGGAAGAATTGGAATGTACCGGTAAAGGTACTGGCCATGATCTTACTATGGCCCACAAAGGTATACTTATCCCGGTCTCAATCATCAGGAGCAGGAATAGCAGGATCATCTTGGGATTCATCTTGCTCTTTCACGGTCCTTGTCAGTCGCGTCGGGACCCAAAGTGGATTTTCTTCACCCTGTGGAAAAACACAAATAGCTCCCCGGGATCTGATTAAGATAGGATCCGGGCCATACCATTTATTATCAAGGACATTTTTCCATTTGACCATTTCATTGGGCGATTGAGGCCATTGTCCGTGCCTTTCGGCTGGTGATCTTCCAGCATCATCCAATTTTAAAAAATTAAGAGTAAATATTGTAAGGGATAGAGCCATCTTTGGCGTCATAGCCTCTATTCCCCCTTTCTGTTTTTGCAAATATTGTTTCAAAGTACGATGAGCTCTCTCAATGATGCCTTGGCCCTGTGGATTATAGGGCAGTCCAGTAATATGTTTCACTTGCATTTGTTTGCAAAATTGGCTAAATTTAGAAGAAGTATATGCAGGACCATTATCTGTCTTTAGCACTAGGGGCTTACCCCATGCAGCCCAAGCCTCTAAGCAGTGAGATATGACATGAACTGCTTTTTCCCCTGACAAGGGAGAGGCATGTAGGACACCAGAACTGGTATCGATGGACACATGTACATATTGTAATTTCCCAAAAGCTGGGATATGCGTGACGTCCATTTGCCAAACATCTAGGGGTCGCACTCCGCGAGGATTAACACCCACGGAAGGTGCATTAATGAATTCTACACACCTACCACACCGGAGGACAATATCTCGAGCTTCTGTTCGTGTGAGCTTAAACTTTTGTCGTAATGTAGAAGCAGGGACATGATAAAGTTGATGAAAATTTTTTGCACTTTCTATAGAATTTTGTGATAGGAAAACCGTATCTCTGGTGGCTGAATCAGCAATTGCATTACCCTTAACCATAGGTCCAGGTAATGATGTATGTGCTCTAATATGTTGAATATAAAAGGGATGCTCACGCATCAAAATACAATTTTGTATTTTCCTCAAAGTTTCAGTTACTGGACTAGACTGCTTAAAATTTCCAACAGTCTCTAACATTAGTACAGCATTAACCACATAAACAGAATCAGAGATAATATTTATGGGCATAAGAAATCTTTTAAAGACTTCTAAAACCACCAAACATTCTACCAATTGAGGGGCTCCTGGTGTAAATTGCAACCTTACAGCCTTTTCATTAATCACATAACTTCCAATTCCTGTTTTGGATCCATCTGTATAAATATCAATGGCTCCCTTTATAGGAGTGTTAGCCGTTACCTTTGGAAATATAACTGGATGTAATAACAGAAAATGTAATAAAGGATGTTTAGGATAATGATTATCAATTAAACCAGAATAACTGCATCTAAGAATAGCCCATTCATCTATAGTCGCACACAATGTTTGCATTTGTGCAGCAGTATAGGGGACAATTATGCTATCCGGCATTTTTCCAAAGCGAGTAATTGAACTTTTTATGCCCTTTTGGGCCATATTTGCCACCATGGTGGGATAATGCTCTATAGGCTTATTAGGGGATATATGTGGATGTATCCATACTAGAGGACCATCTTGCCATAATACAGCAGTTGGCAAGTTTATGGTTCGTAATATGCATAGGCAAAAAGGTTTTTGCTCATTTATACGATTTAGCTGTGCTGTTTGGATTGCCTCTTCTACCTTCCTAAGAACATCAGAAGCCTCAGGTGTTAATTGTCTCAATGAGGTAATATGTGATTCACCTTCTAAAATTTGAAATAGAGGTTTTAATTCCGAAGTAGGGATCCTTAAATAAGGTCGAATCCAATTTATATCTCCTAATAATTTTTGAAAATCATTTAATGTCTTTAGATGATCTTTTCTTATACTAATCTTTTGTGGGGTAACACACTGTAAAGTAATAGTGGTTCCTAAAAATTGACTAACATTAGACTGCTGTACCTGTTCTGGTGCAATAATCAAGCCATTATTTTTTAAAGTTTCATTAAGAAAGCCATAAGCTCGCTGTATACTTTCTTCTTCAGGTCCACAAATCACAATGATGTCCATATAATGACAAATTTTTAAGGAGGGGAAACCATCTCTGACTGCTTGTAAAGCTTTTCCTACATATAATTGACATATGGTAGGGCTATTTGCCATTCCTTGGGGCAATACCCGCCATTGATACCTTTTATCAGGCTCCATATGATTAACAGAAGGTAGGGTAAATGCAAATCTAGGTTTATCTTTCTCGTTTAATGGAATGGAAAAGAAACAATCCTTAATATCTACTACTATAATTTTCCAATCCTTAGGTAGGGCTGAAAGTAGGGGGAGTCCTCTTTGTACAGGACCCATAACTTGCATTTGTGCATTAATGGCTCTGAGGTCATGTAACAATCTCCATTTACCTGACTTTTTCTTTACAACAAAAATAGGGGTGTTCCAGGGTGATTGTGTGAGTTCTACATGTCCCAGGTCTAATTGTTCTTGTACTAATTCTTTAGCTGTTTTTAATTTCTCAGAGGATAAAGCTGCTTTTAACTTCTCAGAGGCACCCACAACACGTCCTCCGTACGCCACAAAGGCTCCTCAGCGGCCCCTAGAAAACCCAGCCCTTTCTTATCTGCTTTTACTGTGGCTTTAACTGGTGAAATTCTACCTTGTAAACTTTTTCCTAGACCTAGTCCAGGTATATATCCCATTCCTTTCATCATTTCCTTGCTTTTCTGAGAATAATCATTAGTCAGTATAAAGTTCATGGCTGACATCACATCTCTTCCCCATAAGTTTACAGGTAAAGGGAGTACATAAGGTTGAAAAAGCCCTGTCCTTCCTTCTTTATCTTTCCATTGTAAGGATTTTGCACTTATAGTTGGGGTAGCCTCATATCCTAATCCTTGTAAGCTATGTGACGATTGATTAACAGGCCAAGAAGCAGGCCACCAATTACTAGATATAATGCTTTTATCTGCTCCTATATCCATTATACCTTGAAAGGTTTTTCCTTCTATTTGTAAAGATGTGTACTTTCTTTTCAAACCTATTCTTTCTACCCTTTGTACACTGCTTTTGCATATGACCTGTTTTCTTGGGTTCGTTCATGTTGTTTAGAATGACTTCAACCTTGAGTTTCCAATTTTAAGCTAACTTTTTGTTACAAGCAAAAGGCTGTCTGCCCCTTTAAAAGCTCCATTTGCAATCGGCCCTCAGCAGGGCTTTTTCAGCTGTACTTGACTCCCAGCCACCATGCAGCTAACTTGTCAATTTTTGCTGTGCAGACTGAGACTGCTTTTTTTTTTTTTTCAACATGAAACACAGAACAATAATCATTCAATCATCCAAACATGAATTGACAAACATATAGACAATTTGGTGCACCAAAAACAGACAATAGACAGCTCAAAGGGACACAGATATCCTAACCAGAACTAAGAATCTCTCCATAGGAGTCAGAGAGGAAGCAGGACGTCTCCCGTTTTCCTTCTGTCCCTAGGAGGGCTCTGAAATAGCTTATTTTCATTTTTTCTCTTTCTTCTGGGAATTCTGCACAGTGGCTGCTTCTAATAGTTACTCCTCTTTCCCTGAGAGCTATCATTAAGCCTTTGATGAAGGCTGCCTCTTTAGTCAAAGGCCTCGAGAGGAGGGTAAATTGACTTAATTTTTTGTTCTTCATTTTTTATATTATCTTTTGTATCTTTATTTTTAGCTTCCTTTCTTTTTCTCTTTTTTTTTTTTTCTTAAGTTACTTATTTTTCTGCGCACGTCTTCTTTTTCCTTTCTCTCTGTTTCTGATATGCCTTCCTGGTACTCCTACACCTACTGCGTAAGAAAGCATACCTCTCAGAGACTTACCTTAATTTCTTTATACTTACCGGTACCACCGTTCCTCAGCTGAAGAGTTCTGAATCCACGCAGTTGAATCCTTCTCAGCAGTCTGTTTTGCAGGAACACTTTATTAACACCGCTCCCCAGCTGAAGAGTTCTGAATCCACGCCGGATCCTTCTCAGCAGCCTGTTTTATGGGAACCTTTATTAACCGCTCCTTCCCCGCGATGCAGTTCTGAATCCTCCCTGTAGCAGGGGGTCTTCACTCGTGCCTGAAGATGTTTCGTCCCGGGTTCTCGGCACCACTTCTTGCGCGCGTCCGACTCGACCAGCAAGAACTACGCTGCAACAGGATCCTTCTGCACACGTTTATTGGGAGAGCTTGATTGCAGAGGCGAAAAGACCCTTAGCCCAGCCCTGGTGCTGCTTTATATAGGCCTAGGAGAGGCGTGTCTCACACCCGGATTGTGTTGTGTTTGGTTGATGCTTACAACCTCATTTGCATTCTTACATCTGATTGGTTACTTTCTCTCTTATCTGATTGGTTACTTTCTCTCTCTTCTGATTGGTTACTTTCTCTCTCTTCTGATTGGTCAATTTCTCTCTCTTCTGATTGGTCAATTTTGGTCAATTCTCAAAACCTCATCTTGGCAAAAAACTTTCCTGCCTATGTATGCGTGGTGGCCAGCAGAAGCCTGTGCCACTTTGCAACGGCACATGTGGCTTCCCACAGTTGCTATTTTAATTGTGAAGATTCTGTCGTTTTGGTTAGCTGGGGCTGAAGAATCAACTGTGATTAACAAGATACCAGAACTACTAAAGCAAAACCTTTGCATTACTGGGACTATTGATGCTGGTTAGCTGGAGCTAAGGAATTAGCGATGATTAAGAAGAGACCAGCATCATTGAGGTGAAATCTGGGAAGTGTTTTCTGAGAGCACAAAGAAGCTGTGTTTCAGAGATAGCTAAGGTTGTACCTCATGCTGCAGCTGGATTTGGTAATGTGTAATAGTCACCTAAGCAGTACTGGATTTGAAGTCATGGAGGTGTCAAGAAGAGCAGCTGAGGCTGGCACTGTGAGATGCCATGGAAGGCTGTTGGTGAAGATGCAGCCGCAGTTGCAGTTGATGGCTCAGGATTGAATGGGTCATGCAAAGAAGTTGAGGCTTGGCACCATGAAGAGCCTATGAGAGGCTATTGGTGAAGCCTGGTTGCAGTGTTTTGGGGATGCCAGTACCATGAGATGACCAACAAGAACAGCAGCAGCAGTGGAGCACAGGCATCTGAAGCCTAGAAGACAAGGTGTGTGCTACAAAGGGCAGAACTGGAGAGGTGATCCAAGCCCTTGGAGGAGCCCAGAAGATGGTGAGTGGATCCCAGACATTGGACGGTTGGAGTTTGATTTTGCTTTCGATTATGACTGTGCCCTGATATTTTCCCCTCTTGAAGTAAGGTATTTTAGTGGAGCCCACAGTTAAGAGACTTTGAATTTTTAAAAGAATTTTAATTTTAAAAGATATTGGATATTTTAAAGGGATTGAACTTTTGTTTGTTTGTTTGTTTGTTTTTTGTTTTTCAAGACAGGATTTCTCTGCACAGCCCCAGCTGTCCTGGAACTCACTTTGTAGACCAGACTGGCCTTGAAATCAGAAATCTGCCTGCCTCTGCCTCCCGAATGCTGGGATTAAAGGTGTGCACCCCCACAACTGGCTGGGATTGAACTTTTAATATGTAAAGACTGTGGGAGCCAGGCGGTGATGGCACACACCTTTAATCCCAGCACTCGGGAGACAGAGGCAGGTGGATTTCTGAGTTCGAGGCCAGCCTGGTCTACAGAGTGAGTTCCAGGACAGCCAGGACTACAGAGAAACCCTGTCTCAAAAAAAGAAAAAAAAGAGATCCAGCTGTGGGGCATTTTCTTGGTTGGTGATCAAGGGGGAAGGGTCCATTGTGAGTGGTACCATCTCTGGGCTGGTAGTCTTGGGTTCTATAAGAAAGCAAGCCAGTAAAGAACATCCCTCCATGGCCTCGGCATCAGCTCCTGCTTCCTGACCTGCTTGAGTTCCAGTCCTGACTTCCTTTGGTGATGAACAGCAATGTGGAGGTGTTAGCTGAATAAACCCTTTCCTCCTCAACTTGTTTCTTGATCATGTTTGTGCAGGAATAGAAACCCTAAGACAGGTGGCAAACACTCTCACCCACGGAACCATCTTCTTGCCCCTGGACTTCATATTTGAGCCAGGCGCACACCCCTACCTGATCCTCCAGGTGTCTTGAGATTCAAGTGAGGCAGTAATCCAGATTAGTGGCCAGAGACGACACAGTGCTTAATAGCACTGGATGCTCTTCCAGAAGACACAGGGTTCAATTTCCAGTACCCACATAGTTACCTTTTGTAATTCAAGTTCCTAGGGATTGAACACTTCTGGACTCCATGGGCACCAGGCACACAAGTGGTACACAGACATACATGCATGCAAAATACCCATGTACTCGGTGGGCAAGCCAACAGTTCCTGACGGTGCTTACACATTTCTTTATAAAACTTATTGCCTATATCTTTTGTGTGTGCAGTCAGGGGACAATGTTCCTGACTGGTTCTCTACCATGAGGGTCCTGGGAAGCAATGCATTTGTCCTGCCTTTACCCACTGAGCCATCACATCTGCCCCCATTTCTTTCTTAAACTTTTAAAAATGGGTTTACCTATCTGGTCTGCAGTTAGGTAAGCAGGACTTGGGGTATAGTCAGTGGCAGAGTGCCTGCCTAGCATACAAGGCCTTGAGTCCCAACCCCAGATTGCTAAGAAGGCCTCACTCAATAAGACCCCTTACATACTGGAAGATGGAAAACTGGCTTTGGATTCTGTCCACCAGATGGCACTATTGGTAAGCAGTGGCTGGCTTTTTTAAAAGGAAGATGGGAAACACAAGCAAAGGCTAGTGCCTTCTTCCCACCAGTTAAGATGGTAGGGACTATGATAGACTACACAAGACAGAGGTCCCCTTTCACGTCCAGCCATCCAGAACAACAGTTCTCAACCCCTTTGGGGGTCTAATGACTTTCACAGGGGTCACCTATCAGATATTCTGCATGTCAGATATTTATATTACAACTCATAACAGTAGCAAATTACAGTCATGATGTAGCAACAGATAATTTTATGGTTGGTGGTCAGCACAGCATGAGCAACTGTAGTAAAGAGTCCGCAGCATTAGGAAAGGTGAGAACCACTTGTCCATAACCTACCTAGTCCTGAAGGTAAAGATGGCCCCACCTAGTAGCATTCAACTTAACTATCAAAATATGTTAGTAGCTCTCCACAAAAAGCCACCTTCAGTCTATACTGTCCTGGATGTGTAAGCATGAACAGGAGTAAAAAGCCAGGCATGGCAGCACAGGCCTGTAGTCCCAGCACTAAGGGAAGCAGACAGGAAGGCCCTAGGTCTTAGGCCTAGTTAGCCCCCAGCTTAAGTAAAGGGCCTGATCTCAAAAGGCAGAGGGAACCTGAGGAAGACACCTGATGTTGGCTTCTACTTGCATAGGGCATGCTCACAGACTTTATGCTTTTCTATTAAGAACAACCATTTCAGCCGGGTGTGGTGGCACACGCAAAGGCTCCCAGCACTCGGGAGGGAGACAGAGGCAGGCGGGTTTCTGAGTTCGAGCCCAGCCTGGTCTACAAAGTGAGTTCCAGGACAGCCAGGGCTATACAGAGAAACCCTGTCTCGAAAAACCAAAAAAAAAAAAAAAAAAAAAAAAACCCAACCATTTCTTTCCCCAGACATCTGAGTGA
Source organism: Mus caroli (assembly GCF_978045245.1). Taxonomy (NCBI): domain Eukaryota; kingdom Metazoa; phylum Chordata; class Mammalia; order Rodentia; family Muridae; genus Mus; species Mus caroli. The sequence goes on from NW_028227264.1 coordinate 65,517,294, forward strand.
ACCAACCAACAGGTTTTCCTCTCCATTCAGTACTTGACTTCTGACAGGAAATGTGTGTGGGTTCGCCACTCACTTAATTTTCTGGTAGAAACTAACTGGTCAGTCAGATGTCCTTCAATTCAGTCTGACACTTACCTGTATATAGTGTTGGATCCCTGGCGTGTGTCCACCTGGGACCAAGGCACAAGGACCAAGTTTGACTTCTGCCTGCCAACTGGAGGTTGGTCCTTCTGCACAGTTTGGATTACTTTGCTAGACTCTGTCATGTGAATGAAACCCGTGTTATTGAAATGACACTCAGGAGGTCCTGAGGGATGCACAGGTGGCACAGCTCTAACACATTGAGCTGAGCATGGTGACACAGCACACAGACTCCAACACAGAACCAGGCTACACCACAGGAGCACTAAACAGCATGCACAAGAGCTTCAACATCAGGCGGACAGAAAGGGGTCCAAGAAAACAGCAAGTCACGAAGTGATAGAAAGAAGAGAAGGGAGCAGATGTTGAAAGTACTCATGGCTCTTACAAAACAAAGCTCTCCCTTCTCCTTGGCAAGCGTGCTGCACTGAACTACACCCCAACCTATAGAGCTCATTGAAACAAGTCTGAGACCAGCAAGGACTCAGTGCATAGCTGGGCCTCGTGGGAAGAAAGGGCAGGAACACAGGGAGAAGACATTGACTACCCTGCCTGTTAACCACAAGTCATACTCAACAAAGGTATAAAACACAATTATTTTATTTATTTCTTACAATCAAATACTGCTAACTAGCATTGCTTTCACACATGCATCATTCAGCACAAAGGAGAGTTCCTCAGTATTTTCAAATGATGCATCATATAACACAAAGTTAGAACTTAAATGCACCCTGATTAATTATGTAAACTGGTAATTTCTTTAAAAAGCGTAACTAATAATTTGGTTCCTTTCTTCATAAAATGGAAATTTAAATATTTCTCCTGATAGTCTTGAGGTTATCATTATGTTACGAGTAGTGCAAACGTGGCACGTACAGTTCCATCTGGAAGCGTGTATCTTACACACCACATCTCAAACAAACACAATGTGCAGAAAATGCATACAGTCAACGCATGATAGAAAGCATGTTCCAAATACAAGTGAGCCTCTCAGGCCACCATATTTAGCTTTTGCATTATCATTTATGGCATTATAGATTAATTACACATGACATACTTTTATACATTTAACCCTGAAGAAAAATAACTGTTTGAAAATTATTCCAGGTAGCCATTTGGTTTGTATCATAAGAAAGCGAACCTCAGAGTTCAGTGTCTGCCAAGTCGGAATCATGAGCTTTAGTCGTGAAGAAGGTAAGTGATGTTTCACAGTGACTTTCCCAGGTCCTGGCACCGCCTCTTCTCCCACAGCATAGCAGATGAAGGAGCATCTCTGGCATTTCCCTGGGGCGTGGCTTTCCCTTTATGTTCTTTTCTGGATTAACTGTGTCGCCAGCCTCTCCAATGGCCTTCCATCTTAGTCATTCATGAATCCTTTCAGAATGTCCTCCGAGAGCTCCATCAGAGGAAGCTCTGGAGATGGGAAATCCAGAGGAGGAAGGTTGGGTATTGGAATGTCCTTGGCTTTCCCCGTGTTAGCTGCAAACTTCTGCCAGGTTGAAGAGGCCGCGGCGGATTCCGAGTGTGGAGGTAAACCCCACAGCTCTGACTTCTCTACAAAGTCTGCATCGGCGTCCAGTTCCTTCTCGGCTGTGCCTTTCAGGAGTCTGGCCTTTTCAGCCTTTAGCTGTTTATTTTCCTTCCTTAATCTTTCATTCTCAGCCACAAGGAACTCCACATGCCTCTTCAAATCTGCTATTTTGGTTGCCTGCTCCTCTATAATCGTCTTATCATCTTTTGGGGCTTTGCTTCCAATACAGGGCTCTGACGGCTCGTGCTTTTGCTGAAGTAAAAACAGCAATGTGTCTGGGTCCCTGTCAAAGACCCCCTGCACCTCGGGGAGGCGCCTCTCCGTGGAAGGGATGTATGTCTGAGAAAGCAGAGGGCTCTGGCCTTCAGCATCCTCAGAGGGCCTGTGAGATGCCTGCAGGTGGGGGGCTCCGTCCCGTTCCGTGCTCTGCTGCGCTTTCAACCGCTCCTCTCGCTTTGCTCTCTTCCACCTCTCCTGGATGAGAAGAAGCTGTTTCATGTGGCTGTCCCTTTGCAGTTCCAGTGATAAGTGAGCCTGAGACACAGAGGAAGAGGTCAGTGTACAGAACTTAGCATCAGAAGGCTCAGGGGCTCATGGGTCTCAAACTTGTTTGAGTGACTGTGGAATCTTTAGGAGGTGTGGCCTATGTAAATGGCCTGCCTGTGGTGGGCCTTTAGGGTCGAAGCCATTTCTGTTTCCTGATCCCCAGAGATTAAAGAGCCACACCATAAGCCATCACTGTGGGCTGAGATCCAAGTGTGATGCCTACCCTACCATGATGGATTCTATCCCCCTCATCCGTGATCTTCCAAACCACAGGGTATTCAGAAACCCTGATGCACACTTGTACGACAGCCATCACAAGTTCTGTACCGTCAGCTGTAGCTTCAATGATCCCTTGGTTCAGGCTGCCAATGCTTCAGCCTGTAGGAATTATGTCCTCAGTTCAGTCGCCACCGCCTTTTCTCCTACCGTCATGTGGTAAGAAAAGCATCTATCTGCCCAGCTAGGGATGCAGCTGAGGGACACGTTTATGAGCACGTAAAGGCCTAAGCTTGACCCCAGGCACTGAAAAACGGAAAACCTAGCTTTGGACACAACTGTTTAAACATATTTATGTGTGGACATGGGTGCATGTACATGGAGGTTAGAAAAGACAGTGCATCTCCGGGAATTGGAGACAGGCTGTTGTGAGCCCCTGCCATGACCCACAGGACGTGAGCTTGGAACCCTGACTAGGAGTGGCAGAAGGATGAAGAAAGGGCAGACAGACACATGTCCAGAAAAACCGATGGACCCACACCTACCCCACTGCAACCTGGAACCTCAGCGTGTTTACTATGTCCAGCAGGGAGGGCCGACTAGTCTCTGGGGCGAGAAGGGCAGTCTCAAGCTATAGACAACCAGGAGGATAAAGCTGCAGTAGCTAGTTTGTGCAAACACCAACACTCATACTTGGACCAGAGAAAAAGGGCTTCGCCAATTCTCAGCCTGACCCATTTGGGAAAGGTTTTACCAACTTCCCATGGGTCTGAAGTCTTGCTCTTTGTCAAGGCTGTGCCCAAGTAAATACGATACGTTCACTCACTCTGGGCTTCCTCTGCTAACTACAAACTACTGGTGGGAGCTGGGACCCAGACCCTTGTTCTCTGGAAGGGCAGTCAGTACTTTTAACTGCTCAGACACCTCTCCAGCCCCCAGGTGAGTGTATATTTAAGACTTAGAGGCCGGGCGTGGTGGCGCACGCCTTTAATCCCAGCACTCGGGAGGCAGAGGCAGGCGGATTTCTGAGTTCGAGGCCAGCCTGGTCTACAAAGTGAGTTCCAGGACAGCCAGAGCTATACAGAGAAACCCTGTCTCGAAAAACCAAAAAAAAAAAAAAAAAAAAAAAACAAGACTTAGGCACAGGGCTTCCTTCCCCCAGCCATATATAACAATATAAAGTCATCCAGAAACAGATCTCAAAGTCCAGGAATCTTCTAAGTATTCAAGAGACACAGAAGAGATTGGTCAGATTTCAATTGACTTTGACTAAGCAAAGTGTAGTCCATCTGGCTGCCCTGGGCCATTCCTGCTTCCTCAGTGTGAGCCAGTGTCAAAAGCCAGTGGAGCAGTAGGAAAGGTCCTGATGGGCTCCAAGGAAAAACCCCTGACTGAGACCTGTAAGTAATGGCAGGACACAGGAAAACATGTCTGGATGCCAATGGCAGGTGGCTCATTTCATTTCCTTCCTAAAATACACCTGCATATTTTTCAGTGTCACAATTCAAATCTCCACAAGAAAACATTGCTTTGAGGGAAGAAAAAAGTTTTTATTTTCAGCCAGGCATAGTAGCACATTCCTATAATCTCAGTACTAGGGAGACAGAGGTCTATGGATCTCTTGAGTTCAAGGCTAGCCTGCTCTACATAGTGTACACCAGGCCAGCAAGGACTATACAGTGAGACCATGATTGTTTTTTAAATAACGGAGGAAGGAGGGTGTGTGTGAGTGTGGTGCCTATGAAGCCAGAAGCCGGAAGCCGGCATCAGACCCCTGCCTGGCACAAATCCTGGGAATAGTACCTGGGTTCTCTTCTCTTGACTGCCGAGCCATCTCTCCAGCCCCCCAAAACACTTCTGCAAATACTATGAGCATGGCTCACCTGATCAGACTCGGTCAGCTTCATGGCTTCAGAGAGATATGCTAATTAAAAAAAGCAGAAAATTAATATATGAGTATCATAAGTTTGTAATTTATAGGTTAATAATAGGAATGTTTACTCGTCACAATACAGAGAACTGGTTTTCTAAGCAACTGTTCTAAAAAGGCAAATTTGAAAACAGTATTAACTTCTCCCAAAAGAATATCACTGGTAAACAAATATTCCCTAAGCCATCTTAATAACCGGGAGCTTTAAACCCTTTAAAGGTGGGGAGGCTCGGGACCTAGCCATGGCTGAGGGCTTTAAAGGTGGGGAGGCTCGGGACCTAGCCATGGCTGAGGGCTTTAAAGGTGGGGAGGCTCGGGACCTAGCCATGGCTGAGGGCTTACCTGGCCTAACAATGCAGAACAAAAAGATTTGAAGATTTTATGATGAAAGAACTAAAGATTTAATTAAACTGTTTATAGAAAACCAAGTTAAGTAAGAATTTACTGAGGTTCTGTGCTCAACAAAAATATCAAGAGATCCTCATGACTCTGTCCACCTGAATTATCTGCACATCTCTGTGGTCTCTTATGGGAACTATTTTTCTCGACTGTTTCTGTGCTATCCCAACAGCAATCTACTGCTATCATTAGGTGCGTAAGAGCCCTAAGCCAGACACTGTGGCACTCGTGGGATAGCATGGGGGAGGTTGACATAGGAGGATCACAATTTCAAACCCAGCATATGCTACAGACTGCCTAAACAAAAAGCCTTTAGATATGATAATATACACTGTGCAGTATAATACCATTTAAGAAGACACACCTTTCTTTAATCTTGATCAAATTCTGGGTGATTTAAACTGTTGAATTTAAATAGGCAATGCTGCAATCTTTACATTTTCTCGGTGGGCTAAGCTGACATAATTTGGATGTATCTTTGTTCAAAGTTGGGTCTCAGGCAATGAAGAGTACTGGCTGTTCATCCAGAAAACTGGGGTTCAATTCCCAGTACCCACATGATGGCTTACAACCTTAACTCCAATCTGAGGGAATCCTTGCCCTCTTCTGGCCTCCTTGGGCACCAAGCATAAACACTGTGCACAGGCACATATATACAAACAAAACACCCATAAAATGAATAAATAAAAACTTTTTAAAAAATACCACAATGTAGCCCAGGCTGCCTTCAAACTTAAAGGTGCTGACTTAGTGCCCTGAGTGCCCGCTTTCAGGGTTGGGACAGACCAGCTTGATGGATCTTGATGTCCCTGAGAGCACCACGGCACACAAATAGAGGTCAGAGGACAGTCTGTGGGAATCACTGCTCTCCTTCCACCATGTGTTCTGGGATTAAAGTCAAGCCATCAGGCATGGTGGTATATACCTTACTTGTTCTTGCTGTCTTTCCTTTGTCAAAGTTGATTTCTGGAGCTGTCAAGAGGGCAGAACAGCTAGAGACACCCACATTTGATCCTTGGATACCACTCCCAACAATTATCCTCTAATCTGCACATATGCCTATCTCCCTCACTCCAACGTACACAAATAAAATAAATAAGAAAGTAGATTTTCCTCAGATATTTCTGCCTGTGATGGAAACTTATCCCAGAAAACTAGAACTAAGCCTAGAACCACTGTCATTCAGAAGTGACTGAAGTGACTGACACCCACAAGTCTGAAAGTGTGGAGAAGGAAAGCTCGAGAAGACGGCTTAGAGAGTTGTCAGGTGGCGCTTAGTGGGGAATTCTGGTAAAAACAGCAGACCAAAATGCTGACCAGAATGCAGGAAATAAAGGCGGGGTTCCAGACGTTTTAGACAAAAATATATTCTGTCAGAAAGAGGAAGCCCTGACTAATAATACAGAAGCAAGGGCAAGCTCTGGCATATGAGAACTTGGAATTCACTTCACGAATCCCAGTCGCAGTCCTTCCCGTCCAGCTTTGCATGGCTTTCCTCATCACTTGCCTTTAGCTTCTGCACGCACCCATGTTCCTCTGTAAGGTATTTAACAGTCTTTCTGGAATAACTGGACTAAAGTCACAAGCGCTACTAATCCTGGGTCAGGCTCTTGCTCACTAGAAAAGTTTCTGAAACCTCTGATTTTTACACTTCCCTTTGCTGTCTGCTCTTAATCCAGATACCTTAATGATTTTTTTTTTTAATTTCACAACTTAGAATTTTCTGTCTGCCGGGTTCTACCAAGCCTGAGATTCAAAGTAAATGCTCCTTCTCCAGCACTACCATGTCTGCCAAGCTTGCACACTTCCCTTCCTCTTCCTGGCTAAGCCTGTATCCCAGCAGCAGCAGAGCACTGGGTAGAATGTGGCACAAGCTTTGCCAGCAGACAAACAAACAGGGAAACAGCATTTAGGACACACTGTGGGATTTCGTGTGACAGCCCATCATCCTGTCTAGCATGTGTCTCTCCGGAACTACAGTTTGCTGTAAACCACCTGTCTTTAACACCAGAATAGGTCTCACAAAACCAAGTTTAAACCAACTGGAAATGCTGACCTTGGCAGAGCACGGAACCTAAATTTAACAGGGCAGGATACCTACAATAATCCAAAAGTGCAAAGAAGGACCATACCACCACTTTAGATTACCCACAATAAAGCAGAGATGGCCCAGCCATTAAGAGCACTATGGCTCTTCGCTTTGGTTTCCAGCACCTAGGTAGGCTTCCTCCTCCAAGTCCAGGGAACGCAATGTCCTCCTGCCTTCAGTGGCACCTGCACAGATGTGCTGCACATCAACTCAGGCAGCCATGCATGTACACACAGATATAAAACAAATATTATTTTAAATTTTTTTTAAAAATATTGAGTGCATGGTCAGGGTTTCCTTCACAAAATCACACTTGATAATCTAATACTGAAGTTTATGAAAGAACTATCTCTTTTTTATTTAAAATTTTTTCAGATGACATATTTTGACCATATTCTTTTCCTTTCTAACTCCTTCTAGATCCTTTCCATTTCCCTACCCACCCAACTTCATGTTTTCTCTCTCTCTCAAAAAAAAAAAAAAAACTAAAAAGACAAAAACAAAACAAAACAGTTTATATACACATGTGTGCACACAAAAAACCCCAAAAACCAAAAAAAAGAAAAAAAAAAAAACAACAAAAAAAAAACAAAAGCCAAAAAAATATACAGTGTGTTTTGTGTTGCTGGCCAGCTACTCCTAGGCATGGGGCCTGCCCCGGAGTGTGGTTGATATTCCTCGTGACATTCCACTCAAGAAAATGTATTTTCCCTTCCATTGGCAGATATCAACTACTATTAGCTTCTTGGTTAGGTGTGAGATTTATTCATTTTCCTTCCTCAGTACTGGGACTTTCCTGTTGGGTTTGGAAAAGTCTTAACAATACTGGCAATTACTTCTCTTACGAGACTAATATTTAAAGCACATATTAAGTAAACAAGAGAAACACCCCCACCTCATGACCTCCAACTGTCTGCAAGTTTTTTGTTTTTTTTTTTAAATATTTATTATTATATCTAAGTACACTGTAGCTGTCTTCAGATGCACCAGAAGAGGGCGTCAGATCTCATTATGAATGGTTGTGAGCCACCATGTGGTTGCTGGGATTTGAACTCTGGACCTTTGGAAGAGCAGTCGGTGCTCTTAACCACTGAGCCATCTCTCCAGCCCCTGTCTGCAAGTTTTCTACCATTGTGGGAAACTAGACATTGTCCAGTCTCCCATAGTTGTTCAGTCTTCAAAGACAAAAGATCAGCTTAGGGATTTTTTTCCCCTCCCTTTCAAATTCTTCAGAATATCCTACACTTAGTGTATAATACTGTTGCAGGATATGTGATAACACCCTGAACCCAGACATTATGTTTCTAGTTGCAGTGTTTCTCAGTCCTTAGCACACACCTTTAACCCAAATAATGAAGGTAAAGTTAGTCTGTAGAAAGAACACCCGTTTGAAAGTGATGTCTAACTGCTGTGGCAGACAAAGTGACGAATCAGAGAAAACTCTGACAGAATAGGATATGGCCAATTATTACGAGAGAGAGGAGAGAAGAAAGGGAAGCTACTTAAGGGGTGAGACAAAGGGGGCCGCTTTAGCAGGAGAGTTGTACAGAGACAAGGTACAGAGAAATAACAAGCTGCACACCGGTGATGGCAGACGGAGCCAGAGGATTAGAGCAGATTGCTTGAGTTAGTTTGAGGCCAAGCGGAGCAATTCAGGACAGGCCAAGAGAAGCCAGATTCAATCAGTCAGCTTGGAGAGGAGTTTGAGCCAGAATAGCTGAGTTGAAACAGCCAACCAGAGATCAGAAATAACTAGAAACGTGAACTTAATCAGCTGTAAGTTTCAAAGATTGAAAACATTCTCTAATCCTAGATTATACTGTACAGAAGCTAGAAGCTTCCAGGACTAAGCCTAAGTTAGCTGAACAGAGGCAGTAAACCTCCAGATGACAATTACAACAGGTGAATATAAAATAAACTTACATACGTACGCTGGCTGATTCACTCCACTTTCACCTAGCACACACACACACAAAGCCTTATCTACTATGGTTAAAGGACCATGGCACTCATCAATATCATGGTTTTCTATTTAAACATGGTATACCATCACAGGGTTACACTACACATTAACAATCTAGTTAATACTATGGTTGAAGAGAGATTTAAAGACAACTGGTTTGGGATTATAGAAAATTCCACCTAATATAAAAATACACACACACACACATCTATTTATCTATCTGTCTGTCTGTCTATCTATCTATCTATCTATCTATCTCTCCATCCCTCATCTGGTGTTCAATTCTGTGATGCTTCTGTCTCTCACCCCAGGAAGTGTGAGGATTACAGGTGTGAGCCACTCATTTAACTAAAACTAGTTTACAATTTTTAGCTGGGTGTGATTGGCACACACCTGTAATCTGAACACTTCAGGAGGTTGAGGCAGGAGGAGTGTGCAAACTTGGGAGTAAGCTTGGGCTACATAATAAGTACTGTGCCAGGAGGTTATATTAGCAAGATCCTGAGTCAAAAAATTTTTTCTCTTGGTAATTACTTATAAGCAAAACATACAAGATATTTAGTCAAAGCAGTGCCCACCATGAGTTTGTATTTCAACAGTAAAATAACCTTCTTTTCCCTGCCAGAAAAGAATACTGCTTTACTCAGAAGGGAAGGAGAAGTGCTTTCCAGCAGCATGTTCTAGAACTGAGGTGGCACCACTCTAGATGAAACACGAGTAAGCACTCCCCACAAGGCTTTTGAGTTACCCAGATAACTGAGACAGAGCTTTCAGGCCCCCATATCTACTTATGAGACTAACCAGAAATTTTGGTAGGAAACCTATACATTCTAAATATGTACTTAACTGACACTCCATCTCTAGCCTGGAAAGCCAACAGCTTCATACCTACATGACAACTACTAGTAAGAAAGAACTTTTGTGGCCTGGAGATTGCTCAGTAGGTAAGAGCACTGACTGCTCTTCTGAAGGTCCTGAGTTCAAATCCCAGCAACCACATGGTGGCTCACAACCACCTGTAATGAGATCTGACGCCCTCTTCTGGTGTCTGAAGACAGCTACAGTGTACTTACATATAATAAATCTTTGGGCTGGAGGGAGCAGGGACCAAGCAAGTGGGGCCTACCAGATTGAGCAGAGGTCCAAAATTCAATTCCCAACAACCTCATGAAGGCTCACAACCATCCTTACAGCTACAGTGTACTCATATACATAAAATACATAAATAAATCTTGAAAGAGAGAGAGAGAGAGAGAGCCCCGTTTTGTGACAGGATTCCCCTGGAGGTGCAGGCTGGCCCCTCTCGCCTGTCCGCCAACAGCTCTGTTCAGTGTTTAAGAGAACCACTTACCTGTTGCCTTCCTGTGACAAGAAATCGCCTCTTCGTATTTCCCAGCAGCTAACAAACGGTCTGCTCGCCGGCTCTGCTGGTGAGCCTAGAAGACAAACATTCTTACTTCAAAATTATAAAACAAGACTCCTAAGTAAAATCAATCTTTTAACAAGATAACAGATGTTGTTTGTTTCCAAACAAAAAACTAAGCTATGAAAGGAGCCAAGCCAAGAAGCATAGCATCTGATAGGACACTATTCATAAGCCCTCTCTGGTTACTGGGCTTTAACTGCTATGTGGCCTCTGTTCTACTTAATAGTAGTTATTTTTCATGTGCAAGTCATCAAAGAAAAAAGAAAAAGAAAAGCAAATTTAGATATTCCTACTATGAAGGTACATAGATTAAATAGTGCTGACCTTCTTACATGGAACTTAAAATGTCCCAAAGAAGCCAGCCATGGAGCCACACATCCATACTGCTGGCACCCCAAAGGGGAAGCAGGAAGAGCAAAGTCATCTCCTAGTTCAGGTTAGCCTGACCAATGCAGCGAGACCATTTCACAAAGGACTAGGTGCTAGAAGGTCTAGCTCAGAGATAGAACATCTGCCCAGCATAGTAAGGCCTTAGGTTCAATTCCTAGCATGGCCAGGGGTGGGGAGAAGGGATACTCTCCCCCAAGGCTGGGCTTACATACATAGCTCAGGATAGAGCACCTATCAAGCACTTCCAAGGCCGTTAGATCACAAACTACAACAAACAATAACAACCACAAAAAAACATCTTGAATATCCTTATTTCACTTACAGCTTTGTCAACCTGTTTCCTTCTCTTAAAAGGCCAGTAACTTATGTTAATATTACAACATTAGATAGGAGGAAAGAAAGAGCAAGAGGAGGACCAGGAGGTGGGAGAGGAGGAAGAGGAAGGCCACCAGAAACATTACATATACTTATGGTGGGCCAAAGTCTTCTATTAGAATCGTGCTCTAACAAGCTTACAGATGATATAGCAAAGATGAAAGAAAGAAAGAAAGAAAGAAAGAAAGAAAGAAAGAAAGAAAGAAAGAAAGAGGAAAAGAAAAGAAAAGAAAGAAAAAGGGAAGGAAAGAGAAAGAGAAACAGGAAAGAAAAAAGAAAGAGAATTAAGTTCAGGGCCAGAGTGGGACCTTTTCTCAAACAAAAAGACACGCACAAACAAACACATGAATGGTAACTGTAGTTAGTTGTTTTTTGTTTGTTTATAAATCAACTTATCACAAGCTTGGGTTATCTGAGAAGAGGAAACTCAATTGAGAACGTGCCCTTATCAGACTGGCCTGTAGGCAAGCATATAATGGGAAGGCCAGCACACGTTAGGTCAGGGTCAACCCCTGGGCGGGTGGTCTTGGATTAAGAAAAGAGGGCTGAGTAAGCCATGCAAGAAATATTCTTCCAGTTCCTGCCTTGAGTCCTGCCCTGACTTCCTCAGATGATGAACTACAAACTGTAAAATCAAATAAGCCCTTTTTTCCTCTAAGTTGCTTTTGGCTATTGTCTTAGTCACTGTTTTACTGGTGTGAAGAGATCCTATGACCAGCGCAACTCTTACAAAAGGTAGCACTTGAGGACTTGCTTACAATTTTAGAGGTTAATCCATGACCACAGACAGGCATGGTGCTGGAGAAGTAACTGCGCACGTTACGTTCTGATCCACAAGCAGCAGGCAGACTGGGCTTTTGAGATATGAAAGCCCATCCCCAGCATCACCTTCTCCAATAAGGTCATAGCTCCTAGCCCTTTCCCAACAGTTCATCGATTGGGACTGAGTGAGCAAATATATGAGCCTATGGGACCATTCTCATGCAAACCACCACAATCGAGGTGTTTATCATAGCAATAGAGGCCAAAAGTGGCTCACAGACTGAATCCCGCACTTGAGGGTGGAAGGAAAGTTCTGAAGTACAGGACAACTTACCAGGAAAACAAAACCCCTTGTTCACAACAGCATTTTTTACAATAACCAAGTAGAACCGATGCAAATGTTCATAACAGAAGATTAGACAAATCAAAGTATAATGTGTCTGCTCAGTGGAATCTATTCAGCCTTAAATGGGAAGGTAATTTCACAAGATTATAAATATATTTAATCTTACTAAACTATGTTCATAAAATGGTTAGGATGGCAAACTTCATGGTTTGGGGGTTTGGTTGGTTGGCTGCTTGGCTTTTTTAAGGAAAACACTAATCTGTTCAGTTAGGTGTAAGATGATTTATCTTGAAGGCTTTTTAAGAAATGTGCCAGAAATGCTTCATAAAAATCATGTTTGCAACTGAGATTACAGATGTATTCTGGGCATGTTTATTGAGTCTACTCGATACGAAGCAAACACAAGTAGAAAGCAGCACACTTGCTTGTATTTCCCCTACTTCTAAATTTGTAAAGAAGAAACAAACAACTGTTCTTAAAGGCAGCATTGCCCCTATTGTTTCACAGAGCTTTTATTCATCAATTATTTGCAATAGCAATAATGCAAACTTTTCCCTAAATCTCAGCTATGATAGGAGCTTAATATGTTGATTTTAATCATGGAGACTTAGACTGAGCAAAAAATATGTCCTGAACGGTAACCACATAAAACATTCGGGGTGGTAACAGGAGGTGCAGATGTTTTAGACAGAGTCCCATGTCTTGCCTCTACCACCTTCTAATGCTAGAAATATAAACGGGTACCACCACACTGAGACCAAAGGGCAGATAGTTTAAGAAGACAGTATAAACAATGAGAGCTGACAGATATCTGCAGTGAACGGTGGTATTCAATCAAAGTCTTAGGCAGTAAGCAGAAACAGAAAAATGAATGAAGGTGTCATGTGCAGGTGCCTTCACCATTTTTAACTTAAAAAAAAAAAAAAAAGCCCACAGCTTTTCTTTTATAAAAGAAAACTTCCTTGAAACCCCACAGCACCTCATAACAAAGATAGGACTGCAGAGACCTAACCCTACCAAGAGCCATAATAAACTCTCATAATAAACCAGCTACATTCTTCCAATTTGCAGGGGCTATTTCCTCGCTTGTTAATAAAATTTTGACTTTGCACCAGGTCACTGTTTAGGAGCTGTAGAGAGAACCATTTGGGCATTTGTTTTAAAATGCAGAATTTCAGTCAGTAGTTTTGCAGTAGAGCTTGCAAGTCTACTGAAGTAAATCTGTGGCTGAGGCTCAGATCTTAAGAAAGAATCAAAGACAACTCAGGCGTGGTGGTGCAGGTCTCCAATCTCAGCACTTGGGAAGCAGAGACAAAGAGATCTATGAGTTTAAGGCCAGCCTGGTCTATAAAGCTGGTTCCATGACAGCCAGAGCTTTTCATAGAGAGAAGCAAACTAAACAAACAAACAAACCTAACCAACTAGCCAAAAGTGTCGGGGAAGCTAGGACAAAGTACAATCTTCAATGTTACAGATAATATCTGCCCTTTGGCCTCAGTGTGGTGGTACCCATTTATACGTCTAGCATGTAGAAAGTGGTAGAGGCAAGACATGGGATTCTGTCTAAAAAAATCTGCGCCTCCTGTCACCACCCCAAATGTTTTATGTGGTTACTGTTCAGGTAGTGGTTCACACCTCTCTTCCCTAAAAGGGCTGAAATAGGATCACAAGTTGGAGGCCGGCCTGAGATGTAAGCCACTGTCTCAGCTTCCTGTTCTCCAGGCATAGCGGCACACACCTATAATCCTAGTACCTGACAGGTGGTGAAGAAGAACTAGTTCTAAGTCGTCCCTAACCACATAATGAATTTAAGACCAGCCTGAGCCACACAAGACCCTGTCTCTAAAAAGGTAGAAGATACTATAGAAATCTATAGTCACCATTATCTTTTAAAGAGTCCTTAGAGGATTCCTATTCTAAAACTGTTCTGTTTAAACATTGTGATAAAATTATAGCCATTAAAATAAATCCACAAAATTGTTTCTTTAGAAATTCAAAGTAAAAAAACCAAAATCAAAATACAGTCTACCTTTCTATACACTGCTTTTCCTTGGCACCAGGATGCCTATAACAGATGCCATATTCTTATTATACTGCCTAGTTTTCTGGACACCTAAAAAGAATCCTAAACTCCAGATTTTCAAACCTCAAATATGTTCAGGTTTGGTCTGTTGCTATGCATTGTAATGCTAAGTGTGGGGGCCCTAAGACCTGGCTGCCCAGAGACAGTCCACACATAGACTCAAGTGACCCTATATGACCTTACCCCCCAAGTTATTTACGATTGGTAAATAAAGATGCCTACAGCCTATAGCTAGGCAGAATTAAGACAGGTAGTGCTAGGTGTTCCCTGAAGAGACCAGGAAGGAGAAAGAGGTGAAGAAAGAGGAGAAAGATGCCATGGGTTAGGAGTCAAGAAAATATGGTCCTGGGGGCTTGCCAATTGAATTATTGGAGTTAAGAGCAGCACAGATGAAACAAAGTAAGTAATAACTCTGGGTTATTGATAGGGAAGTAAATTCCAGTATCATAGAGAATAGGTCTGCCCTGTTCTTGTGCTGATTAAGGCTTATTATAAATATAAAGGTTGTGTGTGTCTTTTATCTGGAAATGAAGTGGTAAAAGGCAAGATAGAAACCCCAGATTTGGGATTCCCAACAACAGAAATCAGAAAGCAAGTATAACATAGCATCAAATGGTTGTAAATACAGGACGTTTAAGAGCAGCCAGGCAGAAAACACAAGGCTGAAACAGTTAAGACTCTATCACAGGAGATTCCCCACATGCTCCCAGACCCTGTACCACTGCTCTTCCTGCCTCTTTCTTTGGAGTCCAATAACTCTTTTGGCTTAAACTAAGACAAGTGGACTCCCATCATCTAAAGCCAACAAAAATCCTAGCAACTACAATTAGGGTGCTGAGTGAGTGAATTTACTGTCAAGAAGGACTTTTTTGCTTCTCTGGGATGCTTTTAAAAATGCAAGTTCAAGGCTACCTTTCTTAGCACGGTGTACCAGCATTCAGAAGGCAGAGACAGGCAGAGCTCTGTCAGCTGAAGGCCAGCCTGGTTGGTCTACAGAGCAGGTTTCAGGATGAAGAAACACCCCCCCACCACCACCATCAAAAAAAAAAAAAAAAAAAAAAATCCAAGTAAATGATACAATCTTCTATATCTTTCAATCTATTAATATCTATGACCTGGAGTGCTATATCAAAAGGAAAAGAAAAAAACAACATTCCAAATATTAGAAAGAAGGCGGAGAATATCTACTATACTCCTGACGTGTATGGTCATTGGTTGGGACCAAAGGAGACATATTACCCCATGCCCCAATCAGTCCACGAGCGCTCCCACAAACAAGGATCAAGCAGTATCTCCAAACACACGCGCAGAGTCACCTGTCTAATCAATACAAGAAATAAGTGTAAGGTAACTGCTCACGTGGTGAAACTGAGGCCCCCGTTCATGTCTACTCTGAAGACCAACACTGTCCCCTTGTATTGCTTTGTTATAACCTTTTCCCTTCCATCAGTTTCTAGTTTAGCTTGTTTTTCTTTTTCCATTTTTGGAAACTGTCACCATGTGCTGTTAGATGGTGAGAATCTGGTATAGGACCTTTCAAATCAATCTGGTGAATTTTGATGGTATTAAAAATCCAGAGGCTGAGCAAGATTTTGCTGACAGGACCCTGATATAGCTGTCTCTTGTGAGACTATGCCGGTGCCTGGCAAACACAGAAGTGGATGCTCACAGTCAGCTATTGGATGGAACACAGGGCCCCCAATGGAGGAGCAAGAGAAAGTACCCAAGGAGCTGAAGGGGCCTGCAACCCTACAGGTGGAACAACAATATGAACTAACCAGTAGTCCCAGAGCTCGTGTCTCTAGCTTTATATGTAGCAGAAGATGGCCTAGTCGGCCATCAGTGGAAAGAGAGGCCCATTGGTCTTGCAAACTTTATATGCCTCAATACAGGGGAACACCGGGGCCAAGAAGTGGGAGTGGGTGGGTAGGGGAGTGTGTGGGGGTAATGGGGGACTTTTGGGATAGCATTTGAAATGTAAATGAAAAAAAAAATACCTAATTAAAAATCCAGAGGCTGGACCGAAGGCTAAGCAGTAAGAGCACTGGCAACTCTTGTTTGATTCCCAGCACCCAGATGGTGGCTCAATAAGGTCTCAAACTCCACTTCCATGGAACCCAATGACCTCTTCTGGCCCAAGGCTCTAGGCTCATATGCGGTACACAAACATACATGAAGGCAAAACACTCACATACATATTTTTAAAAAAATCATCCAACATTAAGTATTACAGCACCTCATATATAGTAAATGTTATATTTTGATTTTATTTTAGGTGTAATGTGAGAGGCCCTATGTTTCTGCAGAAGCCCAAGAGGCTCTTTCACTGTACAGCAGTTTGACAGCTCCACACACAAAGCCAATTGCTATCAATCTGTAAGGACTTCTCAGTGCAGGTAAAGCAGATGGGTAAATAATGCCCTAATACAAAGCTCAATGATCTATTTTAGATTCTGCCTTCTAAACCCCACTATCTAGATTTAGTCTGCATTTCTATGTCATAATCTATAAAACTGGTAGCTCATGTCACTATTAAGGAAAGATTAATAATGAAGCCCTACTACTTTCCAACTGTTGGCTACAACTCAGCACTCCATTACCATCCCCCAAGCTCCCTAACCCTGTGGTGCTTCCCAGTAAGCCCAGCCCCGAAGATGGCACAGGATTTCCTTCCCTTCCATTATTTCCAGGCCAACAAATTCAGGTACACAGAGACCACACCTTGGCCCATGATATGAACCTTTTTTTCTTGGATGAGAGGCTTGAGAGCGTTAACAACTTCAGGCAAGATAAGAACTGAACACTGCAGAGGAGAGCTGTCACTCAACACTCCACACTCCCAGCACTCTTAAGTGGACAGAGAGAAAACAAGAGAGCTGGAGGATGAACACAGAAAAAACAAAACAAGTGTGGTTATTCAGTCACGTGGGCACTGCCTGCAGCAGTCCAGGCAAGCACAGCATGAACAACAGTCATGCACACTAAACCTGACATAACTGCCCACACTAGCAGCGCTAGAAATCACTTCACGGAACTTGTGACGCTTATTTGCTACCAATTGAATGCCAACAATTAAATGCATGGAAAGAAACACACACTAAGTGATTTTATAAGTTACAATTTTTCCATATTAAAAATTAACAAATGGGTGTGGTGGTACAGGCTGGTCAACACAACACTCAGGAAACTGAGGCAGGAGGATCACAAGTTTGAAGCCTGAACTCCACACCAAAGTCTGTTCTTAAGACCCTACCTCAAATAAGCAAATATCACAAAGGAAAAAACTGGACAGAACAAATTTATTTAGAATTGAAAGACTATTTTCCCTCAAAGGAAGTATAATTTCTCTTGACCAACTCTAAAAATTAGAAAGCTAGAACATTTGTAATAGCTACATATTAAAATGCAGTATGAATTCCAGCTACTCTCTTCTACATCCTGAAAACTCATTGTGAGGAGCTTAGCCTTGCTATAACCTTAACACACAATAAGAGGCACAGTGACACAGAGTCCACTCTAAAGAGCACACAGAAATGAAAACCACAAGTACATTAATAGGAAAGCACTGTTAGAAGCAGGTGATGACAGGCTGGAATGCAGGGTATTTAAGGGACGGACCTGAGCAATCATTTAATCCCCTCAGTTTAGGCCTGTTCACCAGCAAACCTCACACACACTTGTACTAAGTCCCAAGGATGCTCTGAGGACACGGGATTCTAAACCCAGGTACAGTAGTGAAGTTCCATATTATGCATTTGGAGTGTATTTCCATGACGAACTGTATGGTTTACGAGAATTTTCATTAAGTCACAGAATTTAGGGCTACCTTTTTATGTTGGGGGAAGACAAGGCTGTGGTGTACTCACTGACATTCAGAAACAAAACAAAACTTCAAAAATCTTTAGTCTAGGGCTCAGTGGATAAAGACACTCACACTCACTCACACACTCACTCACACACACACACACCCCGGTTACATGAGTTCAATCTCCAAACCCACATGGTGGAGGGAAATGACACTCCCAAGCTGCCTTGACTTCCACAGAAATGAAACCCGCACAGACACAAGTCCTAGTCTCTACACCTCTTTATCAGAAGCTTACCAATGCTACTCTGCAATGCACTTAAATCATTCAAGTAAACATCCTGTTACCTTTCAATGTTTAGCTAGGCTGAAAATCAGAAATCTTCAAAATCTCAAATGGCTTAAAAATTCAAACTGCCACATTTCTGAAATTTGTCACGTAAATTTTAGGACCGGATAATGGAACTGTGCTAGCTTCCTAATTTACCTATTTAAAACAGCAAACCTCAGCAGGGCCTGGAATCCCAACATTTAGAAAGCTAAGCTCATGACCAGCCTAGGCGACAGTGAGCTTGGAGCTAGCATGGCTCAAACACACAGTAGCAAAATCAAAGTCCCATTGCCACCAGCTGCCTCCTTTATCCCAGACTGAGGGATTGGTGCTCCAACGTCCACTGCCCCAGTTTCAGTGTTCTCATAGGGAACACTGAATACGCTTGTGGAGCAGGTAGCCAGCGTTAGGCTACACCCTGCTGCCAAATCAAGTGAAGCTAACTGGAAGTGAACCAGTGATCGTTCGGCAAGGACACTTGAACTTTGAAGCACTCGGTAAACAGCTGGCTACGACTAATAATATTCCTGTGGAGTTTTCCTGGTGAGCCACCCATACTTCACTACAAACTATAGTTGGCCACACAAATTCTCTTACAAACAAGAGAGGCTCGAGG
Organism: Mus caroli; assembly: GCF_978045245.1. Taxonomy (NCBI): domain Eukaryota; kingdom Metazoa; phylum Chordata; class Mammalia; order Rodentia; family Muridae; genus Mus; species Mus caroli. Next base: position 65,536,243 of record NW_028227264.1, read on the forward strand.
TTATTTCCCTAGCTCCCCAAAACTCACCAGTGTAGCCTCATTAGCCTGAAGTGTAATCCACTTAGAAACGGACGGAGGGCCTAAATCTTGGGTAGATTTCTCGGAGCTGCAACCCTGGCGCCAGGGATGGAACCATAGCTTTAGGTGTTCACTCTCCAGCGTTGACGCTCAACACTCCCAAATCTCATTAAGTGACAGAGGCTTATGGTCTCATTGGAGCAACTAACTCTTCCAATGTTCCATCCATAACGTACAGTTCTACATGCCTCTTATATATTCAGTCCTTTAATCCTCACAACAAACGTGGGTTAAAAAAACAAAAAACAATGAAGTGAAAATTTGTTCAAGGTCTCTCGAGGCTATTAGGTGATTAAGCCCGAGTTCAAATCCATGAGTCTGGCTCCAGAAATCTATAGTCTGAAACCACAGACTCTGGCTTCTCTGCACAGCACGGACCAGGCTCTTCCAAGCCGGGAGGGAGGGCAGAGTTCCAAAGGAAGCAATCAATCCTTCCCAGTCCTGCTCTCAAACCCACCGCATCATCGCAAACCACCTACAGACTTGGGACTTGCAAAGTTTTACTCCGCAACACTAAGGAACCAGACGTCTGCATCTGAATTTCATAAACCTTTTCCCAGGAAACCAGACGATGTCCTGTGAACACACTTAGAACAGAACTGGGGGGGGGGGGGTGGGGTTGGGGTTTTGTAGGGTTGTTTGGGGCGGTGTGTGTGTTCCTTTTTGCCCCAAACAATAATGACCCGGCCCCCTGTGTGTCTGTGTGTTTCTGAGAAAGGCAAACACGTCTGGTACTTTCGAGAGCCTTAAAGCAAAGGCACCGGGCTGCGGGGCGTGGACTGGGGTTCCGATCCAGCTGTTTCAGAGGGGCCTTCACTAGCCCAGCTGCGAGGGCAGCAGGGAAGGGGGGGGTGCGGTGTGCGAGGCGCGGCCCCGACACCCCGACTCTGCCCGCGGCCTGCAGGCGGCGGCTACGTGGCGCTGGGACGCGGTCCCAGCAGGGCAGATGCCACGGGCCCCGAGGGAGAGGCCTGAGCCCCGGGGATCAGGGTCCCCCATGAACTCGCGGCTCCCCCTTCAGTCCGGCTTGCCCCCCTCAGCCCGCGTTCCCCCGCAGCCTACCGGTCCCCGACTCAGCCCGCGACCACTCACAAGGTTGAGGGGTCCTTCCATCACTTCCATAGACCCCGGGGTGAGCAGCGGCCCGAGGCGGAGCGGCGGCGCCCGGGCACATGGAGGGGCGGCAAGGGCAGGGAGACGGGGCGGCTGGCAGGAGGCTCCTCGCAGAACCCGGAGCCGGCAGTGAGAGCCCAAGAGCGACGGCCGCGCCACTTCCGCCTCCGACGTCGCGTCGCGGGGGCCGTCCCGGCGTCGCTGCGCGCGGCGGCGTGACGTCACCACGCGCCAGCACGAGGGAGGGGGCGCGGCTGGGATGAGAGTATGGGGTGGGCGGGGCTAGGGGCGGAGCAACAGCTAAGTGACAGAAATCCCCCTCTCCTCGCGAGAGGGAGCTTTGCTAGACTTCGGCGGCGGCTGTCACATGATGAGTCCGGTCTGGCTAGTTGGTTAATAAGGTCACGCTGCACGTTTGACCCTTCTTCCTTCCCATAGGCTTTCTCTGGTCCTCTCCTTGCTCCTCCACCCCTCCTTCTCCGTTTCTGTTCTATCTCCGTTGACTTTTTTTTAAAAAGCAAATTTGAGCCAAGTTAATACCCTACACTAGATCCACCTTACAGGAGGTTTCCATATTTTTTGCCTTTTGGCAGAGAGTCTGTGGCCCAGATCTTGAACATGTGGCAGTCTTGTGTCGAGCATATGAGCAGGTGCCACCATACCTCCACTCCACCATGAGGATTTGACAGAGATAAGTGATCCCAGGGTCACAAACTAATTCTAAAGCAAGAAGGATTATAAGCCACCAAGTACAACCGTTCTTCAACAACTATGTACTAAATCACTGTGCTAAGGTCTTTCTGTTTCCGCATCCACTGACAAGTAGATAAGGTTTATGGAGAAAGGGAGATGGAGAGGAGCTGAGAGAACAACCAACATATTGTGTGAAGGAAACCTGGAGGTTTTACAGTACCAAATTCTGTAATAAAAAAAGCTTCAAAGAACCGCATTAATGTACCTTTAAGAATTTGTAATATTGGAGGACGTGGAGATGCAGGTTGGGTGTTAAAGGAAACCCACCTGGGGTGTGATTTTTTTTTTTCTAAGACTTATTTATTTAATTTATTTTAGTACACTGTAGCTGTCTTCAGACAAACCAGAAGAGGGCATCAGATCTCATTACAGATGGTTGTGAGACACCATGTGTTTGCTGGGAATTGAACTAAGAACCTCTGGAAGAGCAGTCAGTGCTCTTAACCTCTGAGCCATCTCTCCAGCCCCCTGGGGTGTGATTTTTTTTTAAAATATGAAACCTTAAAAAGCCAGCCATATTTTAATTGTTAAATCTTATTAAATTAATAGAAATGTTTAAAAATAAATAATGGTCCGAAAAAACAAAAAATAAAAAATAAAAAAATAATAATGGTCAAGAGTAGTGAATCTCTGTCACTGTAATATTCCTTCCACACTGGCCAGCAGTACAGAGACCATCTTGTGTGTTGAATAGATGCCTCCCTCACCTGTCAATTAAAAAGCCTATAGCCTATCACCTATGGCTTAGGCAGGAAATAGAGGTGGGACATCGAGAGGAGAAAGAGTCCCGCAGTGGTGGAGCATGCTTTTAATCCCAGCACTTGGGAGGCAGAGGCAGGTGGATTTCTGAGTTTGAGGCCAGCCTGGTCTACAGAGTGAGATCCAGGACAGCCAGGGCTATACAGAGAAACCCTGTCTCAAAAAACCAAAATAAATAAATAAATAAATAAATAAAAGTACACTTCACCAAAGCACACTGGAGGGACAATGCAGGATGGGCTAAAGATGGAGACTTAGATTCATCCTCAGAGGATGCTCATTCATTCCAAGGCCACAGGTGGAAGGTTATTCCAGTCCCTGGACCATTCCAGCTGTGCACATAGTGGACATGCCTATTCTCGAACAACTCAAGAGCCACCTAGCAGTAGGCCTCATCTGGGGCATGGGGTTAGAGGCTTTTTGAAAGAGCTGGTCTCACAAAGACTCTGGTCCTTTCAGTCCCCCATGAAGAACCCAAGCCTCTCATTCCCTGGGGTCTTACCACGTCCGAGGGGTTCCTGATGCCTTCCAGAGTATGTCCCAAGCCTCATTTTCTGAGATACTTTTGATGGCAGCTACTCTAATCTCACACACAATGTTCCTGTTAGCCCAGTCCCATCCTACAGAGATCAAAGGAGATTGGTTCATTGGGAGGCATTCTTAGCTATTAAAAAACAGTTCCCTTGTTTGAACTGGATTTTTTCTCTTTGCTTGAGTCCCTATACCTGAATGTGTGTATGTTCACATATATTTATGTATGCATATATATTTATATATGTGCATACAACCTGTTTACTGTTGCTGCCATGTATGCTGTGCCTACTGTTAACTCCTAATCACTGTTCTAGGAACCTTCTGCAGGAATACTACCAGGTGTAGAAAATAAAGGTAGAGGAAGGTGTTCACTGGACATGAAATAGTGCTCTTCCTACCTCTAAAAATGTCCACTCAAATCTAACAGTACTATTGGCAAGGCCTCTACTGAGGATGTTCCTACATGAAGTGGGACCTTGCACTGATAACCTCAAGAGTCAGTCTACTGATAATCCCCTGTCCCCTGGGAGAAGATGCTCCTGGTCTTGTCTTCTATTTCTACGGTATCTCCCTGACCCAGAGCAGAAGCTCAGTGGAAATGGTTGGCATATTGTCAGTACCAGAACCCTTCTATGAGGACAGTTTTGAAGAAGGAGTCCAATATACCTACAGTGAGATTGTAGTCCAGGGTCTAGGACATATCAGAGTCAAGAGCAGCCACCACTGTCAAGAGGACCCAACATATCCATGCAGGAGCCACAGTGTGCCCTAGATGGATAGTACAGTAGTGGTAGTGGGCGTTACCAACCCCCTTCAGTATGCCTTCAGAGAGTAAGTTGGCAGAAACTTCTAGATGCTCCCAGAAGGAAGAATGAGACCACTGGTGAGCCATTACAGAAACAACTGAATTGCCACTAGGAAGTCCTCCTCCCTTGACTTTGCAAAACAGTTTCCCAGGGCGGTGCCAAAACCCAGATGGAAGATAGGAAGGAAGAAGTTAAGAGCGTACCAAACGGGGCTCTCAGCTAAAGAATACTCCAATGTGTAAGTGAAGATCACAGTGAGACATAGGAGACAACAATCTGGAAATAACCTGCCTGCCAGTCATTAGTCAGCCGTGAAGTTATGACAGACAAGAGAGAAGAAGAAAAGGGTGGTGTAGCTCATGAGGCAATAGACAGAACTCCACTGACTAAGTCTTCCATCACAATCTCACCATAAAGGATCTTAGGGAAGTAGAGAAGTGGCCCTACACCTGGTTTAATTTCTGCAAGGAAGACACAACACACTGGAACTCTTTGTGAAGTATCTACAAGTTCATCCCTCCTACCAAGTGTGAGGGTCTCTTAGATTAAAAGGGAGAGAGAGAGAACACCCTTGCGACTAAGACCATGTGGGAGACTGTGACCTTCATGGAGACAGCAGATGGTGCCTGGGGTTACAGGTAGGTAGCTCCATGATATGATCAGGTAGAGCACCTCTGACGCAGGCATCTGTGGTAGGACACACATGGAAATCCCACTAGTGTGGAGGTGGAGGCAAGAGGATCCAGTGATCAAGTTCATCTTTGGTTACACAACAAGTTAGAGGCCAGCCTGGGCTATACACGATCCTGAAATGACAAGAGAGAGAGAGAGAGAGAGAGAGAGAGAGAGAGAGAGAGAGAGAGAGAAAGAAGAAGAAGAAGAAGAAGAAGGAGGAGGAGGAGGAGGAGGAGGAGGAGGAGGGGAGGAGGAGGAGGAGGAGGAGGAGAGGAAGGAGAGAGAGGTAAGTAGGTGCACTGGCTGGTTTTGTGTGTCAACATGACACAGGCTGGAGTTATCACAGAGAAAGGAGCTTCAGTTGGGGAAATGCCTCCATGAGATCCAGCAGTAAGGCATTTTCTCAATTAGTGATCAAGGATGAAAGGCCCCTTGTGGGTGGGACCATCTCTGGGCTGGTAGTCTTGGGTTCTATAAGAGAGCAGGCTGAGCAAGCCAGGGGAAGCAAGCCAGTAAGTAACATCCTTCCATGGCCTCTGCATCAGCTCCTGCTTCCTGACCTGCTTGAGTTCCAGTCCTGACTTCCTTGGTGATGAACAGCAGTATGGAAGTGTAAGCTGAATACACCCTTTCCTTCCCAACTTGCTTCTTAGTCATGATGTTTGTGCAGGAATAGAAACCCTGACTAAGACACTAGGGATGGAAGAAGGAAGGGAGAGAAAGAAACAAAGGAAAGAAAGAAACAAGAAAGAAAGAGAGAAAGGAAGAAAGGAAGAAAGGAAGGAAGGAAGGAAGGAAGGAAGGAAGGAAGGAAGGAAGGGAGGGAGGGAGGGAGGGAGGGAGGGAGGGAGAGATAGAGAGAGAGAGAGATAGAGATAGAGAGAGAGAGAGAGAGAGAGAGAGAGAGAGAGAGAGAGAGAGAGAAAGGAGAAAAAGAAGAGGAGGGAAAGGCAGGTGGGACTAAAAAGAATAAAAGGTTTTTTTTAAAAAAAAATTTTATTTATTTTATATATATGATGAGTACACTGTAGCTGTCTTCAGATACACCAGAAAAGGGCATCAGATTCCATTATAGATGGCTGTGAGCCACCATGTGGTTGCTGGGAATTGAACTCCGAACCTCTGGAAGAGCAGTCAGTGCTCTTAACCACTGAGCCATCTCCCCAGCCCAAAATAAAAATTCTAAGTGGAAAAATAACAACTTACCTTAATTGAAAAAACAAACAAACAACATGCTAGTCTAACTGATGTATGAGCAATGACTACTTAATAGCTAGGAGGTTCACCTACTCTGCTTCATGTAAAACCATCTGCTCAGTCATTTCTAAATTCGCCAAAAGCAAAAAGAAAGGCAGTCTTTAGACTGAAACAGATTATACTTCCAGTCGTTTTCTGAGACACGCCCATGTCCCTTTCAGACTAATTCAAGGGCTTCTTGGAGACTTAAAGTAATTCCCCCAAACTTTCCTGACATAAATGGTTAACTACATCATATGCTTTGTAGGGTCCTGTGGTGGCTTGAGCATGTTTGGCCCATGGGAAGTGCTACTATTAGGAGGTGTGGCCTTGTTGGAATAGGCATGGCCTTGTCAGAGGAAGTGCATCACTGTGGGGGTGGGCTTTGATGGCTCCTACTGCTCAAGTTCCACCCGGTGCAGATCACAGCCTCTCCCAGCAGCTGTCAGGTCAAGATGCAGAACACTCAGCTCTTTCTCTGGCAACATGCCTTCCTGGACAGTGTTATGTTTACCCACCATGATGCTATTGAACTGAATCTCTGAAACTATAAGCCAGCCCCAGTTAAATGTTGTCCTTTATAAGAGCTGCCATGGTCATGGTGTCTCCTCATAGCAACGAAACCCAAACTAAGACAGACAGTTCCCCAGCAATTATTTTTATGCCCACTCATTTAATCCCAACAGACTCATCTTAGAGACTGGCCTGATGTCATAAGATTCAACAGCCTAGCTAGGTCTTAAATTTAGGTCTGGCTGGTTATAGGCCTGCTTCTCTTTTCACCAGCAGTGGTTAAGTCTCTGTTGGAATAACATGTGATGCTGGCAATAATGGGCATAGACTGTTTCGGGTAACCCGGTGCAATTCCTTAGGTTATTTTTGGTTTTTGCAAGTTCACGCCCCAAGTACTACAAGATTCAAGCTAAAAAGAGAGTTGCTATTGTTAGTCACTGCGTTCTCCCCAGGGTACGTGCCAGGAACTATTTACAACCCAGACTGGGCAAGACCCAGCATGTAGGGGGGTGGGGCTCAGTGGGGAAGCCAGCAGGCTGCAGCTCCTTGGACTCTGAGCCAAGTGGTCCAGTTGCTCCAGCAGGAGCCAGGATGAACAAAGCCAAGTTAAACAGCAGCCAGGCATTGTGTTCCACCAAGTTCAACAGAGGGGAAGCCAATGAAAGTAGACTTTCATACTCTTATTCAGTAAACTGAAACCTGGGAGAATCAGTCGAATGAAGGTAGATAGGTCTGATTCTACCAGTTTGGACCTGGCTTAATGTTTCTCAAACAAAGAAGCAGAAACACTAACTCAAAACTCATAGGTGTCTTTGGACCTCATAGCTGGTGGCAGACCATAGGGCTTCCTGGTTCCCATCTGTAGACATTTCACCTGTTGATTTGACATTGGGTCATGTACACGAGAAGTCCCTTAAAGCTACACCTTCTCTTTCATATGTTTTTAGTAGTGTGTGTGTGTGTGTGTGTGTGTGTGTGTGTGTGTGTGTGTGTGTGTGTTGGGGGTCTCAGTATATTGCCCATGCTGGCTTCAAACTCCTGAGCTGGAGTGCTTTTCCTCCCTCAGCCTCATCAGTAATGGAGGCTATCATCAATGTGTACCATCATACAGACTCCCCCTCATTTCTATTTCGTTCTAGGCTTTTTGGAACACTGAGGTGCCTTAATCAGATTCTCTTTAAGGGCTGGGAAGATGGCTCAGTGTGTAAAGTGCCCACCACAAAAGATTGAGGGCTTGAGTTCAGATCCCCAGCATCCACACGAAATCCGGATGCAATGGCCTGCCATTGTCAGTCCGGTACTGGGATGGAGGAGGGTGACAGGCAGATCCCCAGAGCCCACTCCCCACTTCTCAAGAAAAATAAAATGATAGCCACTGAGGATGACATCTGATACCGCATTTAGCTCAGGCGTGTACTCGTACATGCACCCACAAGAACACATACATGCAACACACACACACACACACACAGCTTCTGTTAAAAGTATTTTCCATAGATATCATGACTCTAGTACACCACTAATCAATTCAGTCCTTCTGTATTCCTGAAGGCATCCTAACTAGACAAGACTGGCACAGAGGGCGTGTGATGGTTTTGTATATGCTTGGCCCAGGAAGTGGCACTATTAGGAGGTGTGACCTTGTTGGAGTTGGTGTGTCACTGTGGGCATGGGCTTTGAGACCCTCATCCTAGCTACCTGGATGCCAGTATTCTGCCAGCAGCCTTCAGATGAAGACGTAGAACTCTCAGCTCCTCCTGCACCATGCCTGCCTAGATGGTGCCCTGCTCCTACCTTGATGATAATGGACTGAACCTCTGAATCTGTAAGCCAGCCCAATTAAATGTTGCCCTTTATAAGACACGGGTCATGGTGTCTGTTCACAGCAGTAAAACCCTAAGACAGGGCAGCTGCTCTACCATCCTGAGAATCTAAGCGGAGGCTTCAGGGATGAACCATCATAGCAAAAGTAGGATTGTTTGTTTGTTTGTTTGTTTGCAATGAACTAATTCTTTGAGCCGCTTTGCAAATGCTATGCCAAGTACTCCTGAGACAGATCCTCAGCCTTTGTTTATCTTAAGATGGTCCATGTAGCCTAAAATGGCCTTTGTCTTAGTGTTCTATTGCTGTGAAGAGACACCATAGCAACTTTTTTTTAAAAAATAATTTTTTTAATTTATTTTTATTTTATGTGCATAGGTGTTTTGCTTGTATGAATGTCTTTGTAAAGTTATCAGATCCTGGAGTTACAGATAGTTGTCAGCAGTCATATGGGTGCTGGGACTTGAACCCAGGTCCTCTGGAAGAGCAATCAGTGTTCTTAGCTGCTCAGGCAACTCTTAACCGCTAAGCCATCTCCTCAGGCCAATGCAACTCTTATAAAGGCAAACTTTTAATTAGGGCTGGCTTACAGTTTCAGAGGTTCAGTCCATTATCTTCATGGCAGGAAGCATGGCAGCATGCAGGCAGACATGGTGCTAGAGAAGGAGCTGAGAGTTCTACATCTGGATCAGTAAGCAGCAGCAGGAGACCATGTTCTACACTGGGTGTAGCTTGAGCATGTAAAACCTCAAAGCCTGTCCCCACATTGACACACTTCCTCCAACAAGGCCCCACCTTCTAATAGTGACCACTTCCTGTGAACCTACAGGAGGGGTGGGGGGGGTGACTGCTCTTTCTTTCTTCCCTCCTTTCTCTCTCTCTCTCTCTCTCTCCTCTTTAAGAAATATTTATTTATTTAATATTATAAATATTTATTTAATTCTCTCTTTCTTTCTTTCCTTTAAAAAAATATTTATTTGTTTAATGTATGGAGTACACTGTAGCTGTCAGACACACTGGAAGGGGGCATCAGATCCCCATTACAGATGGTTGTGAGCCACCATGTGGTTGCTGGGACCTGAACTCAGGACCTCTGGAAGAGCAGCCAGTGCTCTCAACCTCTGAGCCACCTCTTCAGCCTTGTGGGACCCATTTCCATTCAGATCACCACAGCCTTGAACTAAAAAGCCTGGGCTCTTGAGCTCTGACATTGTGGACACAGTATGGATTTTCTGCAGGATGAATTTTCTAGTTGGTGGCCATCATACTGCACTGAGCGTGTCTGACCTCACCTGACCTTACAGACTTCACTCCACACTTCCACTCTTACTAAACCCTCCTCTTCCTCTCCTTTTATTTCCTTTTTTAGTTTTGAGACAACTTAACCTTTTGTTACCCAGCCTAAGCCCAAAATCAGTGAATGGCAGAGAATGCCAGTGAACTCCTAATCCCCCACTCCCACCTTTTCCTCCTCTCCCCCCACCTTTATCTCACAGGCACTAGAATTGTAGGCCCCTGTCACCACCGCTGACTCATACACCTCACTTCTGAAATGGCTTTTAAAAATATTCATTCTACCTTCAAGATTCTCTTTCAAGGATTTGTCTTCTGGTGTCTGATTCCAGAACTAGGTAGGCACATGGTTCAAAAAGCAGAAACTAAACGTCAGGGTCAGGGAGAGGGACGACTGCACTGTGTGCCTCTCTACTTTATCGTGTTTTCGTCATTTGCCTCTGACATTTATTTGTTCCAGGTGCCTCAGTGGACAGATGGTGAAACCCGGGCTGTTAGGACATCAGGGCTGTGGCCAAGAATGTTCACACATACACGGAGCCTGGCCAGAACTGGCTCTGAGATACACGGGTTTGTCTGTGCCCAGTTCTCTTTGCCCTCTTCCCCAGTCTGCAGGCTTTGCTTGTTTGGCTCTCTCATCCTTGTATGACCTCATTCTCTTCCAACCCACAGTCTGAGAAAGGATGCAAAGTAATTGGAGCAACTGGCTGCTTGCATTTTTCTTCTTCTTCTTCTTCTTCTTCTTCTTCTTCTTCTTCTTCTTCTTCTTCTTCTTCTTCTTCTTCTTCTTCTTCTTCTTCTTCTTCTTCTTCTTCCCCTTGTTCTTCTTCTCACAATATTAAAGTGATTTACCCTCCAGAGCTCTTTTGAGTTTCTCATGATCACAGAGCAAATATCCCATTAATCAAAATTGTAATTGTTGACTGAATTTTACAGGAAAAGAATTTTTGTAAATGTATAAATAATTAAGAGTATTGGGGAGGTGTATTTCGTGACAACTCTTGCCATTCTGGTCATGAGGTCACATATGTGTCCTTTCTGTGATCTCAAGGCACAAATTTGAACAAGCTACAAACAGCCCTTGATTCCTGGCTGGCTCCCATCAGGATCCATAAATGGCACCTTTCAGTTATTTTTTAATTATGTTGATTTACAATATAATGGCTGGGGCTGACGAGATGGCTCAGTGGGTAAGAGCACTGACTGCTCTTCCAGAGGTCCTGAGTTCAAATTCCAGCCATCACATGGTGGCTCACAACCACCGTGATGACATCTGATGCTCTCTTCTGGTGTGTCTGAAGACATCAACAGTGTACTTATTTATAATAATAAATAGATCTTTGGGCCGGAGCAGGTGGGGCCGACTGGATTGAGCAGAGGTCCTAAATTCAATTACCAACAACCACATGACAGCTCAAACCATCTTTACAGCTACAGTGTACTCATATGCATAGAATAAATAAATAAATATTAAAAAAAAAACCAATATGATGGCTTAGCTATGAACACTTCCATAGTCAGCATTTTAAGAGAAAAGCCCCAGCCCCGGAAAGAACTGGCCTTGTTTATTGACCCAGTAACCACTGAAGGAGCTGAAGGTTGTGAAAAGTCAGGAGAAGGAGATTTAACACGGTGGCCATGAGGGGAATTACTAATGGGGTTCAGTGACCCCGAGTCCATCTTGAGGGATCGACATGAACATTTTAAACAAAGGAAGAATGAGGTAAAGGGCAAGAGGCCCGCGTAATTAAGTAGTCTGAGTCAACATGTTATGTCCTTGATGGTCATCTTAGCTTTGTTCTGCACAGTGGCCTAAAGAAGTCCTGCGTGCTTGGGGGAGCAAGCCGAGGTCCCCCAACAAGTGATCCCAGAACATGGTTGCTCTCCATCCAGGGCACAGCCTCTCCATCTAGTGGGCAGTCTGTCCTGATGGGCTTCACTGTTCTAGGTTCCATGGTAGCTGCATGTTTAAGACAATCACTTTTCTCTCTCTTGCCTTCAGTCTTTAAGGGAGATGAGACATTAACATTGCCAGGGTAGAATCCAGCAGGAGGCAGACCTAAAATTAAGGCAGAGGTACCTGGCTTTCATCCTGCTTTTTAGCTTTTGGAGGGGGTGTGATGAGGGGAACATCTAAGAGTAGTTGTTCAGATCTGTGCAAAGAGGTTCATTAAAAAGGGAACATCAGCTATTGCTAAGAATGGTAAAAAGATTTGCAAAGGGCGCCTACTAAAGCTGCAAACCCCTTGGCTTCCATAGCAGCAACGGAAAGCTAAGGGAGACAGCCATCACTCCCGTTTTCTCCAGGACGGGTGTGTGCACTTCTGCCGAGCACACACCTAGCACTAGAATTGCTGCTTTGAATACTACATGTAAGTTTGGCCTTAATATACGTTACCAGATCATTTACCTCAAAGGCCAATTTACATTATCTAGTTGTGAACATTCCACTTATTTGAAACTATCGTCAATGCTTTGTAGCTTGGGCTGTGTTCATTTTCAACCTTATATCGAATGTGTGTATTTTTTATGCATTAACCCCTTAAGAGCTGACATTGAATAGTGTGCTCCCTAAGATATCACTGTTGGACTGGAGGGAGGGCCCCCTGGGTAAGAGTATCTGCCACCAAGTCTGACCAACTGAGTTTGATCCCTGTGACCCATGTGTTGGAAGGAGAGAATTAACTACCTCAAGATGTCCTCTGACCCCCATATGCACACCATGGCATGAATACACACACACAGACACACACACACAGACACATACACACAGACACACACAGATGCACATGTGCACACAGGCACAAATGTGCACGCACACATACACGCAGCCCACTAAATAAACGTAAAAAAAAAAAAAAGCTTTAAATTCCAAATTGCCAGCTATCATGAATTTCTTCAAGATTTTTCTCTTGTTTGGGGGCACTTTCTAAAACTGTAGTCCAGACTGATCTGGAATTCAGTATGTGGCTCATTCCGGCCTCAGACTTAGAGCAGCAATCCCGTTCAACCTTCTGACTACTAGGGCTGCAGATGTGAGCCACCTAGCCTGGCTTGAATTTCTTCAATTCTTGTTTTTCATCTCTCAGACCCTCTTCCTCCTTTAATATTTGTATTTAAAACTTAAACATTTTACATTTTTATTTTGAATTTAAATATTTTAAAATCTTAAAATATTTATTTACCGTGTGTGTATGAGAGCTTTGCCTGTATTTATGAGCACAACCTGTATGACTGGTACCCACACAGGTCAGAAGAGGGCATCAGGTCACCTGAGACTGGAGACACAGGTGATGGTGAACCAGCATCTCAATGCTGGGAATCGAACCCAGGTTCCCTGTAAGAATGACAAGCACTCTGAACCACTGAGCCAACTCTCTGGCCCCACATCTTCCTTCTTGAAATCTGTATTCCATTACCAAATAAAAATCGCAGGAGTCGATTGCTTTGGACTAGGCTGCGTGCACTGAACTCCACTAGACCAGACCGAGAGTTGGATGTGGACAAAATAGTGCAACTCCACACACTGTGTCACCAAACCAAGACTGTGGTCTCTCCCTCCTGGGAATCAGAAGAGAGAGCAGGTTATTAAGTGATCAAACTGGCAAGACTGTCTCATGGGGGCAGAGAGAACAGCCACTCGTCAGGAAGGCAAGCAGGTTTTATATGAGAGTCAGCAAGATGAGGGTCTTTGAGCTGATACAGGCTGTTCAGATGAACTGGGAACTGGATGTGCTTGCCCAGTGTAGCTGACCTTTGGGACGATAAGAGAGGTATTAATTTTCCTGATTGCCCAACCTACAAGATTCCTGAGGAATGACGAATTTAGGCTTCTGTTTACCTGGCCAGAGGCCTTCTGTTTAGGACAATGTTACCAGGACTGCCATTTTGAAAGGCTTTGGACCTAACAGTGGCCTTGTTTTGTCCCAGATGCAAACCTAGAAATCTCATAAACAGTATAAACTTTGTTTACAGTAAGAAGTCTTAACCTCCCCTGCAGCCCTAGAAACCTGACTGTTTATTTTATAAAGTATGGTTACATGTTAAGTACATCAGGAAATACCGGATGGCCTCATTTCTCCCCTTAGCAGTCCTTTGGTCTGTAAAGACACCATAGCATGGCTCTCCTCGGGGAAACCCACAGCCTTGCTTGGTAGTATCTTCTTTGTCTGAGAACCTCTCTCTATAAAAGCGTTTTATTAACCCCTACATTTAAGTAACGCTCTTCCTAATAAACTCCAAAGCTGCTTTCTTTTGGTTCTTCCTGAAATTCTTCTTGGAGACCAAGTATAGATTCCTGGCTTCACCTGAGTGCAGACCTCTGAAAAGAACCCCTCAGGCGGCTGGCAGAAGGTACCAGGTTGTGTACTGGCTCCTACCAGACTACTGCTGAGGCAGTCACGTTAGCTTTTTAGAATCCAGAAAGGGCCGGTGCTATAGCTCAGTGGTAGTCCATTGGCCTAATGATCCAGGCCTAATCTTTAGTACCAGCCAAAGAAGCCCCAAGGAGAGGGTCTGCTACATTGAACAAGGTTTTGAGGGAAACCGGGAGAACTCGATTTTTCATTTATTTATTTATTTATTTATTTATTTATTTATTTATTTATTTATTTATTTATAATGTGTAGGCATGTTTTGCTTGCCTGATGGAATTGCACCACATAAGGACCCAATGTCCCTAGAGGCCAGATGAGAACATCAAATCACGTGGGACTTGAGTTACAGAATGCCGTACGTGGCCCTGCGGGTGCTGGGCCCTGAATCTGGATCTTCTACAAGATCGGCAAATGTTTTTAACTGCCGAGCCCTATCTCTAGTTCACCCCTCCCCCCCTTTAAAACACAGATGGTGGCTTCAAATGACTGGATCTGGGTGTGGATGAACCATGTTCCCTCCTCTTTGGTACTGTTTTGTTTGCTTGTTTGTTTTGTTTTGGGTGTGCGTGTGCTACTAAGATCTCACACACGGCAGACAGCTACTCCATCATAAAGCCATAGCCTCGGCCTTCTTTTTACTTTTCTTCACCTCCTTTAAAGTATTTTTTAGATTTTTCTTACTTTGTCTATAGGAATGTTTTGCCTGTATGTATGTGTGTATGTATGTATGTATGTATGTATGTGATGTGTGTGCCTTGGAGGTCAAAGGGGGCAACCTGGAGTCACAGTGAGCTGCCAGGTGGGTGCTGGAAGTTGAACCCAGGTCCCCTTGAAAAGCATCCAGTATTCTTCCCCACTTCGGCCCCCTTACTTTTCTTTTGAGACAGGGTCTCCCTAAAGCACCCAGACTGCCTTAGAACTTTAAGTCCTCTTGCCTCAGGCTCACAAATAGTTAGGACTTCTCAGCACCACCGGGCACAGCCTTTACTTAACTTCTTTAAACTTCAGTTGGTGCCGGTTTTTTTTAATCTCTAAAACAAGGGTCAGAATAGCCTGCTGATAAGACTGTGAACATCTTGAATCTCATGGCTCATGCGTTTAAAACTCAATATATTAAAAACTGAGTCTCTCCATTTCCACCCCCCCCCCCCCGCAGGCACTATCTGTTTGTTTGTTCCCATCTCAAGGCACAGCATGGACTTCCTACCCAGGCACATTAGCTTGACTCAGAAACCTAAGTAGCAGCCTCAGTTTATTACCAGTGCACTAAGCATTCTCTCTAGCCTGAAGTGGGCACTCCTCTCCCTCCCACCCCCCCTTTCTGTCTCTCTTTCTGTCTTTCTCTCTGTCTTTCTCTCTGTCTCTCTCTCTCTCTCTCTCTGTCTCTCTGTCTCTCTCTGTCTCTGTCTCTCGGTCTCTGTCTCTCTGTCTCTGTCTCTCTCTCTTTGTCTCTCTCTCTGTCTCTCTGTCTCTGTCTCTCACATTCTCTCTCACTCTCTCCCTGTCTCTGCCCCTCCTCTCTCTGTGCAGTACCGGCCATTGAACTGAGGTGGGAGTTAACTCTTTGTAGGCCCATGTTTGATCATTAAGATAGTCATGTAGTACATGTGACCAGTCCCCTGATTGGATAGGCAACACATGATCATCTCTTTCATTGTTCTGGGGGAGAATGCAGAGGGCATAATGACTCCTCATTGGTTCAGTTGAGAAGATGCTAAAAAAAGGAAAATGACTGGTCGCAATAAAGCAGCGAATCCCCACCACTAGGACCCATAAAAGACAGCTAGGCAGGGCGACATAGAGGTCTACAGGCATTCTGCTCATTCCTGCTGTGGTCTTCTTTTCAGAGCAAAGCATAATCACTTCTCTGTGTTCGCACAGAAGACTGGACCTCCACTGGACCCAGCACTTCATGATTTTGTAGTTATGGAAAGTCCCCTGCTACCTGAGACTCCTACCGTGTGCTCAAAGCCATACTTAGTGTGGATCTCGGGGCGTTATACTTCTCTACATATATGAGTACAGTTTATATGAGGCACAGTAAGAGATCAACAAAAATAATGAATACTAAAATGACGCAACAGTAAGAAGATATTATAATAAACAGTTATATATGTTGTCTCTCCCTTTGAATGGTATCACATTCACCTTCCTTTCTGTGCAGATGTTAGATAATTGAAGACCTAACGGAGATGAAGGGAGGGGAAAGGAGCGTGATGGTCACGTGACATAGCTCTAGGCTACTGGGTAAGCCCCCTGCAACGTAACTACGTAAGTACGATAGCAGCATATCTGACAGCCCCATGACTATTAAGTTGCTCATAGGCCGGTAGCAAACTGAGAAGAAAAATGTTAGACAAGGGGGTGAATCGCGTACCGGATGGGACAGTGAGGGACGGCTCAAGATCTCACCGTGTTTCTCAGAAAGGCAAGTAAAATAAAACATATCAATTACTTATTTCTGGAATTCTCCATTTGGTATTTTTCAAAGTGTGGTTGACCGCTGGCAAAGGCCACTGAAACTTTGGGGAACATAGTTGTGGGCAAGGGGAACTCTTATGCCTGTTTTTCCCACTGTCTAATTTTAGACCGGCAGACATCCAAGAGCAAGGACTTGTCTTTCTCATTCGCCACAAAGCACGGTAGCTAGTGCCTTACAAGGAAAAGCCACATTTTTTTCCTCCCCCCTTTTCTCTGTACTAGCTATTTTTCTTATGCTGCAACAGAATACCTAACAAAAACAAGGGAGGGAAGGGTTTCACAGTTTGACAGAACTGCCCATCATTGCGGTCGGTGGGTGGGGCATGAGCTGGACAGTCACGCTGCATCCAAAGTCAGAAAGTAGGAGTGGGAATTCTAGTGCTGTGTTAGGGTTCTCTAGAGTCACAGAACGTATGTAATGTCTTTCTATATTGAGGGAATTTATTATGATGACTTATAGTCTGTAGTCCAACTAACCCAACAATGGGCAGCTATGAACCGGAAATCCAAGAATCTAGCAGTTGTGCAGTCCCACGAGGCTAGTTGTTTCAGCTGGTCTTCTGTAGAAGTAGGTTCCAACAGATGTGCTGGCAAGTAAATGTAAGCAAGTGAAGTAGAGTGGGGAAAGGGGAGAGGAGAGAGAGTGGAGAGGGGAGAGAGGGGGAGAGGGGGGAGAGGGGAGAGATGGGAGAGGGGGGAGAAGGGAGAGAGGGAAGGAGAGAGGGGAGAGGGGAGAGGGGAGAGGGGAGAGGGGAGAGGGGAGAGGGGAGAGGGGAGAGAGGGGAGAGGAAACCAAGAAGACAAAAAAGGAGAAGGAGAAAGACGAGAGTAGGAAGCAGAGTTCCATCAGGGGTCTCCCCATCCTCTGTCCTAGAAGTTGGTAGATGGGGATGATCCCAATTCCCTATTTGTTTTTTTTTTCATCAGCAGCCCCACCCTGTGACCGGCAAAGGGACCAGTTAGAATCACTTCATTAGCATAAATGGGAATAAGCAAAGAGTCTGAGGGTTTCAAGAGCTCAGTGCAAAAAGTCTGGGCAAAGTTAATAATTTAATATGCTAAGTAAATAATTTATTACATTTATATTAAATAACTATTTTATATTATAAGTTGCAGGGGAGAGAGAGAGAGAGAGAGAGAGAGAGAGAGAGAGAGAGAGAGAGAGAGAGAGAGAGGAGCTAGGGCTGATGTGGGCTTTTTTGAAACCTCAAAGCAATTTATGGATCATGTGAGCACTCAGCTACTGCTCCAGAACAGAGCCTGCCTGCCACCAGGCTCCCCTCCATGATGGTCAGGGACTCACTCGCTGACACTGCAAGCAAGCCTCCAATTAAATGCTTTTTAAAAAAATGTTGCTTGGCTTATACATAGCATCTCACAGCAATGAAAAAAAAATAACTAGACAGTTATAGGCACCTTTTCCTATGCTGTGTATGTTGGAGTGTGGGGACCTTGGGGGATAGTCTGAGCATGTCCAGACGTGTATACAAGATCGGATTCTCTCCTCACCTCGGAGTTCTTGTTTGTAGACCAGGCTGGCCTTGAACTTGTGGCAATCCTCCAAGCTCTACCTTCCAAGTACTGGCATCCATCCCTACACTTGGTGAGCTGTTTCATTATGTAGTCCCGGCTGGCCTCGAACTCAGGGTTCTCTTGCCCCACACTCCTAAATACTGGGATTATAGACATAGACCATGTCATTCAGAGCTGTCCCTCATCACCTTCCATGTCTGTGACCAAGGAGTTCCTGAGAATCCAGACACAGGTTTGATTCAGGAGTGACAAGCCTTGGTGACTGCAGAGAGTCACAACATTGCATCATGAGGTCAGTTCCTGAAAATCTGCTTCCACCCCTCAGCCCTACTCCCATTCCTTCCTGATGTCAGCCAGCTCTGAATGGGGTCTGATTTATTTACTATTATTGCTGTGCTGAAGTATCACAGGCTGGACTATGTATCATTCAGAAATGTATTCCTCAAGATTCTGGAGGCCAGGAGTCAGGTAGGGTGTGAGTAAGGTGGTTTCTTGTGAGGCCTCGCTCCTTGACTCTAGTCAGGTTGATGCTGCATCTTCCTGTGGCCTTCCTTCTTCTCTTATTTATATCTTTTCCACCTTCTTAGGGGGATCTGTCCTACTGGATTAAGATCTATTCATGTGACAAATTACCTATATTTCTGTGTTAAAGCCCCATCTCCAAATAAGTGCACATTTTGAGGCAAGGAGGGGGTGCGGTTTAGAACTTCACCAGGGAAGAACACCAGGGTCAGAATTCAGTTCAGAACAGCAGCTAGTCAATCACTCCCTCTATTTAGCAAAGGTTGTAGTTTTGTTACCAGACCAGGGATGGGAAAAGAGTGTGGTCCAACAGAGGTAGCCACGGCAACTGGGTCCAACGAAGAAGGACTAGGTAGGGTGGGTGGGTGATGGCTCCCAGATGTTGGGAATTGGTTCTGATGATTTGTCTTAATTCGGATCACAAAGTCATGCTTCCAGACCTGAGGGTCCCTGTCCTGAGCTGGCTTCGATTGGTAATGAAGAATTGCCATACAGCCAATGGCTGGTCAGGGAGACGGAGGGGGGATTTTTAGATTGAGTTGGCAAGAGATCCTCAAGGGAGGAAGAAGGAATCCATGATGGGGGGGCAAGGAGAACAGACTTACAGGCCCACCAACATGTAGGGTTCCAGGAAAGTGACCCTAGGGACCATTCCCCCGATTGGGTCTGGGGTAGCAGAGATGAAATATGGATTTAGCAAATATTAATTCAAGAATAGCTGAAAAGAATGTGTGCCCGTGGGGAGGTCTAGAAGTGCCTAACCATTGAGCTAGTCTAGGTATATCAAAATTATCGTGTGTGTGTGTGTGTGTGTGTGTGTGTGTCTTTCGTTGGAGAATCCAGAACTCTTGGGCAGATGCAGTGCGCATGTGACCTGCTGGGAGCCAAAGTGGTTTAAGTAACTCACTGTTACTTATACTTGGAGGCTCCCAAGAGCACTCATTCTGGGGAGACTTTGAAGGGAGATCTGGGCAGCTCTACTGGGCAAAGCTGCTGTGGTGAGTGCTGCTGGCATCCCCAGGACTATCTGTTGAGCCTTGTGCTCTCCACTTATAGTCCATGCAGTCCTAACACTGTGGTTGCCTGCACAAAACCAGCAAAAGATAAAGCCAGTGAACATACCAGCGTGGAGGGGCATATGAGCCCCAACCTCTAGCTCTCAAATGTTTGACAGTTGATGGTTTGCTGGGGAGGGCAGAGTCACTTTACTTTAGGGATGGAGTGTCTGGGAGGTGGCTCATGCTCTGATGGTTAGCCCACATCCAAGGGTATATGGGCTGCACAGCTGGATCCATCGGGTATTAAATGAGGGGTGGAGAGATGGCTTCCAGGTTAAGAACATTTGTTGCTCTTGTAGAGGATCCTAGGTTGGTTCCCAGCACCCACATGGCAGCTCACCACCATATGTATTGTGAGCATAATTCTCAATACATATTAACACTCAGAAGTTATGGGCCATCTTTTCCCTTTTCTTGGTTTTTATGGCACTGGAGACACTAGAGCCTCACATATGCTAAGTATGCCACTGCCGCTGATCTACAGTCAGGCTCTTCTGTAGGACTCTATGCTCCCTTCAGACCTCTGAAGACACTAGGAACACACATGGTACACATACATACATGTAGGCAAAACACTGATACAGATAAAATAAAATAAGTAATTTTTAAAAATTAGAAAAAAACCCAAGAACTGGACATGAAGTCCCGAGATCAAGGCCGGGAAGAGCCTCTGGGAGAAGTTGGAGGAGGCAAGGCGAAGAAATATAATAGAAATACATTGTGTTCATGTACAAATTTTTCAAAGGACAAATACCAATATTATATTACACAAATAAGTACTACCTACACTTTAAAACTCACAGCTTAAAGATTCTCTATACTTTCTCTAAATGATCCTTTGTTCATGATTTAGTAAGTAGTAAGTAGTTAAGTAGTTTAGTAAGTTGTATTAAATAGCTGTTAAACCTTGGTTTATTTCTTTGTTTCTTTTTTTCCCTTCCTTCCCCTTCCCCTTCTTCCCTTCCCCTTCTTCCCTTTCCCCTTCTTCCCTTCCCCTTCTTCCCTTCCCCTTCTTCCCTTCCCCTTCTTCCCTTCCCCTTCTTCCCTTTCCCCTTCTTCCCTTCCCCCTTCTTCCCCTCTTCCTTCTTCCCCTCCCCCTTCTTCCCCTCCCCCTTCTTCCCCTCCCCCTTCTTCCCCTCCCCCTTCTTCCCCTCCCCCTCCCCCTTATTCTTCCCCTCCCCTCCCCTCCCCCTTCTTCCCCTCCCCCTCCCCCTCTCCTCTCTTCTCCTAAGATGTAATAGCCTGAATTGGCCTCAAACTTAAGGCAATTCTCCTGCCTGAGTTCCCCACTCCCCACCAGGTACTGGAGTTACAAGTATGATTCACCACATCTAGCTTTTAAAACTCATCTAGACAGTTTTGAGATCATTTTCATTAACTGACATCAATCATATGATAATAATGGCATTAATGGTCTGTCTGGCTTTGGCCACAATTAGAGCCACCCCAGTCAGTTTCAGTACAACAAATGTTGCTCTAACAGTGATTGGACTCAACCACATATATGAAAACGTGAATAGTGTTGACTTCTGTTTAAAACTTCGTCTTTGGACCAGATGTCCTGGCTGCTTCAAACTCTGTGCTTGAGAGGCAGAGGTAAGAAGATTGCAAGGGCAACAAAAAGAGTTCCATTCTGTCCTGGGCTGTTGCGCAAGACCCTCTCTCTCTCTCTCTCTCTCTCTCTCTCTCTCTCAAAAAAAAAAAAAAAAAAAAAGTAAAAATGAAGTTTTGAGAAGGCTAGAGGTCAGAATACACAATTTCAAAGTTTTGAGTGGTTTTCCATTTTGGAAGCCACAGGGACTCAAATGCTCTCTTGTGGACTCTAATCTCAGTGTTTTCGATGGCTTGCCCCCAATGGGAGCCAAATCCCCTGTTGACACAGAGACATACTTTGAGAAACTCTGCTTTGCTCTCCAGTAGGTTTACAACACTTCCTCTCTGGGAGATGAGTCTTGCTTGACAGTCATGTAGCTGCTGAGTTGCAGGACACCCACACTCCTATTGCACGTTCTACGCATATTCTCTTGCTTTCTTGTTTGCTCTTCAAAATGGCAGCATCTCCTGAGCAAGTCTCTCCCGATTTCCTGTGTACCACACAAGCCCTTCTCACTCTTAGTTTGTGACCTTTCTTGTAATCAGGAAACCAGAAGAAAATTGAGACAATTATTTGGGAAATGTCCTTCCTTCCTTCCTTCCTTCCTTCCTTCCTTCCTTCCTTCCTTCCTTGACCAGCTATACCATGACACCCACGATGCCCATGATGCCCACGACTGTCTATTCCTCCCCTCCTGGGTTCATACCATGCTTAGATCCCAGCTGTTCTTTCATAATCCTTGTTTATTTCTAATCTAGTCCTCATTCTGCCCTTCACTGAAAGAGATGCTTTAAGCCAGACTCTAAAACTTCATGAACTCTGGCCCTCTGCTTTCTCTGCTGAGATTCTGATGTAAAGATAGGGCACACCTTGGCACAGTGAGCTCAGTCTTATCTTCCCAATGGTCAGCTCTTACTCAGGGATGAAAGGTTGTTTTCTGCTTCACTTCGTGGTTCTGGCTCCCACAATTGGCTCATCCTTTTCTCCCATCTGGGTCATAATGCAAGCTCACCTTAATAGAGCTCACCATTAAACACCTTTCCCGTCACTGTTTCTGCCTCTCTAGTGTCCAGTCATGTCCCTACTTTCTTTCCCTGAGGAACAAACTCAGAGTCTAGAGAGTTTGTTTAGCAAATAATAGCTCTTTCTTTTCTTCCAGAGGACCTGAGTTCAGATAGGATCTGATGCCTTCTTCTAGTTTCTATAGATGAGTGTGTGTGTGTGTATGTGTATGTGTGCATGTGTGTGTGTGTGTGTGTGTGTGTGTGTGAGAGAGAGAGAGAGAGAGAGAGAGAGAGAGAGAGAGAGAGAGAGAGAGAGAGAGACGAGGCACATGTAGGCAAGACAATCTTGGAAACCAAAACCAACAAAAACAAAACAAAACAAAAACAAAAACAAAAACAAAAACCCAAACAAACAAAAGGCAAGACACTCATACACATAAAAATAAATGAATCTCCAAAAATGCTATTAAAAAAAAAACCCTAACTCAAGTTCTCAGGGCTAAATTTCAGATGGCTTTTTGTTTGTTTGCTTTTTTTTTTTTGACCTTGAACTGATTGATAATCCTGGAATTACAGGCCTGCATCATTTGCCTGACTCCAGGAACCTATTTGATGTTACCTAGATACCCACAGGGTATCTCAAATGGAATGAGTTCCAAACAAAAATATGGATACTCACTAGAACAAACAAGCAATCAAGCAAACAAAAAACCCCCAAATTACTCCTATATGCCAATATAGGGACCTTTGCTAGAAATTGCAGAATTGTTAATGTTAAAACTGATGATAAAGCACTGTCACCAGAATGTCACTGAAGGTGCTGGGCCTCCCCACCCTCCAGAACTGTGAGAAAGAAATTTCTGCTCCTTAGTAATAAAAACAAAACTAAGCCCGCTATCGTTCTTCCTTGTTGACTTCTTGTCTGACACTCATTTCAGGTCATTACTGACTCCACCTTCCCTTTCCGACATTTATTCTCGAGGCTACACGTGACGTCAGCTTTACTTATCAACTCTACACAACCAGGTATAACCTGGGAAGAGTCTCAGTGATGCACTGTCTACTTGGGGTTGGTTTGTGGGCGTGTCTTCGAGGGATTGTCTTAATCAAGCTAATGAATGTGAGAAGGCCCAGTCTACTGTGGGCAGCACCATTCCCTACGCAGGAGGTCCAGAACCTTATGAGAGTGGAGAAATCAAGTGAAGTGTAAGCGATCAAATGAGCATCAACGTATTGACTTCTTTCTGCTCTCGACTGTAGATGTGATAGGACCAGCCCTCTCAAGCTTCCACGGCTGTGACTTCTGTGCAGTGATGGCCTCTAATCTGGAATTTTTAGGTAAAATAGAACGTTTTCCCTTCAGTTGCCTTCTGTTGGGGTGGGTGTTCCACCATGGCAACAGAAATGAAATTAAGACCCCACTCTCTTTTCTCCATCTTGGAGCATGCTAACTTCCCCTCTCAGCTGACTCTCTTGCCTCTCCTCTCACCATTTGCTTCTTACAGCTACATGACTACCAAAGTTAAAATAACGAACTTTTCTTTTCCTTGCTTAGCAACTCTTCTCTTTCCTTTTGGACTACAGAGTGGACCCAGGGCACTGTGAAGGGCAGGCATATACTCTACCACCAAGCTGCACCCTCAGTCCTATTTTTATAAAGCATCTCACTAAATTATCTAGACTTGGTTTTAGCCCTATGTTACCCAGGCAGGCCTTGAATTTATGATCCTGTTGTCTTAGTCTTCCAAGTAGTTGGGATAACAGGACTGTGTGGTATTATGCTCATCTCCAAAACCCTTCCTAGCAAGCCCCTTGCACACCAATGAAAAAGTCCAGATCTCGGCCTTGTCCTGTAAGATACTACAAGGTATGACATCTGCCTGCTGTTCCAAAGCGGCCAGCCTTTCACCGTATGCCTCACTAAGTGTCCTCTAGGCCCAGCAGTCTCTCTGCTCTGTGAAGTGTCCAAGCTTGTTGCTGTGAAGGAAGACAGGGAAGTCCTTTCCTTGTGACCATCTGGTCACAGCTCCTGTGTGAGCCCTTCCTAGTTACCACCCCGTGGGGTGACACTGCTCCCTGGGGGCGTTGAGAACACGTAGGAGGGAATCTTTTGAACACAATGATTGGGGGTGCTCCAGGCATCTAGTGACATGGTGGGAGAGAAGGTGGGAAGTGTCTCAATACCAGGCAATATATGGTCAGACTCTCAGCAAATCCTAGTAATAGACTGTCCTTCCATATAGCCCAGTGTTGAATGTTGTGCTATGCTGCACAGCCACACAGGGAAAGTTAAAAAAAAAAAATCCTAAAAACCTGTGCCAAGAATCCTGCTGTAGAGCTTCAAACACTTAGTGGCTAAGTATTCTTTGCTGAGTTTTAACATCCATTGACATCTCTGGAGATGATGCAGTAGTCATATGAATTGATTTATAAAAAAAAAAAAAAGTCATGTATTGGGTTCGTCTGATGTGGCTTGTATTCTAAGGCTAAATACTGGCTCCTGAAACCTGGTTGCCCCAAATGATCCTCATGCACACCAAGTGAAGCTGTGTAAACCTTGTTCCCCAATTTAACTGGCCAATATAAGGCTAGAGCCTGTGATTGGGCCGTGGAGGGAGAAAGATGAACCTGAGGACTGAGAGAGGAGGTTGCAGGAAGAGAGAGGGAGAGTTGTAGGGATGTGGAGGAGCCACCACGAGGGGAGATGGACCATGAGCACGTGGCCAGGAGAAACAGCAAGTAACATGGGGATATATGGCTAGGGAATAAGATAGAACAGCTCCAAATCTTCCCAATCTAGGCTCGCAGTTTATAAATAAAATACCTGGATTGTGTGTCTTTTACCCAGGCTAGCTGGAATTATACAAAATTACTACAAAGTCATTTTTTGTGTGTGTTGCATAAAGCATTACCCAGAGTTGTTGACTATTGAGGTAACTCCGTCATGAAAGGCTGTGTTTCCTGCTGGCATTTGAGTGGCTTGTAGCGTGCCTATAATCAGTGGGTGAGTGTGGCTTCTTACATTCATGGTGATTCAATGTATGGAAGAAAACATCAAACAGCTTTATTCTGTCTTCAGGTCGAGTCATGCCTGTCATGTGCTGATGGAATTACATCTTCCATGACTATGTCTCCCATTTCCCCCTTTTATGATAGGTAGAAATATAATGCATTCATGTATGTGCATATAATTATATGTCTGTACACACACACCTGCATGTACTTAACTTATGGGCATAGGCAAACTGTGCCATCTCAGTTTCCTTTTGGTGTCCTTAATGTGGCTCTGAGTAAAGGCTCTTGGCTCTGGTAGAGCTGAGAAATACCAAGGAAGGAGATGTTTGGGGGAAGGGCTGCTAGTCAGAGGGCACAGGCTTTCATTTAGACAGAAGGACTACTTCAAGGTATTACACACATGCTGACCACAGTCTGTAACAAAATATATTCTTTATAGATATCAGGGTCCCTTTACTTCTGAACCCAGTCCCCTCCCCCTCATTTAATGATAGCTGGAGACAGTATTTCACTATATACCCCAGGCTAGTTTTGAATTTGAGAACTTGCCTCTTTCAATCTTTCCAATTCTGGGGTCACAGGCAACAAACTCTTCCTTAGAACCGTGAGCATAGGAAGAAAGTTAGCTCATGATATTCTTCTGTCACTTCCCAGCCATCACTGGGCCCCAGAGTATCAATCTTGTGGTCTTCAGATGAACCAAAGATGCAGGCCCAGACCTGGAACTGAAGGTGTGGCCCTGCCTCCCTCAGCTCTTGCTTCAACTTAGAGGAGAGCCAGGAAAGCTTCCCACCATTAAAACACTCCAGGCCCCAAATTCTTGAACTTCTCTGAAGGTGTAGGACACAATTCGTGATTTAACGGATTTCTCCTGGCACTCTGGTTTGTCAGGGTCTCCAGAATAGACATGGGACACAGTGAACAGGGTGGCGGCTCAAGACAAGCAGGGTGGTATTGAGCTGACAGTCACTGATCCCACAGTACTCAAAGCCCAGGGCGTTGGGGCTGCTTGCTGCCTCTTCCTGTAGAGCTCAAAGATACTGGAGAACTGGGCTCTCTCAGGAGGTTTGCTCAGAGTCAGATATGTCCACAGACCAAGGCTCAGACACCATGACTGATACTTTAAGTCTGATTCCTTGTGTGATTGGACCCCTAGGAGAATCTTCAAAGGGGTCAGGCTTGTGGGATGAACGTTCTGGGCAAGCAGAACAATTCTGTACAGCCTGCAATGTCTCTAGTGGGGGTTCTCCATCAGCCCCCCAAAAGGAGGCGTGGGCATGGGCAGGACCAGGCTTTCGTTAGCATCCTCAGAACCTTCATATTTGTACTGGGAAGGCTTCCTTGAACTGTGGTGAGATAGGCTCTAGAGGAAAGATAGCCTATTCTCTCTCCCCCAACGGGCCGTGTTTCACAGGATCTCCAGACTCATGATGGTGGATCTGAATGGAAAAGAGTCCAGAGCCAGACTCGGTGAGCAAGGTACCCAGAATCCCGGTAGGGTCAGAAATGACTTCAGGATCTGAGACACTGACAGGACATTATATCCTTGAATATTTGCGCCAGTATAGTGGTGTACACCTGTAATCCAAACATTTCGAAGATTGAGGCAGGAGGATGAAGAGTTCAAGACTAGCTGGGCTACGTCCTGTGTTTGAGCCCACAGCCTCCAACCCATCTGGCTGCGTAGCAAGACTCAAACAACAGAGCAATAAATGCCTAAATAGGTCAGGAAATAAAAATTTCTAATGGAATATGCTACAATAGAAAAATGGCCAAGTTTGGTAGTATGTGTAATTCCAGAACTCCTCAGGAGGGTGAGGCAGGAGGATTGTTTTGAGTTCAAGGCTGGAAAACCTCAGAAACCCAGCAAAACTCCAGCATAACAACCACAAAAGGCAACAAAAAAATTTGCTAAGAGATTTTTAATGTTCTCACCCCAGATGGTAAGCATGTGAGGTTTTATGTTGGTCAAGTAGCTTGATGTAGTCATTTAGATATGAAACACATTGAGTAATGCATTTTATCTTACACTGTCACTGAGGGGAATCAGTCAGGACAGGACAGGGCGCAAGGCAGGGACCATGGAAGAACACTGTTTACTGGCTTGCTCTTTGCTATCATCCTAATTCAGCTCTGGCCCACCAGCCTAAGGATGGTGCTGCCCACAGTGGGCTGGACCCTCCCACGTCAATTATCAATTAAGACAATCCCTCACAGATCCCGCTGCAGTCCAATCTGATGGAGGTACTTCTTCAGTCGAGCTTCCCTCTTCCCTGGTGCCTGTGAGTTGTGTCAAGTGAACAATAAAAGCCCACCAGGAGAGTTAGTAAGGGCACGCAGCATCAGAGTCTGATATCTGAAACCAGATAAGGACGTGAGGATCGTACTGGGCAGCTCTACTTGTTGCAAATGATCCAAAAAGAGGTGAGCAGAGGGGAGTCCCATCAGCTGGTCCTTAGAAACCAGGTTACTACACGTCGGATACCAGACACGTTCATTCAAGGTAAGTCTCAGAACCCTAGTACAAAATATATATATTATTATCATCTTTATTTTGAATGTGGAAACATAAGGCTGGGCATGGTAGGGCACACATTTAATGCCAGGCAGAGGTGCAAGGATCTCTGTGAGTTCAAGGCCAGCCTGGTCTACAGAGCAAGCTTCAGGTCAGTCAAACCTACATAGTGAGACTCTATCTGAAAAACCAGCCCCTCCTTAGAAACGGATGGGAAATTCAGGCAGAGAAAGTTGCTCAGAGTCCTACAGTTGGTCGGGGGCAGTGCTGTGCTTGGACCTGTTTAGCTTTGATGTCCGTGCAGGCTCTCTTTCCCACATGCACTGGTGTCAGAGTGGTCAGTATGGCCTTTCTATGCCCAGAGACATCATCCCAGAGGCCACAGGGTTGACGTCTGGGAGGGGGAGGACCATGAGTTCATGGCCAGCATGGTCTATGTAGTAAAGCCCTCTCTGGAAAAAAAATAGTAAAACAAAAATTAAGCAGGCAACATTCCTTTGGATTGAAAAGAAAAAAAAACCTGTATCAGCATTGATCTTGGATGTTCTTTTTTTCTTTCTTTCTTTCTTTCTTTCTTTCTTTCTTTCTTTCTTTCTTTCTTTCTTTCTTTCTTTCTTTCTTTCTTTTTTTCTTTTTTTTTTTTTTTTTGGTTTTCGAGACAGGGTTTCTCTGTGTAGCCCTGGCTGTCCTGGAACTCACTTTGTAGACCAGGCTGGTCTCGAACTCAGAAATCCACCTGCCTCTGCCTCCCAAGTACTGGGATTAAAGGCGTGCGCCACCACGCCCGGCAACCTTGGATGTTCTAAGCCGCATTCTATCATTGTCGTTGTCGTTGTCGTCCTCCTCCTCATCTTTTTACTTTTTGTTTTTTGTTTGTTTGAGACAGGATTTTTCTCTCTGTGTAGCCCCTGGCTGTCCTGAAATTTGCTCCATAAACCAGGCTGGCCTTGAACTCAGAGACCCACCTGCCTCTGCCTCCCAAGTGCTGGGATGAAAGGTGTGCACCATCACTACCACCATCAATCTGGCTTCGGCTTTTTGTTTCTATTCGTTTAATTTTTTAAATTTTTTATTTATTTATAGGCAGGTGAGATTGCTCAGTGGGTAAAGGTGACTCAATTCCTGGGAGCCAAGGGGTAAAGGAAAGAAAGTAAACCAATCAGTCAACAGACAAATGAAATAAACACACACACACACACACACACACACACACACACACACACACACACACACACACACACACATATATATATATATATATATATATATATATATATATATATATATATTTAATTATTGAGTGCAGGCCACAGGCCACAATTCTTGCCCATCTCTGTGCTGAGGCAGTATCTGTCTTGCTTCTGCTGATGAGCTGTGTACTCTAATCCTGTTGCCTTCAAACTTCAGGCATTTTCCTGTTCCCACTTTGCTTGCATCTTGCCCTAGGAGTGCTAAGGGCACAGATGTGGGCCCCTGATCTGGCTAGCTCTGTGAATTCTGGGAACTGACCTCAGGCGGCAGGCTTGCCCAGCTAGCCTTTTACCCATTTTTCCTGGCCCAGGCTCTGTTTTATTTATTTATTTTCAAGACTGTGAGTCACAATCCGATATAGAGCCAAATAACTGAATGGGCAGGGGATGGGGGTGGGGAGTCTGTCATGAAAAATTTGGCAAAATTGAAGGGTTTTTAAATGCTCAATGAACAAAAATTGATTAGAATAAAACCTCTAGTGAAGGTGTTTCTAGCTATGCTTGCCTGTGCCAAAAACCTGACACAACCTTGGCTCTGAACACACAGTGTGTCTGCATGTGCTCAGCATGCTGTCACACTATGATACAACTAAGCTCAGAGTTGAACCTACTATAGATTATTAATTACAGAGTTTACACTGCATGTACAATGTTCTCTGCTCTTATAGAAACATAATGACTTAAATACACAAAGGGTTTACTTAATTCCTTACCATCATTCCGTAGCATGGAAACACTGTATGGTTATTGTATGAGATTGTAGTATGATACAATGTTTGATTTTTGAAATTGCCGTTTAAGTCTGAGGAAGTGGCTCATCGGTTAAAGCACTTGCCATACAACCAGGAGGGATCCCCAGAATCCACATAAATGCTGTGTGGGTGTGGTAGCCCACCTGGAATTCCAGGACTAGGTAGATAGAAGTAGAGGTGTGGGAATCACTGGAGCAAGCTGGATGTCTAGACTAGCCATGTAGGTGAGCTCTGGGTTCAATTGAGAGGCCCTGCCTCAATGAATAAAGTAGAGACAAAGAGGACCCCACACATCAGTCTTGGCCCTACACAGTCACACAGAGATACACACACACACACACACACACAAACACACACACACACACACACACACATATACACATACACACAGACATGCATACACAGGCACACATGCACACACATGCACACATATACACACTCATACATTCACACACTCAAAAGTACACACATGCACACACGCAGACATGCATACACACATTCATGTATGCACACATACATGCACACACACATATACACATATACATGTGAACACACACTCATACATGCATAACAACATACATATGTTGCCTGTGCCCTGGACAGCTCTCCACCCAATGTTACCTGCTCTTGGGGGTTGAGGGTGAGAAGGTGCAGAGTCAATGACACAGACTCCAGGAACAGGTGAGAAACGAATACTGCTGCAAGCTCCTTTAATACCCTCCACCCACCCCATGCCCCATTGGTCCCAAGAAAGCGTCTCTTCTAAACACAGTTCCGATTGCTTGGCATTGTTTGCACCAGCAATCCTTGCTCTCTCAAGCAGTCCTCAATTAGGTCCTCCTGTAGGAGATGCTTTTGTGGCTGTGCAGCCCCCAGTGTTCACACAGAGCACTGTTCCTGCTACTTAAACACACACACAAACACACACACATGCATGTACATACTCACACCCACACCCACACATGCATATACAGACACACACACACATGCACACACATGCACACACTGGCAATATACATGCATCTATACACAGATATGAACGAGTACATGCAATACACACATGATATGTAGAAAGTATTGTTTAGAGGGTAGGAAATGGCTTGTGTAAGTGTGAGGGCCCGTGTTTAGGTCCCTATCATTCATCTATAAAGTCAGGCATGGCAGCATGCCCCAGTAATACTAGTGCTGGCAAAGCAGAGAGTCTCTGGGCTTACTGGCCAGTTAGTAGATTCCAGGTTTTTAAAGAGACCAAGTCTCAAAAAAATAAGAGGGAAGGGGCTGCTCTTCCAGAGAAGCTAGCTTCAATTGCCTGCATCTTCATTGCAGTTCCCAGCTATTTGTGACTCTAGTCCTCAGGGCTCTGATGCCCTCTTCTGGCCTCTGTAGGCATCAGGCTCCCATGTTGTGCACAGACATACATGCAGGCAAAGCACTCACGCTATAAAAGTAAGTAAGATGGGACATGATTGAAAAAAGGATGCTGTCTATCTTATAAGGTTTTCCGTTGCTGTGGCAACACACCATGGTTAAAAGCAAACCTGGGAGGAAAGGGTTTATTTTAGCTCGTGAGTTTTATGAAGGGAAGTCAGGGCAGAGAGCATGGAGGAGTGTCACTTCCTGAGTTAGTCCCTTGGGCTTGCTCGGCCTGCTTGACTGGCTGCCCAGAGATGGTGGCTGAGATTCCCTCTTCTCAGATGACGGTGACTTGAGCCAAGGCGACCAAAAACCCAAACAAGAACAACAACAACAACAACAACAACCACCACCACAACAACAAAACAACCAGTACACCCTCTCCGAATGAATGGACACAGATAACTCACACACACACACACACACACACACACACACACACACACACACACACACTATAGACAAAACAATATTTAAAACTTGGAAACCATTTTAAAAGTTGCTGTCACAGTTGCTAACTGGAGTGTTATAAAATTTCCCTTAGTAGGGGCAGGGCAGTCAGCTCAGCGGTGGCGAGTTCCAGAGCTCAACTCCCAACCCCCACAGCGCAAAAACGGCAGCAGCACATTTATTTGCAGTTAGGCATTTGTTTCTTCTACCTTTATGTATCATCAGGTCCAGTTTTTCTATTAAATATTACAGGAATGATCACTTGGCTCTACTTTAATTGAAAAACGCCGTTAAACATCATCTGCATTTGACTAGCCATCTCAGATCATTTGATTATGCTTCTTTTACACATGCTGAAATGAAATATGCCTCTGTTCAAGACTCAGACTGAGACATGCATGGGAAATCACACGTATTCACCTTACTCCCTTCTGCCCACACCGTGTAGGCATTAATAGCGATGCCCCCATCCCTGTCTGTATCAGATGCTCATTCTGACCTTGGAGAAACAAGTCCGTTCATTGTCTTCCTCCTTGAAAGAGAAATTAAAAACTACTAAACACACATTTCCTCTCTCCCAGTTCCAAGTCTGCTTTCCACCACATCCTGTCTGGACATAAAAATGCAACCTCCGATTTGAGTTTGTTATTGGTAAGGACTTCCAGACATTGGGAAGTAACTCCTTCCTGCCACAGTCTCCACCCCTCCAGAGAGGGGGTTGGGGGAGAGAGAGAGGGAGAGAGGAGAGAGACAGAGACACAGAGATAGAGACACAGAGACAGACACAGAGACATAGACACAGAGACATAGAGAGACAGAGACACACAGAGAGACAGACAGAGACAGACAGACAGACACACATGGAGACAGAGTAGAGAGAGAGACATGAAGATAGATACTCAGACACAAAGACACAGACACGGACATAGAGACAGAGAGATGGAGAGTGGCACACAGAGTGACAGACAGACACACATAGAGACACAGACACATGGACCCCTCCCCACAAACACACACACACACACACACAGAAGAGACACACAGACACACAGAGATAGAGACATAGAGGCAAAGACAGAGATACAGAGACATAGACATAGGGAGACAGAGACACACAAAGAGATGCACACACACAAAGAAAGAGAGAGAGAGAGAGAGAGAGAGAGAGAGAGAGAGAGAGAGAGAGAGAGAGAGAGAGAGAGAGAGAATTAGGCCCAAAATTTCAAATGGTTCTTACAAAAAAGGTCCAACTACTTTTTTCATTATAATGGGACTCCTCTCTAGCAAAGGAAATGGACAACTTCCCGTATGATTGTAACACTTCTACAGGAAGGCTCTGGTTACATTCCAGAATAAAAGATGGCTAGACAGAGCTGTCAGTTCTGTGGCAATAAGAATTACTTAAGATAGTGGAGCTTTTCTCAGGACCATGGAATTGTGGGTCATAGCTAGCTGTTTTTGCTGTAGTCCTCTGCGTGTTATAACCCATTGGTATCCTTGCTGTAATTTCAGGCTGCTGCCCCCACCCTGCAAAACTGCAAGAGTCAAGGTTCTACAACAAGAATGTCTCCGCCAGCTTGCTGATAACTGGGAAGCATAGTGAGTCATTGACAGGGCAAAGGAACAAGACAGGCAATCTTTACTGCCTAACACAGGGTATCAACGGTCAAAGGCAGAGTTTTCCGTGTCTTTAAAATAACATTAAACAGTCAGAGGATCAGGACAGCGGCTGTGCGATAGTGTCTTCTAGACGTGGTGGGGATGTGCATTGATCCAGTCCAGCAATACGTTTACCTACACAAGGCTTGCATCATGACCATGGGGGTTGAGATGTGGATGGAGGAAAATTCACAAAATCTCACCATCAGAGTTCACTTGACACAAACCTAGACATAGCCAGGAATAGAGAAGAGCCTCCTCCATCAGACTGGCCTGTGGGCCTGTCTGTGGGCATTTCAAATTGGTAACTGATGCAGGGGGATCCCACTGTGGCTGTATAAGAAAGGTGGCTGAACTAGAAATAAGCCAGCAACAAAAATAATAATAGTAATAGCAATAATAATAGTAATAATAATAGAAATAATAATAACTAACAATAAAATAGTAATAAGCATTGTCCCTACATGGCCTTTGCTTCAAATTCTGCACTCGATTCTGCCTCCGCTATCTTCAATGACAGTGAGCTGAGATGAAATAAAGCCTCTCCTCCCCAAGTTGCTTTTGGTTGTCATGTTTTATTACAGCAACAGGAAAGCACACTAAACCACCCATGCCTTCGAGGGAAGTTTCAGTCCGTTAGTGGCGGCTGAGGTAGGGAGACCCACCTTTTCCTAGGAGTGAGCCCCCTGATGGGTTATCAATTCCCAAGTCAGCAGTCCTAAATACGTGTACATATGCGCAACACTAACTGAATGTGTGTGTGTCTTCTAGTCATGGCGGGGATGTGCACCAATCAAGTCTAACAATATGTTTACCCAAATAAGGCTTGCATACAATGACCACACACACACACACACACACACACACACACACGTAACAATACCATGTATAGAGGAGGAGATCATTAGTTCTAGAGGGGTAGGAGGTATGGGAGGTGTTGGAGGGACACTGAAATTATGTACAAAGATATTCATATATGAAAATTTCAAAACACACTTGAGAACAGAAACAAAACTTAAACCTCACTTAATTTCTAGGTGCCAGGAGTCGGAGCGCAGTAAGAAAACCAGCAACACAGCCCAAGAAGTAGCTTCACACTGAACAAGGGAGGTCCCCCCCCTCCTACTTTGATCAACATCAGCCCCAGTGCCGATTTCCCAGGATACCTTCAGTTAGCCATCAACATGCCTTGTGTAATAGGACCACCACAAAGCGTGCTCTCACGGGGTTAATGTAGTTTATAAACGATTGTGTGTCGGGTAAGTGATTTCCTGGTTTGGGGAGCTAACGGCCTGATGTTCTAGTTTGCCTCCCCACCCACCAGATGTTCCACAACCAACACTTTATATCCTGAAACACAATAGGAAACTCTCAAGTCCCTTTCCCAAGCAGTATCTCAACACGTCCTCTAGGTGTCGCCAGTGACCACCATTCGTAGAGAGCTCTGGCCTGTTAACAGGATAAACACCAGGACTCTAAGAAATGTTGTACACATTCTTTTAATCTTGAGATGATCTGTTAAACATATGATACTATGTATGTATCATATGTTAAATATGTAAAAACATTCCTCTTAGGTCAGACCCTGATTATCACCGCCTCCCACTTCCTTCTCTTCCCCGCTCCTCTTTCCTTTGTTCTCTCCTGGGTCTCTTATGTCCCAAGATAACCTTGAATTTGCTCTGCAGTTGGGGGTGAGTTGGAACTCTTGATTCTCCTGGATCTACCTCTGAAGCGCTGGACTGACACATGTGCACCACCGCCCCTGGGTTTGTTTGATGCTGGGGGCGGTCAAATCCAAGGCTTCATTCTTGCTAAGCAAGCGCTGACAGCTGAGCCACGGTCACAGCTCCTGGAAACTATTTTAGTTTTGTAAGCGGTTGAGGTTAAATTTAAAACAAACAAACAAAAAAACCCACCCCTGTCCCCCAACTCCCCCCCCCCCAAAACCCAAAACACCAAACCACCATTAGAAGCTAATGAAAAGAAACGGTGATATTATTAAAACTGTGAATCTGGTTTTTTTATGACCATTACATTGGGCATTAAAGGAGGGG
Source organism: Mus caroli (assembly GCF_978045245.1). Classification (NCBI taxonomy): domain Eukaryota; kingdom Metazoa; phylum Chordata; class Mammalia; order Rodentia; family Muridae; genus Mus; species Mus caroli. Next base: position 65,571,503 of record NW_028227264.1, read on the forward strand.
CTCCCATGATTGACACCATGATGGATGTGGACAGGGGGAGTGTCCATCAAGCTAGGAGAGTCTTAGTTTTTGACCAGAAGCTCTATTGACCCCTTACCAAGCTCCACAAACCCCGTGTAAGATCCCAGTGACCCGGAAGTTTTCACATTGAAAAACGTCACTTTGAAATAGCTTGAGACTTAGGTTCAAGCAAGTCACCGAAACAAATCATCTCCAGCCACAAACGAAGGATAAGACACGGAATGAATTGTTTCCTGGAGCCATGAGATGTTCCTCTTGTCCTCTGTCCCCATTCTATTTCTTTGAATGAGGGTCTCACTATGCATACTCAACTTGCAGCAATCCTTCTGCCTCTGTGCTCCACTCTTGCTTTTTATTTATTTATTTATTTTTAAAGATTTATTTATTTATTTATCATATGTAAGTACACTGTAGCTGTCTTCAGACACTCCAGAAGAAGGAGTCAGATCTCATTACGGATGGTTGTGAGCCACCATGTGGTTGCTGGGATTTGAACTCCAGACCTTCGGAAGAGCAGTCGGGTGCTCTTACCCACTGAGCCATCTCACCAGTCCCACTCTTGCTTTTTAAAATAGGATCTTGGGCTAGCCTGGGACTTGTGATCCTCTAGAGCAGCAGTTCTCAACTTTCCTAATGCTGCGACCCTTTGATATAGTTTCTCGTGTTGTGACGACCTCCAACCACAAAGTTATGCCATTGCTACTTCATAACTGTAATGCTGTTACTGCTATGAATCGTAATGTAGACATCTGATACATAGGACATCAGATATGTGACCCCTGTGAAAGGGTTGAGAGCCCCCGGTCTGGACTCAGTCGTCCACGCTACAGGAGTTATGAGCATACACTCCCATCAAGGTCAGGGCCTTTTCTTCTGAAGCTCCTCGTTTGGAAGTAGTGTCACACTGAGCGAAGCACTGGCCCCCTGCTTTCAACTCTGGGCAAATCTTCTGGTCTGCCGTTTCCTTCAGCATTTATCTAGTTTCCTATTTTGTTTTGTTTTGAGACAGGGTCTTGTTTTGCAGCCCAGCTTGGTCTGGAACTCACTGCGGGCTCAGGAGCTCTTCAGACTAACAGAAGGCCACCTGTTCACCACACCGGCTTCCGGCGTTTATGATTCGTGCTTGGTATGGGACTTTTGCTATTTACTTGTTTTTGCCAAGAACAGCCTAGCTGAGTTGGCGCTCCGACTTCTTTGCTGTCCCGGCCATGTTTCTTACAGCCAGGTCTGCACCTATCCCATCCTTTCTGCGGAGAATCCAAGATCTCAAGATCTGAGTGTGAGTGCTACTGCTGTTACTGCTGCTGGAAGGGGTTTTTGTTTTTTTGTTTTCTGTTTTTGTTTTGTGTTTTGTTTAGCTGTTTAGACCTTTTACTGTATAAAACTTGGAGATACGTGTACACGTGTTTATGCATAAACATATGTCACATGCACACAGATGTGCACGTGAACTTATGACATACACCCACGCATAGATATACACACATATGTAACATACTCATGTAGAGAACCCACTTTCCACCTCCAAGGCCAGCACACATCTGAAGGGTCCTTTCTTGCTTACCTCATTTCACGGTCATGTGTGCCATCTTCTGTGATGGCACCATGGCTTTCAGAAATGTAAGCGAGCTGGGCAGTGGTGGCACACGCCTTTAATCCCAGCACTTGGGGAGCAGAGGCAGGCAGATTTCTGAGTTTGAGGTCAGCCTGGTCTACAGGGTGAGTTCCAGGACAGCAGGGCTACACAGAGAAACCCTGTCTCAGAAAAAAAGAAAGAAAGAAAGAAAGAAAGAAAGAAAGAAAGAAAGAAAGAAAGAAAGAAAGGAAGAAAGAAAGAAAGGAAGGAAGAAAGGAAGGAAGGTAAGCGAAGGTTCACAGGACTTTGTATTTGGAAGACAGGAGACAGTTTTGGGGTTTGTTTGAAGTATGGAGCCATTATTATTATTATTATTTAGATAAAGTCTTTCTGTATAATCTGGGTTAGTCTCTAACTCATGACCGTCCTACCTCAGTCTCCCTACAGGTGTGTGCCAGCAAACCTGGCTCAGACAGCTCCTCCCAAAGAGCTTGCTTTGCATCCTAGACCAAATAGTGCAGACAGCATCTTCCACCCACTTACCGAAACTGCCAAATATTGACCATTTCCAGGACAATGTTCTTTCTGCATGAAGGGCTTTATATCTGAAGCAGTTCTCACATGATTTCGCAAAAGAACTGGATACGGATTTAGTGGGACAAACTTTAAGTATAATGGCAGGTCGTGCATTCCCGGGACTCCAGCACAAAGGGGAGAGAGCCTTAGTTTCTGTCTCCTGGGAATCAGCCACTTTCAGTGTTTCCTTCAGCAGGATTCAGATCAAAAGGAAGGGGGAGGGGCCAGCGCTCCTGTTCTGGCCCTTGTGCAGCCAGCCCTTTAAGGCAAAGGCACTATCCAGTCCGGTCACTCACTGGGTTTTGAGACTCCCCTCCAGCTCCAACCCACACTTCCCCTTCTAAGCAGTGCCATCCTCAAAGCCTTCATTTTCCACGGCGTCTTCACTGTCAGGGCCTCCCGTGATCATACTTCTTTCTCTGCCTCTCACTACTTAGCCAGCTCCATCATGTGTGTGTGCTCTGGGGCGCAATCACCATTGGACTAAGGTGCATCTTGCAGAGGATGCCCAAACCGCTGTAGGTTTTTGGGAAGAGCAATTTTATGACCAGCAGGGCCTTGTTACACACCTCCAGTTATGCCACGGAGGTGTTTGCTGGTCTTCCTACACAGAAGTCTGGCACTGCGCTGAGTTCACCGACCTGCAAAGAGCTTCATCCAGAACGCAGCCCCTGCCAGAGATTTCCCCCTCCATTTACTCTCTGCTGGTGGTAGACTGACACCTCAAAACCACAGTTAGTTTTATGACATTGCAGTGCCAGGCTACAAGACTTGGTCTCTCCTTACAGGAACCCGACTCTTGCATTAAAATGCCTCTTGAGGAAATGGGAGAAGGGCTATTTTACCTCATCACAGAGAGGAGTAACTAGAAAAGAAGCCTGCTAGGCAAAGTCCCATTTTTCTACAGGTGCCATTTTTCATCCTACAGCGCAGGATGCCACTGTTGCAAAGGAAATGTCCTAAGTGGCTGGGGTTGGTGAGGCGCTTACCACAGCCAAGGCAGGTTTTACTTCATGGAAGCATTATTCGTACTCTATGTTTAATTAGACTATGCCATCATTTTTGCAGATATAAACACACTCATGCAGGTGTGTGCAGGCGTGTGCAGGCGTGTGCAGGTGTGCTGACCCGAGCACAGACACCTGGAGATCAGAAGCGGACCTTGGTGCCTTCCTCCCTCCCTCCCTTCCTCGACACCTAAGTTACTTAGTCATTCTTTTAAAAGTTTATTTATGTGTGTGGATATGTGCATGCTCGTTTGTGTGCTTGCCCTGTGTGTTCAGTGCACACAGAGACCAGAAGAGGGCATCGGATCCCCTGGAACTGGAGTTAGAGACAGTTGTCAGCTGAACAGTGTTGGGAATCACCTGGTCCCCTGCAGGGACAGCAGGTGCTCTAAGCCACTGAGCCATCTCTATAACCCCTGCTTCTCTCTCTCTCTCTCTCTCCCCCTCTCCCCCCTTCCTTTTTTTAATTTAGATATTTTTATTTATTTGTGTGTGGGGGTTAGCAGGTGCATCTGGGCAGGTGCATGCGCACATGCATTATCTGGAAGACAAAGGACAGCTTTGGGGTGGGGGTGGGGGGCTCAGTTCTTATCTTGCACCATATGCTTGGTGCCTGGGGATTGATAGCAGCAGGCCATCAGGCATGGTGGGCAGGCACTGAGCTGCTGAGCCATCTTGATGGCCTTAACTTCTGAGCGCAGCCTCTTACTGAAGCTGGAGTTTAGTGTGGCAGTTAGAGCAGCCACCAGTCAACCTGGGAGCCAGCTGTCTCTGCTTCCTGCCAAGGCTAGTGCCGGGGTTACAGACACACGCCTTCATGCAGTGTCTTTGTGGGGATGCTGGGGCTCCAAGCTCAGGTCCTCTTGCTTGCCTAGCAAGCTCAGTATGTGTGGAGGAGTCATCAGCCGAGGTGTGTTTTAAAAGAGAAGTTACATGAACCTTGGTCTGCCTGGTCATTGCTCACTCACTCACTGGTCAGGCCTTTCAAAGTTTCCTCAGGGCCTTCTTGCACAGGCTTTGAACACTCATTATAGCTGCAACTATCTTATTTTAAACCGTCCAATATAAACTGTTGAATTTACCATTCATTGTCTTAATGTCGTTGGCAGATTTGTAAGGTCTGGTCATGCACGGGATTGTAGGTGGTTTCATTTTTTGTCCACCAGAGAACACTTCAGTTGTGTGGAAGGCATGCCTTTCTGTCATGAGCTGACTGGGCAGGTGGCAGGAGCTGGGGGGAGGGCTGGGGGGGGCAACGAGGTTTTACTTATAACAAATATGTAGTCCTGCAGTTGATGCAGTAATGACTGTTGGATAACTGACATGTCACAGAAAACAAAGGACGACATAAGTGTCAGTGGTAGGAGCCAGAAAAGTGACAGCTTTCCTGTGTGTGTTGCTGCAACCGCTCTCTGGGCTGGGGCCTGCCACCACATTTAAGAGGCCTGCGAGTTTCCTTGAAAGGAGCGGGGTTGTGAATGGAGCCAGTGGTGTGGATGCGGCTCCAGCAATACCCGAGCTTCCAGTGTGGAATCTGAGTGGGAGGGAAGCATCTCATTGCTATTTACCTGCAGAACTCGGCCTTTGACACCCTCGATGAGCCAGCGCTTTTGACTGTCGCCCCCTGAGGAGGCAGCATTCCTCAACCCACACTCTGCTCTGCGCTCTGACTTCCCTGAGCATGCTTTGTATCCGTATCTTTTTTTTAAAATCCAGACTCTGCATTTTGAGGGAAGCACCAATCCAGGGCTTTGCCTTGCATTTTTTTTTTTTTTTTTTTTTTTTTTTTTGTCATTGCAGGGAGACCCACAGAGCCACCCACACAGGGATGTCCTCAAAGGGAGTCAGAGATGCTGAATCCTTTGAAGAAGCTGTGGGGAGACAAAAGGGATTCCCCTATGTGCCTGTGTGCCTGCAAATTCTTCCTTTCCCACCACTCTATACAGAACTCACAGAGTCTATTTGTCTATTTGTAGGTCCCAGGCACTGGCAGATAATAAGGGAGGGAGACTTTGCAACATCTCTGGCCTCTGGTTTCAAGGCATGGCAGAGTTTGGTCGGCTTGCAAGGATGTAGTGATGTATCTGTAAAAATGCTGAGTGTGGCTGACAACCAGAGGAGGCCAGGCTCACTACTATAGCCATGTCTCTTGCATCATCATCAGCTCGTTCAGATAACCCATGGTTCAGAAAGCCTGCTCTCTGAAACATAGTAGTCAAGGCAGAAGTCAGTGAGGGTACCAGCTTCACCCACACAGCAGATACATGTCAGTCAGGAGACCTCCGTCACTGGCTGCTGCTGCTGCTGCTGCTGCTGCTGCTGCTGCTGCTGCTGTTGTCTTCTGACTGAGGGGAGACATGAATCACAAATCTCTGACAGAGAAGGCCTGCTTTTGGAGGGTCTCTCAGAATCGGGAAAGCCCATGGTAGGTCTGTCAGGGCCTCCATGGCCTGGGTGAGATATTATGGTTCCTCTGAAGGCAACCTGTCAGGTGACCTGTGACCCCTAGGCCTGGTAGGAACCAGTTCTCCCAGGAGGTGAGATTCTAAGGGGAAGCTACGGCTCTTGTGGGATTCTGGCAAGCCAGCCCATGTCCTCCTGGCTCCCCTCTCTTAAAAGCCTCTGCCACACAGGCTGAGACAATGGGAGGCCCAGCCCACATGCCCAGCAGCTCCCCCCAACCTCGAAAGGTGCTGGGAGAATCCCCCAGGGCCCTGTTGGAAAGTTTCACTGCTCTGGCAGGCCCCAACACTAGCTTGGGAGAGGTTAGGCCAGTCCCAGGGGGCTCTCCATCAGTAAGCAGAACTGTCTCCACTTGTTAACTCTTATATCTTACTTCTCTATGAACCCCCATACCGATTCCCCCGCCCCCCATGCTTGGCTGACATGTTTTCCACATTTGTGTCCAACTCATTTGAAAATTCAAAATTACCTTGCTTACAGAGCTCTGATTGTAAGGACCACGCTGGGCTCCCGAGTGGAACGACAAATCAGAAGGGTTTTTCCATTCTTAGAGGAATCCTTTAAAAGATCTTTTCTAGCTCCTACTGTTTCTCTCTACCCTCCTCCATTTCCTCCTCCCCTTCCTCCTCCCCACCCTCCTCCCCACCCTCCTCCCCTTCCTCCTCCCCACCCTTCTCTCCCTCCGACTTTTCATCTACTCTCCGTCTTCCCTTTCTCTTCTTTCTCTTTTCCCTCCTCCCCTTCCTCCTTCCCACTTTCTTCTCCTTCCTGTTCCCCACCCTCTTCTCCTTCCTTCTCCCCACCCTCTTACCCTTTCTCCTCACCCTCCTCCCCATTCTCCTGCTCTCCCTCTGCCTTCCCATTTACTCTCTGTCTTCCCTTTCTACTCTTTCTTTTCCCTACTCCCCTTCCTCTTCCCCACCCTCCTCCCCTTCCTCCTCCCCACCCTCTTCCCCTTCCTCCTCCCCACCGTCTTCCCCTCCCTCCTCCTTTCCATTTACTCTCTCTCTTCCCTTTCCCCTCCTCCCCCTTCCCCTCCTTTTTCCTCTGCCTTCTTTTCTTCCGGGTAGTCTCTTGGGTTCATAGATGTTCTCCATGAGTCATGGCAGCTAATGGGCTCCACCACTCATGCTGAGCATCTTCCTCTCGCCCTCCCCCCTGCCCCTCATCGTGATTGGCCCTGACTCAGTCTTCCATGCTATGGACTATGGAAAGCAACGGCTGTATTCTCTGAATGTCTTTCTTCCTCAGCTTTGTCTTTGTTGTTGCTGACTGCTGGCAAAAGCCTAGCGAATGAAGAGCCCTGGAGTTGGCCTTAGCAGAGGGGAGACAGAGCTGAGTCTCAGCCAGTGCCAGCGGATGAACTCATGCTAAGGGAAGAGGCCATACGGATGGACGATGAGGGAGCTGCACCTCCTTCTCACAGAAGACAATCACTGGCATGCATTGTGACATCTCACGGGTCCAACTAAGGCAGAGGTTGGGGGGAAACAATAAGACAAGGCCTTTACCTAAACGCAGCTGAACACGGAGGCAGTGATACTGACGATGGCGTTGAGGCAACCTTTGGAGATCTGACCAGGGCAAGTCGCTCACACACTTCAGTTTGCGCTAAACACCTAAATATGTGGGAGGAGATCAATCTACCTATCTCTCTGCATTTCTACCATGTCTCACCAGAGAACCCAGGTGTTCAGACTGTACCCGAAACCCTGGCAGGAGGCCAGGCTAAACATCGCAGCAGTGTCTGGGCAGGCGAGGCTCAGCCCTTGCCCAGGGGGTCTGGGCCTCCACCTCTTCCTCCTGGGAGCCAAAAAAGGTGCCCTTATGGGATCAACCAAACAGCCAGACTACCTCACGATGGTGTGATCGGGGAATCTAAGAAGAAGAGAGAGAGGTTGAGGTGGATCGATAGGCCCAGTTCCAGCTGGTAACCTCTGGAGTCTCCCTGGGAGCTGCTTGGTTCCTTGGGGAAGCCCTGGGCAGGTACAGTGTGCCCACCCAGCTTCATGGTGTGGATAAACAGGGGCCTGAAGACCTGCCCCAGGGCTGCGGGGAGGGAGGCCCCAACTTTGCAAAATTGGACGAGTCCAGTAGAGGTTCCTGTCCTGATGGAGGACCTTTCTATGGTCTAAGTTTTTCTTACTGCAACCCTCCATACTTGCCATACACACTCCTAGGCTAGTCTGCCTGATATTTGCTGATTTCCAAAATGAGTATTTTGTTTTATTTTATTTTTAAAGATTTATTTACTTAGTGTACAGTACTCTACATGCACATATGCTGGCACACCAGAAGAGGGCACCAGATTTTGTTATAGATGGTTATGAGTCACCATGTGGTTGCTGGGAATTGAACTCAGGACCTCTGGAAGAACAGTCAGTGCCCATAACCTCTGAGCCATCTCTCCAGCCCTCCACATGTCAATTTTAAAACATCAATGTTTCTTTTAGCATTGCTCTAAGGATCAGGATCCCAATATGTTTCCCAATAAATATTAACCCTCTTTTAAGAAAAAACATCACTCATGAAATGCCTAAGGTTCTGTTGAGCATTATGTTTTAGGAGATCTGGAGTGAAGGGCTGGAGAGATGGCTCAGTGGTTAGAGTGCTCGCTGTTTAAGCAGGAGGGCCAGAGTTTAGATCCTCAGAGCCTGTGTAAAGGTCAGAGTGTGGTGGCTCTCCCGTAATTCTGGCCTGTGATTCCATGAGCTCTAAGTTTGACTGAGAGACCCTTTCTCAAAGAATAAGGTTAGAAGAGCAATGGAGGAAGGTTTCTGACATCAACCTCAGGCGCGCGCGCGCGCGCGCGCACACACACACACACACACACACACAGAGACACACAGAGACACACATGTGCACACACAATACACACATCACACACACAGATGCACATACACACATACATATATATACACATACATGCACATACACTTACATACAGACACACACACATACATACATACAACTCACCGACATACACATACACACATTCATACACATACACACATGTATTTACACATACACATACACACATGTATTTACATATATACATACATATATACACACATATACCACATACACAAACACATACATGCACACACACATACATACAAACACATACACACAAATACAGACACAACACACACCTGTACACACATACATACACACATGCATACACACATACACACCTACCCACACACATACACACACAAAGAGTCGGGACAGGGAGGAAAAAGAAAGGGTCTGCTGTAGAGCATCTTGGCCTTGGAGGATGAAACGTGCGCTTGGTTGAGAACATTATCCTGTGCCATTTCAAGGAGAGTAAGAATGAACTGGTTAGTATAGTTTTTTTTCTACCAAAATCCCAGCACTCAGAAGATAAAGGCTGGAGGGTCAGGAGCTCAAGCTCAAGTTCATGCTTGGATATACAGTGGGCTTGAAGCCAGTGTGTGTGTGTGTGTGTGTGTGTGTGTGTGTGTGAGAGAGAGAGAGGGGGGGGGATATCTTATAGGCCAGTGTTGCTGCCAGCACCATTACTGAATCCCAGCCAACCACCAGTCAGTAGCTGTTAGGCAAGCCAGGTGGGCAATCATGGAGTGACAGAAACCTAGCAAGTCCCCTGGCTTATCACACAATAGCTTACTTCTCACCTGCACAAAGCCTGCTGTGGGTTGAGCGGCCTCTAGAAGACTTCTCCCTTCCAGGAGTGACTCACAGATCCAACCTCATGACCTGACCACCTCCCTAAGAGCTTGCCAGAGATCTCCCACCAAGACGAGTGGCTTCTTATTGCCAGATACCCAGAGGGGTCTGTGTGGGTCGTGTGGTCCTATTTGGTAGCAAGGAGATATATAGGTCTGTTTGGTAGCAAGACTTCCTCTGGGAAGTCTAGGAAACTAAAGAAGAGGAGACATAAGGAAGACATAGCTGTCTTTACAACAAGTAAGAGGAACACAGCTTTTGGACGTCAACACCACATTTTCCCATCCACCATATAATGTGTCTCTTCCTAGGCAACACCCGCCCAGAGTAAGGATGCCTGCTGTTTGTTCCAAGGCTAAGTGAACACCCTCCTGCCCCCTGCCTCCTGCCTTACTGTGCCCATCAACTGTGATGTGAAACAGCTCAAGGTGGCTTCACCGTTTTGTAAATTCAAGTAGGATCCCATTCCACCTCTAAGGCTGAGGCCTCTGCTGTTAAAATTTAGCGGTGCCCTCACACAGTTGTGCAACAGATCCCGAGAGCTTTTCCGTTCGTTGTGCGCATTGGAAACTGTGCATAAATCATCTCCCTGCTTCCCGGTGGCCACCGTGGTGCCTAGCTTCATTTGCTTCTCCGACTTGTACTGTAGCAGCTTCACACAAGTGGAGTAATTCCAAGAACTTTTAGCTGAGAAGCAAGGCAAGGGGCAACCTCACGGATGAACAACGGACTCTCGCCAGCTTTTGAGATGGGAGGGTTCCACTTGGTAGATCTCTGCTCCTGGTGGCTGCAAAGCAATTAAAAAAAAAAAAACAACAACAAACAAACCAAAAGAAAACCCCACCACAGCCGTGGAAGTTGAGATACTTAGATTTCCTCATAAAATTCACTTCTTGGGCTCCATCAGTTACTCTCCATCCCGAAGTTTCAGCACCATCAATATGACAGGCAGGCAATATTGCCTCATCCGTCATGATTTACTTAATGTTTTCTGAATTTAGTAGTATTTGATTAAAACTTAATGCGAACATATCATACGATGCCATATATATTATTACACCCATTAATCAGGTAACGATCATAATGAAATACCGGAAGGTTGGATGAAAAAGGAGCTGGGATCTTGATGTATGTTTGACATAATTCTTCGAGTGATTAACTAAAACTAAGAGTCAGTCCTACAAAAACTCATTAATACATATTACTTCTATAATCATCTATGTATCATCAGATATTTTTAACCTTGGTTAAGCTTGATTTTTTAATTTACCAAAAGACAATAAATATTAATAACCATGAAAGATATACATTATCCTATTGAAACACAAGATGACAGAGTGATTCATAGTTTGTTCTAATTTTTTTTTCAAATAATGATGCGTGTTAAAACGTTAGCTAAGTTATTTAGTCAGTTAGTCGTGGGGGAAACTGTGTACAGTTAACATAAGGTGGAGTAATATACTAATTTAAACAGCACATCGTATTTGTATCATCTTCAACTTCCATGCCATTGAGCACCACAGACAACCAGCGTGACAATGTATAATTGATGTTCAACACAGGCTTTTACGTTTAAGTATCCCCCTTTGTGCTATTAAAACAGGGAATTGGTCATCTTGTTCTTTCAACTATTGCTGTTTTAATCAGCTAACTCAGGAGGGACCAATCGGCGTTCAGCCACCTATTGGTTTCTGGTTATCAGAAGAGTTGAAGAGGGTGTGCATTTGGGGAAGCAATTGAGCAGAATAATACATTCAACCGCGAGACAGTTTAATTGTGGTTTGATGGAGGAACATTGATTATCTAAGCACAATTATCGCTCGTCTCTTAGACTGTATGGAGATGTTCATCATTCGTGAATCCGGACGTCGCTTTGCCTTGAATTGGTCTTGACTCATGACAGGTGCACGTTCTGGGGGTCTGGGGTACAGGATTCAGTCACATGTTTCCTGGTCCCTATACACTGAAAGCCACGAACGGGCAGAAGTACAGACAAGTGTTAGCAGGAGTGAGCTCTCCGGACAGGAGCCTGAGAAGTGGTGTGGGGCACAGAAAAGGCGTTCTAAGCCCCGGGAGTGGCTAGGAAGAACCCTCCGGAGCTGATTTCTCAAATAAAGAGCGCCTTGGGTGTGAAGATGGCTTCAGGTCAGACACCCACTGTGGAGGTATTTAGAGTGAAGTGCAAGCTCCAAGGCTTGATAGAGAATGTTCTAGGAGTATGCACTGAAAAGGGGTGATACAAAGCTTTTTTTTTTTTTTTTTCCCTCCTGGGTGCTGCCTGCTGAGAGGACTTCATTTGAAGCTCAGAACCAAAGTAGCTGTATTCAGTCTGCTTGGGTTTTGTGTTTGATGCTGAGACAGTCTCCCTAGGTAGGCTTGCCTAGTCCAGGACTCACTCTGTAACCGAGGCTGGTCTTGAACTTGTAATCTTGCTGTCTCCACTTCTGAATGGGTGGAATTATAAGCATATATTCAAACTACTTAGAAGGGTTTGGTAACAGAGGACCCTTATTAGGGTGGGTGGGTGGGTGGGTGGTGGGTAGGGATGACATATAAATGCACAGTCTATGACCACTGTAGGGACATTGCCCCGTAGATGCGTCATTCATAAAGTGATCCCCAGAATTAAATTAACAATTTCAAATGTTCAAGCAGAGAAAACATAGGCAGAGGTAGGGAGCTGAGCCTGCCAATGCACTTCATAGCTAAGTCCTCTGTTAGTGGGGGAATGTTTCCAACAAGGGGTTAATGATGACACTGAAAGCTGGGAGTGATCAGATGCTGTAAGCCTGGCACTTAGGAATCTGAGGCAGGAGCATTGCCACAGGTTATAAAGCAGCTAGTGTTAGGTACCAAGACCCCGTCTTAAAAATAAACTCAAACACAAGGTTCACCTTGCCTTTCTTTGGAAAGTATTATTTAAATGGAAATTTGAGCTGAAAGGTGTGTGTGTGTGTGTGTGTTGAATCAGCTCCACTATCAGGATTTGAGGTAACATACCCAGAAACTATTTAATTAATGTTTCCTTCATATTAAAAGAAATGGCCCTAGGGAAACCAAGAAGTTGGCTCTCAGGGTATTGGGAAGGGAATCTTCTCCATGGTGAGATTGTTTTAGAAGCAGGGGGTACCCGATCTAGGAAGGAAGGAAAGTGGTATCCATCTACAGAAGGGAAGGATAGCCAGACCTGGCCTCTGCTGCTGAGGGCTTGACTCTGTCCTCAGGGTGGGAAGTGGATCCCAGTTGGAAACCAGTGCTGTTCATTGGTGGCTGGGTCCAGCCTGTGGAGAGGTCCAGCCTGTAGACAAGGTCCAGCCTATGGAGGGGTTTAGCCTGTGGAGGGGTCCAGCCTGTGACTGGGTCCAGCCTGTGGACAAGGTCTAGCCTATGGAGAGGTCCAGCCTTGTGGAGGGGTCCAGCATCATTTCAGTGGCTTGTTGAAGCATTCATGATTCCTGTTGATTTATCATTCTGTCATTGTGTTATGTAAATAGGAGGCAGGCATCTTTTTGTATGTGTCTTGGGGTTTAATTGGGTTTGGGGCTGGGGGGAGGCAGTGGGAGGTTCCAGGGCTAATAGTGTTAGCTTCTTCCTCAGTTGCAAACACTTCTCATGATGGATGAAACAGGAGCCGTAATCGCAGCAGCCAAACTGTTAATGGGATTCCGTATGGGGAGGAGGAGTGTGATTATTCCAGCAATCTTTATGACAGTAACAGAGAAGGATCTGTAAACTAAGGGAAAGTCACTTATAAATGTGACCATGCATCAAAAACTGTAACGAGGTATGCTAATTTGCCGGCTTCTCAGCTACTCAAATTTTATTATTTTATGGTGGAGTAAACTCTGCGTGTCTCTCTGTGCTTCTCCTTTCCCTCTCCCTTCCTCCCTCTCTCTGTCTCTCCCTCTCTATCTCTCTCTGTCTCTGTCTCTCTCACACACACATACACATACACACACGAAGTAAGTAAATAAATACTGTGAACCATGATATCCTGTTGTTGTCCCTCTGCCTTTCACCGGTCTCTGGGAAGCACTGAGTCTGCAGACTGGAAGCTGCTTAAGTCATCTTTCTTTTAACTTTCCCGATGCAAAAGTTTGAAGTGCTACGGAAGCGATAGATAAGAACTCAAGTCTGAGAGCAGTCATCACACCCACTGCCTAGCTACAGTAGGCGCTCAATAACTGTTAATGAGCGTACCCTCCCATCATTTGGTCTAAGTCAGGGGCTCCTGTCTTGCTCTTGCTCCAATAGGTACGACATTCCCTAAAACAAATGCCTGAATCCGAGGGTGGCAGGAAGGTTAATTTTCTTTTAAGAATGAATTGGAGAGTTGTTTTAAGAAAAGAACGGCCACAACTTCAAGAGAAAAACGGTGTGTACACAAGTGTGGCGTCTATTACCATCACTAGGAAGTTGCTCACTGGTTTATGGCATGCTTGACTTTGCATGCTAGAAAGTCTCCCCATTCCCACCCCCGTCTCTGATGCTCAGGGAAGAATGCTGCAGTATCGCTTCGCTGGGGTGCCTACCTCACCTTTGGCAAGCGTACCCCTCTTTATGCTAACGCTTAACAAAAGGCGTTCAGGAATGGGCTGGAAATCTCAGTTAGTGCTGAGATGACAAAACTTCGGCTGAACAACAGTCCCCAGTTAGAGATGCCAAACAGGAAGGGCACATCTGTGCAAAACAAGCCTTAAGCTGGAAGGATGAATAATGGCGCTGTGTGGGTGGAGCTTTCTCTATGGCAAACTCCGGCCAGGCCTCTCCATGAGCGGCTATCTGATAACAATGGAGGAGGCTTTGTGTTCCCTCTGCCTCCCACACACCTTTGTATGGAAGCTCCGCAGGGGAAGGGAGGTCGGTGGTAAAGATTCCTCTGTCATTAGAACTCAGGTATCGAGCCTTAGGAACAGGAGTTCTCTTCAGGGATGGGAGAGGGGTTTTGCTTTGACTTTCAAATATTCAATAGAAACTATTAGGCGATAGATACTTAAAGACTGCCTTGTTTTGGGTTTAATTAAATTTTTTTTTAACGTGAAATGAGCTCATTTTTGTTGTACAAACCTGTGAATTTTAACACTTTTAGAAATATGAAGGTTTGTTTTTGGTTCTAATGGAATGTGTGTGTATGTGTGTGTGTGTGTGTTTGTGTGTATGTGTAGAGGCCAGAGATCAACTTTGTTGAGCTATCTACCTTGTTTATGTTCTTTTTGACTGTGGGGTGTGTGTGTGTGTATGTGTGTGTGTATATGTGTGTGTATGTATGAATGTGTGTATATGTGCGTATGCATGTGTGTATGTGTGTATGTGTGTGTATGTGTGTATATATGTATATATGTGTGTATGTGTGCATATGTATGTGTGTATATGTGTGTATGTGTATATATGTGTATATGTCTGTGTATGTATGTATGTATGTATGTATATGTGTGTGTATATGTGTGTTACATATATGTGTGGAGGTCAGAGAACACCTTTGGGGAATCAGTTGTCTTTCTACCTTGTTATGGCAGGCTTCTCATTCTTCCTACACTGCATCTCCATGCTTGCTACATGGGTTCTGGGGGGTCTAACTCAGCTCATCAGCCTTTTACGGCAAGCACCTCCATCTGCTGAGTCATCGCCTCTGATCTGCCTTGATTTTGGTCCAGATTTGGTTTGACTGACTGGCCTTCGAGCCTCAGGAATCCTGTCTCTACTTCCCCAGGACTGGCCTTGCTTGTGCCTGTGCACCACCATACCCATCCTTTTCACATGGGTGTTGAGGATTGAACTTGGGTCCCTGTGCTTACGAGGCAATCTCTCTACAGACTGGGCCATCTCTCGGTACCAGGAGCATGGCACAGCCTCTCTTGGCCCACACTCGGCCTGTTGGCTGTCATCAGACAAGGCGAGATCATTCTAGTGAAGAATACACACATTGTTTTCTGTGTGCTTCTCAGCTTCCATGGACTTAGCCTGTCACTCATGGCTTCCGTGTATCTCACTAACCTCGAGAAAACAAAGGCTCTCACTTCCTCTTCCCTCCCTCCCTTCTTTTGTTCCCCCATCACTTCTTCCTTCCTTTTGTTTTGAAAGCAAACTATTTCACTTATTCATGTGTGTGTATTTGTCTGCATGTGTCTCTGTGTGTGCGTGCACCACAGTATACCTGTGGGCATCAGAGGATAACTTCTGCAAGTCCACCAAAGGTCCCTGGGATTGAACTCAGGTTGTCAGGTTTGGCAGCAATCACCTTTACCCACTGAGCACGGTCACCAGCCCATTCACTCTTGTTTCCAACAGTGTTTTAAAGACAGGATCTAACAAGTGGAGTGAAAATCTGAATGAGTCAACTCCACTGCCTCTCATCTCCATGACTTCTGGCAAGTCGCTTTCTTCATCTTGGGGAGGGCACGGGAAGGGGAAGAGTGGAGGATGAAGGGGAGGGGAGAAGAGGGACAGAAGAGGGACAGAGTAATTGATTGCAAAAGTCAGGTGTGGTGGTCCAGGCTTATTAGCTAATATGCAGGAGGCTGAAGAGGGAGGATATTAGGTTTGAAGCCATCCTGGGGTCCATGGGAGGATCTTGAGTTTGAGGCCATCCTGGACTACATGGGAGGATATCGAGTTTGAGGCTAGCCTGGGCTACATGCAAGGATCTTGGTTTTGAGCCATCCTGGGCTATGGGGGGGGGATCTTGAGTTTTAGGCTATCCTGGGCTACATGGGAGGATCATGGGTTTGAAGTTATCCTGGGCTACCTGCAAGGATCTCAGATTTGAGGCCAGCCTGGACTACATGAATGAGTCCCTATCTCAGAACAAATGAACAACAGAGCTGCAGAGCAAGGAACAACCTGTCAGGTGAAAATTGTTCAATTTAATTGAAAGGCCTAATTTCCCTCCACTTAATTAGCATACAACTTCCTGCCAAATTCTGAGATCAAATTAATTATTAGCTAATGCCTAACTTCCACCCGAGAATGTAGTTATCATTGTTGAAATGTAAATATATCTGAATTAGGTATTAGTCATTTACACCTTAGTGTAATTAAAACAGGATTAGTTTAAGAGCCGGAGTAAAAAAGACAAAATGTGGGAGCTAAATAGATGCTCAGTAGTGACAGTGGAAAGTTAGAATTCCTACAGAAGTGACAGTAGTGACAGTGGGAAATTAGAATTCCTACAGAAGACCTGGGCTTCCTTCCGGGCAGCTCACCTGTAACCCTGGCTCTGGGGTGGACTGGCACTTCTGGCCTCTCCAGACATTTACACTCATGTGCACACATGTGCACATATATATACATAATTAAAAGTTATGAAAGCAAATCTTGAAGAAAGGAAGTGTGTGAGCACTGTCTGTTGGAAGAACGTCTGCAACAGGAGACTGAGATGTTGGGAAAGATGCCCATTCTCTTGAAACTGTAATTTGAGGACACCCGAAGTAGTCCTTTCTTTTTCTTTAAAGTGTTTATGAGTGTATGTGTGAGTATGTGTGTATGAATGTGTATATGTGTGTGTGTATATGTGTGTGTATGTGTATGCATGTGTGTATGTATGTGTGTGTGTTTATGAGTGTGTGTGTGTATGTGTGTGTATATGAGTGTGTGAATGTGTGTGTGAATGTGAATGTGTATATGAGTGTGTGAATGTGTGTATGTGTTTGAATGTGTATATGTGTGTTTATGAGTGTGTATGAGTGTGTATGTATGTGTGTGTGAATGTGTGTGTGTTAAACTCAGGTGCTATCCCTCAGAAGCTGTCCATTTATTTATTTATTTATTTATTTATTTATTTATTTATTTATTTTCTGTTTTGTGACAGAATCTCCACTCCCTGGGACCTGGGGCTAGGGATCCACCCATCTTTACTGCCCTAGCCCAGGAATTGCAAGTGTGAGTCACCACACCCAACTTTTTTGACTTGGGTTATTGGGATCTCAGACTCAGATTCTCATGTTTGCATGGCAAGCCTATCACCTCCTGAACTCTCTCCAGAGCCCACAAGATTTCTTTTGTAACGCATTTCGTAACAAAACCTGACTTGCCCTGAACTTACTTGGCAGCCGAACTTGGCCTCCTTGATGGATAGGAGCCCGCTGTTTAGATCCCTCATAAAACCCCAGTGTGGCCATATTGATATGCCTGGGTGCTGAACCGAAATAGCTTTTAGGACACCAAACTTCTCTCCAGACCTCTCTAGGGATGCATCGTGGTGCACAGCAGGGTACCAAGAAAGAATACTGCATGCCCAGTGACTCCAGTGCCAGTGGCACTCGCTTGGTGGCTCTGCCATTGCTTCCTGTGCCCTTGGTGACTTCTGGATTATTTTCTTCTGACCCCTCAACACAGAACCACAACACTGAAGGTTACTGGTTCTGGCTGCAGGGTTCACATGTGATTGCCATCACCAAGGTCCCTGCTACGACCATCATAGCCAGGATCATGGAGCAGGAGGGCAGACTTCCTGCCATGGAAGTTAATTTCCACAGAGAAGTTTCTACATATTCAAAATTGTCATTTAAAGTAAAGTAAACCTGTACAGTGCTTATAGTTTGACATGAACATTTGTTTCCTGCCCCTTGCCTCTGAGTGAAGGAGCAGACAAGACTTTCAGAGTTCCTCTCTTCCTCCTGAGCATCTTGTTTTCAACAGAAACTGGAATCTCCCTCTCTGTGTTTGGACAGGGGATTCCACTTTGCATGGACAGACTGGTAGAGCTTGTTGAAGATCAATGATAACACACACACACACACACACACACACACATACACACACACACACATGATCACACCTCAGGGTCTGCACAGGACTGGCTTTATAATTCCTCTCCTGGGCATACCCAAATCTGAGAATGCACAAGTCCCTTGGATGAAATGGTAGGCTATTTGTATGCAACCCACACATGCTCCCTGTGTTCAAATCTCCTCTAAATTACTTACAATTCTTAACACTTTTGTTCCTCAAAAGGAATAGTTCAAATAATAATCTATTTTAGAAAGTTGATCATTTCTCTGAATTTTGAGGCAATTTTAGAATATTCATTTTAAAACTCTCTTTTCTCAGCTAACTGGTTTCAAAGTTCCAAATCTCTAGTTCGTTCTCCGGATCTTCTTTCAAATCAGGAGAGCCACTGGCAACTCTGGTAACAAGTGAGGCCAACAGACTTTATAAGGAAACTGTCAAAGAAAGAGTCTTTAAAAAAAAAAACCCAAACTAAACAAACAAAACCAAACACTAGTGTATTACTATGTAGCACAGGCTAGCCTGGAACTCATGAACCTGCTATCTCGCCCACTTAAGTGCTGGGACTTCAATTTATCCTTCCTTAAAGTTTAACAGGAGGGATCAAAGTGGCCATGCTATCAAATGAATGTGAAGGGTGGACACACGCCTATAGGGAACTTAGGGGAAGGGAGAGAAGCCAGCTGGCTGATGGAAAGTAAGCATGGATTTCTACCAGATAAACTAGCTATTGTTTAAAAAATAATCAGCCCTGTGCGGATGGTTTGCCTCAAACTTTGTGCCATACCCATTTCCACGATGACTGGCTGACGAATCCGGAAAACACCTGCTGGCCGATTGGATTGCTTTACCTCAGGATTTCCAAGTGGGCAAATGCATGATGTGTGTGACTGCCTTCCCTGCAGCAGACACGGGATGTCATGGAGACATGCTCTTCCGTGATCAAATGCTCTCTCCTGAACTCTGCTGCTTGAGGAGCCAGAGGCCCTCTGGAGGACAGCTCCAGTGTGGTCTTCAAAGATGGGGGGCCTTCCCCCTTTCCAAAGGGACGGAGATGAAAAGAAAGGAAGGCGGGCGTGGGAGGACCTTAAAGACCCACAGTAGGAGGCCAGGGGCCACAGACCTGCCACAACTTCAATGGGGACAGCTATGGAAATAAGACTTTTCACGGCCCCTCCCAGAAGTCGAAGACCTTCGATACCAGTATTACATTTATCGCATACATCAATACGACAATTTGGCTCGTCAGAAAAGCAAGTGAAGTGGGTAACCATAGCAGGGGTCAAGAAGTCAGGAAACCCTACTTCCAGTTTGACATCCCCCATTGTGTATGACTTAAATTCCCCCCCGCCCCCCCCCCCCCACCGCGCATTTATTGCTGCTGTTATATCGTGTTTCTTGCTGGTGAGAAGGACCACGAAGTCTGGAAGGTCTTTAAGTTCGTGCATGGCTGTAAGCCCAAGCTACTATAGGGTCATATGGAAATCTGGAAAATGAGAGCAAAGCCGGATTCCCCTTGCCCCCTTCCGGAGGCGGCTGCTTCTAACTTATCAGGGAAATCTTATCCCAATGACGACTATGCAAATGTTTCTTCATCGTCACCAGAAAACGGCATTATTCACAGAGAAATAAATCATTAACTTATCACTGAGGCAGATCCTAAAATATACTTGCTTTTGTATGACATGGGGGAAAATTAATTTATCACCTAAGTAACAAAATCCCTTAAATGATTTCATCTTTAAGCACTTTAAATAAAAAAATAGATATGGGAAACCAAAAATGTGTATGTCCACGAAGCACTAGAAACCGTGTAGTCGAAGTCTACACTTTTTGGCTTGAAATTGAGTATCATAATAAAACACGTTGTCACCCATACCAGGACCAATCTGGAGTCTGCGATGTAGCATAGTCTTATATTTATATGTCAGGAACAATCAAACATTCAGAGGGTCGGCCCAGTACCTCATAGAGCTCCTTTCTCTCTGCAAAAGCTTGTGTGGGGTCAGGCTGTGTGGGAAACCTTACAAGGCAGCCGCTTCAGCTTTTGAGGAGTCAGGAGCGGAAGGGCCCTTGGGCAATCTTCCGGGTGAGTCTGGTCACCGACTTTTCAAAAACAGAACTGGTTTTGAACTACAAACTTGTTCATCTCTTTTATACTGCGGCGCCGCCTCCAGCACCCCCTGCTCCCCAAATAAATAACCGAGTTCAAAAGATGTTTAAGGCAAATGGAAAGAGAGACTTGACTCAAGGAAGATATCCTGCAGGAGAACTTCCTGCTGGAAGATTCTTTAAGTCTCAAGGTCTCTTCTAGGAAGGGAAAAAGCCTGTCCTGAAACGCAAGCTTTGTTTGCTTACCCCACAGAGCTTACTGATGAAGCTCTCCGAACTAGCCTAGCGCTAGAGAGTGGGGAGGAGGCCATAGGTCCTAAGGGACCAAACACAAGGCAGAGCGCATTGTCCTCCGGCCGCTTGGCACTGGGCCAGGCGGTACAGGTGTTAAGTAATTGTTAGCATCTGTAAACCTCTTAAGGTCCTTTTGAAGTCCTGGACATAAGGATGTCTGTGCCAGAGTGTGGCTTGGGAGACAGCAAGAACTCCTCTGAGGAAGATGTGTACACTGGTGGTGAGGGCAGTGGCTGTCAGTGGAGTCTTTGCAGTCTTCACAAGCCAGGTTGGCTTGGGTTACAGAAGGCGGTACCAGAGACCACGTAGCTTATCTAGCAGACCTTGATTTCCACAGTTCTGGAGATCAGAAGTCCAAGACCAAATTCATTGCCTGGTGACTATTCTTCATGTTCACAGATTATCATCTTTTTCCTTCCTCCCTCCTTTCTTCTCTTGCTCTCCCTTCTTTCTCTTCGTGCCCTGCCCTCTCTCTTTCTACAAGAACTCGTGTATCCCAAGGTCTGGTCTCAAATCTGCTATATTGCTGAGGCTGAACCTTGGACCTGTGACCCTCCTGTTCCTACCTCCCAAACGCTAGAATTACAGAAGCGGACCACCACATCCAATTTATAAAGCTCTGGGAATTGAACTCAGGGCCTCATGCTTACCAGGCAAGCATTCTACCAATGGAACCACACCCCCACTTCCTTCGTCCTCTTACAAGGACATCATTCTCACTATGGGACTCCACCCTTATGACTTCATCTAAACTTCATTGATCCCTAGAGCCCTGCCTCCCAGACTTGTAACACCAAATGTTAGAATGGTGTTTTGTTTTTGTTTTGACAGGGTCTCACCATGTAGCCCAGGCTGGCTTTAAATTTAGAATCCTCTCACCCTTTCCTTTCAGTTGTAACGTCTGCAGTTCTCAGTGAGCACCTGTATTGGTGATGTGTCTCCCTGAGGAATTAAGGGTTTGTTTTGGCCTGCAGCATGAGGACATAAATCATCATGGTGGCAGGAGATGGAACAGGATTACCAGGGCGTGTCTGCAGTCAGACTGCTGGTGCTTGGCTCACTGTTCATTCAGTCCTGGGCCTCAGTTTATGGATTAGTGTTTTCTACAGTTAAATTGTTCCCCCACCTTCAGATAATCTAGTCTAGAGTACCTTTCACAGTCATACCCCAAGTCTTCTAACTTAGCTGATTCCAGATGGCATCAAGTGGACAATATTAACCATCATAGCTTCTGTCCGGACAGTCATGGGTGCTTGCATTTACACTGCTTCCTCTGCATCCTCCATCCTTCTTATTGTATCTGCTATCTGATGCTGAAGTAAAACCTTGCTGTTTATTTCAGAGACCCAGGTTGTACAAAGTCAACCTGGGCTTGGACAGAAATCATGTTTGAAAGGTGACTGTGCAGGGCTAGCAAGATAGCTCCGTGGTTAAGAGTATTTGCTGCTCTTGAAAAGTACCCGGGTTCAGTTCCCAGCACCCACATGATGGCTCACAACCATCTGTCTTCTTGACTCCTGGGGTTCCTTTACCCACATGGTACACATAAACTCATGCAAGTGCACACACATCCACTTAAAACCCAACCAACCATAACATAAAGTCAAACATGGTAGAAATGTCATGGTTTCATAGAATTATTGAAAATTTAGAGTTACCTTTAATTGTGATTGTACTTACTCAACAAAGGGGCAGGCTGATAATTTAGTAAGTGTTAAGTAAAAATTTGAAAAGTGCTAGCTCAGTTTTGTTTTAACTGCAAGCATCAGAAACAGTCCTACTTACCGCTGTGATTTTTGTTTTTCTTGCCTCTGCTTCCAGAGTCCTGGGATGGAAGGCACATACTACCACATCTGCAAAGTCTATAATTTTATTAAAAAAGACAGATATGGGGACACTTGAAAATCTCAACATGATGTAGAAAAAAAAATCTTGGAGATTTTTATTCCATACCCCACCCCCAACTGGGGTGTTGTCTTTGGAGATACTGCAGCTCTTTTTTGACCATGAGGACTAAAGTCATATCTCAATGAGGCAAGAAGTAAGGACAATCTTAGAGACTTGCCCCACTAGGGATGCTGCAGGATTGGATGCCTACATCTGAATGTCTTTTTATTTGATAAAAGAAATAATGTGGTATTTGGTGCCCTCTCTGTGGTTGGAGGTAACTGATATTGTCTGAAGGTATGGTGTATGTTACTTTTCTGTTGTTGTGATAAGACACCATGACCAAGGCAACCTACAGAAAGATTTATTTTGGGCTCACAGTTTCAGAGGGATAAGAGTCCATGCCCATCACAGCACAGAATCGGGGCAGCAGACAGGCATGGCAGCTGGAACAGCAGCTGAGAGCTCATTTAAACCACAACAGGAGGCAGAGAATAAGGTTCTGTGGATTTCCTGAAGTCTTTGAAACCTGAAAGATTACTCCCAGTAACATTCTCCCTCCAGAAAACCCTTAGTACCTAAAAACCTGCCCAAGCAGAACTGGGCACAGAGCATTCAAATGCCCGAGACTGTGGGGGATGTCTGTCATTTAAACCAGCACATATGGTCATATTCAAACTGTGCTGCTAAGGGACCTTCCGCACTCTGCTGTGACTCAGGATCTCACCATCTTCCTCTTCCTCTCTCTCCTTCTTTCCCTTCCTTCTTTCTCCCTCTCACTTCTTCCCTCCCTCTCTCTCTTCTTTTCTCTCCCCCTCTCTTTTCTTCCTCCCTCTCTCTTCTCCCTCCCTCTCCCCCTCTTTTCCTCTTCCCCTCCCCCTTCTCTCCTCCTCCTCTCCTCTCCCCTTTCTTCTCTCTCTCCCTTTTTATCCCTCTTCCTCTTCCTCCCCTTCCCCTTCTCCTCTTTCCCTCCCTCTCCCTTCCCATCCCATTCCTCCCCCTTCCCCTTCCTTTCCTCCTCCCCTCTCTTTCTCCTTCTCCCTCCCTCTCTTCTCCCCTCCCCTCCCCTCCCCTCCTCTTCCCTCCCCTCCCCTCCCCTCCCATCCCCTTCCCTCCCCTCCCCTTCCCTCCCCTCCCCTTCCCTCCGCCCTCTCCTTTGTAGGAAGCTCCTTGGGAGCAAACTTTGGCATCCTTGCATCCCGAACAGCTCTGGCAAAAGCCAGGACTGTGTAAACCCTGCCAGCAAGAATGTGTGGACAGTCGCCATGTCTCAGATATACTCCTAAGTGCCACACTACCACCAACATGCTTGAGTCCTATTTAAGAGAAGAAATAGACAAACTGGTGATAGTGATTCACTGGATGTAGGGGGAAGAGAAAGGAGAAGGAGGCCCTGGGATGAGTCCCTGGAGTCTGGACCCAACAGTTATGAAGGAGTTGAATGACATTCTCCAGCTAGGAAATACTAAGTGAGTAGCACATTAGGGAAGACAATAGGTTTCTTTGTTCTCCTGGAGATTAAGGAAAATAAGACTGAGAGAAACAAAACCTTGCGTAACATCAATTCACCTGGTAGAAGAGCAAGGGTTTAAACTCAGGCGGTTTGGGAACTGCCTTGACAAGTGTTGGTATCTATCGATCAGCAGAGGTTGCACGCCCAGGGACAGTAAGTATCTGTCTATTCCTTCTTTTCTTTCTTTCTTTGTTTCCTTACCCCTCTCTCCCTATATCCTTTCTCTCCTCCCTCCCTCTCTCCCTCTCTTCCTCCCTCTGTCTTTCCCTCCCTCCCTCCCCCCTCCCTCACTTGCTGTGCTGGGAATCAAACAGAATAGGGTGTTGCTCATGCTAGGCAAATTCTCTGCCACTGAGTTCCAGACACATACCACACACACACACACACACACACATACACTCCTGTAGGCACACTATGAACGTCAGCATTTATGGTCACACTGTGAGCTTCAGCCAGACATGATAACTTCTGAGGAAATCTAGGCACATCATTATTATTATGGGTTAGATCTTTTACAGATCATTTAAAACAAGAGTTTGTCTTTATTTATGCATATGTATGAGAATATGCCATGTATGTGCAGGTTCCCAAAGGACCCGAAAGAGGATGTTGCATCCCTTGGAGCTGGAGTTTCGTGATGTTATAAGCTACTTGATATGGGAGCTGGGAACTGAACTCCAGTCCCCTAAGAAGAGCAGCAAGTGCTCTTAATGACTGAGTCAACTCTCCAGGCCCATTGAAGATTTTAAATAAATCAGTATCATTGTGCGTGTATGTATGATGTGCGTGCCATGATGTGCACATGGTAGGCTGAGGACAGCTTTAAGGAGTCAGTTCTTTTCTTCCACCGTGCGATTCATAGAGCAAACCCAGGTTGTCAGGCTTGGCAGCAGGCATGTGCTCGTGCCCTCGGACCCATCTTACCAGCCCGCACCCCTTAACATCTTTTAAAACATCCAGTTTGTTTGTTTGTTTGTTTTTAAGGAAAATGTCTTTAGAAATTTAGAAATATCCAAGTAAAGGAAGCTATATTCCCCGTCTAAAATATACTACATACATGTAAATACACTTATGGGTGTGCTCATGTACTGTTTGTATTTTTACCTACTAAAGAACTTTCTTTAAAAAGAAGAATCATTACATTATTATTATTATTATTATTATTATTATTTGTGAGAGAGTAGGTTTGTACAGCTTTTGGGAATCAGTTTACACCTTGGTGAAGAGGACTCTTCATTTCTGCCCTACTGCATACTTCAGGCTGGCTGGCCTATGAGCTTCTGGATGATTCTCTCGTCTCTGCTTCCCATCTCATCACATTTTAGAATCTGTATTTGTAAGTGGTTCAAGGGTTTCCCAAACTCAAGGCAGCTCAAAGAACTATTACATCATTATCTATCCACCTGGCACTCCTTCCATCCATCCATTCAACTATCCATCCACCTATTTACCCATTAATCAATCCATCAGCCCACCCATCTATTCATCCATCCATTGTCCATTTTATTAATTCATTCACCTATACACCATCCATCCATCTACTTATCCATCCATTGCCCATTTATCCACCCATCATCCATTTATCCATCATCCATCCATTCACCCATCTACCCACTTATCCATCCATTCATCCATAACCCACTTATTCTTCCATCTATCGTCCATTTTATTAATCCATTCACCCATACACCATCCATCGATCCATCCATCGATCCATCCATCCACCATCTATCCATCCATCCATCCATCCATCCATCCATCCATCCATCCATCCATATTTTATTGTCATCTGTATAGGAAGAAGATTTCTTAATATTCCTTAACTAAAGATAGTAAACGAGTTAATACATTCCAAGCATGTAGAGTTGTCTGGGACACAGTAGAGTATTGTAAATATGACCTATAATTTTAATTTTATTTTATGTGTATGGGTACTTTGGCTGCAGACAGGTTTGGACACCACATATATGCAGCAGCTAGAAGACAGGGTCATATTCTTGGGAACTAGAGTTACAGATGGTTGTGAGCTGCCATGTGGGCACTGGGAATTGAAGCCAGGTCCTCTAGAAGAGCGACCAGTGTTCGTAACCACTGAACCATCTCTCCAGCCCCTTCGATGCTATTATTGATGATGGTTTGGGGTCTACCTCTCGAGAACTCATTAATGAGTAACTATCCCAAGCACATAAGGACCAAAAATCTGCCATGTTTAAAAACAGAGTTAAAATCTGATGCCCTTGTGTGTAATTTAGGAAAAGATTTTTAAAAATTGCTAGCATTAGGATTACAAGAAAAATTGCTTCTCTCTAAATCACACCTAAAATCCAACTTCCTAGCAAACATAAGCCAATCCAACCTATGCTGTAACTGAATAAAATTTGCTTTAGGTCTACATGTAACAGAACACTTTAACAGGTTGGGAATCACATATTTGCTTAAACAATTGAAAACTTTACAAAATCTTGTATTTAAGATATTACTTTTTAATATCCTTGCATTAAAATGAAAATGATTACTTTTTAATATTGCTGGAAACAACCCTATCCCCAACTGTAAAGATATATTTCTTGTGTGATTTTATTATATGCTTAATAATAGTACCTGCGAGCTCAGATTTCCTTGGAATAAAATTGATTGGAAACTATATCCACCCTAAAGCATCTTTAATGTCATTACAGGCGGGTTGGAGTAAATTAAGCGGTATTTAGGCATCAAAGTCTTTAATTCCATCGCGTTTGAGTAGGAGGTAGCCATTATGAGGCCCAATTAAAAAAGTCGCTAATGTTTTTACATCTGAGTAGGAGTAAATTAAACAAAATCACTCCTGAGCTGCTAATATCATTTTAATTGAATGTCATTCGGTTTCTAAGTAGTTACCATACCACAGATAATGAAGCTGCTTTGCCGCGGCTGAGATGGGTGGGGGTGGGCACTGAGAATCAGGTCAGGGGCTAGGCCATGATGGGGGCTGACCCGTGTGGAAAGAAGTCAGCTATGGCTATGCATATTTAAATTCACTAGAGCGTGAAGCTGGAGAGATGGGTAAATAGCTCAGTGGTTCTCTTGCAGAGGACCTGAGTTCGGTTCCACGAGTGCCAGGTGGCTCGCAACCACTGGTAACTCCAGCTTTAGGAAATCCATGTTTTTCTTCTAGCTTAACAGGTTCCCGCAATCAGGTGTGCACATCCACATACCCACACACTCACGTTCACATACTTACAAATAAAAGAAATCTTTCAAACTGTTGGGTCCTGATGGGCTCACTTAGGGAGGAACGGGATGGGGGGTGTCACAAAACAAGAACGCATGAATGTGGGAATGGAACGTGTGAGGCTGACTAAGGTGGGGTGGAAATAGGAAAGAGGGCGGAGTGGGAATATACAAATTCATAGTAGACATGAGCAGACTTGTCGAAGAACAAATTAGAGGTGGGGGTTGCAACTGTGGGATCACAGTGTGGGTACTCCCTTGGGGCAGGTTGTGTCTATTCCTGGGGGATTGGTGTGGGAAGCCTGCCTTGCTCCTGAGGAGGACCAAGGGATGGGGAGATGTTCACCCATTTCGCCACGGTGAGTTATCCGTGGAATTGGGTTCACTGGAAAACTTGATATCAAAACAACAGTTAAGACCTGAGAGAAGAGTGGGGATTCAGACATTCAAAGGCATAGAAACATCGAATACGTCTTTTCTACATCCCCTCGTATGAGCCATACACGATCTTAATACGTGGAGGAAGAAAATCTAGAAAGAAAGATGATGTCCGGGACTGGAACTTAAGCATTGAGGAGCCATTGCTGTTATTTTTGTTATTTACACAGAGTTTACAAAAGTTTGACTACGGAAACAGTAATGAGTGGAGACTGTCCTTGTTTTTGCTTTGTTTTGTTGTTGTTTGAAACAGTGCCTCAATAATTAATCCAGGTTGGCTTTGATCCTTCACGATCCTCCTGCCTCTTCTCCTGAGCGCCATGACGACAAGCGTTCCCATGTGTCACTTTTGAAATTATTATTATTATTATTAGTATTATTATATTATATCATTATAATATTATTTTTGCTTTTTGAGACAGGGTTTCTCTGTGTAGCCCTGGCTGTCCTGGAACTCACTCTGTAGACCAGGCTAGCCTCAGATTCATAGAGATCCACCTGCCTCGGCCTCCTCAGTGCTGGGGTTAAAGAAGTGCACCACCCCTGCCCTCTTGAATTTTTTTAAAACAGAGACATAATTCATATAACAGAAATTTCCTTTTTTGAAGACGTCCAAATGCTCTTTAGTATCTTACCAAGACCGTGGTACCAACAACCATGATTACAAACAATTTCCATTTCCCCCAAAGGAAATCTTGTGTCTGTGGCCATCACTCTGAATTTGGTTTTCCTCTTCCCCAGAAGAATCCCAGGTCCCTCTGTGTCGTCATGGTAACATGCCCATTCCAAACATTTAAGTAGAGATGTGTGGTACTTGTCGTTTTTGCCTCTGGTCCTGCCACTCACTTTTCAAGTTTCAGTTATGTTTAGCATGTTCTTCATTTCCTTAAAAAAACTTTATGACTATTATAATTGTTTCTATGCACAATGTGTCTATGGGCACACACTGTCCCAGTGCATGTGTGGAGGTCAGAGGACCACTTTCTGGAGTTAGTTTCCTCTTTCTACCTTTGTGAGTCTAGGGATCGATCTCAGGTTTGTCAGAACAAACACCTTTACCCACTGAACCATCTTCCCAGGCCCAGCTCCCCATTTCTTTTTCATAGCCAAATAATATTCCATTGTATGGGCGTACCACATTGACTTCTCCGGTCTTCCACTCCAGTGGACCTTTGGAGTATTTTCTGCCTCTTGCTTAGTGTGAATAATGTTGCCATTAACCCTGGGCATCTATGTCAGTTGAGACAGAATTGCTGGGTCGGATAGTAATTGCATACTAACTGAACTACATCATATTCTCTCTGCAACGGACAAGAGTCTCAGCTTCTCCATTTGGAGCCAGTATTAGCTTCGTTGTGCTGTGTTGGGAATGACAGCCTTTCTGGTGGGTGTGGAAAAGCATCTCCCTGTGGTTTTCAGCTGTGTTTCCCTAATGACTAATGCCATTGAATACCTTCTCATGTGCCCTGTGGCCATTTGTATCTCTTCCTTGGAGGAATGCCTAGCCCAGTCTCCTGAGGTTTGAACATTCTTACCAGAACTCATGATAAAATTTAATCCCCTTTGGGAAGGAAGACAGAACCCTTTTTGAGGCGATTAGGCCATAAGGACTCAGGAGTGGATGGATTTATTCATGGATTAGTGAGCTAATAGATTATTTCTAGAGCAAAGATGTTATGAAAGCCAGTTGGGCTCCATAGCTTGCATGGACTCTTGTGCATGGTGATATCATGCCTCCAGTATCTGCAGAGTTCTTACTGTAAGGGGACCTTCACCACATGCAACCCTGTCACCCACCCCATCATCACAAACTCCTTAAACCTTTATTCTTCATAAATTAATCACCCAGTCCATGATTTCTACTTATGGCAACAGAAGACGGATTCAGAAAGTCTGTTCTTTGGATTTAATTTAACCTTTCTTTTGTTATTGAATTCTCGGAGTTGTTTATATGGTCTGTGTATAGAGTCTGAGCCCACTTCTGGGTTTAAAATCCTACCAAACCCCACCAATCATTTGAACACAAAAATCTCACCAACCCTCACCCTGGAACACTCCTCCCTCCCAAGAAACTCTATATAAGCCCCTCTCCCACTCAGTCCTCTCCCGTTTCAAGACAAACCATAGGCAGCCACCCTCTTGTGTCTTTCCCAGGAAAGCTCTTGTAGGGATTTGTTGTGCAGTGTGACTTTGTGGTATTCCCTGGCTTCCAACAACCGGGATACATCTCCCCGTGGAGCTGCAACACTTACACTGAGTGCCAGACCCTTGTCAGATAGGTGGCTTACAAATGCTCCTGTAAATTGTCTCTTTTACTTTCTTGGTGATGTCTTTTTGACACACAATTAAAAAATATGACAAAATCAGGAATCTCTCTGTCTCTCTGTTTTTCTGTCTGCCTCTCTCTGTCTTTCTGTCTCTGTCTGTCTGTTTGTCTGTCTGTCTCTGTGTGTGTGTGTGTTTGTGTGCATGTGTGTGCCTATACAATGTTTAAGACATTGCTCTTAATCTACACAGATTTACACTGTGAATTTCCCCCCTGTGTTTTGGCTCTTACATTTGATTCTACAGCACATTGTAAGTTAATTTGTATATGGTAAGGTAAGGTATAAATGCAACATCCATTATTGAAGGGAACGCCCTGCCTACCTTGACCTTTGTCTTCCTGGCTGTTAGGTGAGTACAGGGATATATCTATTTTTTCCTGGAGTCTCAGTTACACAACAGTGAGCTAAGTGCCCATCCTAGAATGGTCCATGATGCTACCCCCTCCTGCACATCTTCAGTGTGTGTTGACACTGGGAATGTGCGACTGACAATTTTGCTATTCTTTTCCCGGGACTGTTTCTCCACTCGAGATCCTTGCTTCTTTACACAGGTTTTATGATCGATGTGTCTGTACTTGTGAAAAGACAGCGGCACTGCTTTTCTGCACTGGGAACTGCATCAGATTTGTAGGCTGTTTTAAAGAATTTTTGTGCCTTCACTTACATTTTAAATTTCTTTTCATGATATGCTATAGAGCCCAGTGAAGAAGAAGTCTTGCATTTGTTCAATGTATAAGTCAAATTCTTTCCTAAGGAATTATTCTTTTGGATTCTATTGTAAAGGAAATCATTTCACAAATTTCATATTTAGCTTGTTCATTGATACCTATAAGATACAACAATGCTTTTTGATCTTGTATTCTTCAGCTTTATTGATATTATTGTTAACTTTAGGAGTGTTTTATTTGATTGTTTTGGGATTTTTTTCAACAAATATACATCACTGGCAAATATAGATACTTTTACTCTACAATACTTATTCTAGTTGTTTGTTTGTTTAATTGGCTAATCCTCCGCTAAAATTTCCAAAATAAATTTTTTGGAGGCACTAGGACTTGAACCTGGGTCTTTCCATATTCTAGGCCAAGACTCTATCATTGAGACATATCTCTAGTTTCCAGTACAACATACAAGATGCTACTAGTGACATTATTATCTTATCCAATCTCCAGAGGACATCTTTGTCTTTAATCACTAGGCATGACATTAGCTGTGGGGTTTCACTAAGTCATATTTTTGGCTTAGAAAATTCCCTTTATTGCTCTTTATCCTTGGTTAGGTTGTCTCCCTACCCCTGGGAACACACGCTAGATCTCCCCCATCCCCAGGAACACACGCTAGATCCCAGTGAATGCTTTTCTCTGACCACTGAGGTTATCCTCTCTTACGTTTCCTGAGATTATTAATATGCTATATTAATTGATTATATTAATGGATTGATTTTCTTGTGTTGAAACATCCTTGCATTTCTGGGTGACAGCGTGCTGCTGAATTCAACTTATAAGTTTTTTGTTATAATTTTTATACATCTATAATCTTAAGATATTTGAGCCTATAGTTTTCTTTCTTTTTTTTTTAAAAGATTTTATTTATTTATTTTATATATATGAGTAACAGTCGCTGTCCTCAGACACACCAGAAGAGGGCATCAGATCCCATTACAGATGGTTGTGAGCCACCATGTGGTTGCTGGGAATTGAATTCAGGACCCCTGGAAGAGCAGTCAGTGCTCTCAACCTTTTCTATTTTTATGATTTCTCTTTGGTATTAGTAGCCAGATCATACTGTCCTCACAGAATGAATTAGGAATCCTTTTCTCTACTTCGATTTCTTATTGTTTGACAAGAGTTGATAATTCTTTAAAAGTTTGGTAGGGACCAATGATACATGGCCCGATGTGATGCTTAGGACAAGGGAAAGGAAAAAAGGAAGAGAAGAAAAAGAAAACAACAAACCAACCAACCAACCAACTGGAGTGCCCTGTGACATTTGCATGTCGTCCCAGCTACTCTGGAAGCTGAGGCAAACAGATTTCTTGAGCCCAGAAATTTAAGGCTAGCCTGGTCAACAAAATGAGACCTTTGCATCTCAAAGAACTTTGGTAGACTTCACTAATAAGGAAGCCTTGGGACTAAGGTTTTTCTTTTTTTCTTTTCTTCCTCCCTTCCTTCCTCCCTCCCTCCCTCCCTCCCTCCCTCCCTCCCTCCCTCCCTCCCTCCCTCCCTCTCTCTCTCTCTCTCTCTCTCTCTCTCTCTCTCTCTCTCTCTCTTTCTTTCTTTCTTTCTTTCTTTCTTTCTTTCTTTCTTATGTATACAGCATTCTGCCTGCATGTTTGCCTGCAGGCCAGAAGAGGGCACCAGATCCCATTACAGATGGCTGTGAGCCACTATGTGGTGCTGGGAATAGCAAGTCAGTGCTCTTAACCTCTGAGCCATCGCTCTAGCCTGACTAGGGTTTTTCGTAACATTGTTGGGCAATTTAAACGTGTTGATGTAAAATGTATATTTATTATTTTTTAATTTAAATTTATTTATTTATTTATTTTACAAGCGCATTTTGTTGTTGTTGGTTTTTTTTTTTTCTTTTCTTCTTCTTGGTTTTCTGAGACAGGGTTTCTCTGTGTAGTCCTGGCTGTCCTGGAACTCACTTTGTAGACCAGGCTGGCCTCGAACTCAGAAAATCGCCTACCTCTGCCTCCCAAGTGCTGGGATTAAAGGCGTGCGCCACCACGCCCGGCTACAAAACCACTTTTATTTAACTCTCCATTAGTTTAAATCCGGGGTGGGTACAGCATCACACGGATTCTGTGTCCAATGCCTTTGCAGGGAGGCTGCTTCAGAATTTGGCAGGAACCACTCCACTGCTTGCTTGGGCCCGAGTAACTTTTCCCCAGATCGCTCTGGTTTTGTTTGGTTTGCCTCCAGGAGTCACTTGCTTTATACATATAAGCACATCTCTTGCCTAAGCAGAACTCCGTTTCATCTCGGGCATAAACACCTTCAATTTTAAGAAGAGCCTTGTGCCAGGAAAAAAAAAAAAAAAGACTTTGCACCACAGCCTTCCTTCCAGACACACTTGCTTTTAGAAGTCGTGTTTCCAGCAGGCTTCTACAGACTCCAAGATGGCGGAAAGAGCTAATTTATTTATTTATTTATTTACACCCCAAATGCTCCCCCCCCATAACTGTTCTCTGAGAGGCTCTACTTAGCAGCTGGCCGTAATCGATGTAGATACCCAGAGCCAAACATTGGATGGAGGTCGGGTATTCTCATGGAAGAATTGGGGTTGGGGGAAGGATTGAAGGCCCTGAAGAGCATAGGGACTCCACAGGAAGACCAACAGGGTCAACTAACCTGGACCCCTGGGAGCTCTCAGAGACTGAGCCACCAACCAAAGAGCAGATACAAGCAGGAACAAGGCCTCTGGCTTGTAGGTAACAGTTGTGCAGCTCGGTCTTCATGTGGGTCTCCTAACAACTGGCGCAGAGACTCTCGCCAAAGCTGTTGCCTGACTATGGGAGTCCGGTTCCCAACAGGGCTGCCTTGTCTGGCCTCAGTGGGAGATGCTGCGCCTAATCTGGCAGAGACTTGAGTGCCAGGCTTGGGGGGGGGGTACCCAGGGGTGGGGCTCACTCCCTTTCTCTTAGCAAGATCTTTATTTAGTTCACCTTTATTCAGGAAGTCCGTTTCTTCCACTGTTTTGAGTGTTTCTAAGAAGTTTCCCATATTGTCTAAATTATCTGATTTATTGGTAAGTAGCTGTTTATTTCTTTATGGTCATTTTTATTTCAATAATGTGGTGATTAAGTCTTGATTTTTCCATCCTGATTTTAGTAATTAGAGAGTTTTCTCTGTTTTGGTTGATCACTAGTTAATATTTTTCATTTTAAAAAAGAACCTTTGGACTGTGTCAATTTCTTTACTGTTTTAAAAATCTCTATTTTATCTTTGCTATACCCTTTATTATTTTCTTCTTGCTTTTGATCTATTTCATTTCATTTCCTTTCTTTTTAAAAGATTAAAATTTGGATTATTGACAGATGTGGTGGTTCACACCTTCAATTCCAGCACTCTGGAGGCAGGTGCAGGAAGACCCCTAAAAGTTCAAGGTAAACCTGATTTACTCAGATCCACACCAGCCATGGCTATACAGTGAGACCCTGTCTCCAAAAGAACAATACACACCTAGGTTATTTATTTGAATGCTTTCTTATTTTTAATTGTAGACATTTACAGCCATACATTTCTTCCCCCCCCCAAATAATATTTTTATTAACTATTTGGGAATTTCATACAATGTACCCTGATCGCACTTACTTCCCAGTCCCTCCCAGGTCTACCCTCCCATCCCTGCATCCTCCCCTGCAACAAAAAGAGAAAAAGAAAAAGAAAAAAACCCCACTAAGTTCAATGTATTGGAGCATGGTTAAACTCCCAGTGGCCAGCCTCTTAAAGACAAATGAGTTCTTCAGCTGAGTTCTTCCCTTCCCACCTTTCCATCCTCTTAACCCCTACCACAATCTAAGTACAGCTATACATTTCTGAGCACAGGTTTTGCTGTATCCTGTAAGTCTAGATGTAGCTGCAGGATAGGTCTATTGGCAACAACCTCGTTAACTTTATCAGGATGCACCTCATTGATAAACTCCATCTGTGAGTCAAGGCATCTCTGTCATAGGCTTTAACAAATGCCCCCGTGTCTGTCCATCTGTCTCCCATTTGACTGTTGAGTGGCTTTATTTCATTAAAGTCTGGGAATGTGCTAACTTCTCCTCCACTTCTTTTTTTTTAATAAGATTTATTTATTTATTTATTTATTTATTTATTTATTTATTTATTTATTTATTGTAAGGACACTGTAGCTGTCTTCAGATATACCAGAAGAGGGCATCAGATCTCACTACGGATGGTTGTGAATCACCATGTGGTTGCTGGGATTTGAACTCAGGACCTTCGGAAGGACAGTCAGTGCTCTTAACCGCTGAACCATCTCTCCAGCCTCCTCTCTTCCATTTCTTGAGGATAGTGGTGCCACATACAGAACACTTGTGCAATAGCTTTAGTTCCTAGCTGGGAAAACAGAAGCAAGCTTTTTGAGTGGGTTTCCAACCAGCCACTGGGTAGATGAGACACAGGTTGCTCTTTGCAAGGGAGGTCTCTTGTCATGTCTGCCAGCAGGAGGGTGGGCTGGCACTTACCCAAGCTACTGCTTAGCTGGCGAGTGAGGAGGGGTGGAGGGCAGACTCAGTGCCACGAAGTTCACTGTTCTTAGTAAGATTTACTTATTTTTCTTGAACGTCTGAAAGTCAATGTTTTACCCCAATTCCTAGCAGCATTTACAGATGGAATTTATAACACAATAGGTTAAATATATGTTCCTAAAACTGCTCTAAGTAGAATCATAGATTGCATATGTTCTATAAAAATGGAGGCTTTTACTTTCAGATAGTTTAATGCCCACGGGCAGTTCCAAGAAACATAGGGCTATTGAATGCCTTCTTAGCTTTCTCCAGTATACATTCTTGTAGGATACAGCAAAGATATTGATCTGGACCCAGCAAGCTCAGAGCCTTCTAACAGGTAGGAATCCCTCACTCTGGTATTTTAAAGTCAAAACCGTTTCCTTCCCTCTCCTCTCCCTCTTTTACTCCTGGCAACTATGATCCATCTAAATAACTTGTCATCTTGGGAATGTTCTAGTAATTAGAGTCATCCAGGGTGGGTACCTTTCAGAGCTGGCTGTGCCACTCAGTGTAGTTCTTTGGAAGGCCTCGCGCGTGCGCATGTGTGTGTGTGTGTGTGTGTGTGTGCATCCTTCGAGTTGTTAGGAAGCATCCCACAGCATGGCTATGGCATAGCTTGTTGTGCTGTTGCTTGTCTGAAAAAGCCAGTTACAAACACCCTCATAAAGCTTTTGTGCGAGCACGGTTGTCATTTCTCTTGAGGGTACACAAGATGGCAGTTGACAGTGGAACCGTCTGCATCTGGACACCGACTCCTTTCCTCTTTCTTCTTCCCTTCTCCCTCTCTTCTCATCTCATCTCTCTCTTTCTCTATCTCTTTGTGTCTGTCTGTCTGTCTGTGTTCAGTACTAGGTATTGAACTCAGAGCCTTATGCACAATAAACAAATGCTTTATCACTGTCCTACATCCTCAGCCCATGAGATTGATGCCTTCTTCTTCCACATTTGATAACATTAACTGATGCGCTCATATCGACCTGGGAAGGTTTTTATTTTTTTTTAATCTTTTAGTTTTAAATTTATGTATTCATTTACAATTGTATACAAATTTGTA
Organism: Mus caroli; assembly: GCF_978045245.1. Classification (NCBI taxonomy): domain Eukaryota; kingdom Metazoa; phylum Chordata; class Mammalia; order Rodentia; family Muridae; genus Mus; species Mus caroli. The sequence continues at coordinate 65,607,658 of NW_028227264.1, forward strand.
AAATATACTTTAATAGTATTTCCCCCTCCTTATCCTTCCTGACACCAAATTCCTCCTTCTCAACACATGGCAAGATGTTTTCAGTGACAGATTCAGTTTAAAAGGAAATTTCTCTCATCCACAATTTCACACGTAAACTTTGTACATTCTGTTAAGCCCTTTTCTCAATTGGTTCCTTTGTTAAGGCTCTGTTTTTATTTTGGCTTCCTCTTATTTCATCTAGAAAGTCACAACGCTCAAAGGTTTCAGTTCCTGTCGAACACCCCAAACGCATCGGAAGAACAAGATATGTCTTTTTCTCTGTGATGTCCAGTCAGGATACAGGGAAACTCCTTTTAACTTCTTCTTGGTAAGCCTTCTTGGATTTGGCAATGCTGTTAGCTTTTGACAACTGAGAACAGACCTGTGCAGGACTGGGCTGAACTAGCGCAGCATCCCTCAGCCCCTGTAGCAGGACACATTCCGCAGCCCCGTTCCAGAAGCTGCTCCACTTCTGCCCGGTTCTTGGGCTCCGTCCTCTTTCCCTGTCTCTTTTCTCGCCCTTCTTGGGGGAACCACTACCCCCTCCATCCTTTCCTGTACTGGGAAGAGAGAATGCAGCACGCCAATGGTTTTCCGCATGAGCTCTCCATGTCCCTCATGCCTGTAATCCTTCTGTACCCTTGGGTGAAGCGAAGTGGCAGGGCCTCTTAACTGCCCTTCCAGTGGGTCCCACTTCCGAGGTCTGGTGCTCAATTTGGTATGTCACTTTGGCCATCGAGTCTCACTGGACCTTGAGGTAGGCACTGGCTCATCTTAACACCCTGTTGTTGCATTGAGTGCGATACCGCAAAGGAAAGTTGCTGATGAAATCCCAGAACGGATGGATCGTCCCAGTTCATCTTAGCGAACGAATGTAAAGTTTTCACTTAAGAATATAACTTTGGCTTAGGAAAATGGTTCCCTCCATTCAACGGGAGGAGGATGAAACAAAGAGAGTGTTTATTTATTGTGCTCAATAGGTGAGGGAGATTCTTGGGTTTCCCAGGAGATGGGGGCCTGAGGGGACTGGGTGGAGCTCAGTGGGGAGCTGTGGAGTGCTCTGGGGGGAGAGAGGGCCTATTGGAAGGTCAGGGCCCAAAGAGAAAGGATGATTAATGACAGGGACTGCCAAGGCAATTTTGAAACAGGGAGACCTAACATGAGCTGTGTCCACTCCCAACCCTTTATTACTAGTGCTGTGGACAGTGCCCTTGTGTTAACGGTGGCTGTGTGTGTGTGTGTGTGTGTGCACAATTAACACCAGAAAGAGAAAAAAAAAGCAACTATTGGTATGAGGGGTGGGGTGGAAATTTGGCAGTGCTTAGGGTAATATCACACACAAGGCTCGCCAAGGAGCCCCGGAGCCCACTGTGAGCCAGAAACGAGAGTCTTCCCATAGTAGGTGTACACAGAAGGGTCTGTTACTTAAACTTTGTCACTATAGGAACTTTGAGAAATAAAACGCTGAGCAAATGCCCCATGGTCTTGGTTACCGTCACTCAGTTTCATGTGGGCTTTAGAAATATTTTATTATGTATTCCCATAAAAGACATTAATCGTACTTAATAATGGGCTTCATTTAGACATTTCCATGTATGTATATGGTGTGTCTCAATGGCATTCAACCCTCAACAGTCTCTCTTGTCCCTCTCCTATTTCATTGACCTTCACCAAGCAGACTATTTAAAAAACAGAACAATACAAGGTTTTTTTTTTTTAATTTTTTTAATTGGATATTTTATTTATTTACATTTCAAATGCTCTCCTCTTTCCTGATTTTCCCTCCACAAACCCCATTCCCATCTCCTCTTCTAGGAGAGTGTTCCTTACCCACCCATCCACATATTCCCACCTCACCACCCTGGCATTCCCCTACCCTGGGGCATCAAGCCTTCCCAGGAGCAAGGGCCTCCCTTCCCACTGATGCCAGACAAGGCCATTCTCTGCTACATATGTATCTGGAGCCATGGATCCCTCCATGTGCACTCTTTGGTGGAACAATACAGTTATTAAGGCAACTCTGAGTTAAGATCAATGGAAGACTTATCCAGCTTCCAATAGCAAGAAGGATGACAAGGTGGTTTGGATAAAGACTAGGGTTAGTGTAAGCTCCCTCACCTCAGGGATTTTTCTAGAAGGTGACCCTTCATCCCTAGGACAACATCGTGCATCTTTTCCTACAAAGAAAGCACTCAGTGTCCCTTCGGTATTTCTGCATACCCACAGATTAATTGAGAATGTGTTTGTAATTGGTGTGCAGCTAGCTGTATGTGAGTTGGAAGGGGGTCTGTGTACTTGTGAAGGCATCAATAAGGTATAAGATGGTCTTGGAAACTCACTCAGTTTTGCCTAGAAAACCCAGGGAAACACAGTTAACTCTCCAGACTTCTGCAGTGGTTGTTGTGGGGTTGATTGTATGGTTCTGTGATGCTATTTAAAACCTAGGCTCCTTCTTTCCTGATGCTGTGCTGGGCCAGTGTGCTGACTCTGATGTTGACAAGATGGTTGTCACAGGTCCAGCACTTGTACCCCACATTCCAGCATCCATAGGGAGAGAGTGAGTGCTCTCTCTCTCTCTCTCTCTCTCTCTCTCTCTCTCTCTCTCATATCTTACTAGAGAAGGCTCCATTTGCAGTCTTCCCCAGCATATTACTCAGCAGAGTCTTTTAGTGGTGGAGTCACATTTTCCATCTTTAACTGCATAAAGTTGGATATACTGTTTTTGAAAACTTCTTTAACTTGAAATGGTAAATATTTTTCCCATTAGATATAATTTTATATTATATGAAATAAATATTAAATATCTTATTGCATGAGAAACCCATTTTATCTTCCCTTTCTATGGGAGCAACCTTTTTTTTTCCTTTTCTCTTCCTCTTCTCTTCTCTTCTCTTCTCTTCTCTTCTCTTCTCTTCTCTTCTCTTCTCTTCTCTTCTCTTCTCTTCTCTTCTTCCTTCCTTCCTTCCTTCCTTCCTTCCTTCCTTCCTTCCTTCCTTTCCTTCCTTCCTTCCTTCCTTCCTTCCTTCCTTCCTTCCTTCCTTCCTTCCTTCTTTCTTTTTCTTTCTTTCTTTCTTTCTTTCTTTCTTTCTTTCTTTCTTTCTTTCTTTCTTTCTTTCTTTCTTTCTTGAGACAAAATTTCTCTATGTACCCGTGGCTGCCCTGGAACTCACTCTGTAGACCAGGCTGGGCTTGAACTCAGAAATTCACCTGCCTCTGCCTCCTGTGTGCTGGGATTAAAGGCATGTGCCATCACCACCTGGTTAGGAGGGAAATGTTGATCATAGAGTTTGACCTTATAGAATCAAGTCAATTGCATGTTTGGGACTAGGTCCAGGACCTTTTGGGTGTGAGGCGAGCTGTCTACCACTGGGTTTCACTTAGGGCCCTTTTAAAATTTTTATGTAGTCCAAGCTGGGAATGAGGAAATAGGAGGAAAGAGAGAAGCAGGGAAGGGCAGCGGGAAACATTGCCTTCACCTACACAAACTGATTTTTATCTCAATAGTTCCTTCCTAACTCTTTGAGAAAGGAATATAAGATGCCACCAACCTTTAGAATGTCATAATTGATTATTTGAAGCTAAAGTCATCTGATTGCCAATGTCTTTTTTTTTTTTTTTTTTAAAGATTTATTTATTTATTATAAGTACACTGCAGCTGTCTTCAGACACTCCAGAAGAGGGCGCCAGATCTCGTTACGGATGGTTGTGAGCCACCATATGGTTGCTGGGATTTGAACTCTGGACCTTCGGAAGAGCAGTCGGGTGCTCTTACCCACTGAGCCATCTCACCAGCCCGCCAATGTCTAATTACACAAATGCTCCTAATTTTTACCATCCAAACTGTTCAAGAAAAGGAATTCCATATTTTCCTTTGGTTTTTAAAATTCCTTTTCCTTCACAGTAGAAGACTGCTTAAACCCATCAAAATCACTTTGATTTTACACCTACAGTTGGTATCCTAACATCTCCATTTTCGACACTTATAAATGCTTTAATAGATACATGGACAGTAATTTAGTTTGACTTAAATGTAATAATCAGGCCCATTTATCTAGGCTGACAAGATTTCATTTCCTAATGATCTTTTATTGTAAATTTATTTGATTTCCTCTAATATATTGTCTCATTTCTCATCGCCTTTTCTTTTGAAAAAAATATGAATAATTTTGTAAGGAATTATGAAGGCTTGGCTCAGAGCTGACAGCTCTTAGCAACAGTGGCTAATCCCCACCCTTTAAAACAGATTATGCAGTTCGATAACAAAGTCCCAAGAAGAAAAAGAGTGTTAGTTTATCAAGAAGTTATTCTAGAAGACCCTAAGAATTATAAATCTAGGAGTTCTTGTTTCTTTTGGATGACCATAACTAAAGAAGTTCTAGGTTCTGTAGGTTCAATGTCCCACCCCACCGCAACCTCTTCATACTCAGTCAGTCCAGTGGGCAATAGGTTATAAAACTAAACCTTATGTGTTGGTTAGGCTCTTCTATTTAATTGTTAAGAATTTGTTTAATGGGTATGGGCATTTGCATGCATGCCTATGCAGTGTCCACACAGGCTAGAAGAAAGCCATGGATACCCTGGAATTGGAGTTACAGATAGGTGTGAGCTGTGGTGTTGGTGGTGGGAATGGAACGTGGGTCCTCTGGAAGAGCAGAGGGTGCTCTTAATCCTTAAACCATCTCACCAGCTGCTTCTTATGAAGGTTAGTTTTAACAGTCAACTTGATGCATCCTAGAGTCACCTAGGAAGACTGTTTCAATGAGCAAAGATTATAGTAGGTTGGGCACGTCTGTGGGGGTGCTGTCTTGATTGTTGTGCTGGCTGGTTTTGTGTGTCAATTTGACACAAGCTGGAGTTATCACAGAGGAAGGAGCCTCCCTTGAGGAAATGCCTCCATGAGATCCAGCAGTATGGCGTTTTCTCAACTAGTGATCAAGGGGGGAAGGGCCCATTGCGAGTGGTGCTATCCCTCGGCTGGTAGTCCTGGGTTCTATAAGAAAGCAAGCTGAGCAAGCCAGGGGAAGCAAGCCAGTAAGAAACATCCCCCCCATGGCCTCTGCACCAGTTCCTGCTTCCTGACCTGCTTGAGTTCCAGTCCTGTCTTCCTTTGGTGATGAACAGCAATGTGGAAGTGTAAGCTACCCAACCTGCTTCTTGATCTTGATGTTTGTGCAGGAATAGAAATCCTGACTAAGACAATTGTTAATTGACCCATTCCACTGTGGGCGGCACCATTCCCTAGGCTGGGTTCTGCACTGCATAAGAGTGAAGAAAGCTGTCTAAGCATCAGCAGCAATCAAGCAGAGGTTCCTGCTTATCCTCTTTGCTGTCCAGTGTGGATGGGATGTGGTAGCTGCTTGAGCTCCCACCTATGTCCCTGAAATGATGTCAGAACTGCCCTGAAACCCTTTCTTCTTCTACCTCCCAGGAGTGAGGGCCTGCCCTCTGTCCTTTTGTGTACCTGCTTTTGGAGCATTCTATGTTCTTTAGGGAAATACATCTTTAAGAAAGCTGCCATTGTTAGAGGGTATAAAGACAGTCTCTGGTATTACCCTCAAATCTTCTCAGCTACCATGTTCTTAAGAGTTTGGTGCAGAAAAGGACAATAGATACCAAAGGAATGACTAGGAATGAGCCCCCTGATTCTCCACTGCACGTGGCTAGCCTCTTCTCTGGCTCGTATGAGTAGGCTCGTTCTCGAAGTCCTTTCTCAGGAGTCCCTGTGTATGCTAGACAGGCCTAAACCAGAGGCATTTTCAAAACTCTTACCTGGAGGGGTGGGAGGAAAAAAACAAAACAAAACAAAATGGTAGCAGTGCCTTGCATGGGAGCCCCGCCCTCTAGCTACAAATTACTCCTTTCAAACCCTGCATTAGGCGGGTGCCTGCTTGCTGAAGGAACTCTTGAGTTTTTATTCTCCTGCATGTATATGTTCTTTATGTCCATAAAGTCAGGTTTTGTTTTGTGACTGTAAATTGGAGCCAGGGGAGTTTCTTTTTCTCTCTACGACTGCAACCACAGCGAGGCTTTCTCCACAACCTGGTACTTTCTGCCCCTCTGTGTGTGTGGGCAGAGAGTGTGGGGAGAGAGCCGAGCTTGATGGAGCTCTTCACCTGGTCGGAACAAGAGCTCTGGGTTTTGTCCTCAGCTTTAATCATGACGGGGTGTGAGTTAAAAGCAGGATTCATAGAGGGGCTATTTTCCTTTTAACTCTGTTTTGAGTTACAGAATGCCAGTTTTTTTTTTTTAAACATTTAGGTTATCGCTGAAACAATTCTGCAGACTTCTGAAATATGATAAAATGTACTGGATGGCTTTCTGTTCTCTTTGAATACACTTCTCCACATTGGCTAATTACAGAAGCCAATTAAACATTTTCTTCATCAAACCAGGGTGGATCAGAAAGGACTTTCTGGCTTACATATTCATTTAACCAACATTCTTGAATGATCTCTCTCTCTCTCTCTCTCTCTCCCTCTCCCTCTCTCTCTCTCTCTCTCTCTCTCTCTCTCTCTCTCATATGTGGGTTTACCATACCACAGGATGCAAGTGGAGATTAGAGAGAAACCTAACCTTTAGGAATCAGTTCTCTCCCACCATGAGAGGCATGGGAACCAAGGTCAGACTGTCTGGCTTGCTGCTTGGTGCCTTTACAATGGCTGAGGGTACAGAGCCATCTCATCGTCTGTTTAATCTACAGTTTGGAGCTTCTGCTATATGCTTGTGCTTGGAGAGAAGGCTCCAAAGAGAGATGGCATTAGCTCCTTGCTCCCAAGTGGCCCAACGTTATAAGAGGGAGACAAAGCAGACAGAGACAACCTACGTAAGAGGTGACCCTTGGCTGCATCTTGATGGAAATGAGCTAACAACAGGACGCAGGAGATGGTGTGTGTGTGTCTGTGTGTGTGTAACACACACAGACACACACACACACACACACACACACGGTGTGGCATATGTGTATGTTTGCATATGGAGGTTAGAGGTCAAACCCCTGCATTGTTTCTCAGGCGAAGTCCATCTTGTTTTTTGAACCAGGGTCTCTCTCTGGCCTGGAGCTTGCCTATTGTGCTAGGCAAGTGACCCTCAGGGATCCTTCTGTCTCTGTCTCCACTCTGTCCGTCCCCCATCCCACCCCATGTTGGGAACACAGTCACACATCACCACAGTTAGATGTCTCTGCATGGGTTCTAGAGATGAATTTCAAGCCTTCATGTTTTCAAGGCAAGCACTTTACTTTTTTTTTTTTAAAAAGATTTATTTTATTTATTTTATGTATATGAGTACACTGTAACTGTCTTCAGACACACCAGAAGAAGGCATCGGATCCCATTACAGATGGTTGTGAGCCACTATGTGGTTGCTGGGAATTGAACTCAGGACCTCTTGGGTCATCTCACCAGTCCAGCAAGCACTTTACTGACTGAGCCATCTGTGCAATAGTCCTTAATAAACTTGGGTTCAAAAGAAGTTTTAGGTTCTTGGTAATATTAGGTAAAGGGATTTCCCATATAGCCTCCCCACAGCCTCCCCATTATCCATGCTCCCCACCAGAGTGATGGTATTTATTACCATTGATGGATGAGTCCACACAGACAACACGCCTCCCCCAGCCCCCCATCAGCTGGTGTCTTGCTCTTGTATGTTCAGAGGATTGAAGCAGTGTTCAGAGCCACAAGTCCAACATTGGAGTATCACACAGAGTAGTTCAACTGCCCTAGAAGCTTCTGTAGCTACGGGTCATCCTTCCTTCCCTCTGACCCCTGACCTCTGACCTCTGACCTCTGACCTCTGACAGACCTCTTTCCTTCTCTGCAGCTCTGCCCGGTCCAGCATGTCATATAGCTGGGTCCATAGGCCTTGTAGGCTTTTCAGATCGGCTTCTTTCACTTCCGTATCTTTTCATTCTTTGGTAGCTCTTGCTCTGGGGGGTGGTGGTGGGGAGGCAGGGTCCCAGTCTGGTCTCAAACTCGGGCTGTGCCTGCCTCAGCCCCTCTAGTGCTTCCATGACAGATGTGTTCTGTCAACCCCAGGCTGATAACTCTTCTCTTTCAGAACGTGCGGTAACATTCCTGTGCCGATGGGCTATAGCTAATTATCTATTCATCCACGGCAGAACATCTCAGATCCTTCCCAGTTTTGATGAACATAGGTTCTTTAAGCAGGTAAGGAGGACACAGAGAAATGGCATCAAAGTCTGTTTGAAGATTGATATTTAATGTGTAGGATGTGTATGTGGAGAGAGGCTGTAATAGAGAAGGCTAATCTTATTTAGGGAATCATTCCAAAACCACAGTGTGGATCCCATGTGAGAGGCACTTCTACGGTTACTATTGTGCTTGGAAACAGACGTAAAGAAAAGCTGATTTATATGCTCTCTTTTTGCACGAATGTGCGCGCGCGCACACACACACACACACCACACACACACACACACACACACACACACACACACACAGTGAGCTGATGAGATGGCTCAGGGGGAAGCTTGCTGCTAAGCCCAGTGACCTAAGTTTGATCCCTAGGACCCACCTGGTGGAACCATATGGTGGAAGGAGACAACGACTCTGACCTCTACATGCATACCGTGGTATACACTCAAGCGTGCACACATGTACGGCCACACACATGCCATACATGTAAAATACAAGACGATCTGTTGGGATGCATTTAAGTCATGAAGGTTGCTCTGAGAGTCTGGCGGAGAGAACTCCAGGCTGTGGGCTTGAGTGCTGTTTGCTCCTCGTGACTCAGAGAGAACCATGTGGCTTGTGCCTTCCTGAGGAGCCTCGCTGAATGTCTTGGAAGGAAGCCCAACATCGGAGGTGGTGGTAATGGCAGTGATGTGGCAAACTGTCCAATTTGTCTGAACACGGGGAGCCACCCTCAACTTCTAAATAAACTCAGAGTGAGTCACGCCAAGAACAGAGTCCACAGCCTCATTACAGGAGAACAATTGCTGCCCCTACTCAGTGCTGCATGAACTCATTGGGCTATGCAGATGGAACAATACCGTCGGTGTGCCTTTGACCGGTCAGGGCAACATGTCACATAAAGATCCTAATGCCATCCCTGCCACTCCATCTTTGACAGAATTTATTTCATCTGTTAAAGTAATACTCTCTGGTGCTGGAGAGACAGATCAGCAAATAAAGCCTGTGCTGTACAAGAGAGAATTAGGAGTTTGGGTCCCCAGAACCCACATAGATGCTGGGTGGATGTGGTGGCGTGCAAATATGCATACATGCGCACACATCATACACACATACGTGTAAAGAGTAACACAATTGTGGACCCCATGAAATTGTCCCTTGAATGCGCTGAAATTGTTGATATCTCTGTCAGGACCGGTGTCCCTGAGGATGTCAGGGTTGACAGCCTGAAGAGCTTTTATTCTGCTCAGTTTAATTCTCTCCTTCCTCTCTAGCCCCTTATTCAATACATAAGCTCTGTGGTTATGCAGATTGTAGAACGCCTACCTAAGGCTCAACGCCTAAAATCCCCATGTAAAAGAGAACATAGGATATCTGTTGACTTGTAGGGTCTGGATTACCTCAGTCAGGATGATTATTTTTTTATAGCTCCATTCATCCATTTACCCATAATTTTCATAATTCTTTTAACAGCCAAATAATGTTTCGTTTTCCATTTTTATTATTCATTCATTTGCCTAACCAGTTGACGGGCATCAAGTCTGTTCCCAGTGTCTGGCTATGGTGCGTAGAGAAGCAGTGAACATGGCTGAGCAAGCGTCTTCTCTGCAGTGGGATGAAGCATCCTTTGGGTAGATGATGCCCAAGCGTGGTCTTGCTGGATCTTGAGGTAGAGCTATTCCCATCTTTCCCTAGAACCAGAGCGCACTGCTTTCCATAGTGGCTGTACAAGTTTGCATTCCCACAGCAATGGAGGAGTGTTCCCCTTACCCCACATCCCTGACAGTATGAGCTGTCATTTGTTTTATTGATCTTGGCCAAGGTGACTGGTATATGATGTAATCTCAAAGTAGTTTTTATTTTATTTTATTTTATTTTTTGATTTGCAGTTTGCAAAAGCATGTCGAAAGTATAAGGGAGTCTTTGGAGGGAGGTAGCTATTGTTAATCTGGGGCCAGCCCCACTTTTTTTTTTAAACAGGCTCAACAGCTCAACAGTGTGGGGATCTCTTCTACCATAGTGAACTATGAGAATTCTGACCATAGCCATGTCTTTGGAAAACAAATATTCACGTATCTGGGAGGAATCCGAAGTTAAGTCATTCTGCAGGGGCACAGAGCCTGTCGGTGGCAGTGCTACGTACAACAGAGAGAACAACGCTCCATTCAGCTCGTTAGTAAACAAAGCAGAGATAAATATTTACCATGAGAAAAATGTTTCACCGCCAAAGGTTCGAGGAAGCAATGCCGGTGATTAACTTTCTAGTTACAGAAGTTGACTGAGGAAGATGGGCAGGTACGTGAGACAGATTGCGTACAACAGGAGCCAGCAACTGATCCATGTACAGGGCTATGTGAACTGAGTTCCCCTACGCAAACACTCAGCGAGGTCAGAATTTGAGGTGAAGGCTAGGAAAATAAACTCATTCATTTGTCCAAATCCTTCTTAATATTGACGCAACAGTTTGTCGGTTTCTTTGTATTAAATGTTTTATTTAATATTCATACATGCATATAGTATATTTATTTAATATAAATACATGCATATAGTATATTTGGATCCAAAGCACCCCCATCCTCTCCCCTTAAATTCCTCATCATTTTCCTCTCTCAACTTCATCTCTCTCTTTTTTTTTTTGAGATAGGGTCTCACGATGTAGCTCTCTGTCTCTGTCTCTCGCTAATTTAACACTTAGAGTCCATTTAGTGTGGATGGCTGTGAGACCATCTATCAGCGATTCTCAACTTTCCTAATGCTGTGACCCACTAATACCATTCCTCATGTTGTGGTGACATCCCCCAACCCTAAAATTATTTTTGTTGCCACTTTGTAACTGTAATTTTGCTACAGTTAGGAGTTATGTAAATATCTGACATGTGACCCCTGTAAAAACATCATTCGACAACCCAAAAGGGTCGCAACCCATAGGTTGGGAACCGTTACATAAGAATATGGCTAGTTTCTCAGAGCCCATATCCCCAAAGAAATCTCATTCACCATCTCCCAGGAGCGGTCGACTGCCAATGGCTCCTCAGCTAGGGGTGGGACTTCATGAGTTCCTCCGCCACCCATGCTGCCTCAGTGTTCTGCAACTCTTATGCATTGAGTCAAAGCCACCATGAGTTCATGTGTGCAGAGGCTTTGCCATCTCCAATCAATACTGCTTTACTATAGATGCCCCCTCCTGGTTCTTGCAATCTTTTGGCCTCCTCTTCCAAAATAACCCCTGAGCCTTAAGGTGGTGGTGATGATGGTGGTGGTGGTGGTGGTGATGGAGACTTCCCATTTAGAGCTGACCTCTCCACTCTATTATTCTCTGCATGTTGACCAGTTGTTGGTCCCTGTTTTAATTATTATCCATTTCATAAAGAGGCATCTCTGATGAGGGTTGAGAGATTCAATAATCTATGGGTGTAAAGATAATAATGTGGGGGGCAGTTTATTACTTGGTCCATTTAGCAGAATAATAGTGCCAGGTTTTCCCCTAAGGCCTATGACCTAGCCAGCCATGAGATGAATTACTTTTAAATTAAGGTCTCATGGCATTCTTATATGAAGGATGCCCATAAAAGCGTGTATTTTGCATCAATCTTTAAAATAAATTCTTCCCTTGATGTGAATACTAAAATTGATCTGAGATCATGAAAGAGAAAAGAAGAGAAAGGGAACATTTTCCTTAGTGTTATCAAAAGCACCATTAGAGGCTGGGGAGGTAGCTCCGTGCTTGCTGTGCACACATGGGGACCTGAGTTCAAGTCCACAGCACCCGCGTACAAAAGGCACCATGCAAAGACTCCAGCATTGTGGGGGGAGAAAGAATCACTTAGGTATGGTGGCTCTCAGTCTGGCTCTGTGTTCAGTGGGAGAGCCCGTCTCAAGGGAGGCGGATAGAAAGGAGAAGGAAAGAAAAGGACATTGGTATCTTCTTCTGGCTTCTACATATGTGTACAGGCATCCACACCCACACTTACCACACAGACACAGACACAGACACACAGACACACACACACCATATATCACGCACTCACACACAAACACTATGACATTCAAAGCATATTTCTTAGATGTCCTTGGTTTATGGTTGAATGTTAATACTTGCCCTCTAGTGGCTTACAATTGCAAACGGACTTTTTTTTTTTTTTTTTTTTTTTTGGTGGCTTCCCTTTAAGCTTTTGTTGTTGAAGAAAATGGTTCCATTAAATAAAAGCACATGTGGGGTGTGTCTGAAAAGCATCAATGATAAATCCCTTCTATCTTAAATTGGCCCTTGGCATTTCCCCACTGTCTTTCCAAAGCAGAGCCAAAAAAGAAGTTGGGAGACTGAGCTGTGAAGTGGAAATAATTGGATTTCATAATCTGTCTTGTCAGGTACTGGTGAGGTAAGCCTGGGCACCTGTTGCCCTTGCTTGCCTGGCTCCTCTCTGGGACCACAGTAAATAGTAGGACCTCATGGAGTTCTTGAGAGGCAAAATGATCAGGCAGTTGGGGGTTGTGTAACGAAATGTTACTATTGTTACTCTTTCTAGTATCAACCCGGAGGTAAAAGTATTTTCTCTGGGCTCCGGTAAACAAAGAAATCAGCTGTTTGGATGTTTAGTTTTAATTACCAACTTGATACAATATAGAATCCCTGGGCAGAGTCTTAAACTTCTGCATTTGGTTGTCTGTGGGCGTATCTATAGGGATGGCCTTGATTGCTTAATGACTATGAGAAGACCCAGTTTGAAAGAGAGCAGTACCATTGCCTGGCTTGAGGGACAGACTGCATAAAAGAAGAGGAAGCCAACTGAGCTCCACACATGCACAAGCACATTTCTCTCTTCTCTCTTCTCTCCTGTGGATGTGCTGTGACCACCCCTCTCAGGCTCCGGCAGCTGAGACTTCCCAGCTGTGATGGACTGTAGCTAGGAATTGTAAGTTAAAATAAACATCATCTCCCCCACCAAGTTGCTTTCAGTCAGGGTGTTTCATCACAGTGACTGAAAGAAAACCAGGACAGAGATCTACAGTCTTTTTGAGGCTTTTCAGCCATGTAAGGAGATCTGTGTGTATGCAGAGATAGTGCAAGTTCATAGCTTGTGAACATTAAAGCACCGATCAAATAGGATGCTACTGTTTCGAAGATAGTGGGGTTCCTGGTTGTGTCTGTGTTTTGCATGCAGTTCTCATGATTGACAACAGCCTACTAAGTGGCAGCTTAGTTGAAAGCATCTCTTCATTTGTGTGGTACAGAAATTAATGGCTTGTCATGAATTGATAGTATCCCAGACTCAATCTAATAAGGCTATATCAGTCATGTATTATTTGATAAACAAACAAACAAAAAATCCAAATAAATAAAAGTCTACATTTACCAAGATCTAGGTAAGAGGTAGTATATATTATAAGCATTTTAAGAAACATTTTTTAGAAGTTCAATGAGTTTGAGGAATGGAAAAATCACAGGAGAAAACAATGAATGACCTTGTAAGATGTGGCTACAAGGATTCTCAAGATCAGATTTGAGCTGGACTGAGACCCAAGGAAGGCAGACTTGGTTATTAGAAGACGTTTGGGGCCGTCCTGGAAGACAAGGGCTGTCATGTGGTTTTGGTCTGGGGAAACTATCCTGTGCTAACCCCTACACTCTGATTACTCGTTTCTTGTCAGACCCTCCAGTTTCATCATGGTCCAGAATGAGGGCTCAGCCCGGGGTTTCCTGTATTCATTTCCATCTCTTGCTTGTAATTACAGCGGCTTTAGGCTAGCTTTCTCAGCCTCAGCATGACTGACACTTTGGGTTGGATGATTCTCTGGATCAGGGCTTTGCTGTGCCTTGTGGAATATTTAGCTTTATAGCACCTCCCAGTTGGGACAACTAAGGTTTCTAGACATTGTCAGATGTCCCTTGGAAATGTGTGTGTGTGTGTATAAAATATCCACAGACCCTAGAAGGTATTTGTGATAATTCTCTAATCTTGCCATTGAGATTTTGGCAGCGGGCTGCTATACTGCACTGTAAATTTACCAAGGAACTACTCTGTGGCTTAACCATTAGTTTAATTTTTTTTTAAGTTTAATTAAATTAGTTTTGTGACCCCTGTCTTACTGTGCAACTCCAGGTGGCAGTGAACCTGAGATTCTCCCGCACCAGTGTCACAGATACTGTGACTAAGTATGCACACCACATCTGGAAGCCACTAATCCCCAAGTGTGATTGGGGTGGAGGGGACTGATTCCTGGGGGCTCTTTTTTTTTGGCTAATTTTTTATTTTGAAATAATTTTTGATTTATAAAATGGTTGTAAAGATGAGCTAGCACATTCCAACATCCCTCCCCCAACTCCAATGGCTGCCTCTTATGTAGCTATGATACACTTATCAAAACTGAGATCTTAACATTGACTCTTACAATACTATCAACTAATTTGCCCTTATTAATTGAATTCTCTTGTGTTCTCACAAAAATTCTCTCTCTCTCTCTCTCTCTCTCTCTCTCTCTCACACACACACACACACACACACACACACACTATCCAGGGTTCTTCATTTTCCTGTATTCATTTCCATCTCTTGCTTGTAATTACAGCGGCTTTAGGCTAGCTTTCTCAGCCTCAGCATGACTGACACTTTGGGTTGGATGATTCTCTGGAGCAGGGCTTTGCTGTGCCTTGTGGAATATTTAGCTTTATAGCACCTCCCAGAGGTGCTATTTTCATTTGCAGAGGGTACATACATATTCTTGTAGTTGTGGAAGGAATCTAGCATATGCCCTTGGAAAATTGCAGGTTCTCAGACAGAAAAAAAAAAAAAAAACAAAACTAACAAGCTTTATCTAGAACAAAGAATTCAACAGTATTCAAGTTGGTGGGACAAATGATGATGAGTAGAAAACTTTCTCCTTTTTTTTTCCCTTAAGTTTTTTTTTTTTTTTTTCCACCAGTGTCTATGAGCAGATATGTGCACATGCACACAGTGGCCAGAAGAAGGCATCAGATCCCCTGAAGCTGGATTGATGGACAGTTGTGAGCCTCCTGGTGTGGGTGCTAGGAACTGAACTTGAGCTGACTATAAGAGGAACAAGTGCCCTTAACTGCTGTCCCACCGCACTGTCCCTGAAAACCAGGATGTTGAGTGGGCTTGTCTAAGAGGTCTACTGCCAAGAGCACCCAATGAGGTTTCCAAGATCCTCATTTCCGCTAACAGTGGAAAGTCTCACCTGAAGTTGGTGGGAGTCACACAGAGCTTGACTGGTACCATTTCCCAGATCTGGGAACCCACAGGATCTCCTGCCTCACTGTCAGCAATCTGTCCTTGGTCACAGGTTTTCCTCTAAGTGAGAGATACTAATGGGATGAACTCAAGGTTGTGAGTCCCAAATTGCTGTTTTAGGTTTAAGAAGAACAAAACGGCCTCTTTCCAATATTAGCTGACAAACGCCTGAATATGGAGCTACATGGAAGAGTTGCAATCTATTGAATGCTACTGCATGTGAGCTATAAGTAATTTCAGGTTCTTGGTATCATTTGTGGCCCAGCCAGTTCTCATCAAAGTCAGCCTGATTCGGGAGCCGATCAATGCCAGGGAAACCCCTTTGTCTTCTTTTGGGGCATAGAATTTCAAAGATGCTTAAGTCAATATTCCTTTTACTAATGTGTCTTACAGAAATGCCTGGGTCCCCCCCTTCTTCTCATATAATTAATTGACCTGCCTGCCACCCACGAGGTATAGTCGTTGTTGCCTATAATTCTCTCTCGGTTCTAATTGCCATTCTGGTTTCAGTTCTATTTGTCTTCAGATGGCTCTCCTCTCCTCCAGTAGTGTGGGGCGTGCGTTGTACTTAGTTTTGTCTTACTGCGCGTTTGCTTCTAAATGTCAGCATAATTTTTCTACCTTATAATATCGGAGATGTTATAAGCATCCATCAGCCCGAAAGAAGAGCACAAGAGATTAGGTATCATTTATCTGTATTGGTTGTTCATCGTAATGACCCACTGGACAACAGGAACAGATAATCTGTTGCTTTGATGGAAACTAATTATTCTTGAGCATGACAGCCTCGAAATAGCTTTTGTGACATTGTTCTTAAAAATGACGGCTACCTAGTCGCTATTACTGCAAGCAAGAGCTTAGCCATGTTCTCTCATGATTTCCCTATGTAAGTACTACAACAGTTTGGATTTTTCTTTATTGCTGCTTTTTTTTTTCCGAGTGAAAAAAAAATGGAACTAGAATTTAAGAGCTTTAAATTTTCAAGTGTCAAACATAAGGCCTGATAAATGCGTATTTACTGTTTGCTATTTACTATTTTCTTTCATCTCTTTATTTTGCATGTATGTGCATGTGCGTGCGTGCGTGCGTGCGTGCGTGCGTGCGTGTGTGTGTGTGTGTGTGTGTGTGTGTGTGTGTGTAGGCCAAAGGATACTTTCAAGGAGTCTATTCTCCCCTCCCACCATGAAGTTTCCTGGAATTGAGCTTGGGTTGTTAAGCTTAGTCAGATGAGCTTCCAGCCACTGAGCCATCTGATTGGCTTTACATTTTCTTCTTTCTTTTAAGACAACGTCTCATGTAGCCCAGGCTACTCAAGTAGCTAGAGATAACTCCTGATTTTTCTGCTCCCAGGTGCTGCAATTACAGGCATGTATCACAGCGTTCAGCTAAAAGTTTCTTAATGGAAAATAATTACTATTGTCTAGAAAGTAGTGAAAGTACAGTTAGACGACAATGTTGCCAGGAGGTATCTGTTCGGCCTCATTCTTTTTCTTCCCATTGGCAATCGTACATGGTTTAGAGAATAAGGTTGTCAATGATTAAGGTGATGAAGTTAAAAAGCATACAATAGTTTTAGTTTTATTTTGTTTATGAGTGTTTGCCTGCATGGATGTAGGTGCACCATGCACATACTTAGTGTTCACAAGGGCAAGAAGAAGGCATCTGATGCCTAACATCTGCCTCCAGCTCAGACCTGTGTTTGAACTTCCTCCCATGAAGCAGGAGTACCGATCTGTCAGGCAGTGTTTAATCTCAGCTCCATGTAAATACTCATATTCTAGCTCCTCCTCCCTCTGTCTCCTATGAACTAGCATCATAGGCATGCACTCTTGTACCCGTGAAATTTAAGTGTTTAACAATACCCCCTCTATCTATACATATTTCACATACATATATATATGCATATATGTGAAACAGGTATGGTGTAGGTCAGAGGTCAGCCTTGACTATTAATTGGTTCTCGCCTTCATCTTGTTTGAGATAGATAACGTTGTTTTTCTGTTATGAGTGCCAGGGTAGCTGGTCCTCAAGCTTCTAGGCCTTCTCCCATCTCTACTTCCCAAGGCCTCATGGGGACAGTATGATCTGAGATGCTCAGACTTTCAGTGTGTCCTGGGGTTTGAACTCAAGTCCTTATGTTTTGTAAAGCAAGTGCTCTTATCCACCATGCCATCTTCCCAGCCCTAAACTATTCTTAACTTATTTTGAAGGCAAAACACAAAAACTTGTCTTCTCTGAACTAAAATCTTCATTTTGACAGGCGATAATGATAATGCTTTCTCTGATTATCTATAATTGCATATTGTAGACCCAATACTTATTCTACTGGTGGTGGACATACACCTTTTCCTTTGGAAGTACTGTTTGGGACAGCTTTGTCACCAAAGAAGCATGGTGATGCTCACTGATGGGGCAGGAAAAGACCCTGGCAAATCTTGGACTCACCTGGCAAGACTACATTGGAACACCCTTGCTACTAGAACCTTCTTAGATCTATGTATTGTCTCTGTACCTGTGGCTTACCCTTGTATGAATGCAGTTACAAGCAGGTTTTCTTGTATCACAGTGACTATGTGAGAATGATGAATTCAAATACCATGATGTAATCATTGTCATTAATATTAGTTGTAGCCAACACAAACGGGCACAGACTATATTTTGGATACTTTGTGAGTCATTCACTCACAACATTTTACAAACAAAGAAACCAGCGCAAGCAAACTCAGTAAGTTTTCCGGAGACACAGAGTTAGTGATGTGGCTAGTCCCGGCAAAGAATTGGTTGTACAGAGAGAAATGAAGCATGTAACCCGGTTGTCACGTGGCCACAGATCTGGTCCCAGGCAGAAGGTAGATGCTGGTGCTCTCCCTCTTCAGAGGATGCCATAAGGAGTCTTAACTTGAAGATAGCTCCCCATTCTCGAGCATGGCCAGAGCGCTTAGGAATAAATGTAAACAAAGCCATTCCTTGTGTTCTTCGCAGCAGCCAGAGCTCTCTTGTGCTGACATCTGCAAAGCTCCTGTGCTGGCAGATGAGCCCTGGCGCTGGAATCTGCAAAGTTGATGACTAGTCTCAGAAGTCTGGCCTGCATCTACAGGACATCTTGTAGCACAATCAAGCCCTACTTCATCATGCTCGGTGACAAGAGTTTTCCCGAGGAAGTCTCCGTCAGACGCAGGGAGCCAGGGAACAGCTCAGGAGCTAATTAGACAAGGGGACTTACGGCAAGTACAGGCCTACTTCAATAGGCTGGAAGGGCGGGCCTGTCAAGCCCCTCTTGTCGGCCCTTGCTTTATACCGGTCACTGTACTGGTTGAACATTAACACACAGAAATCTGCTGATTTTTCTCCCATCTCTCAGCCCATGCAGAGAAGGAGCGGCAACTAATCTGTACGTCTTTAAGGTGGCTCCAGGCTTCATTATCCCCGAAAGCATCAATCTTCAACTCATTGTTAGAGACGCTGCACAAGACGTGGAAATGTAGGGAGATGGGCAGAGGTGCCGCGTGTGGACTTTCTAGTGTCTGCTATAATTTCCTCTTTTTCCTGGAATGGTTGCTTTGACTCAGGGGAAAAGCCAAAGACTTTAAGAAGTATAAAAGGGTTTCCCTGTGGAGACAAAAGCTAAGGAATTGCAAACGTTTCCTTCCCTGTTGCTATTGTCATTGACTAGGTTGTCGAAGACAACCGTAGATGTATGTGCTTACCAGATCGTCAAGATGGAGAAATAGATAGTGAAAGAACTTTACCAAAATAAAAAAGTCAGAAGTATATTCTACATTTTAGAATGAAAAACAATATAAACATGACAAAGCAATAACAGTGACAGCAAAAGGCAATTAGCTTATAGCAGGATAGCATGTATTCTTGACTGTTTACCCAATTAAGACAGTAAGATAGGAAAACCTTTAAAGATGCTGTGTGTGTGTATGTGTATTTGTGCATGTGTGACTGTGTGTATGTCTATGTTGTAAGTGTATTGTGAGTATGTCTATGTATGTGCATGTGTATGTATGCATATATGTGTGTATGTATGTGTATATGCATGTATGTGTGAGTGTGTGTGAGTGTATATGAATGTTTCTGTGTGTGTGTGTGTGTGTGATGTCAGAGTAGCTCAAATCAGCTTCCATCACTTGTGGTAAACATAATAGATGCGAAAACTCTAAGAAACTTCTGAGAGAGATCTCACTCAATCCTGTCAGGCCACAGGTGAGACAACTGAAATCTAGAGTGAGCACACCGGTGGCCACCATGCCTTGCTGTTTGTTCAGCACCATGATCTTTGTTGTGGGAGTTTGGGGGTGGGTTTGGGGGTGGAACTTGTTTCCGTAGGCTGATGTATCTGGGACTGAGTCCATCCTATAGCCTTGAGAGCCAGTGGCTGTAAGCTACACGTAAGCCTTCCTTGTAAGCATTTGTCAATGGACATTATTTAATTGTGTCTTCCCAAGGGTGAGATACTGTCATCTTCTGATTGAATTTCGGGGGTGGGGTGGGGGAACGTGTACTTGGTTCTGAGTCATGCTGTACGGATCCTGATTTGTCTAAGCCATGCTTGTGGATGCTGATTTGTCTGTCAGGGCAGACCGCCAACACAGAGGCATAGTGGGGTTCCCTTCCCTTCTAAGTGAACAGGAACAATAATCATAATGGCAGGAGCTATGATGACATGCCATCCAAGAGGAGATTCTGTATGGCTCACACAGTTTCGCTTGTTTAGTTTGCCCCAGTCACATAAAAAGATGTTGTTAGAGTGGCGAATGAATTCACACGGAAATGAGAAGCTTGTGTAGAAGACCCAAGTTTTGTCTGGTGAGAGATTTCTGACTGCCTCAAACAAAACACTGAATCTTTTTGGGTCTTAGTATCTTCAGATACACAAAGAATATATGAATATATATGTCTAAGGAGATTTCCTTTGTTTTCCCTTTTCTTAAAAACAAAGACATTTGTTTGTTTGTTTGTTTGTTTGTTTGTTTGTTTCATGTGGGTTGGGGGAAGGCATGGACCTTGGCTGACGTCTGCAGAGTAGAAGAATTCTTGCAGGAGCACATGCTCTTCATCCAGCACATGTGTTCTGAGGATCATGATCCCAGGTTTGGCAGGAAGCAACTTTACCTGCCGAGCCATCTGGTTGGCTCAAGGTGAGTCCTGAGTTTAGGTTTAGCCAATAATTGGACTCTGGTGGAGGGCAGGAGTGTGGGGGAGGGGAATGAAAGTGGAGTTAGAGAGGTGCAGGGAGGGAGGAGGCAAAAAAAAAAAAATCTCTCAAAGCCTGGAGGTAGAGCTTGCACAGAACATTTTTAAGTGCTAAGTACTGTGTCCTGTGCCTTTTAAATTTTCTTTCTCTTTCTTCCTTTCTATCTATCTATCTATCTATCTATCTATCTATCTATCTATCTATCTATCTATCTGACACAGGGTCTCTCTCTGTAGCCTGGCTGTCCTGGAACTCCCTGCATAGACCAAGCTGGCCAGGAACTCACAGAGATCTGCCTGCCTGAGTACAGGGAGAGGAAAGTCGTGTGCTACAGCCTCCACTGCACATAGCATTTTTGGGGTTATTGACTGATTCTTTGAAACAGGGTTTCATGCATACCAGGCTGATCTCGAACTAGCTATGAAGTTGATGCTGACCTTGGTCTTCTGACTCTCTTAGTTCAACCCTCTGAATGCTGGGATTCCATGTGTTCACCTCTGCATCTAGATTATCCCACAGTGGAGAGTGAACCCAGGACTTCCCCTGTACTAGGAGAGAATTCTACCAACAGAGCTCTGGCCTCAGGCCTCAGGCCTGGCCCTTGCCAACAATGAGGACTGTTCTGATTTCAGCCTCCCTCTAAGCACCCCTGGCTCGTAGAGTCTAGCTTGGCAATACCTGAGATGCCACCCCTGGGTGGATTCCTTGTGTTCCCCTTTTCTACAGCTCCTGGGACATCTGCTATCACAGAGTCCTGATGTCATTTACCACTTATTATCATGATCCGTGTTCTTTTTTATTACTAACTTAAGGTGAAAACAATCTGCATCTCATTACCATAATGTCTCCAGATGTGGAAAAGTAAAAGACTGGATGTGCATCTCACATCCAGTCTACCATGGCTAGCATTATATGCCCACGAGTCCTGGCTCTCCTCTAGCTTAAGCCCTGTCCTTGACTTAAGAAGGGGGGCAGTTGAGCTAAGGTAAAGACATGTCCCACCTCTCTCTACCTCTGTCACGTCTGTCACTGCTGTGACAGAAGACCTGACAAGAAGCAACCTAAACAGGGAAGGGTCTATTTTGGCTCATGGTCTGTGGGGAAGTCCCACAGACAGAGCATTACATGGCTGGTCTCATTGTATCCATGGTCAGGAAGCAGAACTGCAGCTCATCTCTGCAGCTCATCTCTTTGTCCCTTTTGCTCAGTCTGGGATCGAAGCCCAGGGGATGGAGTTGTCTGTATTTGAGGTTGGGCTTCCCATTTCAATTAGGCTAATCTTAAACAAGCAAGTAAGCAAGCAAACAAATAATAACAACCAAAACCTCTCACAGACATGTCCCAGAGACTTGTTTCCATGGTGATTATAAATTCTGTCAGACTTGACAATCAAGATTAACCATTGATCATGCTGCCCTGTAAGATGTTGGATTTGGCAGTAATTCTTCTTCTTTTTTTTTTTTAAACGTGTGTGTGTGTGTGTGTGTGTGTGTGTGTGTGTGTGTGTGTGAGAGAGAGAGAGAGATCCACATCTGTGTGGGTACCTTTGGAGGCCTGAAGAGGGCATCAGATCTCCTGGAGTAGTGGTTAGACCACCTGACATATATGGATGCTAGGAATCAAACTTCAATCCCAGCAGAAAGCTCTCCCAGTGGCTGAGCCACCTATCCAGACTTGGACCATAATTTTTAAAACCAGTTTGAAGCAACCCAGGCTGCAATTCCAACATCCCTCTCCTGTTTTGGAAAGTGTGTGTGGCAGGGAGGAGACAGGCAGACGACTGAGAATTCTCTTTTACCCTCTGTTGCCAGCCAGGCACCTCATCATGTAAGCCCTGGGTTCCCTTGCGGTGAGTTTGACAGAAGAGCTACTGTCTACATGTTGGCTTGTCTTGATTACTCATTAGTGGTTCCCAGTTGAACCAGGAAATCTCCCTGGAGATATACTCTGGGGTTTGAGGTTTTTCTCTCTCAAACTCTAGAGAACTTGGGAAGGGTGTCGAGGCAGGCTTTTCCATCAGATTCTACAGTAGCGGGTCTGGAACAGCTTTGCACACTGCAGGAATACCTGGAAGGTAGAGCCAATTAAGCACCCCGTTCTTGCCTGACCTTTGTTCCTCTCCCCTGTTGTGTTCCTTGGTCCTTTAATTAATGAGACTATGAAAATTTCAAAGGAGCTGCACAGATGTGGCGCCATTAAGATGCTAGTGCAGACTTGAAATCGGATGATGAAATTGGGAACAAAGACAGGCTAGCACCTAAATCTCAAGGGTGATTTTTTTTTAATCTATTTTGTTTTCTTCGGTGGCTCATTTCTTCCACCATGTAAAAAACAAAGCCAGGAGCTACCAGGGTGACTTGTTCAATGGTACGAATAATGGCTTGTTTTCTGGGTCTCTTGTAGAGACATGGAAATACAGTGCATGTGTGTGTCTACGTGCGCGCACGAGTGCACATTCGCGTGCACAACCCACCATGGACTGGTAAGAACTTAATATTTAAGTAGAAAAAAGTTACCTCAAGTCTGAGATAAACATCCTAAGGGGGCCCTCTCACCCAGGCTTCAGACAGACCTCTGTGATTGGGAAACAACATGAGAAGGTCTTTGTTTTTATATTCCAGGTCATTACTGGTGGGCCATTCATTAGTCAACTAGAAAATGCTGTCAGGACAACTTCAGAAATCCAGACGATCACGACGTCAATTTTTATTTTAGGTGAACTGGTTGGGCCGTTCCTCCCTCAGAGAACTGGAGCGGGTTTCCCCTGATGAGCCTAATTGAAAGGGCTTGCTTCCACTTGAACGACGGGGTAAACATCTGGCAAAGAGGTGTGTGTTTAGAGCAATGTAGAAATCTTGGAAGAGACCGGGAGCCGCGGGCATTAGCTAGCTAGCCAGGGTCATCAGTTTCATGGCCGACTCCTTAATTTTTGCCTAGCTCTGACCTTGAGTGTGACTTGGCTGTGTGCTTCCCCTCTGTTAGATGGGGATGACGGGAGGATGACTCATACTTACAGCCAGGACAAGTCACTGTGAATAACTGGAAAGCACTTTTTAGACCAGGGCTTCCGCAGGGGCCTCCGTGTGAACACAGTTGGGGAATGTCGTCACGTACACATTTCAAGGCAGGGACAACACGGGTTTGCATGGCATTAGGAGGCACGCTTATAAATTCCAGGACAATTGCAAATTGTTAAGAGAGGAAATGCTGCCGCGGCATAAGGAATGCAGTAGCAGAGAGGGGAGCACGACGACTGAGGGGTTTTCGTTCATTTACCCTCTCAGCATACATAAAGATGCACTCAGGGGCTCTGGGTAACTCCCGGGCTCTGGGGTCAACTGTAGCGACCTATGCACACTGAGGTGTGTGTATTTTTTTTCCTCTTATGAAGCTCCCTGGGGATTCAGACAACAACAACAACAACAACAACCCCATGACTTAGAAATTCTAATCCAGTAGTCTAGGGGAACAACTTCTATGTCTCCATTTTTAAGACTAAAATTAAGGACTACACTTACTTCGTGGGTAAAGGCAGAATGTCCACATGAAGAACTGGGTATGTGCTTAGGGACATTCGGGCTACATGGTAAGAGTTATTGGGATATGGTTAAAAAAAAAAGAAAAAAAGAAAACCCACAAATCTGTATAGTTAATCATGGAACACTTGGTAAGCACAGAAGATTTCCTTAGAGATAGGCTTGGCAGGGGTGGAGGGTAGCGGGATGGGGGGAGAGAAACTAGACATTCCAATAGCTTTGCACTGTCATAGAAACGCCATGGCAAGGATAAAAATGAAAGGGATGGGGTTGAAGCACTGGTCTTATTTTGCAGCAGGCTCATGAGATATTGGAAAAGCCAAAACTTCTTACCTATAAAGCATATTAGCTTATTTACCTATAAAGCGTCCTGGTGGCGGGACTTATATTGGGGACACATTCTGGTCCCGAGCACGAGTCTTCTGTAACAGTGAGCGAGAACGGTGAGCAAAACCGAGCTGGTGGTGTGTTTCTCTCTCAGGTAGGAAGTAAGACAGGAGCCTATGCCAGTAAGCATCTATAGAAGAAGAGAACGACAATAGAATAATAAAATTCCTGTCTAGACTGACTCCTTGACAGAGAGATTAATCCGTGCAGGCAGAGATACCCATCAGTGTCGTAGATTACTACGGTGTTGCTTAAGAAAACTTGTGAGCAAACCAGGCCATTGATTAAGAACCTGCCTGAGACCGGTGGGAAGAGCACTTGGAATCCTTAAGTGGCGGAACTGGCTTTTAGAAAGCAGGCTGGATTCCTTGCGGTCCTGGTGTATAATCCATTCTGAGGTCCTCACGGGTAATTCTTGGACCAGCATCATCTGGGAACTTGTGGACAATGCAAATCACTGGGCCACACTCCTGGCTGATAAGAGCCTTACAGGGTGGGACCCCAGCAGTCTTTGAACACGCCTTCCAAGTGTTGGTGGTGCTCGGCCAAGACAGAGGACCACCAACATAGACCTCATCCTAACAAGTGATTCAAGAAAAGGACAGCCAAGCAAACAAACACCCAAGTTCCAGACTTGTTCCTTAACTCATTCACATACTTTGCTCGATTTTATAAAACAATACTACAAGGTGTACCCAATCCTATGTGCCCAGTGAGATTGCTCAGCAGGTGAAAGGTACTGGCCAAGCCTGAGGATTTGAGTTCCATCTTTGAGGCCCACCAAGAGGAAGCAGAAAACTAACTCCTGAAAGCTCTGACCTCCACACATGTGTGCTGTGGGATGCATGCCCGCACACAAACCCCATAAATCCATAAATCATGACAAAATCTGTCACTTGAAAAGATACATCATTGCTGGGTATGATGGTACAATGGCGCACACCTTTAATCCCAGCACTCGAGAGGCAGAGGCAGAGGCAGGTGGATTTCTGAGTTCAAGGCCAGCCTGGTCTACAGAGTGAGTTCCAGGACAGCCAGGGCTGAGAAAACATATATTGTATTGAAACCCCAGGAAAAAAAGAATGAAAAGAAAAGATACATTATGAAACAATATTAGGATTAAGAGTACTGAAGCCCAGTGGGGGTGGTAAACGGTGAGGATCACAAAGAATTAAAATTGGAGACATTTCTGCTCTCCTTTAAGCAGGGATGGAAGTCTAGACACTTCTGTCCTGGGTCTTCTGCTGAGCCAATGCTATGCTTTCTCACCCAGATGTTAATTAAACACATCAGAAACTTTTGGAAGGTTCTATGAAAGACAGCTTCTTCCCCACCTTGTCTTAGAGAACGCATTGTTTGTATCCCTTGGAGGAACTGAACTAAGGGAAACAATCAGAAAGCTATAGGGAGGAGATAAGCCACCCTGGAAGTGACCTTAACCAGGGCGGGGTCTGACTTCTGTAAGCAGCTGGGTGGGGAGTTTTGGTAAAGAGTTGTAAAGTTTAGGTGGAGTGACCTAGGGAATGGGGCCATATTTAGATTAAAAATAAGCCCAGTACATTTCTCAATGGCTAAGAGCGGCTTCTTAGCGACCAGGTGCTTCGCCTGGATGGTTAATATTAATGAGACACACCGCACTTCCCTTCCAAGGATCTGATCTCCATTGTCTCTCTCATTTTCTGAGCCTCTCCGTGAGATAGGCGTGGGTGGGTGCTATTTCCCCATCTCCTCATAAAGGAGCACACCAGGAAAACCAATGCCTTTGATTGGTGCAAGTCCCATCAGTCAACAAATATTTATGAAGTATCTGACATTCTTTCCTGGCATTGGGTTTTTTAAAGATCGGTGTAGGGAGGGGCCTTCAATGGGTGAAACCGAGCTAGCGGATGGTGTTAAGGGAGAACTGGCTTGTGCTGCCTGTCTGCTGCTCCTGGGGGTAATCCAGACTTGAGGGCAGGTACTTTTTCAGTATAGATTAAACATCACCGGTGACTCACTCCCTCCATGGCGGCTCCCCATGTAGCCTACTAGGAATAGGCTGTGAGGTTAGACAATGGGGAGATAAGAACCAGCAAAGTTTTCTTGTTAACTAAACTCAGGAACAAAATTTGTTTCAACCTTGTTTGTTTAGAGTTGGTGAAAACTCCTACTTACAACCAAAGTGTGCAAAGAGCTTTCAAACAGGGTCAAGAGGCCTTAAAGTGATTTTATGACGTGACATGTCACCAACACCCTTCTGGCCTCAGCCTTCCCATCTGTACCATAGAGGGGTGGTCTTAAGTGGATTCTGTGACTCCTTTGGGGCTCTATGCTTGCTCTCTGATGGCCAATGGCATCATCTCAACATTATTGGACCCTATGGCAGTAGTGGAGGGAGCGGAGGAAAAAGGGCCCATGGGCTTGAGAGAGAGCTCAGCACACCTGCTGCCCTGACGCTGGACCTAAGTTTGGTTCCCAGCATCTACAGCTATATAGAAATATGTAATCATAAGTAACTCTAGCTCCAGGGTACCCAACACATTCACGTACACGTCCTACATAGAAACACTCGAGCACGTGCACACGTGCAAATACACACACACACACACACACGAAGTAAATGATATATTTTAAAAAGAAAGCAAAAAGGTCCAATCTGCTCTGGTAATAAGGAAAGTAATTAAGAGTTAGGTTTGGGGGAGGGGGAGTTTCATATTATCTTATTTGTATTTCCAGTGTTTAATTCCAACATAACTGGTATGGGTTCATGTAGATATATTTGCAAACACGTATATGTTAAGTCTGCCTATATATTGTTACCTCAGAGTAATAAGACGATAGGTGATTTTGATTTTGCTCTTCCTGGCTTGTTTGTTATAACTGTGTGATAAGGTTCATGGATCTTGTCTGATGTGCGCCTCCAGCTCTCCAAACCCCTTTGAAGACTTGTGCTGTTTTCAGCTCTCTAGCCTAACACACACACACACACACACACACACACACCCCTCCCCTACCTCCTCACAACCCCCACACAACACACATACACAGCACACCACAACACATATATACACCACATATATACCACACATACCATATATATGCTACATACATAGAACACCCACACACCACACACATCACATACAAACACACACAACCACACAACCATTCACAACCACACGCACACCACACATCATACGTACACTGCACACACACTATACACACACACACTACACACATACTACACACACAAAACACACAACACCCACCCACACACATACTACACACACACTACACATAGCACACCACGCCACAAGTGTGCCTGGTACCTGAAAAGGCCCAAAGTAGATGTCAGGTCCATTAGAATAGAGTTACAGACAGTTGGAGCTACCATGTCATTTCTTGGAATTGAACCTTTGTCCTCTGCAATAACAGCTAGTGCTCGCCATCTCTCCAACTCCATCTGACTAGGGGGCTTCTTTCAGCTAATATGCTTGCATTATGCATTTTCTCTCTTGCCTTCGCCTTCCCTCTCTCTTTCCTCTGCCCGTCCCTCCTCTTTCTCTTTCTCCTCCATCCCTTCTTTCCAAAAGTTTGACAGTCATTGCTCCACCACTTACCTATACCCATACTCCTTTCTTTTCTTCCTTTGGGGTTGAGGGTATAGTTCAGTTGGTAAGAGTACTGGCTCAGTGTTGAGAAAATCCTGGGTTTGATCCCCAGCACTGCAGAAACCAGGCGTGGTTGGCTGAAGTTTACAATCCCAGTGCTTAGAATGTGGAAGCAGGAGGATCAGAAGTTCCTTGCTATATAGGGAGTTGCAGGCTGTCTGGACGTCCCAAGACACTATCTAAAACCGAACCAAACCAGAACAGAGAGCGTGCACTCGATTGAGCATCTTCTTGCTTGGGTTATTTTAATCAAGACCTTGAACCCCATAGCAGCGACATCAAGCCTTTTGGGATTGGTTGAATGAAATCTAAGCCTTACCAGGAGATTGTCAAGCTTCACCTTCTCTGCTGTATAGTGAGTGTGGGCTTCATCCTGGCGCTGGCCCACTTCCCGTCTGCAGCACCACCAGTCTGGTGTCTGTACCTCTTGTCTGTGCAGTACGCAATTGTAGGCACGTTTAACATAAAACCTTAGTCGTCTTTGGGTTCATCACCAATTTGTTCAGAAGGCAAAATAAGAAAAGATCACAGTGGGAGAGTGATGTAGAGCTATATAACGGGAGAACGCTTCAGGTCACTCCACTGATGTCATTGGCAGGGTGACTGACAGACCCCTGTGGGAAAGCCCGGCACTGTGTTGGTTTCGGTCACTCTTCCCCCACAATTCTGATTTCAGTTAAGAAATAGAGACCCATCTTGCCAGTTTTCGGTTCGGTAATATATCCAATCTAATTGCATCATCACCCCAACCAGGAGACTCTTCCAGGACAATGAGTGACAGACAGATAAACCACAGAATGATCCGCACTTGCAAATGGGTGTGGCAAGAGCTGTCTTTACCATGGAAATTGAGTCAGTTGAGGACTTTTGGCTTACACCGTGAACAGGTGCCAAAAAAAAGCCTATTTTTTTCTAATCTCCATATGTAATTTCTACTAATAAATATTTCTTCACCTTCACATCTACATGGAAAAATCGCCTCCTACACAAGCTCCTCCTTCCAGCCAGGTCCAGGCCTCTCACTCCCAACGTTATCATTATACCTGGGATTCCAGCAGCCTTTGGTTATGAAGGCTTCATGCAAATATGAACATAAAGCACTGCCATTTCTCCCCTTCCCACTCCCCCTGAGTGAAATAACAGTTTATTCTGCAGGTTTTCAAATCACTCCTACAAAATTGGCAATCCAATACAATTGACACATTCATGCTAATCCACCCAGAAGTAAATACACGGTGGTTCAAAACTGCGACACTTGCAAAGACCACAGCTCCCCAATTACTGAAGAATTAACGAGGGATATAACGAGGGAGGGGTAAGTGTAATTCAGCACGGAGAGACCCAGGCTTGCTTGCCATTCTGTGCCTAAGCCGCCAACGGAAACTTTCTATACATTCGAGAGCTTAGAAGTATGGCCAACTTCCACACTTGCTTTAAATAAAAAGATTGCACCACGTTTTCTTGGGTTCGATCTAAGAATGGACAAAATGTCCCAGAGAGATGCTAGCTGGGGGGGGGGGGGGAGGGCTCTCTGGAATAAGCTAATGCTTTGGCATGCTCAAACAACCCTTGTGGGTGGGAGTGTCTGTTGTGACTCTATGCTGCAAGGAGTTTGAGCTCTGCTAGCTGTTCATGGAAAGCAGAAGGAAGTTAGCTGCATGCTGGAGTGAGGGTCCGGAAACCTGGGTTTGGGTCTCAACTTCATCCTTAGTAGCGATAATAGTCGTAGGAACAACCAATCTGTTCAGCGCTATACATATCCCTGGGAGTTTTAGTATGCATCTTAGCCTTACAGATACCCTGGGAGTCCCTCATGTTTCACAGATGGGGAAACCCAAGCTCAGAAAGGTGCTAATTGCCCATCACCACCCTGTGTAGCAGCCTCTTCTACCATATAGCTAACAGGCCCAGGTCTAGGTCCAGAGGAGGTAGGAGCTTCACCCTGTGTCCACAGTAAGGCTGATCTAAAAAGGATATAATTAGTCTAGAATTTCCAGTCCATTGCTTAGGTCACTG
This sequence comes from Mus caroli, assembly GCF_978045245.1. Lineage (NCBI taxonomy): Eukaryota > Metazoa > Chordata > Mammalia > Rodentia > Muridae > Mus > Mus caroli. The sequence continues at coordinate 65,637,871 of NW_028227264.1, forward strand.
GACCATGATGTCTCTGAGCACCAGAGCTGGCCCAGGAGGCGAACCAGCTCACATTTCTTGCCTTTGGCCAGGAAACCACTTCTGGGCTCTGATTGGATCCCAGCAACCATGATCAATGTAGACAGGCAGCCAGGAGAGGAAATGAAATGCTAATCGTGTACTTGGCTCTTCCAGAAGGATCGCCACTCTTACAAATGGGCATCTTGCAGAGACTGCTTAGTGGTTATGATAAGGAAAGGCTCACCACCACTTTAATCTCTGAGCCCAGTCCACCCACAGACCTCAGGAAAATGCCTGATTGATCAGACAGCATCACGGATTTCAGCTTCTTGTCCATTAGGAAGGAAAGAACCTTCCGGAAGCGTGGGCACCCGGGGAGAAGGCTCTCTCTGTTCTTGGATCACACACAGACAGTCTAGAGTCGTAGCTTTGCTTGAAGTGAGCCTTGGACCACCAGACCCCATAGAGGGGGGGATGTAGGGACATTCGTTTCCCATTCAGCAGACATTAAACATAGCGGAGTGGATTTTATTGAGAATATACTCTGTGTAGGAACAAGTGAAAAAATATCTCTGCTAAGTTCTATGTGCCGAATCTTCTCATTAAAAATACAAAATTTTACTTAAAACGTTTAATTTTAGGAAGAGAAAAAAATCTAATCTTTGGAGATAGAGGAGAAAATGAAAGCATTATAGCAAACAGTCAGGTCAGATTCATTAAAGGTACCACTCCTCCCCAAAGGCACCCAAATCCCTGCTCAGTTGGCTTAAGAGCAAAAAAGTTCATTTCTTTTGTAATTTGGTTTGTTTATAAGACAGTCCTATCTTGTGAGTGCCTGAATATTGGGATCTAAAGGTAGAAAGAAACTTCCAGAAAGATGTGAGACATAGCTCCTTCCAGAACCTTCTTTCAGAGATGCCCTCTTCTGACTTGTTTGATAACTTGATTTGAAAGTATAATTTATTCTTTTTCTGTAGTTACTAATTAACCATAACAAGGTTGTTATGAGTAAGGCTACGGTTGTTGGCAGAAAGAAAAACCCCAGCAAAACCAGGCCAAAACCCATATCTCTAAACAAGAGCAACAAATCAACACACATAAAAGAATTCCCAAACTAGCAAACTTTATGTAAATTCTCCTACCCAGAATTTAGGCTGCTCCTCCAAACTGCCTCAGACTCCTGTCCCTTTTCCTCCGGTCCATATTTATATCCCCTCTGTTTAATTATTATTTATCTAATGGCTTAGGAGTTTCTATGGCATTTTTCCACCCAGTAAATCAGGTTCATTTTGGCTCCAAGAACCCATGTTTGTGTCTTCTTTAGTTGTCTTCGGGAGCTGTCTGTGGTCTTGGCTTTGTTTTCTCCCGTGGTCTAAGGGTTCAGACCCAGACCCTCCCACCAAGCTAGGCTCGTGCCATGCACTGAGCTATGTATGCCCGGCCCCTCTCTTGTGGACTTTAAGCCTCCCATTTTCCAGAAGTGCTCCATACACAAATGAGCTTAAGCTTCAGTTTCTTGAGGAAGTTACGTATTTTTCAACTCAAAGAAACTTTTTTGAGTTTCTTTTTGAGGCAGGGGAAGTAAGTATGTGGGAGGAATAAAGAAGAAACATCAAAAGTCTACATTCATGCTCCTGGGTAGACAGACACTTTTCAAGGGAGAAGAAGATAATGAGAATGGTTGGCAGATAAAGGCACTCTCCAACAAGCTTGGTGATCTGAGTTCAAGTCCCGGGACCCACATGATGGATGGAGGCGAGATCTAACTCCTGCGCATTGTCCTCTGATTGCAGTGGCACACACACTGCCCCCTTCGTATAGGTAAATGAATGTAGGAGAGAGAGAGAGAGAGAGAGAGAGAGAGAGAGAGAGAGAGAGAGAGAGAGAGAGCCAAAGATTGGCGAAACATTTGTTGAACCTCTATTACGTGTCGGGCCCAAAGCTTTGAGTTTGAGAGTGAATGAGTTGATCTTTGCTCCCATCCAGCTCCGAGATAAAAGAAGCAGAAACACGGTCTTCATAGTGCCGAAAAAGTTATTCATGCTCCAAGCAAGGAGGGCAATAATGAGAATAATGATGCTTTCAGTAAGAATGTTATTTTATTTATTATTATTTATTCATCTATCTATTTATGTTTTGGTGTGGTCCTGGCTGTCCTGGGACTCTCTTTGTAGAGTGCCTGCCTCTGCCTCCCGAGTGCGTGTCACACCTGCCAAGGAAGAGTGTTATCTGATGCTTGATAGATTCTCTCATTTGATTCCCCAGGAACATCTGAGGGGGCATTTTGTAGAATAGAAACTGAGCCATCAAAAGAATAATTGTCCAAATCCAAAGTCCACCAGGTAAGGAAATGGTAAAACTACAAACCAAGCTCAGCTAGACCTGAAGCTGTGAGGCTATGGCTTTTATTTTATGTGCTTTTTTGAGTGTGTGTGTTGTATATGTATGTATATGTGTATGCACATGTGTGTGTATGTATGCATGTGTGTGCATGTATGTATGTGTGTGTGCATGTTTGTATATGTGTGCATATGTGTATGTACATGTGTGTGTATGTGTGTATGTATGCATGTGTGTGCATGTGTGTATGTGTGTGTGCATGTTTGTATATGTGTGCATGTGTGTATGTGTGTGCATGTGTATGTATGTGTGTATGTATATGTGTGCATGTGTACACATGTGTGTATATGTGTGTATGTGTGTGTATATATATGTGCGCATGTGTACACATGTGTGTATGTACATGTATGTATGTGTGTGCCTGTGTGTATATATGTATGTGTGCACATGTGTGTGTGCACATGTATATATGTGTGTGCCTGTGTGTATGTATGCATGTATGTGTGTATGTGTGTGTACATGTGTGTATGCACATGTGTGTATGTGTGTGCATGTGTGTATGCATGTGTATATGTGTGTGCATGTGTGTATGTATGTGTGTATATATGTGTACATGTGTATGTGTATGTTTGTGTGTGTGTAGATGTATGTGTGCACTTGCACATGTAGGTGGAGACCAGAGGTTGACATCAGATGTCTTCCTCCATCACTTTCTTATGTTTGGAGACAGAGTCTCCCACTAGCTAAACATTCACTGATTGGCTAAATTGGCAGGCCAGCAAGCTCCAGGGATCAACCTCCTTATACTCTGCTTCCCTCCAGCTAACCCTTCTCTCCAGGGCAATGTTATAGATGCATGCTATGGCATGCATCCTTTTCTAGAGTACTGAGGGTCTGAACTCAGCTCCTCCTGCTAGCACAGCAGACACTTTACCAGCTAAGTCATTCCCCTAACCCCCAAGCACCTACAGTGTTGCTTTACGGTTATTTTATTTGTATGAGTGCTTTGTCTGCAAATATACTTGTGCACCATGTGTATGTCTGGTGCTCTGTACTGGCTGGTTCTGTGTGTCAACTTGACACAAGCTGGAGTTATCACAGAGAAAGGAGCCTCCCTTGAGGAAGTGCCTCCATGAGATCCAACTGTAAGGCATTTTCTCAATTAGTGATCAAAGGTAGGGGGACCCATTGTGGGTGGTGCCATCCCTGGGCTGGTAGTCTTGGGTTCTATTAGAAAGCACGCTGAGCAAGCCAGGGGAAGCAAGCCAGTAAGTAACATCCCTCCATGGCCTTTGCATCAGCTCCTGCTTCCTGACCTGCTTGAGTTCCAGTCCTGACTTCCTTTGGTGATGAACAGCCATGTAGAAGTGTATAAGCTGAATAAACCCTTTCCTCCCCAGTTTGCTTCTTGGCAATGATGTTATATAGAGGAATAGAAACCCTGACTAAGACAGGTGCCCTTGATAGCCAGAAGAGGAGATTGGCTCCCCTGAAATTTGAGTTTTGGATGACTGTGAGCCACCATGCATGTTCTGGAAATGGAGCCTGGATCCTCTGCAAGAGCAGTATATATTCTTAACTACTGAGTCATCTCTTTACCCCGGGCCTAGGGTTCTAACCACTAGTTCCTCCTCCCAGCACTTTGCCCTGGTCACCTGTGGCCTTTGAGAAGGGTGTGGGTTATTCATCACCCTCCCTAGGATGGAGGAATCTCACCATCTGCAGAGTGTTCCCATGGATTGCCTGTGGCCACGTTCCCCAGTGACGTCCATTTCTCCGAATTCATTAATATGCTTTCTTAGGCATTTTGGAGATTCATTCATATTGTCCCCAGTTTCACATATGCCTCCTGCTCAAAATGACCAGCTGACTCCTAAAGGAAAGAGGAAAGACTCCAGCAAGAATGAAGGGGGATGCTGAAGCTACCCCACTGTAGCAGGATTTCAAGTGGTACTGCCAACATTCCAGGTTCTTCCCCCTCCCCCCCCCCCTTGTAAGAAAGCTGTTGGCCGCCTTTCAAATAGCAAAGTGTGGCAACATGGGAGCGTGTATGCTATAATAAGTAGAAGGGGAGGGGGAAGGGAAGAGGAGGGGGAGGCAGAACTAGAATTGCAAGGCTGCTGCTATTCAACAGTGTAATAACACGTCTGCGTGTGAGCTGGGAACATCTACACAAAACGAGGGCACAACGGGGCTGCCCCGGTGGATTGCAGGCACCTGAGAAACAAACAAACAAACCAACTCAAGACAGTAATTTTCACTATTAATGCCAGAATGTTTATGCAATGAAAACTTTAAAAGCCACCAAACGGTTCCCAAGGAGAAAGGAACAGCCCACTGTTCTCTTGCCTTAGAGGGTGAAATGTCTTGTTGAGCCATTGTTTTTGTTTTTGTCTTTGTCCTCCACCCCCTGCCCCCCCAAAACCTAGAGAGGTCCTTGCTCCTCACTCTCCTTCCGGGGGCATCCAGAGCTGGATGTGTGCACACAAATGAGGCTGTGGTAAATACCGATCGCCAGGAAATGGGCAGCTCTTGACTTCTGAGTCACTGCCCAAAGCTGGGCTGGTGAGACAACCAAGCCCTAAGAGATGAAATATGGGGACAGAGGTACGGAGGGCATCATGACACTACGCGTTTGATTTAGTTCTACAAATATGGCTCACTGCATATCTATATTGTTCAAGAGGTTGTACAAAACACCTATCAGAAATGGCTGGAGAGATGGCCAGCGGTTAAGAGCACTGACTGCTCTTCCAGAGGTCCTGAGTTCAATTCCTAGCAACCACATGGTGGCTCACAACCATCTGTAATTGCCCTCTTCTGCTGTGTGTGAAGACTGACAGTGTACTCACATACATAAAATAAATAAATAAATCCCTAGGAAGAGAGAGAGAGAGAGAGAGAGAGAGAGAGAGAGAGAGAGAGAGAGAGAGAAAGAGAAACAAACCTGGTTCCTGATCCAGTAATTCAGTACAATCCAAATATCCTAACAGTGATAACCTTAGTCAAGGACTACACAGTATCTGGCGCAGGCAACTCCCAGACATTATTTCATTATTTTTTCCCCTGATGATATCCACAGTGCAGACTCACCCCGACCCCCAACCTCAATGTGTAAATGGCCCTGGAAATTGAAGGAACTCTTCTAAGGTCATGTTATGCTTATGTGGAATGGTGTCATGGTGCCAAATCCCCTCTCTCCGAGTTCCAAGAACAGTGGTGGTCACGTCCTCCTGAGGGAGCTGTTGGAAGATGCTAAGACCTTATAAAAGAGGATGTTCCAAAGAAGAGTGAGGGGATAGAAGAGAGCCAGGCTGAGGTACAGGGAAGTGGAGATGGAGACCCCATATGTTGAGGGAAAGGACAGAGTCAGGGTACCAAGGGTTTGGGAAGCAAGACAAGGGGCTGGCCTTGATGCTAAGGTGTTTAAATCTAAGGCACACTCTGAACACGAGATGAATCTTTCTGGACGTCGGAGAGAAGACTCTTATAGGAAAGCAAAAACCACTGAAGCCTCAGCATTGGTGCTGAGAAGGGGGCTCATCTCTGACTAGCTGAGGACTATCTCCACGGCCCGATACCTGGAACTCCTGACTGTCGATTTACAGTCATATTGTGAAGTGTGGGAGGTTACAAGGCAGGATGGACAGACATCAAGAATGCCCACAGAAAGGGTGGGGTATGCATTAGAGTTAAGACTGTAAGGGACTCAGAATTGGGGACCACAGGGGGACTCTGAGGTGGAGTGTCTTTCTGAGTAAGAGGTTGGGTAGTAGAGGTTTTGTTTGTTTGTTTGTTTATTAAGCTCTCACTTGGTAGTGTTGGCCAGCTTGCAACCGTTTATTTGCCTCTCAAGTGCTGGGATTAAAGGCATGTACCACCACACCCAGAATTAATAGAGCTCTTAATGCCACAGAAAGACTGACAACATGGCAGGGGCTCTGTGGAGAATTCAGGTCCACAAAGCTAAATTGGGATCCCCTCTTGAAGATTTCAGAGAGAGAGAGAGACTGGGAGGTCCCATTCCATGTAACTGATGGGTTCCCGGCGCAGGATAGGCACACTGCTTTTAGTAGCAGTCTTAAGTAGCAGGGAAGAGGGAAGGGTTCAACCCTTTGCTTAAAGTATGTCCATCATGTGGGACTTAGAGCTGCTGATTGCTAGGGTAAATTTCCTTTGAGGAAGAGGGAATTTATGTACTCATAAGCAGCAGATGCCTGTCACCCCTCACCCGGAGGGGTGAAAATCACACTCAGCTACAAGGATCAAGACAGAGCCTGCTGCAGGTGAATGTGACCTGAGTTAGCCCAAACCTAACAAGGACCAATAGGAAAAAAAGTGGGGGGGGGCATTAAGCTGCTCTGTGAATTTAAAGTTCTATGCTGTACAGGAGAGGTAACTGTGAAGGTGGAGGGCGGTGATGAATGTGCAGAAGGTGAAGCCGGCCGAGGATGCTGATGGTGTTGGTGAGATAATGAGTCTGACCAGTAACCGCTCTTTTCATTTATTCATAAAAGGTCGGAAAACTGACGGTATCCGGAGGGTATTCAGAGATGCGCACCCGTGCTTCATGTCTTATAAATCTCTTCTTGTGCTAATCAACTTTGGCTGGTAGAATTCCTTAGGGGCAAGGGAGTACACAGCCCAGGAAGAAATATTGAAAAATTAGAGAAACATTCTCATCGCTAATGACTTGGTCAACTGAGATGGGGCATTAGACCTCATTTCTGGCTTTTTTTGTTGTTGTTGTTATTAAGCGGAACGTGTCTTATTCCTTGGTGTCGAAGAGATGAGCTTTTGATATTGTTGCTGAGTGTAATTGACTCTTCGGAGCCCTGTCTGATCTCAGTGATACATCATTTTTCAAATTAGTAAGGACAACGTTAGGGTAATCTGAAGTGCTAATCAGCAAAACCTTCCCAAAGCCTTCTACCACAGTGAGGAAGCTGCCATCTGCAGCCAGTGGCTCTCATTCCCGTCGCCATTTAGATTTAAGATGCCAATTGGAACCTGTTTGTTTGTTTGAGGCATTTTTCTCCTTGCTTCTGACAGCCACAGGAAGTGAGTCCAGTCCATGCTCGCAGCCCGGTTTGTTGAATTGGGTAGAAGGCCACCCTTGTAAAAAGACAAGACACTCAAGTGTCAGACACTTGCGAGCCATCCATCTTCTGGGCTTCTCCACCCACGGGACTAGGCAGCAAGCACCCACGGTTGAGCCCCTGGTCTCGGCTTTCTCTCTGTCATTATGTGGTTGTCAATGCTGCCATTTATGCAGTGATTAATCATCATTTGGAAAGTTCTGCAGGGAGCCCACAGAAAAGACACAGTTCCAGCAGGTGGCTTCCCTTGGATTAGTCAAAAGTGGTATCAGCTTGCTATTGGGGCTTTGTCCTAGGAGGCAAGGCTGCCATCTCCGTTTCTTTTGAGGGAACGAAACTGAGTTTTATAAACCTGGGAAATCAACCCAGTCATAAATACAAATGAATAAACAAACAAACAAACAAGCCCACATTTAGAACAAGCCTTTTGAAAGTGTCTCGTAGAGATGCTGTTTACAGTTGAAGCACACACAGGGTTAGAACTTAAAGTTTTGCTTTTTGTTTTGTTTTGCTTTGCTTTGTTTTTAAATTTAGGCAGTTTTCATGCACATTCCTGTCAACATAACTGTCCAAAAATAAGTCTGAGGAAGGTGAGGCACCTATTGTTTTATCAGCCATCTGTTCTTACCAGAGGAAAACATCTGAGATTTTTTTTTTTACCTGTGATAGCCAATGATGGTAAATTGTTATTATTATTAATTTAGAAAAAAAGAACCTGGCTACAATGCCTTCGGTTCTGAAATTTAAGGATGATGGCTTCCATGGAAATAGGCAGCATCCAAAGCAATAGCAGATTTCCCCAAATGGCTCTCTGAAGTAGAAGTTAGGGTGACTTACTGTTACCAGATGAGGAAATGAGGTGTGTGGGTGGGGGGGGGAGGGGAGCCCAGATAGAGGACTGGGAGGAGCTGGGGAGGAGCTGGGGAATGCCACCCAGCCTCCTGCAGCTAGCCCAGCCTGCCGATTATCTTGGTTTATCTTGCACGTGACCTCTAAGTAAATCCATGGGATTCCAGAACAGGGCAAATGTGTCATTCGTGGGGAGTGAAGGAGATTCAGTGTGTGAGCGCATGTGGACTCCTCCATTTTTTTTTTTTTTTTTTTTTTTTTTTTTTTTACTTCTCGCTCAACCAATGTGATAATGGGGGATGGTCGCAGATAAAATTCCTCTCTTCAATCCTGTCCCTGCGGGTCAAGCCAGAGTTAGCTGGGACCCCAAACCGGCTCTGCATCCTTGTTCCTTAGTTTTATCTTACCTGCGACTGTGAGTTTTGGTGGGTCAATGAAAAATGCGTGAAGAGATCTAGCACTTAGTTGGAGAAGCAAACTGTGCCCCAGTCCTGAAATGCCCCCCTTTACCCAGCTTCACCTGACATCTGCGCTCCCTGGTGTCTTTGCTCTCTTGGCCTGAGCTTGGTCTCTGAAGCCCAGAAGTGATCTTTGAAGGATACCCAGGGAGGGGGACTTGAGGGAATCAGTAGCCACCTGATGCTTCCTGCTGTTGCTTGGGCCAGGATGTGTGTGTGTGTGGAGAGAGAGAGAGAGAGAGAGAGAGAGAGAGAGAGAGAGAGAGAGAGAGAGAGAGAGAGAGAGAGAGAGAGAGGCAGAGAGACAGAGAGAGAGACCGAGACTGAGAGACAGAGACAGAAAAACAGAAAGAGACCAAGACAAAGTGAGAAGGACAGAGACACAGAAAGAGACAAAGACAGAGTGAGAGAGACAGAGAGAAACAGAGACACAGAGAGAGATGGTTCCAAGTAGGGAAGTCCCTTCCATAAAACAATAGCCACTTAGACTTACAGCCTACTGGGGAGTCTGCAAGAGATATAGCCTCAGTCATTCCTTGACGGACACTTTGCCTGGGACTAGGAGACAGTTTGCCTGGGACTAGGAGCAGCTACTGCCCAAAGGAACATGGACAGCCTGGGAGGTGGGGCAAGGGTTCCTAGAGAGGTTGATCAGGAGGAAGGGAGGTCGGTCGTGGAGGCAGGCGAGGGGCAGAGTGGAGGAGCATCCCAGAGTCCTCTTCTAGGAAGGCAGAAATCCTGAAGTCAGGCCTAGGTCTTCCCACCCCAGCGTAAAGCATTTTGGGGATTCTACTCACTCCTGGGTGTAAGGGGCTGGCTGAAGATAGTCTAGACGTAATCCATCTCAGGCGAGGCAGTACCTTTGAGCCAGCATCTCTACTCTTAGCCATGGGTCCTTAAATGTGGCCCCTGGAGCAGTGCTAGCATCTCCTGATAACTTATTAAAAATGCTTATGCTACTCTGGTAGCTCTGGTAGCTACTCTGGTAGTTAGGATCCTCTAGACCTAACCAGAGTAGAATCTCTGGGGTGTATGTGTTGAGAGTGGGTCCAGCGAATGCTTAAACAAGCCCTCTGGCCGAGTCTGTCTGTTACGGCTCAAGAACTGAAGACCTAAAGGAAGAAGCTTGGGGAACCGATGAAAAAGAGTGTTTTGCTTTGAGACAGAATCTTGCTATGTGGGCTGAGACCAGCCAGGGATTTACTAGGTACCCTCTGAGGGCCTCAAACTCATGGCAGTTTTTCTCCATTGATTCCTGTGCCGGCCATCATGCCCACCTCATTTGGAGCCATTGATCAGTGGGTTGAAGCAAATGGACTAAGGCCAACAGGGCCTCTCTAGCCCTGTCCCTCTGACTAGGCAGGAAACACCAGCAGGAGACACTTACTCCACTTGGAACTGAACTTCTCCAGCTGTGACCCCTTGCTGAAGGCAAGGATGAAAATGGTCCTTAGGGGACTATCAGCTCTGGACATAGACTTCTGGAAAATGAACAGAGGTGGTGCCTTCTGTTTCCTTCCTCCCTCCCTTCCTCCCTTCCTCCCTTCTTCCCTCCCTCCATCCCTCCCTCCCTCCCTCCCTTCCTTCCTCCCTCCCTCCTTCCCTTCCTTTCTTCCCTCCTTCTCTTCCTTGCTTTCTCTCTCCCCATCCATTTTTTCTTTCTCCACTTTAGAGCTGAGGATGACATTGAACTCCAATCCCTCCCATCTCCATCTCCCAGTTCCTATACGGCCATGCTTGGCTTTCTACAACTCTCCAGTCATTCTGCTACTATGTCTGGGTGAGAAAGAAAGGTGGACTTGATAATTTTGAGACTCGACCTGAGAACTGTGCTAAGAAAAAGGATAAGGACATGGGGTTTCTGTCTTAGCCCCTCCTTCAGTGTTAGCAAAGGAGAGCCCAGGACCTTCTGAAAGTAGAGATGGGAACCAAGGAGGGATCAGATTCTAGCAACAGATCCTTGGCAGAGTCCTGTAGAACCCAGTTGGGTGTAGTGGCAAATCTCTCATCTCAGCACTCACACTGGGTGGGTGGAAAACTGAGGTAGGAGGTTGGTGAGTTCGAGAGAAGCCTGAGCATAGCAAGGCCTGTTTTCGGTATATAGTGATTGGTCCACTTTATTTCCTAATGGAATAGGTGGTCTTCTAGATGGGAAGAGGGCTTGTCCCTCTTGCCCCAACCCACTAATAAATAGTGACTTGCAAAAGAATAAAATAAAAAGCAAAACAAACAAACAAACAAAGAAAAAAACCTTAGGAACGAAAAACCAAAACAAAGCCATCCTAACTTTGTTCCAACTAAATACAGCTCTTCATGGATCCAGCCCTCCCTGAACCCAATTTGACTTTTGCTTTCTATAGGTTCTTGCAGTAACCAGTTCCAGATGAGGCAATTCACTCCCTACCCACAGGATAAAAAAGAATGCATGCTTTTAATTATTCTGACACGACCTCTTCCAAGTCTCAAGGTGCTCATCTGGAGTCTTGGCTTTTGGGTTTGGGTGTTGGTGCTTCCGACTCTGAGGTAGTCTCTGTGAGTTGTGCAAGCTTGAGTCAGTGGCACTGATCAGCAGCAGGGTCACACCACTCGGCAGAAAAAACTTCAGAAGGGAGTCTCATCTGATTCCTGGCCATGCCTGTTAGCATGGTTTGAGGGGCTCTCAAAGACCCCATCTTCTGGGGCCACTGAACAAACTTCCACCATTAGAAACTAACTTCTGGCTGGGAGGTGGTGGCGCACGCCTTTAATTGCAGCACTGGGGAGCGAGATGCTAGAGCTGGATGCCTGGGCCAGTGGAATGGGACAGTGGGTAAAGATACTTACTAGTAAACCTGACAACCTGACCTTGATTGAATCCCAGTGGCATACAGTGTTGCCGGTGTGCATGCACATGCCTGTGTGTGTGCATGCATGCGCGCGCGCGCGTACACACACACACACACACACACACACACACACACACACACGCGCGCGCATGCTTACACACAGAATAAATGAATACAGAAATTAATGTAAAAATGTCTTTTGAATACCACATGTGTTTTACTGTGCTTGTAATTCCCATGAAGGGCAGGGGAAGACATATCGCTTGCTGGGTCTTCTTACTCACCCAGCCTAGCCTCACTCACAGCCACACATGTGAACGGGCACACGCAATCAGAGGCACATATCTTTGGGCAAAGCATTTCATTCACAAGAATTTTCTCAAGCAGATTTAGCTTCTGAGAAGGCAAAGAGCTCGCTTCCATGACCTTGGCAATCGTTGGAGAAACCAAAACAACAGACTTGCCAACTCTTTGGGGGTTTGTGTGTATGGAGTCTTGGTGTGACCTGCTTGTCCCCAAGTGTTGCCGGGATGTGAGAATGAATCTGACTCTACACTGGCTGACGAAGGACAGAGGCATGCTCCTTGCAGTCATGAACGTTCCATCTACTGAAAGAACACACCCCTCTCTCCACCTGAGATTCCATTGATAAGGCACAAGCAGTGCAGGTCTGGCCAGACACGTCACCTTCTGTCTGCTCCATGTGGTATCTAAGAAGGACCTCGTTTCAGAGGAATCTTTTTTTTTCTTTCTATTCCTGGAACCAAGAAGAGCAGGAAAGCATGCTATGTTGAAATAATGGCTGGTATTTATCCAGCATCTACACCGTTCCGGGAACTCTTTAATGCGCTTACTCTGTATCCACCTATTGGCTTCTTGTGTCACTTGTATGAAGTAGGTACGTAGACCCTCTCTGTCGAAGAAGAGGCAGAGGCAGGAGGGTGAGATAACCTGCTTTAAGGACATTAACTAGGGAATAGAAGAGCCAGAATTCAAGCAAACAGGATGAAGTCAAGGTTTGGCTTGGAGTCAAGTCACAGAATACTGTTTCCTGTCAGAGGGCAAAGAGCACACCAAGGCAGAATTAGGTACCAAGATAGTCATTCTTGGTGTGTGTATGTGTGTGTGTGTACAGGCAAGCCCACCAGGGCGTGTAATAATGATCTGAAGAACCAGGTGAATATTGCTAAGGATTCTGGGAGGGAAGTCTTGAAACAAAGGCCTGACAAGATCTCATTTTGTCCAGCATGGAAAGGAAAGCGTTATGGAGTGTGGACCAAAGCCTCCTCCCGGCTCCTGCAGTAACCCCGCTCCCCCCTGGCCCCTCCCCCTGCCCTGCTTCTGTTCACTTTTCCCTAATAATTTGATCAGTTCTCCATGAAGAGCACACAGTTGTTATGGTAATAAGCACTCTCTAAATATTAACAGAATAAAGCGAGAAGAGACCGCCAGTCTCCGAATGCAGAACCTCATGGTATTTGCTTTGAATCTTGTGGACTAATGGTGGGACCCTAAGTCACCTGGCTCTAAATCCCACTGAACACAGGTGCAGCTTCTGGACCCTCCCCCCCCCACACACACACAACGGGCAAAGATGCTAGGTAGCTCCCGCTGTCTCGCAGTGTACGGAAATGTGGGCCAGCATCTATTCTGCTGCTCTTTAGACCCTTTCCCATCTCTTCTCAAGGGCCAGATGACATGTCACACACTCACTGCCACCTTCATTTCTAAAGTGAGATTTAATAGGGGCAGCTGCTTTTCTAATGAGTCAATAATTATACCTTGTGTCTTAGCTCATGAGACCAAGAGCTCAAGGCATTAAGGATTTGTCAGCGTAGAGATGGTGAAGTCTATGCTGAAGTCTCAGATTCCATGCCTACAGGAAGAAGCAGGGAAAATGAGAGAGGGAGGGGGAGGGGGAGGGGGAGGGGGAGGGGGAGGGGGAGGGGGAGGGGGAGGGGGAGGGGGAGGGGGAGGGGGAGGGGGAGGGAGAGGGAGAGGGAGAGGGAGAGGGAGAGGGAGAGGGAGAGGGAGAGGGAGAGGGAGAGGGAGAGGGAGAGGGAGAGGGAGAGGGAGAGGGAGAGGGAGAGGGAGAGGGAGAGGGAGAGGGAGAGGGAGAGGGAGAGGGAGAGAGAGGCTGTGGATAAGATAAAAGTGAATAGACAGCATCATGGTGGGTCTGGAGCTTAGAATCTTCTAGATGCTAGGTAGGATTTAAAATTATATAAGGAAATGTAACAAATGTAACAAAAATCAATGGGGAAACGGGCATAAGGGGGAAATAACAGTAGGGAGGGGAAAAATAAGATAAGTTTAAACAAAATATTTATCAAGCTGTTGAGCGGTTGCCTGGTAGGTGTCCCAGGCCTCTGAGCTTTTCCTGCGGCAGACAGAATGAAAGAGCCAGAACCACACATCCAGGAGAAGCATAGACAACCCCAGGCTGTGAAGCCCTTGACACCTCTGGACTCTTTGGCCTTGAATGTTCTTCCATTGCTCATATAATTCTACCTGAGCATCTTTTGGGGCTAGGGAGGATCAGATGGTGTCAAAGGTAGCCAGTTTCAGTTGTATGAGGAGAAGCTCTGGAGAGTGTCCCTGGCAACACTACACCATGCACTTAGAATGCACTCAGAGGGTAGATTGATTGATTTATTGTGTGCATGCGGTCATACATTCACCCTCAGTGATGGACAAAGGACCGTTTTTGGGAGTCAGGTCTTGCCTTGCACCTTGTTGGAACAGGCTCTCTCCTGTTTTTGTACTGTGTGGCATATACTGGATGGACTGAAAGTGCCCCGTCTCTATGTAGGACTTGGCTTACAGGTGTATTGCTAATACATTTGGCTTTTTATGTGAGTTCTGGGGTTGGAACCAAAGTCAGACTGGTACAGCTAGGGGTTCTACTCACTGATCTATCTCCTCATTCTGGAGAAGATAGATGTTAAGTCTCTTCTGACTCCTTTCTCCCAGAACTCCCTGCCCCAACCCTGTCTGCAGACTCATACACAAAATGGTAATTTTGTGAGGTGGCAGATGTATTGAATTAACTGGTGATGGTGAATATTTCATGATGTATACAGTTAATGACATTCTTTAGCTGTACCCATACAGCTTAAAAACCGGAAATGAAAAGAGTTTCAATGGGTCCCATATACATGTGTTGGCTTTTGGCTTTTTTTTTTTTTTTTTTTTGCTTTTGTCTTCCATGAAATCGAGTCATTATATCTTGAAGTAGTTTTGTTTACAGAAATTGTTTCTTAGAGAAAACAAATAAAATCCTCCTCTCTTCGTTCATTTTGACAGTTCAAGTAAACATGGGGTTTGTGTTTATCCAGGATGGAATTGATTATTGTATTAGTGATCTCTCGCTGTCTGACGGATTACCAGACATCCTAGTGGTTCCAAACAAGTATGTATCATCTCACACAGTGTGGGTTGGGGACTTGGAGGTGTCTGAGCTAGATAGCTACCACATAGCATCTGACGGTGTCATCGTGAAGATGTAGCCCACACCGTCAGTCACCTGATAGCGTGACACGGATCCCATTCCAAGATGGCAAGCTCAGACTGTTGTCCAGGGACTGAATTCTCCACTTGGTAGACTCTCCATAAGGTCCCCAGATTGTCCCAATGACACGGCAGCTAACTTCTCTCATATACAGACATCAAAAGCTAAGTCAGGTGGAGATGCAACGTCCCTTACCAACCAAGCCATGGGACTCTTACAATTCCCTTTCTGGAATACTGCAGACAGACAGGACAGTGCTAGTCAGTTTGGAAGAGGTGTCAGCAAGCCCCTGAATACAGTGAGGTATGTGAAGGTCTACTTCAGAGGCTGAGTCAGAAGTTCTCCACTTAATAACTCCTAATGAACATTCACCTGTCAGTGTGAAAGGAAAAAAGAAAATCGGAGGAGGAGGAGGAGCGGGGAGAGAGGAGGAAAAGGGGGAAAGGAGGAGAGGTAGGGAGGTGGGAGGGGAGAGGAGGAGGGGGAGGGGAGGAGAAAGGTAAGGAGAAAGAGGAGGAAGTTCTGGCTCTTTTTATTTCCTTCTGCGAGTTAGTGTCCACTCCTGAAGCAAAGCATCAAACGATATCAGGTGTAATTCTTTGGTTGTGAGCACGTGGTAGGCTTGGCCAACTCAAGAGGGGAAAATAAGTCATTAAAAGAACACTGGGGTTCCTCACTGGAGGTAAGGACAGATTAATTGAGAGCAAATATCTCGCGCAACAGGAACACACAGAAGGGTACTTCAGCGGAGGAGGCTGCTCCACCAACCTACCCGGAAGAGAGAGTTTCATTGGTCCAGTCTGTGTCACGTGGTTATTTCAGGGCTTGAACAGAAGTTCTATAATTTGCAGCCTCAGAATTGCAAGGAGGAAGGCTGACTTTCCCATGAGAGAAAATTGGACACCAGCTCTCATTTGTAGACCAAATGGTTTAAATTTGGCCTTATGTTTCAAAGAGAACAGGAGTCTATTGAGTGTCGGGTACTGTTGTGTTATTTATTAGTTCTTTGTGTTGACAGTGTTGAAGGGGAGATGCCATGTTTTAGAAAGTAAACAGCAGAATAATTGCCCCAGGCACTGAATTATTTTCAACCTGGAAAGGGGCTCATTAATCTCGGGTATCTAGTATATCTAATGAACTTGCCTGAGATATTCCGAAGTGTTGTCTCCTGGACAAGATGAATTGTCCTTTCCTACCTTGAAGGAATAAAGCACACGGAATTTCCCACCGGCATTCCACTTGGTCTTTCATGGCACTTGCCAAAGTTGATAATTACTATTTATTGCTATCGGTAATAATTATTCCTCTGACATATTTATCACTATCACTGAAACAGAAATATTTACAGGAACTTACAGAGCATAACCAGGCATGGTGGTGCACATCTGTAACGCCAGCATTCGGGAGATGGAGGCAGGCTGGTGGATCAGGAAGTTTTAAGATCATTCACGACTACAGAGTGAATCTAATCTGGTCTGGACTACGTGAGATGCTGTTTCAACCCATCAAAGCCAAAACAAAACAAAACAACAAAAACAACAACAACAAACTTATTAAACAAAGTTTCTCTACCCCACCCTGGTTTAATTTCAGATAACTCTTGTTAGAGGAGTGACCAAAAAATTATCAGTAATGCCTTCATCTGCACTGAAGGACGCCTGGCATCATCTGAAAGCCTTCTCACAGATACCAGTAGGATTCCCCCATCATGGTAACCAAAACTATTTCCAGATGTTTCCTGGGGTGGCGGGGAGGGGTAAGTCTCCAGCGGAGAGTCACTGATGCCAAAGAATACAGGAGAGATGGAGCCAATTAATTAGAAGACTCACTCAGAAACTCGATAGGACTGCCAAATCCTTAAATGTTATAGAAGAACGCTTGTCTGTTTACTTCTGTGATTCAGTTATTCATTTCTCCATTTTGCCAAACGTTCTTTGAGGGTCTGTTATAGGAAGAGGCTGGGGTATTGATTAATGACCTTGCAAGATTCAGGGGCTGTTCTGGGCACTATGGAGTAAACATTGAAAAAAGAAAACAAAATATAAATTACCCCCAGCTTAGTTAGAACAGCACTTGGTCTGCAATGGACTCCTGGCCTCTCCTGCTCTCTGGAATCTTAGCCATCCTTCCCAAGTGCAGCAGATGGGTCCACACTTAGAGTTCTCTGCCTATAGCTTCATTAAGGCTCCATGTATTGCCCTCTGGTTCTACTGATTTGTATGGGTATATTATAGAGTCTATACACAGGCCTAGACATCCTAAATATATTTTGGAGAAGTTTATTAGAACTGAAAAGATTCTTTTTTTCTTTTCTTTTCTGCTTTTTCCTCTTTGATAAAGGATACACTTATAATCTTACTTTTGCCGTCCGTGTGGCTCCTGACTCTGAGCTGGTTTCCCAGGCAGTGCTTTGTCAATGGGATGAAAATGGTCTCTCACCTGTTCTCAGCCACCCGCAGGAGGCTACTGAGAGGGTTAAAGGAAATGACAGTATCCAATTCACAAGTGTATTTTGTGAGTTGAAAATATGTAACGCACTGGTGTTGTTTAAAGGATTAATAATGCAAACATCTGGAGGCAGAGGGCTGTGTTTTATGGCATTGCATCTTAAAGCTCGGCATGTCTCTGTATGTGTTAGAGGGGGCTCCGACCAATGATGAGGCTCCCATGATATCTTGTGAAGTGTGGATCTCATTCATTATAAACTTGTTATCTGATTACACACTAGTCAATAAATAGTTGTAGAGTCAAATTGAATTTCAGATAATCACCCAAGACGTCTTTATTATTGCTCATGCATATGTATGCCGGCACCTTCTGAAGCCAGGAGTTGTAAATATTCGATGTGAAACATATTTTAAGGACATAATGTTATTTTGTGGATTTTTTTTATGGAGGACTTTAAAGATATTTTATCTGATACAGAAATACATCCCATAAGGGGTAGATTCTGAAAGACTTCCCTCCCAAAGCATATTAAAATGAAAAGGGATGATATATTTCCAGCCTTGGAGAGATTTGTTTTCTTGTTTCATTTTATTATACAAGAAAGTGACAAATACTTAAGAGCATAAGAGATGAATCGACCTAAAATACTTGTGTTTCCCAGCTATTTCCTGAGTTTAAAATTTATTTTGACCAATGAATAAATTCAGTAGTCTAAAATCTGTTATGGTAAAGCTCACAGTTGGGTTCGCCTTTCTGATACAAGGGTATCATGGTGATGCTAAAATGTTACCATAGTAACAAATCTGTTTCCCTGAAAATATTGCCACAACACAAATAAGACACTAAGGAAGCGGAGCATTAGCTGGTTGACCTTTCTTGAAAAGTAAATACTAAGGAAATATTTTAAGGGAGTTCCTTTTTGTCTTCTTGGTTTAGGGTTCATTTCCAGTCAAATATTGCTTCTGTTTAAAAAGAATTAGGTTAATACCTGTTAAATGTGGTGGTAAAGTTTTACTACATATAATTAAGTTGTAAAACTAAATGGACTTTATAGGTAAAATTTCCAATCGAAGCTTTCTATATTTTAAAGGAAAACAACAGACCTTGTTCTAGGTACTAAATGCCATACTAACCACAGAACTTTGAAAATATTTAGTTTATTTTCCTAAAGTGGGAAATTTAAACAAGGTCTTTTAAGTCTATAAATTAATAAATTTTGTTTTAATTGTTTCTTTCCTAAGTTATCATGCAGAGGACGCATAGGAAATGCTAAATGGGGGCAAAATCCACAACTTCACCTCAGTCAACCCGAATTTCATTCAACCTGATGCTCCTGTTTTTAAATGAATGTCTGTCTGTCTGGGTCTGTGGTAATACTAAAGAGACTGAAATCACTTCCTTAACAAAAATGAATGTTTTTTGTTTTGTGTTGTGTTGTGTTTGTTTGTTTATTTTTGTTTTTGTTTCATTTTTAGTCCTTCATGCCTTAGCTAAAAGTGGCCAATCCTGGAACACAAAATATCCTGGACTTCCCAGACAAGCTTAGGGAAAGCTAGGTAGGGCTAATTGAGACGCTTTGGACTGATGCCACATTCCTATCCCGAGGGACTCGCAAAATGTAGTCTAACAAAAACGCATCAAATTGAAGAGATCTAGCTCAGGAGTCATGGTTAGTGATAGCGCCTCTCAGCCAAGGCTAACCTTCACACCCAGTAGCTGGCCATGGTGAAGGTCACAGTAATCACTACTCATTTCTTAGCCAGCCTCTGCTCTCTCCATCTCTGACACCTGTTGACAGAAGTTGGAATCTTTGTCCAAAGTGAATTTCTTTCTCTTTTAGACTGGTTTATTTATTTATTTTATTTTTAAGTTTAGCTGAGCACATAGTCACTTATTTCTCCGCCTCCCTTGCAGCTAGGAGTCACACTTGGTTGCAGACAGAGCCACAGGTGGAGCTTCAGGAAACACTTTTTCTTCTGCCTTGGTTGGACTGTAAGATAGTTGGATCAGAGTAGAAGCAGCCACTAACACCTATGAAATGGGAGTTCCATAATGAGCACAGTCTACCAAACCAGCCCTCGTCTGCCTACACGGACTGGAACTTAAACCTCACCTATACACTACCATGGGCTCTATTTTATTAGCAGCACGAGGCAGCCAATATTATGACTATATGTAGTTATTTTCTTGGAAACTACATATAAAATGGCCTTTTCATCCTAGATATTGAAATAAATAAAAACTGTCTGAGAGGATCTTCAGGTGCATGGTATAGCCTTATCTCTTCTGAACAGGAAGGAAGAAGCAACAGAATTCCTCAAGATGGTGAGAAACCAACTTACCAGTATTGGACAGCTTGCTTTTTCACTTCTTTTACATGAAGAAACAAGCTTTGGATATTTAAGCTTTGTTATTTTTGGCGTTTTACTGGGTTCCACAAAACGCCATCTGATGCTGAGAGAGGGGCTCTTCAGGCTCTGTAAGAAAGTACAAGAGAAACGCTACTCCATTCCAGAGAACTGGAGTGAGGGAGGATCCTGGCAGGCTGGTCTAGCCCATCATTACGACAGGCACATCTGGCTTGCAGGTGTCATGCCTTACAGCCAGGCATGGGCTAGATGCGGTCAGAGATGGGCTAGTCTAGGCTGACACAGACTTTTATCTTAGAGCTTTTATTAATTACATCTTTGTTGCTGTGACAGATTATCAGACAGACACTAACTCAAGGGAGGGTGGGTTTAACTTGGCTCATGAGCTGATGGGATTCAGCCACCGTGGCGGGAAAAGCATGGCAGCAGGAACATGCCTCTGGGGCCAATAGTTAAGAAACGGGGGACAAGGGCAGGAGCCAGGCGCAGGCTTCTATCCATAAGGCCCACCCCTAACAACTCATTTCCTCCAGTGAGGCCCCATTTCCTGAAAGTCCCACCAGCCTTCAAAACAGCACCAACAGCAAGGGACCAGGTATTCAAGTACAGGAGCTTTGCAGGAGGGGGGCGTATTTCTCATTAGAAAAACACAGACATTGTTAAAACCGAACACCTGAGTTGTCTTTCTCTTCTCTTGGCTACAATGTAAGCAGCTGGCCCTGAATGCAGGCTGGGAATCTTGGTTCTGCCTTCTCTTAGCACACATAGGCCAACTGCTGCTGCCCAGGCTTTTGTGTCCAGTGCACGGAGCTCTGGGGATTGATTTGAGTGTGAAAGCCCCGGATTTGGTGTGGAAGATCTGGAGATACAGACGGCTGAACCCTCTTGCTACACGGGAGCCTCAGTCCTCTCTCTAGGAGCATCAGCTGAAGGCCAGGCAGGCAGTTTAGTTGCTAGTGTTCAGAAGGACTTGTAGGGAGTTTGAGTTGGGGAGGCAGTCTGCTCCTGAGCAGAGAGAGGTCTATGAGCTGGAAGCTAGGTTTTTGTTTGGAAACTGTCAGCCTGGCACTTTTATAATGGAGAATACCAGGCTGACAGAAGCACACTGAAAATTCAAATTACCATGTAGACAACCAAAAGCATTATCACGTTCTTTCCCATTGCCACCAAGACCACAGGATTCTGACCCGCTCAAGGGACTCCGCCATGGAAGATCTCCTGCTGATTAATTTCTTCTCATAAAGGCTGCCTTGGCGGTGGTGGGTGGGGTGGGTGGTGGCTGGTGGAGGGGGGGTGAAGGAGGAGGAGGATTTACGTTTTGACAAAGTTCATGTGGGTTATAAATTCATGTGGGTTCCTCTCCTCCTCCCATGTGAGTCAGTCTCATATAACCCAGGCTGGCACTGGCCTGAGGATAGCCTTCAACTGTCCTTTCTCTACCAACCAAATGATAGGATTTAAGCATGTGACACCATACCCAGATGTTTTGTTTTTCAGAAACACAGTCTTAATTTTATTTAATGTGTATGATATTTGCCTGATGTATGTCTGTGCACCATGTGCGTGTAGAACCCACAAAGAGCAGAAGAGAATATCAAATCCCCTGGGACCGGAACTGCAGATGGTTCTAAGCCACCATGTGGGTGCTGGGAATTTAACCAGAGTCCCCTGGAAGAGCAGATAGTGCTCTTAACTGCAGATCCATCCCTCCAGTCCCCTCAGATACAGTCTTGATGTGTATAGGCTGTGAACTCATGCCACTTGAGCTGACCTGGAATTCCCCTGCCTCAGCCTTTTGAATGCTCGGATTGAGGCATATACCACCACACTTGACATATTCTACTATTACCTCGAGTTACATAAATAACTGTAAGAACTATCTCCGTGTTAAACAAAACCGAGCTGGAAAGATGTTGTGGAATGTGGGAGCCTCTGAGCAGAACGCTGCCAAGATGTGAGTGCCTTGGCTGAAGAGTCTCCTGTGAAAAGTCCACACTGTGGGGAATAATTCTCTTTCCTGTCTATCTTCTGTCCAGACTTATCTGTTCAAAAATACCCATGGCTGGGGATGGCCCAGGGCAAGGGATAAATGACAGCCATGATTCCCCGTGGCTCTGGCTCTGCACCAGGTGGATGGCTTCTGTTTCTGTTTTTGTTGCTATTTGTTCATTTTGTTTTGTTTTTTTTCCCACAATGCCCTTGTTTTCTATCTTTCCCACCTGTTCTGGGAGCATCTCTCCCTGCTTTCTATGTTCTCTATGTGGCATGATGTATGTTCTGTTGTTCATAGCCCTAGACATGAACTGTTGCAGAATTGTGTTCTGATGCCCCAAAGGTGGTAATTTCCAGACATTTGAACCAGAAACCTTCCCTTGCAATTCCCCTTTATTTCCCACAAATCTCTTATGGGTAATCTTTTGTAGAAACACTAGAATAACATTGGTTTAGTTAGGTCAGGAAATAGCTTGCTGGCACAGAATGCTTCATTTAACTACATAAGATTTTCTCCCTGCTCTCTAACAAACCCAAGGTCTCACAATAGATTATGTTCTTATGATGGATTCATGATGAAATCTTCTCCAGACAGCTGCCAGTGGCCTCCTGCATCCTTCATGAGCATCCTCTATGCTGACATCCAGAGCTAGGGACCACGGTGGATGCTCTTATAACACTAGAAACCAGATTACATTTTGTTTTTACCCAACACATTACATCTGCTAATGACTTAGGTCAACTGGGTAAGCAATATGGTCATTCATAATTAATTTTGCAGTTCATTATAGCCAATTATTTTAACCATTGGATCATTTGTACTTTTATATTATCTATGGTCTTCCAGGAACATACAAGAAGCTTAATGGGCTGTATAATGTTCAATCCCTGATCCACGATTAACATGCTGTTTAATGACTACACTTTTTAAGGAAGCTCGAAATTTCAGGTCCCTGGCTTCTTCTACAAAGTCAGACGTTGGAATGAAAAGTTTGAAACAGTAATGGGTTTTGAACGGAAGGTTCTTTGTGCACAAATGAGATTCTTCATGCAATCTGGAAGGCATGTTACCATTAAATATCAAGTATGAGGAACTGGGCATGTGAGGGTTTTAAGTTCTGCCTTCCCGTCTTCTGTCTTTTGGTCTAGTAGGTCCAGGGGAGCTGAGATATGAGGGTTTGCAACAGTTGTGACAAAGAGTTTATAGTTCACAGTTTCAAAACCTGCCAGCTGGAAAACATTTATCGTTGTTTCTTGGATATATAAGAAAGTGAATTGGGGCTAGAGAGAAGGCTCAGTGGAGAAAGAATTCGCTGGGCAAGCATGAGGGCCTGAGATGGGACCCTCAGCATCAATATGCAAGATAGCACAATAGCATGGACCCTCAATTCCAATACTGAGGGTTGAGGTGTGGCTCTGAGATTTGGGGTCTCACTGGTCAACTCAGCTAATGGGAGTGGCAAGTGTCTCTGTCAGTGAGAGACCCAGCCTCAAAACAAACGAACAAACAAACACATGGAGAATCCATAGAGGAAAGATATCTGCATGTAGATGCACTCCTTTCTCATGGGTAAAGTGCATTGCACATGCACACACCTGACTCCTACACACACACACACACACACACACACATACACACACACACCACAGCCCCACTTCAATATACCACACAAACATGAGTTAAGGAAAAAAAAAAAAGAATCAAGAGAATCTGAAATTTGCAGAGTTTCCCTAATTGCAGGCATACAGACCGTGTTAGTGGAAGTTTGGCAGGAATCTTGGGTCTGGAATGTTGTAGCAAAACTGAGATCTCTACACTTTCTGGACCTTGTTTTTGAACCATGACCTGGCTGTGTCTCCTCTTGGGTAGATCATAAAGCTCTAATGTGTGGAGATGTGCTGTGTCAGCTTCTGTCTGTATGGTTGCCATCGGGGTTCAAGCACTTTTCTTGTCCTTTGTCTCAGTACATGGAGCATATAGTCCAATGTGAGAGACTGGTGTGTGTGTATGTGTGTGTGTGTGTGTGTAGTGTGGTGGTGTGTATGTATGTGTATGTATGTATATGTGTATATGTGTATGTAAGTTTGTGTGTATATATGTATCTGTGTATATGAATGAATGTATGTGTGTATGTATGTGTGCATATATAGTGTATGTGTGTTTACATGTGCATATATGTGTGTATATGAGTGTATGTGAGTATATGTGTGTCTATGTGTGTATGCATGTGAATGTATAAGTGTATGTGCATATAGATGTGTATGTGTGTGGGTAGTGTGTATGTATGCTTGTGTGTATGTGAATGAATATATGTGTGTATGTATGTGTGTGTATGTGTGTGGGTAGTGTGTATGTATGTTTGTGTGTATGTGTGTATATGAATGAATATATGTGTTTGCATGTATATATGTGTATATATATGAGTGTATGTGTGTGTATATGTGTATACATATGTATGTGTATATGTATATATATGTGTGTGTATTTGTGTGTGTGTATATGTGTGTTTATGTGTGTAAGCATGTGTATGCATGTATATGCATGTGTATGTGTGTGTATGCATGTATATGCATGTGTGTGTGTGTGTGTGTTTGGGATGCTGTGAGCAAGACGAAGCTGCTTACATCTTTCTCTGGTTCTTGCCCCCTCTCCCTGAAGTCCCTCGGGGGACACCGATGGTTACTGATAAGCATCACGTGCTTTATCTGACAATATCTGAGTGTTTACCTTTGCTTCTAAGGGCAACCAGGAGCAGTCACTTCCCCAGGTGAAACATAACCCACCAAGTGTTGTTCTCTTAGGGCTCTTGATAGGATTAAATTAGATAAAGCATATAGACTATTTAATGTGCTTCCTGTCAGGGATGAATCAGAAACAGTTTCTTCCTCTTCTTTCTCTGCCTCCTTTTCTCCTGGTTCCTCCTCTTCTCACTTCCCAACTCCTTCCAAAAGATAGGCAAGCTGTGTAATTTATATTTAGGAGGAAGGCTTAGGTCATATAATCAGATTCACAAGTAAAGAGGAATGAGTTATGTAACTTGTAACTCATTGTGTCAGCTATGTTGTCTTCTTTCGGCCACTTGATTCTTGGGATATCTGAGGATGGGGTATTCTGATACCCACAAGACATCCCTTGGTACTATCAGATACCATGCCAAGATGTTTGGCTAGCCAAAGATGCTGGGACTCTTTCTTGCCCCAAGGAGTATGATCTAGGTGGTTTCATTGGCTAACTGTATTGGGACATAGAGGTAGACATAGGGGAGGTCTACCTCCAGAGACCTACTGATGATAAGTGGGTCACTATCCTAAAGTACCTACCCCTTCTCAAAACAGCACCACTCTATGGGAACCCCGTGTTCAAATGCATGAGCCTGAGGGACCTGTTTTCACATTCAAAACAAGGTGTCTGTCTTGCTCTCCATGGGCCCACTCACCAGTCTAACTGCCAGAGTCCTCACTGTTTTAACAGATGCAACACTGTTCCAAAGTCCTTCCAGCATGGCAGCCTCATGTGACCTTTGCAAAGTGCAATTTTTCTCTGTGGCAGCGTTTACCTCATTAACAAGTATTACTCTTCTGTCTGCAACCCATGCTCTCCACAGCTTCAAATGCACCTGCGCCCACAAACTGCACAGCCAGCCGTTCACATCTTCCACTCCGATTTCTTCTCTTCATTCTTTTTTTTTTTTTGTCATTAGATTGTT
Organism: Mus caroli; assembly: GCF_978045245.1. Lineage (NCBI taxonomy): Eukaryota > Metazoa > Chordata > Mammalia > Rodentia > Muridae > Mus > Mus caroli. Next base: position 65,663,469 of record NW_028227264.1, read on the forward strand.
TTATTTTCCTCTCTATAGCCAAGATCCAGTCTCTGATAATTTAGAAATGAGACAAATTAGAAAAATGTCAACCATGATGAAAGCCACCTTAACAATTGAATTTCTGTTGCATTACACTCACAAGAAGTGGGAAGCCACAATTGTCTTCAGATTCAACCATGAGGTTACTTTTTAAGGATCTATTTAAACCTCTTTAAAAGTAGTAAGTTATTAAAGGCAGGTGATGTGCTTACATTATCCATCAAAAATGGACTTTGTAAGTGGCCTCAGACATGCCAAAGATACACATGATTTTGTGTAGATTTCTTTCTGTTTCTGTAGAACACTGTCTTCTCTTCATTCTAACTATTAATCTGACTAAAGATAGAGATTAGTAAGGGAGCCACAGCCCAACTGTTACATTATTTTGGAATTTCCACTGCTAAACAAATTAGTTAACTTATTTTGAATTCAGCTTCAGTCAGATTTTTCTTTTAAGACACCAGAAGATCACAACCTGATGACTTTACAGACTATAACAAAACATAAATTTTAGCCAATTTCCAATACTATCATTTTTATTGTCGTTGTTTTGCCGGAAACCTCATGAGCAGTGTCTTTACTGTCTGTCCTTCTGTCAGCATTCTCAACTTAAGAGTGTCTAGAAAAAAATGGCCCATAAAATTTATCTAGCCTGCAGCTGCAAATCTTCCAAACTGACCCCACGAAGTCAGTTCCAAAGTCTAAGAGTTACCTGGCCAAGTTTATCACATCAAACACCCCTTTCCTGGTACTAATTCTCTGTATTATTTTCTTCTTTTGTCACTGTGACAAAATACTCCACATACTTAAGGAAGTTTCCATCCATCCGGTTTTGGAAGATGTAATGGGGCTCACAGTGGCTGGAGTTTGTGGTAAAGGCTCCTTGCATCCTTCTGGATCTGGAAGGAGAGAAGTCAGACTGAAACACAGGCTATAACTCTGAATGGCCTTCCATGAGTTATGCCTCTTACTCTAGAGTTTCTACACTCTCCAAAAACAATCCTGGCAGCTGGGGATGCAAGTCTTTAAGCATATGAGTTGGTGGAGTGACCATAATCAAATCATAATGCCATAGAATAAGCCAACTAATGTGATTTACATTGGATCAGAGGTGTCCATTGTCTCTGGCAAAGAGGAGGAAGCAATTAATTCTTGGGGTAATGAATATCTGTATTCTGAATACATCTATATTCAGACTCGGAAGAAAAAAACTTGCTTGTCTACTAAAAATAGTGATACAGGCATGCATTTGTTGCATCAGGTGGGTTATTAGGAAGAATACAAGCAAAGGCAATACTGTCATATCAAAGCCTACCTACAGGACCAGCACGAAAGTGAGGCAGAGAGGATCTGAGGAACACATCCCCTCCAGCAGAGTTCTGTGTTCACACACAGAGTCCTGTTGTGGGAGTGCTGCTCTCAAGAGGAAGTGAGGAAGAGCAATACTGAGGGAGCCAGTGTTTGCCTTTAGTTGTAGGTAATAAATTGTGTGGGAAATGCCAATTTTCAAA